>NC_051065.1:106535254-107135254 GCF_004664715.2 Peromyscus leucopus | reverse complement strand
ACTGCTTCCCAAGGGCTTTTGCTCAGTTGGGAGGGGTCTTCACAGGGAAGGGAGCTCTGGTTAGGAGTCAGGACTCCTGGTTCCATCTCTGAGCTTGTTGGACCTTTGGTAGGCTCCTTACCTATCCCTGGCCTCTTCAGGGTTCTAGTTGTGTGTCTGGGAATGGGAAGGAGTAGGGAAGTCAATACACCCAGCAGCAAGGTCAGGCCCACTACACGCTTCCTTGGTGCTTTAAACTGTCTGAATGAACTGCCAATATTTTTACATGTTAGGAGCTTCCAGATGAAATTCCAGATCCCGGGCTTCTGGAGAAAACCCAGAGCGATCATGCTCAGCTTCTCCGGCCCAGAAAACAACAGATCCAGAAGCTTCCATACAAGTGGGATCTGACCTCCTACCAGCTCGGCATCTCTAACTGCTTCCAGGCCAGCAGCCTCCCAGAGGTCTGCTGGTCCCTGGGCATTGAGCCACAGTCAGACCCCAGGAGGATAGGCCTTCACCTCTGCTTCCTTCTGACTCCCAGGCACCCAGCACAATCCAGGAGTGTGGCCCACAACCATGTCAGTGCATGAGTGGAGAAGGCAAGAGGATGGGGCTGAAAGGAAACCAGAGACCCATCCCCAGCTAAGTGGCTCTCTAAGCATGAGCAGGACAGTCAGACCCTGTGTTCAGCTTCCCAGACTCCACCACCTACATCCCGGAGAATCTGGCTCTCTGGCCCCTGGAGTGAATGCTGCAAGGAGGCCCAGGCCAGAGGCCAGAGAGGAGCCGGCCGTCTGCCAGCTGTGCCCCAGCCCTGCTCTGCCCAATGGGCCCAGTGCCCTGTCATAGTTCCAGAGCCTCCATTTGCTTTGACAGCGTAGTTGGGCACTCAGGAGGATGGCATACAGGGCTACGAAGTACCAAGGCAAAAGGCCAAGTGGGTAGTCAGCACATTTCTCTGCTTCATTGGCCTTGGGACCTGGGACAGTTCCCTTAACCTCCCTGGGTCTCAGTCACCCGTCTATAAAATGGGTATAAAGATGGCAAACCCCTGAGGGTGTCTCAAGACATGAATAGATCCGTACTCAGCCAGAGTTGAATCCAGCACCTGACACATAATCCACCCGCTTGCCCTTGGTAATGGAATGTCACCTCACAGCTAGGCAACACTACAGGTAGAAAGGACTGGAGGCTGGGCATTCGCCCACAGCTGGCAAAGGTGTGTCAGGGGAGCACAGTGTGAAGGACAGGCCCCGAGGAACACTTAGCTGGAAGGGAGCACAGCACAAGGAGGGGGCAGGCAGGGAGGAGCACTCAGCTGCACATCTGGAGGCAGCTGGAATGACAAACACATGGGTGGGGCAGGAAGTGTGCAGCTAAACACCCCAGCCCATCCCCAGCAGGCCTGGCCCTTGGCTCTTTCTCAGGAGGGACAGGCTTCTGACCAGCAGAAAAGACACAGCTCTGTTCACACAAAAGCACAAATCCACCCTCCTTGCACTCCCCAGAGCACAGCAACCCCCCTGCAGGGAAGGCAGGGAACACACCTACAGCTCTGTAACCACTCTGAGCTGGCCCACGTCTCATCAGTAGCCCTAACAGCCGGGCGGTGGTGGCGCACGCCTTTAGTCCCAGCACTCGGGAGGCAGAGGCAGGCGGATCTCTGTGAGTTCGAGGCCAGCCTGGTCTCCAAAGTAAGTTCCAAGAAAGGCGCAAAACTGCACAGAGAAACCTTGTCTTGAAAAACCAAAAAATCAGTAGCCCTAACAGGACTTCTTACATCTTCCACATACAGAACTGAGGCTCAGAGAGGGTGAGTCCCTTGCCTTTGGTCACACAGCCTGGAGGAGCAGGGCCTGGAATCCACTCTCTGAGAGTCAAACTGGGCTCTTTCCCAGTGTAACTCAACACCACGCTGGGAAGCACTGTGCAGTCACGGGGGGGGGGGGGGGGGGGGTGAGGGCCCTGCAGAGTCCTGCAGAGTCCTGCTGCCTTCCGGTGGCAGGACTGCCGTAAACCCCTTTTACAGGGCAGCCAAGTGATTTACCTGAAGGTTATACAGTAAGAAAGAAGTGAGTCATCCACGCAGGGGATCCTCTCAGCAGGCTAGGCAGCAAGAGCAACAGCACACCCTCTGCCCTTGTGGGGATCATGGGGGAAATGCTTTTGTTGTGGGGAGCAAATAGGATGGGGCCCCTGAAGCCCCGGCCACAGTGCTGAGGGCGGGCACTCAGGGGTAGAGAGACCCTTCACTCTCTTGCCACTGCTCATTCCCCGGGGCCTGCTGAGGACTTTGTAGCCGCTCTCCTCAGGTCACTGGGCCTGGGTCAGCCTCCCGACGGAGCTGGCTATGGACAGCATCACAGGCCGCAGCGGCCCTGGGGATGAGGCTGCACACCAGGACCACCGTGCACTCTTTCATCTTCGGGTTAGCACAGGCTGCAGCATGTCAGCTGAGGATGAGAAACCATGGAGAGCAGAGAGGAGTCAACGCAGGTCAAAGACAAGGCTATGGGGAACAGGGACAAGACAGCAGAGCAGAGACAAGGCCATGGGGATCAGACCAGGTGGAGCAGAAATGAGACCATGTAGAGTGGAGACAAGACCATGTGGGGCCGAGGGGACATCTGTGAAGAACACCAGAGGCACCAGCAGTGTCATGGCTTGGGAGGGTGGCAACCCCACAGTCCCGGAGGTGGCACGTGGCCAGGAAACCCCAGTAGGGAGGTTCCTGAGTACCCTAGAATCTGGAACCCACACTTCAACAGGCAAAAGGGAGGTGAGTAGCAGCCACAAGCTGAGAAAGCAGACAGGACAGGATGTGGTGTCCTAGCAGGATGAGGATAATCTGGAATTAGATTTGAATGATTTTTGCATAGCTGTGAATATGTTAAAAAGCCACTGAACTATGCATTCAAATACAGGGGACCTTATGGTCATAAATGTGATCTCAATAAACCTGCTTTTAAAGAAAGACATTAAAGAAACAGAAACTTTAGAGAAACCTGGTCCCCGTGGAGTGACAGCCCTGAGAGACACCATGAGGACATCCCACTTATGGAGAAGACAGACTATTGAGAGGAACTTTGATCCCCATGGTCTTGTTCCCCCAGGCATGGTGGTGTACATCTGTGCCTGATAGTTTGTATTGTCAACCTGACATAATCTGGAGTCACCCGTGAAGAGGGAATTTCAATTGATCCCACTGGCCTGAGGCCAAGTCTGGAAGACATTGTCTTGATTGATGATTGATGTGGAAGGGCCCAGCCCACTGTGGGCAGTGCCGTCCCTAGGCAGGTGAGTCTAGATGACATAAGAAGACTAGCTGAGCATGTGTCTGAGGTTGAGCCAAGAGGCAGTGTTCCTCCATGGTTTCTGCTAAAGTTCCTGTCCTGACTTCCCTCAATGATGGACTGTGACCTGGAAGTGTAACCCAAATAAACCCTTTCCTCCCCAAGTTGCTTTTGATCATAGTGTTCAATCAAAGCTACAGAAATCAAATAGGGCGATACCATTAATTCCAGAACTCAGGAACCTGAGGCAGGAGGATGGCAAGTTTGGAGCCAGACTAGGTTACACAGTGAAAATCTGTCTCAAAGAAAGCCACCAAAGGTCCAGCCTTGGCTTCAGACCCTCACTGTGGGGACAACTGTAAAATGTAACCAGTGCCTATAGGGAGGAGAGAGCCTAGGAAACCCATATGAGCTACCTGTGAGTCCTCCGTGGGAACTAGAGCCCACGCTTCCCACAGGGAGGCAGGGTCTACTTGTCACCATCTCTGCTATGACCTTCACAAAAGCCCCCTAACCTGGGATGACAGTTCCTGCTCTCCGTTAAATGGGATGTCCCCCATCATTTCTCTCAGAGCTGTTTCACTCCATGCTTCAAACAGTGACCCGGAGTAACAGACCCAAATCCAACTGCCAACCACTGGCGGTGACACCAGAGCTGAGACAGAGGGTTAGCAGCAACCAGTCTGTCCCGTGGGAAGGGCTGCCTCCCTTTGCCTGCTGAGTGGCTGGCCTGTGGTGTGTGAGCCCAGCACGGCCGTACCTGCCTGTCATTCAACAACACCGAGCAGAAGTGTCATTTCCTGGAGGCCTTCCCATTTCTAATGATCCCCAGCATGCTCTGCAGAGAAGCTGACAGATAGACCAACGAGGGCCAGCATGGCAGGTCCGCAAAACAGAGGCAGAGCACCAGCATCATATCGCTCAACTTCCCCTAAGGACGCTAAGGGCGCTGGATCCAGGAGGCCCCAGCATAAGCCCCGGACAGCAGGTGCTCCAGGCCCGTACACGAGCCAGCCTGGCCTCTGCACAGCCATCTAGGCTCTAGATCGTCTCTAGACTACAGTCACGCATCCCTATGCTGTGTGACCAGCTGTGGCACTGCTGCTTAGGGCATAAAGACCAAACTGCACGTTCCATACAGTTCAGTTCCAATTCTTTTCTCAGATGTTTGGTAACCAACGCCGGGGGAAGCACGGACCATGAGGTCCCCTGTGTCTCCAAAGCTCTGACAGGAAGGTCAGCACACTCACTACAGCTGATGAGCCGCAGACGGGGCCTTGCGAGGACATCGGAGGCTGCAGCAGTTGGGGAAGCCCCAGGCTGCCCTCCACACGACCACCACCCCAGCAGCCCTGGCACTTCCAGGCCCTGTGAGCTGGCAGTAGTGGGGAATGGGATCGGCAGAGCCCCAAGTGGAGACAAATCATCCACAGCCCGTCATCCTTGCGACTTCCGTGACGCCTCACAGGTTTCAAACCCCTGTGGGCTAAGGCAGGCCCAAACCTTTTTGGTAAGCAGAGTGCCGAGGATAGGCGGCCCTGCACATGCTCGGCTGCACTCTGCCACCAAGCTATACCCTGCGCTCTTCTGTTGCTTGTTTTTCCTTTTGTGACGGAGTCTCAATACATTGCCCTGGCTGGCCATGATCTTGTAGCCCCACTGTTCCAGCCTCCCAAGTAACAGATTATAGCTATGCCCCACCGGGCCTGGATCTGCACCCGAGGATAGGCACGGTGCCCTGGGTTTGGTTCCCGCCCCTGCACCAACAACTCTCCCTCATATCAGCTGGAGGATACCTTCTTAATCAAATGTCATCCCTATTGGCTGGAGGAACTTTATAGACACTCGCCCTGCCGGGAACCCCTTCTCTCACAGTCCTCCAGTGGCCACAACACTAAGCACAGGCACTCTCCCCTCCCCCCCAGCAAGCCTCCCTGACCCACAAGAGAAGTCAGAGCCCCCTAGACGGGCACAGGACACCGCCGCCTCATGCCCAGTCTCCCCTCACCGAGGCCATCACATCTGTGACGACTGAGCTTCTGAAAGTCACCCAGCGCTCCCCAAGAGCAGAGAATTAGTATCTATCTCAGTGAAGGTGACCAGGTCTCAGAAGAGGGTCACAGGACATGGCAATGCAGACTTCAAGATGATCCTGATTCTGCCGTTTCCTGTCACCATGTCCACAGGCCAGAAGAGAGCTCTGTAGAACCCTCTGGGCTTGGGTGGGGACAAAGGGGCTTAATAATCACTGAGTTCACACACTAGTGCCCAGAGGACAGTGCCTGGGACAGGTAGGAGCTGGCACCTGAACTGGAGCGTCAGTATAGACACCTGCCCTGCAGAGTGAGGCCCCAAGGAAGGGGCCCCTTCCCGCTCAAATTGGTCTCTTCAAGGCCAAGGCCACCCCCTGCTGTTTCTACAGCTCCCTCTGCTATGCCAGCCCAGCAGACACAGCACCCTCCCAAAGTCCCTTGAGTAACAGCAGAAACAGACATCAGAGCCCCTCTCCACGGCCCAGAGAGGCAGGCATGTGGCTTCCATTTAGACTACATCTGGACATGCTCAGAGGCAGGGACAGCCCAGCTGAAGCAGTGGGGATCCCTGGTACAATTCTGACTCCCAGGCAGGACCCCCGCCCCGGTAGGAAACCACCTTCTCCAGGCCCCAGGGCTGCCATGGCAACAGGGCCGGGGTCATTTCCGGCATGCCTCTCAGTAAACCTAGAAGGTTGAGAAGGGCAAAGCTGTCTCTCCCAGCTTCTCCCCTGCCGTGGCCCCAAACTCCCCTCCAATAGCAGCCTGGAGACCCTAAGTTTCAGACCCAGCTTCCCTCAGATGCTTGGCAGGCCACCAGAGCCCCACCCACGAGGCCTGCTGTCGCCCACCCTCACCAGCTGCATGCCCCGCTGCCTGCGCCTTTATCTGCTTAATGCACTCCACTCATTAGGCCCTGAGGGGATGGCTGGGCCCGCCTTGTTCTCTAGCCCTGCCCCTGACATAGACAGGGCCCCACAAATGCCTGCTGAGGAAGAGAGCTATGGCTGAAGAACAGAGGAGAGTAAAGTCAGTAACATCTCCTAATGCTCGGTGAACACTCCGCGCCATGCCGCAGACTGCAGCCACCGAGGAGCTCCAAACAGCCCTGGAGCAGGGCTTCTACGCTGTCTGAAGATGGAGAAACTGAGGCATAAAGGGCCAAGCCATTTGCCCATGGTGAGCAAAGACTGAGACTCTGGTCAGGCCCAGACTTCCGGGTCCTGTTTTAAACCTACTCCTTCCTCCCTAGCTGAAGCTGCAGTACCAGCCTGGCCCTGCTGACTATAATCTTCTGGGCCTTTGCATGAGCTGGGCCCCTGCTGGGATGGCCCTGCAGCAGATGAGGGTACTCCAGGCCTAGTCTCCGGTGGCAGCCCAAACACAGCTGAGAAGGCCAGGCAGGAAGATCCACCAGGTGAGCAAAGCTGGTCCCAGATCCCACGGAGCCACAGTGGAAGCCAGGGCTGTTCCTATTCTGGAAACCTAGAGGCTGCAGGCTAAGGGCACTGAGCCCTCCCACACACGTGCACTTCATTAGACCTTCCCTGCCCCCTGCACTTCCAGGCTCAGGGCTGAGAACAGCCTGGGCTCCAGTCCCAGTCAGTTACAGGCCTCCTCTACAGCCACACCTCCCTAGCAGGCTGGGAGCAGGGAGCCACGGGAAGGAAAGCAGGCTGGAAACAGAGGTACTGGTGGTATGAGGACCACAGGCCTGAGGAGCCTCACAGCCCCCAATGGCACCCTTGCTGCCCATATACAGGTTCCAAACACAGCCCATGCCCAGCAAGTGCCATGGGGCACATCATAGATGGACAGACACCAGGCGGGTGAAAAGCCCACTCACAGCCACAAAGCTTGAAGCCACAGGATAGGAACGTGGTCACAAGGTGACTGTCTCAGAGCCCCTCACATCCACTCTGCCTGAAAGCCTTCCCAGACCCTCCCCTTGCATCCATCCCTCAAAGCCTGGGGCCCAGCGCCACACCAGCCCATTCCTGTCTTCCCAGGGCCATCAAGGCCTGCTCACAAACAACCCTACAGTATGGGACTGATCAAGACACAGGCTCTGGCCATGGGGAAAGCTTCTAGAGACCACACAGTGTCCCAGGCACCTTTGTAAAGAAAAGGGGGAGAGAATAGAATTGGTGGGTTGGAGGGAGACAAGACCCAACTGTTCAGGGAAGACTTCCTGGGGGAGGTGCTGTCCGAGCTGGGAACGATGCCGTTAGCAAACACTGAGAACAGCGGGGGGATCAGATTCTCAGGGAGACGCTGAGTCAACAGGGGTGAAGAAGAACGAGGAAGAGAGGAGGTAGACAGTGGTCTCCCACCGGTTCCATCCATCATCCCACATTTATAGAGCGCCAACTATGTACAGGTGGTCCTGGAGTCCTTGGGCTCAGCACCAGATCTGGCTGGTGTAATGCTAAACATCAGAAAACCATAAGCAAGGACCCAAGTCATTATGTCTATAATGTCAGCTTTGGCTGAGCGAGGTCAAAGCTGCCAGAAGGCAGGCGGGTGGCAGAGAAGGCACCCTGAGGAAGTGACCTGTCACCGAGCAAAGGACTATGTCATCCAGACACCCGGAAGAGCATCTCGGACAGAAGCAGCGTTAAGTGCAAAGGTCCCAGGGCCGGAGGCTGCCTGGCCAAGAAACCAGTGGGCCTAAGCCGACTATGAGAGTATAAGGGGTCAGAGGAGGAGGGGGGAGGCCACTGGGCAGCTGAAAAGGACACATGGACACCACAAGGACTTTAGCTTCTACTTTGTGTAAGGCGTGAGCCACTGTAGCGGCACTGAGGGGCCTGACATGTTAACCAGACTCCTGGCTGGAAGGAGCAGCCGAGGTAGAGCCACAATAGAACATGTCCCCTCTGCCACCAGCCTACCGCTGGGCCTCTGGAGGAGGACATTCATGGACAGTGGACCAGATCTGCAGAGCCCTGTGACTCCTGCTAAGATATCCCTGGACTCCAGTAGGCAGGATCGTAATCTATTCTGATGAAGAAAACCTTCTGTGCCCTCAGTCAGAGCCCACCAAGGGCCCTGTACTCCTAGACAAGGACCTCTCCGTACCCCTTGGTCTCGGGCCTATGAGAGGGCAGTGCTGAGAACTCCCCTGGCCAATGCCATTCTGTCTTAGGCCTGCAAGAAAGCACCATGGGAACCTCCACCAACCCACACCACTTTGTCTCAGGCCTGTGAGGAACCCATAGGGAGCAACAGTTCCTTCCAGGCTCAGTGGCCCTGCAGGGACACAGGAAAGGGCCTTACCATCAGGACCACCTCTGGGGACAGAATGTACTGAGTTGGGGTCCGTGTCCTCTTCTGCCTGGGATGGAAGTCGCGACCGCGGATGGAGGGGTTGTTCTTCAGGCACCTCTGGGGAGGGTGTGACCTGGGCTCTGTCAGGCGGCCGTGTGGATAGGATGGGGTGGCTGCTGGACTTCACTGGGTCCCCAGGAGAGCTGTCTGTGGTCAGAGACGGAATGAGACCAGCCGGGCTTAACCTAGGCAGGGGTGCAGCCCCCTCCTGCCCTGCGCTGGGAGGAGTGGCCTGGACATCAGGAATAAAGTTCTCTTCCAGTCCTGCCTTGGCTTCAGCCTCCTTCTCTCGGGCAGGGAGGTCAGGGATGGCTGGAGGTATTGTAGGCAAGCTGTTCAGCCTTCCAGGGCCACCTGCTGCTGGTGGCTCAGTGGCTACCATCTCCTCCACTTGCTCCTCCTCTTCCTCATCAATGTCCAGTGTCACTCTCCTGGCTTTGGCCTGCATGGGAGCTGGGGGACCCAGGGCAGCAGCTGCTGTGGGTCTGGCGGGGGCAGCTGGCCTGGGAGTTGCTCTAATGGAGGATGGTGGCAAGTTCCCACCTCCCAGAGCAGCTGGGGGGCCCTCTGCACCTGCCTGGATCTCGTTCACCGTGGCCACGGTGGTTTCTGCCTCGGCCACCTCCTGGTCATAGCTGTAGGGGTCTTCGTACTGTCGCTCAGAGTCACCCTCCTCTGCATCTGAGAAGTTCCCTTGGCAACCAGGGAGCTGGTAGCAAATGAGCTCACCGCCAGCATCCGGGCAGTGGCAGGCCCGGCAGGGCGAGAGGTGGACGGTGTGGCCAGCGGCATACTTACGGCCACTGTGGACACAGCCCACCTGGCCACACTGAGGACAGCTGTCAGCTACCTCCACAGCCTCGATGCAGTTGGGTGGCAGCTCAGGGCACAGCATAAACTGGCAGGTGATCTTGCCGCCCCCCGGCGGGCAGGAGCACTCGGTGCTACCGAAGTCCACAAAGTAGGACTGGCCGGCAGGCACACGGCCATCCGCGAAACCTCCATGTACGACGCAGTCGTAGTACTGGTAGCCTTCACAGGCACAGCCCTGCTGCACACAGGAGGCACAGCAGGCTCCTGGCTCCAGTGCCTCCTCGATGCAGTTCTCCAGGGGTGGGCACTCCGCGCCTGTGCAGTCCTGATACGGGACTGCCATGCCCGGGCTTAGAGTCAGGGCTGTGACCAGGGCCAATGCCAGCCATGCTCCTGCAGACTCCTGGAGCAGCATCATGTCTTGAGAGGCCCTGGAAGGATGGAGAGGAAGCCTGTCACACCAAGGGACACACAGAGCGATGAGGCACACGCCCCAGCGTGTGTACACACCGCACACAGCCACCTCCACCTCCAGGCATGCCCCTCTCCCCACATCCATGCATCCTTCAGCATTCGTTCTCTCTCTCTCACAGACAGCCACAGCAGGGAAGATGCAGGCACCTGAACATGTGTCACTCAGGTGCCACGGATGCTGAAGCAGGTCAGCAATGTGGCCCCACATCTTTGTGCTCGAGGTGACGTGAGCCCTCTGCGTCATCTAGCCCACAGTCACACACACACACACACACACACACACACACACACACACACACACACTAATGTAAAAGCAAGCAAGTACACATGAGTACATGCTCACTCAGTCCAGCACTGTGGTCTCACCCTGCCCAGTCACCCAGACACACCCGTGGATCATCCTGCACACACACTCCCATGCCCATGTCTGCATACAGCCACTAGAACAGTTTTCCTCCTCCAAACACTTGGCTGGGTTCCCAGTCATGGCTGCCAGCCAGGGGATGTGGTGAGGGGCACAGGACAGGAACAGGCCCCCTCTGGGCTTTGGCACAGCCCTCCAATCCTGTGTATACTGCATCCCCAGTGCTCAGACTCCAGAGCTCAAGACCATCTACCTCACGAGACCCTGGAACTCCAAGGTCAACCTTGGATGCTCCCGCCACCTCATCACAGCGCCTTGCTGCCTCTGTCCTGTCCATCCCTAAGGCCAGCTCTCCTCTGCTCTGCTGCACCAAGCCAGAGTGATCCAGGCGCCAGCCACTTCCATGCTGCCTGGCTTCCATCACCAGCAAGAAGAGGCCAGTACCCACACTATGCCCAGTACTAGTGGGGTTCCTCCCACCAATCACGAATGCTCCCAGGAGCCTCCCCCTTCCTGCTCCCTGTTCTCCTCAAAGTCCTCCACAGCCACTCAAACGCCATCTTTCCACCAATCCTCGCTCCTGCAAAAGGTACCGATACCCACAGGCACAGTGACTCAGCATCAGGCTAGACCCTGGACAGCACAATCCCCTGAAGTCATGAACAGGGACTCTCACACTATCAGTTCTGATGGTACCTGGTGTGTGTGTAGGGGGGAGGGGGTTGCACGCGTGAATGTATGTAGGTATGTATGCATGTGTTTCAGGGGAAGCAATGTGTGCATATGTGTATATGTGTGAGTGTGCCTGTGTGCCTGTGTGTAATGTCAAAGAATAACCTCAGGATTTTGTCCTCAGAAACACTGTCCACCTCCTTTGAGACAGGGTCCCTCACTGGCCTGGAGCTCAACCATTATGTTAGACCAGCTGGCCAGTGAACTCCAGGGCTCCTTCCTTCTGTCTCTCCAGAGCTGTGATTACAGGCACATGGCACCATGCCCAGCATTTTACATGGGTTCTAGGGATTGAGTCCAGGTCCTGGTGCCTGCCTCGCTGACCGGGCAAGCCCAGCCCTGCTTTTTATCGTTTAGAAAATACAACAAAGTATAGTCCCTGGGTCTCAATATATGTCAATTTGTTTTAGGGCAAGATTTTATTTATTCATTCATTTATTTATTTATAGACAGGTCTCACATTGTAATAGTGGCTGCCCTTGAGCAAAAGAGAATCCTCCTTCCTCAGCATCCCAAATACTAGGGTAACAGGTCTATACCACCATACCCAACTCTCACTTTAAACATTAAGATAGACAGTAACTTCTTAAAGATCTGGGGTGAGAAAGAGGAGAGAGGGAGAGAGAGAGAGAGAGAGAGAGAGAGAGAGAGAGAGAGAGAGAGAGAGAGGTGAGCTTTCTGGAGAATGGACATGCTTGGGCTGCCCAGCTCCCACCCAGCCCAGGCAGGGTAAGTATGGCCTGTCGGCAAGGCCTGAGCCCCGAAGTCAGCAATGGAATAATGACAGGTGGTCACCAGCAGCTGGCAGGCATCTGTGCTAGGTGCGTCCAGGGACTGGTGTTTGTCAGCCAGTAAGATGGGCCAGCTGGCTGACCTCCCTGGGCTGATGGCCGTGGGGTAAATGGTACATGCCCACCTGTTCCAGGCACTCCGTAAAACAGTGAACTGGGAAGGGTTGGGTTGGGAAGTCTGCTATCCTGGGGACTCAGGAAAGGCATCTTACAGGGGGTGGCATTTGACTGAGGCTGGATGGCTTGAGGAGGCCCAAGTGCGTTGGGCCAGGGGCAGCAAATGCACAGACCTGAGGCAGGAGCAGCGGAAGACAGGGAGGAACTCAGGCGGGAAGGAGGATGGGGCGGGGAGCGGGGGCTGGCCACAGGTGAGAAAGGAAAGGAGTAGTGAAAGCAGGCAGGTTTCTGCTGAGTGAGGGACCTGCGGGATGCCTGGCAGCCCAGGGGCCTGATGCCGACCCTGTGGACACCCTGTGTTGATGCAGTATGAGGACAGAGAGTACAGAGTGTGGGGTGGCCCACGGGACAAGGGAGATGGGGCAGGGGAGGGGACTTGCTATGAAGATCAAGTCTACCGAGTGTGTAGACATACAGAATCTGGTCAGGCAGGGAAAGGAGGAAAAGCGGGAAACGACAGATGGAGGGCCATGGATGTACTGGGGGATGTGAAGCCCTGTTTGGGCTAGGAAGAGCTGAGGAAGCCAGGAGGCATACCGTAAAAATGACATTGAAAGACAGAGCCTGTGTCCATGCCAAGTTCAGAATCTGAGGGATCTTTGGAGCCCTGGGGCTCACTCCAACTGACTCAGTCCTCGCCTGTTGGAGGATATTTGATCACACTGGGAACCCCGAGATTGCATTATTTACTGCAAAAACCTGTTTCTAGTTGGTCTGTGGCTCAGCCCTAGCACACACCTTTCACCCAAGAGCTTTCTGATTCAATATTGTAAACAGGACTAAATAAAGTCAACCATGAGTCAAGAGGCAGCATGAAACCAGTTGACAGGGGGTAAACATACGGAAAAACCATAGAGAGTAAGAGGGAGTCAAGAGGACAGATAGAGAGACACGCAGGAAGTAGAAGGGAGGGACACTCGGTTGGAGGAGTTTGGTTTGAGACGGCACAGGGAAGGCGGGAGGGTTCAGGGACCTAGGTGAGAAGGAAGGTAGGCTGGATGCTCTTTCTGCCTCTCTGAGCTAGCGGGCTTTCACCCTAGCATCTGGCTCCTGGGTCTTCATGGGTAGAGTTGAACGATTGAGATTTTGTTAAAAACAACCCTCAACCCTCCAGAAGGTGGGAGTAGGAAGGAAAGGAAGCTCCAAGCAGCCTCCAGTCTCTACAAACCTCCAGTGAATCCCACAGGCCCTCAGGGGCCTTCACAAGCCTGCCCAGTTGTCTCAACCACACCTGGCCAGGGTCTCCCAGAGTTTCCCCTGTGAGCCCCACCCTCCAGAGGTGAGGTGTAGATAGGACACAGGCTAGAAGAGCATCATGTGAGGACAACTCCATCCAGTGTGTCCTGAAGCTGCCACACTGCAGGGCACCCCATGCAGCTGACATGCACTCCACACCCAGGGAGCACAGGGCTGGTCTTCGGGTTGGTGGGGTCCCTGTGGGAGTTACTGTCTGTCTGTCCGTCCCCAGCTGTGCTGCTCTATGCCAGGGAGGCTGGACTCTGCTGAGACTCCGTCTTGGTTCTCCAGCTTCCTGTCCAGTCAAGGGGAGGGACAGAGAGGCCAGGGTGCCACTCCTCCTCCCCTCTGGGATACTGTGGCTGTCCTCCTTTTTCCACGGCCACCGTTCCCGTCCCTCACTCTCCCTCCTCCTGTCATAGCCATGGTTGGCTCCCCGTGGCCACCCCTTGCCATCCAGACCCAGGTGGCCACAGCTCCCTTTCTGCCCTGTCTGCAGCTCCAGAGGCACACCCCTTAACGGACCCCACAGCATGGAAAGTGGGCCCTCCCCCCCGTGCACCTTCAAAGTGGAATGCTAAGTGGGAAGGTAGGAAAGAGAACAGGAACGCAGTCACTGAGGCAGCCCACGTGTAAGGCAAGCATGTTCCCGGGACAGGAGGACACATGCCCAGGGACCTGGGGGCTGGGCCAGCCTTGCTTACTTCCCAAGCATGAGGACCTGAGCTTGATTCCCAAGGCCTATCTAAGAATCTGGGTGCAGCCACACATGTACTGTATTTCCAGCTCTGGGGAAGAGAAGACGGGAAGGTCCCTGGGGCCAGCAGAATTGGTGAGCTCCAGGTTCTGTGAGAGACTGTGTCTCAAAACATAAGGTGGGGAGAGAGAAAGAGGAAGACACCCACCACTGACCTATGGCCTCCACACACAGGCACACTTGCAAATGTGCACACACATATACCACACACACACAGAGAGAATCTTTAATTTTTAGAAAACGTGTGCCTTGACTTCACATAGACAGGGCCTTTGGGATAGAGGCCCGTTCGGCAAAGTTCTCTCTCCCAGGGTACCTTTTGGAGATCCATTCTCCATATCCTTCTCCCACAGGCCCCTGGGTGAGCCAGATGCCCAAGAGGAACAGGTCTCTGGCATACCAGTCATGGGTGCTCCAGGATGTTGCTTAGACTACTGCTGGTCTCTCTGACTGGCCACAGCGCCTCCTTGTGTCCTCACTGTTCCAGACACTCTACACACCACAGCCCTCCAGTGAAGTGACTGACAAGTTAACCTCCACACTGTTACAGGACTCTGAGCTGGCAAGGGCACTGGAAGGTCAGAGTGGCCCCAGGAAGACATTCTATTGTTGCCAGATGAGAGCAATGACCACATTACGGCAGTCCCCAGCAATCCTCCTTATTCTCTGGGAAAGCATTTTTGGTTCCCCGGGGATGCCTGAGACCTCAAACATCTCCAACTCCTGCAATCCTTACTTTAGATCAAAGCACCCTCAGCAGGCAAACTTCCTCCTTTACTTACCCCTTCCCCGCCAACAAGCACTTCCTGCCTCTCTTTGTCACATCAATTAGCACTGTCAGCACTTCCGTGCTCTGGGGCCATGATTAAGTGGCATAGGGCCACTTAAAGACAAGCTCCATATCAAGTAACTACTAAGTAACTAGCGGGAGGGTAGTGAACACAGCATGGATCCACTGGACAGAGTGGCTCGGGTCCCATGCAGGAGGGCATTAAAGATCATCACTGGCCCCAGAATACACGCCATTTCAAACCTGCAATGTTTATTCCTGAGATTTTCTACTTGATATTTTAGGCCACTATTGGCTGTAGATAATTAAGCTGTGGGAGAAGAAACTTTCAACAAGGGAGTACTTCTGCATCTGTTACACAGTAAGACGAGTCCTTTGCTTCTCCAGTTCTCTGACAACTTGCGATTCTGACAAGAAGAGGTCTCCTAGAACTAGGAAATAAAAACCCAGGATACGCGGTCACACTGAGGTTTCAGAACAGCAATGAACACTAGGTCAGCATGAGTACACTCCTGCAATCATTAGAACATATTCACTTGCTGCGTTTCTGAAATCCTATTTTAACTGGCAGCCTGCACTGGATGGGCAGCTCTGGAGGAAAGCCTCAGCCTGGCGCTGTAGCCTTAAAACTTCTCAAGCATTTGGAAGGAATCTCCTTTAAATGACAGGCAGCCACAGAGAACCCTAGGTCTTACAAACAGCTGGGCTGACCGCAGGGAAATAAACACGAGAGCCCTTCTTGCTGGCTAGTCAGAACATAAGCAGTCAGTTCCACCTGGCCAGGGTGCCACCCTCAAGGCTGCCAGACCCATCCCCACATCCAACCAGAGGACAGCACAAGTCAGCAGCCAGGCCATCTGTACACAGGTCCACCCATGGGACCTTGTGTTAAGGTACCAAACTGAACACACTGCCCTGGACTGACTCAGCCTTTCTAGCTTGCTGGGAAATCTGAAAGCTCCTGGTCTTGATTCCACAAGGACTTGGGCTTCTCCTTTGAGACACAGTCTGGCCATGTAGCCTTAGATAGCCTGGCACTCACTGTGTAGACCAGGATGGCCTTAAATTTCAGGGCAATTCTTCCTCTACTTTACCCTCTACTTAGCAGCCACTGTGTCTAGCAACTAGTCACCCTCAGTGTGTCTGTCTCTTCAGATCCAACCAACAGCCTATAGTTCCTTAAACCTTTAATGGTGAGAGATGTGTCCCATGTCCCCATTGGCCTCAAGTCTGGGATATGGACATGTGTACACCCCCAGCAGAGCTCCGGGGACAAGGAGAGAAAACAGGGGTTAGGGTCTCAGCTTCAGCACAGCACAAGGCTACCAATGGACCTTGCAGGGTAAAGGCTCCGGAGCTCAGCCCTCACTCCACCAAAGACCAGGAAGAGCTACCTTCCAGCACACCAAGATGAGACACCTGCCAGCCAAGAGCGAGCAGCTGGAGAAGATACAGGTGTGAGTCATCAGCAGCCAACACTTCCCAACTGGGGTCTCCAGGTGAGAGGGAACTGGAGCCATGCAGTGCCTAGCACACACAGACACAGAAGTAAACACATGACACACACACACAGATCCACACATACAGAGACACACATAATACATGCACACAGACCAAACACACACGGACACACACAAATACACAGACGGAAACATACAAACATACACACAGACTCACATATACAGAGACACACAGAATACGTGCCTACACACAGACATACCACACACAGACACACAGATACAAACACACACACACAGACCCACACATAGAGACACATAGAATACATGCATACATACAGACATACACACACATAAACACACGGAGACACACATACACACAAATATGCACACACAGACACATATACACAGACAAACAGGAGAGAGACACACACACACTCACATACACACTGACAATGGCTTTGTTCTAAAATTGGCCAGAACCTACTTTTAATGCAGATGATCCTGGATTCACCCAAGGCCCAGAAAGATAAGACTATGTCTATTAAAACTAATCCCACATGCCCACACTCATCACTGCATGCTGCCCACTGGTAGAGAGGCCAATAAAGACAACCCACTTATCCAGACGATGGAATGCCACCAGCCTCAGCAAGGACATTCTGGCACAGGCCACCATGTAAATGCCCCTTGAGGATATGATGTCTAGTGACAAGTTAGTCACTAAAGAGTCCACACTTACACAGTGTGGGCATTGTGATGAGAATTAGACACACCCTTGGCAAAAGAGGACAGAGGGAGCCAAAGAGGTGACATTCCATCTGAGACTTAGCCAGCAAAACTATGTGCAGCCATCCAAAGGTCTGGGGTATGGCCATGGGCAGAGGAAATGCATGTGAAAAGGCCCCAGGCACAAATATAGACTCAGACAGAATGCTGATGGTGGGTGCCAGGACACAGAGGGAGCTGGTACTGAATGGCCAGAATTTCTGTTCAGGATTAAAGAGTCTAGAGACAGAAATAGAGCTGCAAGTACTGTAGCTGCTCTTAATGACACTGAGTCGCACACTCAAAAATGACAAATTGTGTGTATTTTTACAAAAAAAAAAAAAAAAAAAAAAAAAAAACACAAAAAACAGAAAACCACCTCACACGCACAGCTCAAACCAAAAGCCAAAAGAGAGTGACCAAGGCACAGAGAGGGGACAGGGAAGACTAGGCAGGAAACAAGTGCTGGCCCTGAAACCTGCCTTTAGTAGTAAGCTTCCTGGCAGCCAGTGCCAAAAGGGAAATTAGAGAATGACCCGGTGCTCCTCATCTGATAAGAGGAAGTCATCAGATGGCTGGGAAAATAAGCTGGATCTTGGCACCAGCGCTCAGTCAGGAGCTCAGCAGTTGACCAGCTTCATATACACTTGACTTCCTCAGAGCAGACGATGCCAGACACCAAGCTGTGAGAGTCCAGACATGTTTGTTTCATTTAGCTATAATTCACGGATGAGGAAACTGAGGCCTAGCTGGGATAAGTGGCCTGTCCAAGGACCCACAATCAGAAAGTGATAAGGGGATATGAACCCAGACCTGAAATGGGACAGGAGCCCAAGTCCATCAGTTCAGCAAGCACCTCCTCACCCCACCCCACCCCAGTTAGCTCTGTGCCAAGTACCAAGATGGGACAGTGAACAAGACCACAAAAGTCCTCCCTCTAGGTCACACCTGTCATCTCAGCACTTGGAAAATTGTGATACAAGATCATGAGTTCAAGGTCCACTTGGGCCACATAGTAAGGCTACTACTACCATAAATAACAACCAGGAAAAAAAAGAATGTGTATGCTTGTGTGTGTGAATCTGTGTGTGTGTGTGTGTGTGTGTGTGTGTGTGTGTGTGTGTGTGAGAGAGAGAGAGAGAGAGAGAGAGAGAGAGAGAGAGAGAGAGAGAGAGAGAGAGATTCTTATGGAACCAATAACCTAATGTAGAAAAAAAAAAAACAGGGAAGAAATCAATAAGACAATCTGGGCATTGTGATGCGAACTGTAAACACCCTTGGTGAAAGAGGAGAGAGGATGCCGAGGAGGTGACATTCCATCTGAGACTTACCCAGCAAAACTATGTGCAGCCACCCAAAGGTCTGGGGTATGGCCATGGACAGAGGAAACGCATGTGCAAAGGCCCCGGGACACACATCAGTCTGGCACACTTGTGGGTACCATGCAAGAGAGACAGCAGACGGGAAGTGGACAACAAGAAAGGTGGTCAGGGGACAAGGAAGAGAAGGGGAGGGAAGGAGACCTTAATTCCGCAGACACAGTGCCCTGGGAGCTTGGCAGAGCAACGGGCCCGCACTGCTCTGCCGAGGGTCACTGGGTAACAGCATGATTGGAATCCAAAGAGAAGCTGCCAAGGTCTGAGGACAATCCCAGTCCTAGAAAGCAGGAAATCTAGAAAAGCCCAGAGACGTGTCCAACTGCCAGCCTGCAGGCCGTGTGTTTCCAGCAGATCTGTGACTGTCGCCCACACATCCCTAGTTAGAGACTGAGGCAGGAGGCAGAGCTAGGGAATATGCCTCCCTGTAGCCAAATCCCCTGAAAAAGGGTCCACAGAGCCACGGTGCCTCCCAGGGACAGCCATGTCCTCTTGACTCACAAAGATGGTGCTACCCAAGGGTCTGCCCTCTGGCTCCACCCTGACACTGAAGCATGGGTTTTGTTGTTGTTGTTGTTTGTACATGTGCTTTTCCTCAGTAAGATGATTTACAAAAGAAAAGGAACCAAGAAAAAGGAAACAAAAGAAAGAGGACAGGACAGGGACCTGGGGAAGGGACGGACGTGAGGCCACACACACCGCCAACTATCATCGGGCCTGGCTTCTATCTGGAGCTCTACTTTCTTTATTCCCTGTGACCCAGTCAGAACACTGCATGGTGTGACTGCCTCAAATCGAGGCTGGCTGTGCAGGGAAGGAATCAGCTGGGACTCAGAGAAGGGTCTGGAGTCTTCTGGGGCACAGAACTTGGGCAAGGGATGGGCCAGGAAGTATGGTCTAGGCTCAAGACAATGGGTAAAAAGGACTGTGCCACCCACTCCAATTGTCCTGAAGGAGGAGAGAAATTCTGGGTCCAAAAGCAAGTCATGGATTTAAATCAGTGGATTTAGATCATGGCCCATGCCTGTGGTCCAAGCTACTTGGGAGGCTGAGGCAGGAGGAACGATGGAACCTAGGCATTTGAGGCCAGCCTGGGGTACATAACAATAAAATAAGTCTTAAAAACAAAAACAAACCAACAAAACAAAACAATCTGGATGTGCTTGCTTGGTCCCATGTGGGATTTAGGGTGCCGGGCAGCCAGCTCCTCACTCGCTCTCTAGCCCCTGGACTTCCCTTCAATGGGGTGAGCTCATGAGAATGTTGGAAAAATAAACTCTCAATGGAACAGCCAGGCTTCAGCCTCCCTTTCCACCCCTCCCTAAGAAAGAAAAGAATAAAATGCTGCCAAGTGTTGGGAGAGGGCTGACCCTCGGGTTCATAGGTATGAACTGCTAATCTCATAACCAGGACAAGCAGGTGAAAAATTACACAGCTTAACGCCCAGCACTCTCAATTAACCTTAGAGAAAAGAAAATGTTGCTTTTGGCTCTGGGGTGCTCCATCTTCGCCTTTCCCAGTTACGAGCCCACAAAGCGGAAGCAGTCCCAGGGTGGAGCAGTGAAAAGAGTTTGCCTGGGCCAAGGCTGATCTCAGCACTCCTACCTGGGGCTCCATCCAGCCTACAATTGTGCACGCTTGACCTCCCTAAGCTAGCTCAAGGTCCTGCCTGCCTGAGCTGCATCCAGTGAGCCCCTCGGTGGGCTCTGCAAACCTCTGTGGGGCACGAAGGATGCATCTGACCACCCTGCACATCCCCCCTTTCCAAGAACAGCCCCTGGAGTACCTACTGGGGACCACTGCATGCAACTCTGCGCTTTCATTTCCCTTGCAACAGTGTTTGGTGATGGAGACCAAGCCAGTCAGAGTCCACAGGACCCAGCTTAGGGGAGACAGTGGAGAATGACCTCTCTCTATCATCCTGTATGAGGCATCAAGGATCCCTGAAGTCACTCTGTCCTCAGAAGGAGACTGAGGACACTGGAACCAGTTCAGTTCGAAGGAAGGGAGGGAGGGAGGGAGGGAGGGAGGGAGGGAGGGAGGGAGGGAGGGAGGGAGGGAGAGAGAGAGAGAGAGAGAGAGAGAGAGAGAGAGAGAGAGAGAGAAAGAAAGAAAGAAAGAAAGAAAGAAAGAAAGAAAGAAAGAAAGAAAGAAAGAAAGAAAGAAAGAAAGAAAGAAAGAAAGAAAGGAGAAAGAGGCATGGCCACAGCTGTAGGGCACCTGCACTAGCTGCACCTGAAGCTGACTGAAAAGCCAAGTCTTAGCAGACATACACGCATATTCTGTGGAGACAGGGACTTGTGCCTGGCCTCCCAGCTGAAATGAAAAACCCCAAGGATCACTTTACAACAAGCACTTATCCTTCCCCACCCATATCTCCCAAGCTGTCTCCCTCTGGAGCCCTCCAAAGAACCAATTCCTACCAAACAAACTAGAAGATTCTTTCTGATCCCCAACTTCTCCTCTTATCATTACCCCAACGTGAGATATATCTTTCCTCTGAAATTGCAGCCTCTAATCCCATCCCATGCCCGAGGTCAAGCCCAAAGGGTTAGGAAGTAGATAAAAGGAGAGCAAGTAGATAGGTAGTGAGTAGATGGATACATGGATGAGTAGCTGGGTGGGATGGATGGATGGATGGATGGATGGATGGATGGATGGATGGATGGATACATGGATGAGTAGCTGGTGGGATGGATGGATGGATGGATGGATGGGTGGGTGGATGGATGGATGGATAAGTGGATGGATAAATGAATGAACAGGGAGATATATGTGTAGTAGGTGGGCGAATTGGTGGGTGTATGGATATATGAGTGGAAGGGTGGATGTGTATATGGATACATGGGAGGGTGACTGGGTGGGTGGATAAATGGGTAAGTGAATGAGTGGACAGGTAGCTAGGTGAGTGGATGGGTGGACAGATGGTTTGGTGGGGAGATGAGTGTGTCAGTGGGTGGGTAAGTGGCTAGTTAGGTAAATGAATCAGAAGGAAGACAGATGGGTAAAAATGTGGGTTAATAGATGGTTACATGAACTTATCAAAAAAATGGATAAGTAAGTAGATGCTGGTGAGAAGACCATGGGAGCTGGGTAGGTGGGTTGTTTGTAGGTGGAGGACAGATGGGTGGGAAGGTAGACTGGTTAGTGGGCGGTAGTTGAGTGGATGAGGAGTTGGAGGACAGAGGTGGGTGGTGACTGGGTGGGTGAGGAGATGGAGGGTGGAGGTGGGTAGTAGCTGGGTACATCAGCACAGGATGAATGGAGTCATGGGCCAGTAGACAGTGACTGTACGAATGGGAGTAAAGAGCCAGGCTTGCCCATGGATGTCACAGACAGACGAGGGAAGTCCTGAGTCAGAGTTCTTCCTTTCCACAACACAGCCCAGACCAAGCCCCGGGGCTCCACAGCTGGCCAGCACCTCAGACAGCTCCCTGCCCTGGGGACCAGCACCAGAGCTCAGGCCCTGGAGTCAGACTGACCTAATTGAGATGCCAGCAGAGCTCGCTCCCTGCTGTGTGTCCACAGGTGACAGGCTGCGACTCTCTGAGCTCAGTCCCCTGCCTGTTGCAGGAAAGCACCAATGTCCTCCCAGGAGACTGAGAATGAAATGGAAAGCCTTTTGACAGAGGCCAGAGTGAGACAGCACAGACAGGGCCCCTCAAAATTTCCATCCTATTAAAAGATTGTTTTAAAAATTGCTCCAGGCCTTGAAAAATGGAATGTGCCTTCCCCCTCCTCCCATCATAAAACCAGGAAAATCCTGAAATCTAAAGCAGACACAGACAATACAAGAGAAGACCTCGCTGCCCACGCTCCACAATGGCATCAGACGCCAGAAGCCACACAAGGCTGGAACTCAGTGTGGCTCATCATCTTGCTAGGCAAGAGCTGCAAGAAAATTCAACACGAGCATCCCTAGATGCTGAAAAATGAGTAATAAAACCCACCACTGTGGAATCCAAACCTCTGAGAAGGGCTAGCCCATCTCTTTGTGGAGAATGAGGTAGCCTTTGGAGGGAGCTGGAGGCAGTGTGGTGGCAGCGACATGGTCCCACAGTCTCTCACAGCACTTCTGTCTTTCCTTCTTTCTCAAGGCCTTTCTAGGGGAAACCTGAAGATTCTTTTCCAGGGTCATGGATGCATACATGGCCACACATGTGACGGGCTCCCCTCACCTGGCCACTTTCCACCTCTTCTGAGAACAAGCCAGCTCTCCAGCCCTGGCTGTGGAGCACAGTCACTTCCTCCCCCCCCCCCAGCATACCCCGCTTCCCTCTGCCCAGCACATACAGCCTTCAGGGTCCTTCAGTGACTGACTGGCACTCTACACCCATCCTCCCCAGCTGCCACCACAGCTGGACAGAGATGCCAGCCAAGGAAGAGGGCAGCTGGCCTCTCCGCAACTCCCAAGGGCCTTTGCCAAGCAACAATTTATTGGCACAAACCTAGAATTTGTGTGTTTCTCAAGACTACCAAAAAGCAGGTGGCGGTATGCAAAAGCCAGCAAGATCTGGTCCCAGCCATGGTACAACCGTCAGACCAAGAGTCTGAGAAACCCCACCCCACCTCAAACCCTGCCAAGACAGTCAGCAACCACGGCTGAGGCAGAGACAAGGGATCCAGACCAAGCTGGGTGCTCCTGACGATGGGGCTCAATATCCAATGCATGAGTGCTAGGCAACTCAAAGCGGGTGACCCAGGGCCCCAGCGATTCTCTCCCCTGCAGAAGAATCCAGCTACTGCAACCTCTCTGCAACCCTGGGGGGATTAGGAGGCAGTGTAGAGGCTGAAGAATGCAGTGATTCGCTGCAGAGGACCAGGAGCATTACCTGAGGAGCCCAGTCATCTGTACCACAGAGGACTAAGGGTACTGCCTGCGGAACCCAGGAACAGAGGGTATGTGAGTGAGTACGCGTGACTCTCCCCCCCTTCTCTCTCCTCTCTCTCCTCTCTCTTCTCTCTCTCTTCTCTCTCTCTCTCCTCTCCTCTCTCTCTCTCAGAGAGAGACAGAGAGTGCACCTGTATTGTGTGTAGAAATGTGTGCTGGGTATGAGAGTACACTGCCTGAGCATGAGTGTTTTCATAAACTTATATGTGCACCTGTGTGTGAGTGCCAATGGGTGTGCATGTCTACATATGTGAAAGAATGGGGGACATCTCCGTGGTTAAGTGCACTTGCTATTCTTCCAGAACACTCAAGTTTCATTCTCAACATCCACATGGGGCACCTCGAAACCACCTGTAACCCCAGATCTGACACCTCTAGCCTCTGACTTCCAAGGGCAACTGCACTCACATGCATGCACACAGGAACACAATAATTAAAAATAATAATAAATCTTAAAAGGAGGGAGTGTAGCCGGGTGGCAGTGGCACATACCTTTAATCCCAGCACTTGGGAGGCAGAGCCAGGTGGATCTCTATGAGTTCGAGGCCAGCCTGGACTACAGAGCGAGATCCAGGACAGGCACCAAAACTACACAGAGAAACTCTGTCTCAAAAAACTAAAAAAAGAAAAAAAAAAAGGAGAGAGTGTGAGTCTATGGGCGCACATGGCTATGGGTGTGCGTTCCTGTGTGTTTTCTTGTATGCACATGCCTGTGTGCATGCCAGGGACTGGAGTATACTGGCAAGTTGTATTTACAAGACATTCTATGTGTTGTGATCACCTTCCCTGATGTCCTGATCCTTGGGTCTCAGGAGGACCTCCCCTTCGGCTACCTACCCTTCCACTCTGCTCTCTCTCTCTCTCTCTCTCTCTCTCTCTCTCTCTCTCTCTCTCCCTCTCTGTGTGTGTGTGTGTGTGTCTCCCTCCCTCCCTCTGTCTCTGTCTCTCTGTCTCTCTCTGTCTCTCTCTCCCTCCCTCTCTCCCTCTGTCTCTGTCTCTCTGTCTCTCTGTCTCTCTGTCTCTCCCTCCCTCTCTCTCTCTGTCTCTCTGTCTCTGTCTCTGTCTCCCTCTCTCCCTCTGTCTCTGTCTCTCTGTCTCTCTCTCTCTCCCTCTCTCCTTCTCTCCCTTGCTCTCGCTCTTCACTTCCTGGCTTATCTCACTGCCCTTAGGATCAGTTCTAAGAATAAGGTCAGACCCAAAGGAACTAGCAAGAAGGGTGATCAGGGGTCCCAAGGGTTCCTACTGCAATTTTCTCTGATGTGTTTCCTGATTGAGAGAACCCTAAAACCAGAACTTTCTAGATTTTCTGAATGTTCCCTTGGGTAAAATGAAGGGCTAGACATTCAGGCTGGGGGTCACAGGTAAGGGAGAATGGACTCTGGGCACCGAGACCTGATAAGCAGGACCACAAGGATCAACAGTGCCACCTCAGCAACCAGAGGAGTGGAGGGGTGACAAGAGAGAAGCCACCACTCAGTGCTACCCACCTGCTCAGCATATGTTGGGGGGGGGATGCACAGATTGTGACCTTCCTTCCGTCTCCATCTGCCTCTGGGAGGGGGCTGTCAACTCAATCACTCAGATGGAGACTCTGAGGCTGGACGAGATACCCTGTGGCTAAGACCAAAGGCAAGTGGCCAGCCAGCTTTCTCCACACATCCCACACACTGTCCAGTCCTCCCCACACTCCAAAGCCTCTTTCCATATGCAAACCATCCTTGGGCCCCCAAAGGTCAGCAGAGCCAGGAATGCTGCCCCAGCTCAAAGATGAGCCAACTGAGGCCTAAAGGGATGAGAGACCTGGGGGGAACCAGGTCTGCCTCAAGCAATGTCCTCTTGTGGACGCGGCACTTAGCGCTCAGTGCCCCAGCCCCCACCTCCTAAGGCTCCCACCATCCCCTTGGCCTCTGCCAAATGGTGGGTGGCACCATTTCCTCACCAGCTGGAAGACGTGGGTGGGGACCCTGGCCAAGGACAATACAGTCAGACTCCCACCCCGAGGAAGGAAGTAACCTTCCCCCAGACCTGCACTTTCCCTGCAACAATCAGCCCCATGCAGAGGCATTTCTGTACGGTTTCCAGGTTACAGTAACTTCAAGAACAATGGCTATAAATGACGTACAGCCTGACCCTCACGGCCCCCTGGAAAGGACGTGCCAAAAGGAGGCCTGTAGCACCCATGCTGAGGACATGGAGGCGGACAGAGCTGGCTCCAGCCCATTCTTCCTCCTTAGGGTGACTGCCAGCAGGCGTGCCCTCTCAGAGCCTCGTCTACCTTCCCTATCACCTCAAGAGTTCTGGCCTTGTCCCCCCTGTGTTCAGAGTATTCTGAAGTACCTGTCACTGGCCCTTTGCCCAAAATTAGGGGTTCTCCATTCCTGAGGTTCTGTCTACCTCCCTCTCATGATCAATCCACTCACCAAGAGGAGCCAGGCTTTCTCAGGGCCCCTGTCCTTCTCATTCTCCCTTCCCATTGAAATGGGGGTCCCACCCTGTCCAGGAAGCTTCCCAGCTCTCCTGAGGCTCAGCTGAATGTGGCCTGCCTCCTGGCTCAGCTTCGCAGCCTCTGAACTCCCTGCACTCTCCTCCAGATTGGCTGTGCACCTAGACTGTGTGTGCCGCACCCCGAGACTGCCATGAGAGACATCTTCCTCCCTCTGTGCACCGGCCCTGGCAAGGAAGCTTGCAAAGCCAACTCACGAGCCCCAACAACTCCAGCAAGCACCTCCACGGACATTCCCACAAAGCACCCACTAGATTCTCAACCATCCCTCAGTGTCCACAGCTCCCACTGAAGCCCCCATCCCGCAGTCTCCATTCACCCCTTCAGTATACAGAGCTCCCCCCCCCCCACTGCCAGCCCTGCCAGGTTCTAGCCTGTTGGGAGGGTACAGAGCACAGAGGAGCTTTCAGGCCTCAGGAAGAGGCCTGCACTACTGTGGACTCAAGTGATAGGAGGATTCTGATCTATGGCTCTATCATCGGGGGCCCCTGGGTCTTGTACCAGCTTCCCCTTTCCCTCGGTCTACTTCTGATACTGCAGGAATCCCAGCACACCCACCTTCAGTTGAGCCCAGCATCTCGTCCCTTCTCATTTCCATCGTGACCACTTTGGACCCAGCTCCAACTGCCAACTGTAGTAGAAGGTAGGAGATAACCTGATGGGATGGGGGAGGTAACCCTGATGTCACCTCCAGCCCACTCTCGCGATTGCAGCCACGGGGATCTCGCATTTCAACCAGACTGCACCCTGACCCATCAGAATCCCCTAACAGTGTGGCAGCTCCAGGGGCCACCCTTACCCACCTCCATGACTATCCACCTTGATAAGCCCCTTCAGTCATGAGGTGGGGAGAGGTCTCGTCCTGTAACTGGTTCTGGTCACTTGCTCCTGACAGGCTTCTGTCTTAAAGTCTCTCCTGGCAGCAGTATCCAGGGTGTGGGCCCTAATGTTAAGCCCACCCTCAGTCCCTGTCCTAGGCAGCCTCACGTGTCCCTCTGCTCACACAGAAGTGTGTACCATCTGCCTCCGGTCTGTGTCTCCCACCAGATCAAGCTCGATGATGTGGAGGATGTGGCCTGAGTCACTGGGTTATCCTCAGCACTCAGAAGCATTCCACACTCAGTGGTGCTCAGTGAAGACCTACGGAATGAAGGTGCGTCTTCTCTGACAAAACTGAGAGAGGACCGCAATACCCACTTCACAGTAAGGAAAACTGAGGCTCAGAGGCTGAGTGAGTCAACCGGCCTGAACAAGGGCAATATTTGGACAGTAGAGCTGTGAACCTCATAGGAGGCCAAACGGGATTTTTCTGTACCAGCTTCTCCCCATGCAAGAGTGGGGTCTGAGCCAGCCCCCGGGGCTGAGCTATGTGCCTAAGACCAAATGAGGACACAAGCTCCCCACCAAATGCCAAATGCCCATTCCAGACAGCCCTCGGGAATTAACCAGGAGTGCACACCCCAGGAAAGGAGGTGAGAGGAAAGGAGAGGGAGAGAGGAGGGAGGGAGGGGAGGGATTTCCTTTGGCTCACTGGCTGGACTTTGCAAAGCGTGACTTTGGCACCATATAATGTAATCACCGTGGAAACTTTCACAGTTCATGCCAGGGAGAAGTCGATCTGTTCAATGAGGTCATGAACACAGGGATGTGAACACCAGCTCTCACTCACAAGCGAACACCCGTTCATCAAGGGCTTTCAGCTTTGTGTATTGTTTGGAGGTTTATTTTCTCTGTCACTAAGGGTGGCTCCCAGGGCCTTATGCACACTAACCACTGCTGCTGGTCAACAATTGCAGCCTCTCCTGTGTGTTCTGAGCCTACATCACCGACGAGGCTCAAACCCCCAAATATAACAAGGCATACAGTGGGGAGTCTCTCCTCTCTTGCACTGTCCCTTCCCAGGTGAGCACATTTCACGCCTGTCCTCCCAGGGTAGTGGCTGCTGCACAGGCAGGCCCCTGTAAATGTGTATTCTGTCCTTACACAAGGCAACACGGCTACACAAGTGGCAGCTCTTTGTTTTCATCTTCCAGCAGAGCTTCTAGATCTTTCCACACAGCCTCTCTTCTATTTGACCAGCACATCTCACAGGAAGCTTGGTATACACACCACCAGGCCTGGCTCTGAGGAGGGCTCAGGGGCCACATGGCACCATTCTGCAGAGGCACAAAGTCTCCAGAACCCAGACCCATTCAGAGCATCTTTACATGGACCTGCATCTTGGGGCTTCTTGGTTCAAAACTTCCAGGAACTTCTGGGACATGTTGGCACACTCCTTTGATTGGAACACTAGAAAGGCAGAGGTAGGTAGATCTCTGGAAGTTCAAGGCCAACATTGTCTACATAGTGAGTTGAAGCCAGACAGAGCTACATAGCAAGACCCTGTTTCAAAAAGCAAAATAAAACAAACAAACAAAAAGTCCCAGGAAATTTCAAACTCCCTGCTGCACACTTCATGCCTTCTCTGTTCCTACAGCCCCCGTTCCCACAAAAGCCCCACCTCTTCCCTTTCTCTCCCTTACATGCATCAAGGAGAATCCCACACTAGACCCCTTGCACTAGCTGTTACCATTGCTATCATATCTCAGTCTAGAAATCCCTCCTCAAAGAGCTTGCCTCAACCCCTAAGCCTAGGCTACAAGGTAAAATCTAGGCCAGCCCCTCCACCCAATAAGACTGTCTCAAAACCAAACAACCAACACACACACACACACGCACGCACGCACGCACGCACGCACGAACGGCCTCCAGATCCACCTGGGTATGTATCTGGCTGTCTTTCCCTCCTCAGTATGTTCCCATCTGAATCCCCCATCTCACCCCTCCAGATAGAAAATCAGCTGCATAGCAACACGCACAGCATCTGCTTCACCCACCCCCAGCCCCCGTGAGATCTGCACCTGTACCTGGCCTGGACAAAATGTTAGACAGTCATCCCTGCTGGTGACCATGTTAGAGGAGCATCAGGTGACAACTGAAATTCAAGGTCAGCCCACCAGGAGGCAACTCCTTGATGGGTGAATCTTGGCTAGGCAAGGCCCTGAGACCATAGACCCCTGAAGGTCTTTTGCTTCTGCTGTGCCTTCACATGTTTGCTGCTGCCATCTTTCTCTGGTATCTGGCATGGTGTGGATGGGTGTGGGGAGATCCCCACTACCTGTAATGTAGTGTGTTTATCTCATGGAAACATCCTGTTTTACTGGGCATTTTAACCTGTGGATTATTATGATGATTTCTTCTTAAGCTGTGCGGTCTAATTGATGATAATAATGTTAGTTTAAATAGCGTTTTTGGTGTTTAAAAATATAAACAAGGAAGTGTCACACAGCTACAACACATAAGTTCCTATTGAGGAGCCATATAGACTATGGCTTAAGTTAATGATTAAGAAAAACAATTGAAGCCGGGCGGTGGTGGCGCACGCCTTTAATCCCAGCACTCAGGAGGCAGAGGCAGATGAATCTCTGTGAGTTTGAGGCCAGCCTGGTCAGCCTGGTCAGGCTCCAAAAGCTACACAGAAAAACCCTGTCTTGAAAAAAAAAAGAGAGAGAAAAGAAAAAGAAAAACAGTAGAGTCCCAGTTAACCAAGCTAGATTAAATTCTTTTAACCTTAATGTTGGGAGATGTGTTCACAGGTTTCAGTGTGCATCACAGCTGAAACAAAGCTTTGAAAATAACTTAAAGTTAGACTAAGATGTTTTTGTCAAATAGCCTTGAGGTAAAAAACCCAAGAAGATAATCTAAAGTTTTAGGCAGGCACATAGATGAATACAGAACTCTTTAAGTTCAGAGAACAAGAACAAAGCAGCCCAATCATTACTAGATGACGTACTTTCCTTGCTAGCATTGGTTGATGACCAAAGGTGATGATTAATTCCTTGTACCCATTTTTGCCCTCAATCTCCTGATATAAAAAAACTATTGATGAGTGGGTATGTACCCTAAAGATTTAAAGTAGAGCTGACTGATTCTTTTTCATATATAAAAGTTTAGATTTGTGATTCCTTTAGAATCCCTTATAAGATTACCTTTCAAGATAAGTAATAAAGTAATTGGCCCTTTCTTTATAACTGCAAAACTGCAGCCTGCCAGTAAAAGACCTGACTGAGAAAACTATCTTGCTTGCCTACATGGTTGATCTATAACAAGTTCCTTAGGTATGAATGTAAGTGGGTTCTTGGGATAATTTATTTTTTACCTGTAATATGTAAAATGTTTAATCATGTAAGGGATATGGAAAACATGCTGTTTTGTTACTGTTTGCTTTGTAATCATTCACTTGAAAAACAGAATGTAACCAAAACATAATTTTTATATTGCCTGAAAGATTTTGCTCAGGTATATAAACTGTAAGAAAATGAATAAAGGAAGAGTTAAAATAAGCTAGAAGGAAAACATCAAGAATAAGAGTTAAAAGGAAAGCATCAAGAATGAGAGAATTAAAGTGAGTTAGAAGGAAAATATCAGGAATTAGAAAGTTAGAAGGAAAATATTAAGAATGAGAGAGTTAGAAGGAACGAGAAGGGAAACATCAAGAATAAAGACAGAGTTAGAAGGAAAACATCAAGAACAAGAGAAGGGAATCACCGGGAAAATAAAGAACAGAGAATGCAAAAGAAGAATAAAGAAAAGGTCTGAAGGAAATCATCAAGAGAATATGTGAGTATCTTTCCCTAACCCTCTCAGATAAAAAAAAAAATCTAGTACATGCTGACTCTGTGGATTTCCCTTTGGGCCCTGTGCTGCTCGAGGCTGGACCCCCCAGGCAGCGATACGTCCCCATTTCCACCTCCTTACTGCATGCTCACAGGCACTAGAAGATGCCAGAAATCTCTACCATACAAAAGAAAAGACTGAGGCCCAGTGAAGGGGGCAGGCAGCCAAGCTCTAGACCAGCTCCCTAGCAGGAAATCTCCAAACAACACCAAGGAGAGGCCAGCGGCTGCCCACTCTCCATGTCCTATGAGCCATGGACAGGCAGCCACAGGTCACAGGGGTGCTCAGCATACCTACAATCAGCCACATGCAAAGGATGAGTGTGGAAGGCCACCGAAATCTCGTCTTAGAATAACCCATTGGCTAGCCCACTCTGAGCCACACATCCAGCAGCTGCCTGCCGGAACGTGAACTTGGCTTGCATAGTCTCCTGAGTCCGTCTCTCTGTGGCTTCTTATTTGCCAAGGGCAGCTAGAGGGATGATACAACAAAATTGCTCACAGCCTCGCTTCTAAATCTAAGGTACAAGGCCAGCAGATGGCTGAGAGGACACACCTGAACAGTGCCATGGATTTGCCCAGACTTTGTGGACTCTACCTGGTGCCACAGGAGTCACAGCAAAGGGGACTGTCACGCTCATCATTCACTAAAGGGTCATGTAGCCAGGCTGTGTGTGATCTTATTCCCGAGCCCTGGGTTCAGCTCTGCTGTGATCCTAAGGAGCAGTTTATTTGCCTCCAGTCATGGCAGGAGCATTTATCGAGCACCTATATGTGTCAGCAGTGGATGAGACTCAGGAAGCTCCAGAGCCACTGACATCAAGGTCTCTCTTTCTCAGGGTTCAATGCTGGAAGGGCAGAGAGCTTTGTTTGAGGGTGTGAAAACCAGGAGCTCTGACCTTCCTCTGGTGAGGACACCAGGCCATCACCCCCACAGACCAGCACAAAATGTCTACCCCATCACCGAGATTCCCTGTAGACCCGAGTCCGGGACACTCCCACCTCTGTAGTAACCAAGATACTGAAGGCTTCCTGCCATGGCGGAGCCTAGCCTGGGCCCACTCTTGAGGTAGTAATGCATTCAAAGGGCCACAGCCAAAATAGGTCTCTAACGGTCAGATAGGAGCCTAGAAGGAAGGCCTGGCAGGGACGGCAACCAACGGCGTGCCTGGCCTGTCCCCAAGGATGGCAGGCAATCAGCACTGGTTGAAGCAAGCCACACAAGCATAATGAATCCTGAGCACCGGGGCTTGTGTTTTTCAAGAAAAGACGGAAATCCGGACTTTTCTGTGAAAGCTGCCAGTTAGTAAATGCTGGCAGCTAATTAAATTTTTAAAAACAATAATAGCATATTGAGAGCCAAGCAAAACATACAGAGCCAATCACGGCTGGGGTTGGTGGGTCTGTGCCTCAAGTCAGAGGCTTTCTACATACTAGATGGTGGGGTGGGCGGAAAGTTAAGGGGTAGGTACCGGCCCTTGGCAACACCTCCCATCCTGCCTTTCCTCTTGGGGGTCCTGCACCCCCGCGCTTGGCCCCTCGGGAAGGTGAGGCCCAGAGACGCTGGCATTCCCTCCCAAACATGCATCGGTTCCACTCAGCGCCAAGCCCAGGGAGCCCTCTGCTGCCACCCAAGTCACCCAGCCTCTCCTGGGGAGGGCCTGGCTCATCACCCTCTGAGCAACATGCACCCACACCACAGCCTCCTTTTTGTCCTCTCTGGACTGTCCCAGGACACCTGCTGGCTCAGAACAACTTCTGACTGGCCTGAGTGTCCATCATCACAAAGCAGATGGGCAAGATCTCAGGACGGCAGAGGAGGACGGCGTGGGCACCCTTGCCTAGGAGACCAGGATGAAGGAGGGACGAAACAAGAGGTTGTGAGACTCCAAGCCCACCCCCTGAAGACGGAGTCCCTCCTGTGCCCCCCCACACACACAGCCACCCAGGCCATAGCAAGAGTGAGCCAAGAATAACACCAGCAGCCACCCTCTTCTCCCTAAGCCAAGGCTCCCACTCACCAGGAGAAACAGAGGTGCTAGGGGCCACGATGCTGTCTGTGCACCTGAATGTGAGGGCCCTCTGTGTCCTCAGGCCTGTGTGGGAGATGTATGTAAAACAGTGGATGGAGATAAGCATGGCACACTAACTGATGTTGGGCCAAACTTGTTCTGGGGTGTCGAAGGCACACGTGTTTAACATGGTCACATTTGCGTGTCTGCGGGATGCTGGAAGGACAGGCCGGTGTGTGTGAAAGCACGCGTGCAGAGGGATGTGGGAGAGGTGAGTGTGCACAGCCCCTGCATGAGAAATTCTGGACTGGGGGGTGGGGTGGCCCGTGCCTCTGCAGAGTTTGCAGTAACTTCTGCTAGCGTGAGGGCGAGTACGTGTGTGGCAGTGTGTGACTGCGGGTGGGGTGGTGCCAGACTGAGAGGCCCAGTCTTCCCTGCTGTGGTGGTGGTGGTGGTGGGGGATGATCCTGGGAGACCCCGAGGGACAAGGCTGGGGGTTGGAGGGCCGGAGAGACGCAGCCAGGGGTCAAGAGAAGATGACCGACCTGGAGGGAGCGCGGCGTGGAGACTGAGGGCCCCGTACTCACCCGGTGCTCTGTGCTGCGCTGCGCCGCCGTCCGTCCATCGGTGCACCCGCCGTCGGTGAATCCAGAGTCCGGGTTGCGCGCGGCTCGGGGCGGGGAAGAGCGGGACGAGCCAGGCCTTAAGACCCCGCCCAACAGGTCCCGCCTCGGGGCGGGGCCTCGGCTTTTGCCAAGACATCTTCGCCCAGCCCCAGGCTCAACACGCGCGCATAGGAGCCCGGGCTCTCTTGTCCCGGTCTCTGAGCCCCTTCTCGGCACCCGGTCTCGGCATCGCGTCTCCGCGTCCTGGCTACACTTTGAATCTCAGTACTGCGCCGCCCTTCAGCTTCTCCTCGTGGACCCAGTACTCTTGAGCATGCTGTGATGGCCAGAAGTGGTGCCCAGGCACAAAGCTGCCCAGAGGCAGGCCTGCAGAAACTAGGCATGGGCACACCTACACCTCAGTTCTCCACAGTCTAGATCACCCTGCCCTTTTTCCAGCCTGGTTCTGTTGCCTCTCCATGGTGTGGCTTGGCCAATCCCCTTGACCCCTGTAAGTGGGGAGATGTGGAGAACCCTATCATCCACAGCACAGGGCCCAACAGGCAGTCAACGCTCTGTAAGTAATAAACTCAAAACAAATCATTACAGGGTCCTTGGCTCCCCACCCCTCAAACGATGCAGGCCGGTATCCTAGTGTCTGGTTGCCACTGCCCATTCTCAGCAGGCCCAGGGCCTGTGCGTGATAGAAAGCAGACAGTGAGCCTCACTGTCTGGGATCCAAGACTACAAACCACCTCCCATACCTGCCAGAGATGCATGCCCCTGCAGCCATTACCCCTCAGCCTCGCAGCAGCTGAGGTCCAAGAGGAAGACCCCTGTGGCCCAGAACAGGTGTGAGGCAGCCAAGAGCAAACAAAAACAGAGAAGGGAGACCCTCTGCCTAGGGTTATGTAGCTGGGGCCAGAAAGAGCCAGGGACTCAGAGGAACCAGGATGGGATGTGAGGACCAAAGCTGAGTGCAAAGGTCTAACCCAGGCTGCCTCAGCGTCTGTCTAAACTTGACAGGCCTTCTCCCGTGGGTCCTTTCTACAAAGGGTCTCTCAGGACCTTTGCATGTGCTGTTAACCTCTACCTGAAAATCTCTCCCCCAAGATGCCAGGGCTGGCTCATCCTCGCTTTGAGATACAGCTTCAATATCCCCACTTGCCCTCTCCGAGACCCCCCATCAGAGACACTCTTTCCTGCTACTTGGCTGCACTCTCTCCCTGGCTACCCTTCTTGAGATTGATTTATAGATGGTCATGGGTGGAATAACCTCGCAGTTAAGAATTCTGTCATATGCAGCTGTGCGGACTTAGGCACGTCGCTTCCCTCCAAGCTTTGACTGACCTCCTCAACTGTCAATGGAACAAAAAGGCATCAAAGCCTACATCGGGGGTGTTGAGCTGACATCCCAAAGGGGAGTGCTTCGTAAACAGCATATGAGAATAAACAGCAGATGGCCAAAAGCAAGAATGCAGAAAGTATGGGTCCTTTCCCCACCCAGGGGTCCAGGTCCCAGGTCCAGGGAGGAGAGGCAAACAGCCAATGTTCAGGCTCGGGCTGCAGACAAGGAGCCAGGGCCTGGCTGTCTTTCCACCAGATAAAGCAGAGGCTGTTTTCCCACCTCCGTCATTTGAGCCAGAGTTGTGGCTGGCCTAGAGCCTGCCAGGACTCTTATCGAAGACAGAGTATGCATCACCCATCAGGAATTTGGGGCCGGGGCTTGGCTGACACAGAGTCGAAGGAAGTTATGGGCTGATAAGGCCCAGACAGAGTGTCACGGGGGGGCAGAGGTGTTATTCACACCAGTGCAGATCTCATGGCCTCCCTGGGCACTGAGGCGCCACAGCCAGCAGGCATGGTGGGTCACCTACACCACCTGGACAACTGGACTTGGAAGAAAAGGCTCATAGTCTTTGGGGGAGGGGACTGTATCCATACCTGGTGTCCTCGGGAAGGCCACTGCCCCACTGTAAAGGCACAGGACACCATCTAAGGGCTTGAGAAGGTAGGCTCTGAGGCTAGACAGCCTTGCCTTAAAGTCCTGTCTGAGTGGCCTTCAGTCTTAGCTTCTGTCCCCATGTTGGAATTGTGTAGAAGATGCTGGAAGCAATGACTCGCCATGCTAAGCCCTTGGCTTCACATTGGTTGCTACTATATTCATTACACACCTTCTCCCTGGGCTGTCTGTGGGAAAAAGTGTATAATGTCACTGGGACTCAGAATTGGAAGGAAAAGAGCACCCACAGGAACCCAAATCTTGCTATCATCCTAATCAAGCTAATTAGGTAAGAGCTCCAGGCAACTGGGAACCTCTGTCTTAAAATTAGATGGGCAGTGTTCTTGAGGAGTGGCACCCAGCAGTGTTCCCTGGCCTCCTCCTGGCACACATGGAAGCGCACACACACACACACACACACACACACACACACACACACACACACACATCTTTCCCCTTCCTACCTCCATTTATTTAAAAACATCTTTTATTGCATTCTGTTTTCAAGACTCCTGCTGGAAGCTATCCTCCTGCCTCTGTGGCTGATGTGACCCTCAACTTCCAATAGTGGCTCTTCGATGCTCCTACCCCCTCTGCATCTCCTCTCTTGCCCTCGTTTTAACATTACAGCCACAGTGAGGTTCCCCAGCTGCCAGGGAGAAGAGGACAGGAGCTGTCAGAGCCACCAAGACTCTCCAGCTATGGCTTGAATACCCTTTGAGGGTCCTCAGGTTTCTGAGACCTTAGTGTCCCCAAGGCTCCCAGCAAGGGGGATCTGGAGGGTAGAAATGTTGCATTTCTTCAGGAAGTGGGTCTGGTGGAGCATGGTTAGGTTGTGGGGGCTCCACCCTCAGATGGGATTAATGAGTCTCTCTCAGGCCCAGCTCACTGAGATGTTGTTGTAAAGACCCAGCCTGCCGCCCCCCACCCACTCTGACTTCCCGTCTCGACATGTGATCTGTCCCTCTCACAAAGTTTCCACCATGATGTGGTGCAGCCCAGGGGCCCTCCCCAGGATGCTGGCTCAGTCATCTCAGCTCTCCCAGAGTCTGAGCTAAGTAAGACTCTTTTCTTCACACAGCAGCAGAAACTGAATGAAGATAACTTTCAAAGATGACAGCCAGTGACTTTCAGAGGTCAGTCCACCTCATCCTGTTGTCCCACAAAGACACTGGGCAGCACTACCCCAAACAGTCATGTATGATAGTGAACAGAAAACTCTGGTACTTTATGTCTGTATCTGAAATACAAATGTCTACACTGCCTAGGTCCACTTCTCTAGTGGGTGGAGTGGAGCAGCCGAGTTCTCAGTAATCCCCAGGTACCTGATAGGTTATAGTACAGCTGGGCAGAAGGCCTTCCCAGCTTTGTCCCTTCATAGAGAGTGGAATGTCTACAAGAAAAAAGGAGGAAGGCCACCTGGAGCCTTCTAGATGGCAGCACTCCACCTGGAATTCCTGCCTGTGCATGTCCTTCCTGGGCCCTGCCTCCTCCCCAGAGTGGCTGCACCACCAGCCTACACATCTCAGACCCCCGGGGAAACCTGGGACAAGAACTAGCAGTTGACATGCAAGGCATCGGATACAGAGAAACAGTCAATGGTTAGGGCCAGGCTCAGGCCCTCTCTGATCTGGATCCCCACCTCTCTAGCCTTTCACTCACTCACACCCCCATCTTCAAGGCTGGAACTGTGGTCTTCACCTGTGAGAAGCTGGATTGCCCTCCAGGGGACATCCCCACCTCTCTGCCATCCAGCTCATCATGAATCTTTTCCATCCACCCAATTCCTTTCTGCTTGTGGCAGGAACTAGACCCCTACCCATCCTTTGGTTAGAATTTACCCATAGGAAGTTCAGATGGGCATGCAAGCCTGGCTAAGGACTGCATTTCCTGATGTTACAGCCACAAACATTCTGGACCACTGGAGAGAAGCAGGAATGATATGACCAGCTTCCAGAAAGGACAAGCCTACCCTTTCCTTTCACTTCCAGCTGGCTGGACACAGGTCATGCCCTGTTCGAATGGAAGGAGCCCTTGGGTATGACAAGCAGCCTTACCTGCCCTGGAGCTTCACTTGGAAATGCACCAAAGCACAGGTCCCTTTATTATAGCAGCCTAACCTGTACCTAACTAACTTCTCTGCTAAGAAGCCCACATGTGCAGTACCGTACCTGTGGCAGTTGGGGAACTGGGGGGCGGGACTTGTGGATCCTACAATACCTATGCAGTCTGCATTTCAGTTTTCTGCCCAGGCACATCCCCAGGTAGCAGTGCCTCTGCAGAACCTTCTGTCTCTATCTTGGTTCCACATGATGCATTTGGACTGGGAGGGTCCCCACTTCCTGGCTGGACACCTGGCCCAGGTGTGGTCTACTAGAGAAGTCTATCCCCAGCTTCAGTGGTTGGATCAGGGAAGGAAAGTAACTAAGAGAGGTACTGTATGCCTGGAGCCCAAAGAGGACACTTGTGCCTGCTCTTTGATGGAGAGTGAGCTTGTGGCCATGGTCTTACATTTGACCAGCCAGGAATGAACAGAGACCAACTCTGGGCAGCACAGGAACACAGAGTACTTCCTGATGCAGATGCTTAAGCACTTACTACTGCTCAACCTAGGGCCATCCAATAGCAGGCTTCCACTGTAGGGACCAGTAAATACTTCCTTCTGGAAGCCTCTGCCAGTCTGAGTTGCAATTTTGAACTAGTTGCTTCATTTGGGGCTTTGACCAATTTGACTAGGAGTTTCTTGTTCACAAATACTCCCACAGAAAAGCTTGGCTGATAAACTTGATTCAGTGAAGCAAAATGGCCTACCATGTACATCCTCCATCCCCCACCCCATGCATTTCTCAGGCCCCTCCCCACACTTCACAATGTCCAGATCTTTTTTTATCACTGTTCCTGCTTTACAGTTGAAGAAGCTGAGGCTCTGTGATATGGCAGGATCCCATGCAACCAGCACACACTGTCCTTCCTCCACTGTCCCAAGCACCGTGACCAAAGACCAGGCACCCCTTGGCAAGGTGCTCTGAGGGTCTGAAGCACCTGGAAGCCCTGGGGAGGTGGGGAGCCATTAGTCTTCCATGTGTTCCTTGTGTGTTCCAGAAAGTCCGATGGCCTGACGCCTCTGTCTGGGAATGGTCGGTTTCTGCCTCTGTGGCGTAGCTCATTACTGATTCATCCTACCCTCCCCTCTGCCTGGTGTGATGAAATTTCTGGCACTTTTCAGAAGTTCTGGTCACCCAGGACAAGACTTGGCTCAGCCTGGCTGTTCAGGCCAGCTCTCCTGGCTTGGGTAGAATGCTGAACTCAGAGTAAAGATTTCACCATAGGCTAGAAAGCAGACTGGGGTTACTCAGAGCCCCCCACTCTTCCAGAACAGCCAAGAGAGTGAAGAGATTTGCCAAAGACCAAATAACACAACCCTCAGGGGCTAACAGAAAGTTCAGAGGCAGGAACCCTAGTCCTGGACAACCTCTGTCCATTCTAAGCCTTGATTTTCCCACCTATGAAATCCTAGAGGCTGGCTCTGGGTTTAATAAGTACATTAGAGAATATAAAACAAACTGTCTATACCAGCAAATGTCTTCTCAGAAGAATCTTTTTCAATCACTTTTGTTTTATGCAAATGTATGTATGATGAAAGAATAAATGCATGTAGAAATATATCAATATATGTAAGTATGAGCATCTCCGTCAGTGAGTGTATACATACATGTGTATGTGAATAAATGTGTGAGCCTGAGCATGTGGATGCCTGTCCACCTCTGCTCACTGTCTCTCTGTGAGCTGTACCGGCTCTTTTCTGTGCCACCCAAACCCCCACAGTTGTGATCAGCATCTCTTCAGAAGTCCCCTCTGCTCTGCCCAGCTTGTCGATCCAATTCTGACCATTTCTAAATGATTTTATTATTTTCAAAGATGATTTGCAGAGCATCTTAGGATTTAGATTTGGGTACTCGTCCACCCCCAAGAAGTTGCAGTGGCACAGAGCACATGCATCCTGGATGCTTCTGATGCTTGTGCCAACACTGGCACCGGGTGCCCAGCCTCTAGGCTACCTTCACTCAGCATCTACAGCAGGCTCTTTCCGACATTATTTGCACAGAAAGGGGGCTCCCCCTTTTCTCTGCAAACACTTCTGCACTTGTTCACATGCTTTTTATGTAGGGATTTTTTTTTTCTGCTTCAGTTGATGAAGACAGGCCCACCAATATTTTTTTCTAAGGCAGTGTAGTTCTCAACCTTCCTAATGCTGCAACTTTTTTAATATGGTTCCTCGTGTTGTGGTGATCCCCAACCATAACATTATTTTCATTGCCACTTCATAACTGTAATTTTGCTACTGTTATGAATCATAATGTAAATATCTGATATGCAGGCTGAGATGTGACCCATGTAAAAGGGTTTTTCGACATCCAACGGGGTTGCGACCCACAGGTTGAGAGCCCCCTGCTCTAAGGCTGCAGGCTCTGGGGTTCCGCTGAAAATGACTTCCTCCAGTCTAACACAGACACAGCAACTGCCTCACTCATGTATTTGTTCCCTCCACCTATTAATTGCCCTTACACCTGACCCCAGCCTCTCCAGCCGCATTCCACATGCCCGTGTTGGTCCTTTAGCACGCTCCCTGGGGATGAGGGGAAGGAATCACCCAGAATATGAGAGAGAGGCTTCTGCAAACAACCTCCACCTGCCTGTCAGGCTACCCCACCTACCTTTGGGACTTCATGCGTCTGGGGTCATAACCCTTGAGCATTGTGGTGGCCATGGGAACACATCTCCCCACAGGTGGTGGACCGCCTCGGCCCTCACACTTGCAGTTGAGCTGAGTCCACCCACCCCACCCCCCACTCCATCCCCCCCCCCATGCTACTGCCAGGCAACGGCAGCACTGACACAGGGACACCGGCAAACGACAGGATTTTCCTTGGGCCTGGGCAGCTTGGCCAGAGCTTTCTGAATCTGAGCCCCATTCCCAGCCGTCCTGAGCCCCCCCAGTCTCCCATCCCCAGGCTCCCATGCCAGCATGCGTCAGAGCTGTGTAGCTGGCAGCACCTTTCCTGCTCCCCAAGGCTCCCACGCTCTGAACCACCTGACCCAAGTGGCCAGATCTCTTCAAGCTCCCCGACAAGTCAAACTAACTCAATGACAGGACCAGCGGCTCCCAGAGTCCATGCTGCAGCACAGGCACCTCATCTCTCACTCCAGCACGCTGGAGCTTAAACAGCGTGTCCCCACTTCACAGGTGACAAAACTGAGGCTCTGTGCCCCAGGGTCCTCTGGAGTCACCGGCTCCTTAGTCCTAGGCCAACCCAGCAAGCTACATGTCCTCAACTCTGACACCCCGGGACCCTGGGAACCATAGGCATGCATGACAGCTGCAAAGCCCCTTGGGGGGGGGGAAGGGGGGTCTCAGGCCCTCTATCCAACTAAACCCAGAGGAAGGAGTCAGATGGAACTGGGAGCACCATAGTCACACGTATGCTACAGCAACTCCAGTGATGGGAGACAGCCTCTTCACACAGAGAGGTGGCTCTGTTTGGGGGTTCAGACTGCCCTCTGCTCTTCTGCATCTGCCTGCTCCTTCTCAGCCTGGGCTCCATGACTGTTTCCTCCTGGATGGGCTCCATGACCCCAGTTCAGCCTGTCCCTGACCCAGGGCTATCCCAGGGACTGAGCAGACCAGGGCTCTGGCAGGGCCTGTACAGTCCATAAGGATTCTCTTCCACACTGCAACCTTTAAGCTTTAGGTAATAGGACCCAAGCTGGTAGTCATTATTGCGGGTGACCATGCTAAAAAGCCAGACATGCTGGCCTCCTTGACCTTCCAATGAGGACCTTGGTAATCCATATGGGTTGTCCACTTGTTCCAGCTGTCTGTACTAAGTTGCCCTCTGGTCTACTCCCACTAGCTTCCTCTTGGAACCTGCTTCAGCCTCTTCTTCCTCCTGGCCTCCTGCTAAAGCCAAAATCAGGCACCAGGCAGGGACTCATACCCAGGGGATCACACTGCCCAGCCGGCTCCAGCCCTTGGTAGCCAAGAAGCCCCTAGTGAGGTTCCTCATTCCTTCATCACCCTCAGTCCAGCATAAGCTCCTGAATGCTTGGGCTCTGCACCTTCTGTCGGATCCAGACCCCCCAAAGGAGCACAGCCTCAGCATCTGCCCATCGCCTATCCATAGAGGATGGTAGAGCATGGAAGGAACAGACCAGGCTGTGGCCAGGCTGCCTGACTGCAGATCTGAGCCTCTGCTTTGCACTCACCACCCTGTGACCCAGAGACATTGTCTCTCATCCATAATGAAGAAACCCAGTGAGTTTTGGGGGGAACCGCTTGAGCTCCTGGAGTCCTCCATGGAAAACACTCTCACTGTTCAGGAGCTTATGTGTGCACGTGGAGTACTCAGGACATAGCTTGTGCTTACTGAGTGTTCAATACCAAGCAATGTTCTGGCCACCCATTCTGTGCCTGGCTCTGTGCAGCCCTGTGGGTACCAGCAATAACCAGGACTCGTCCCTGTTCATGTGGGGGTGAAACTGTAATAGGAAAACACAGGCCATGATCAGCACCAGGAAGCATCAAGGTGAGGCAACCCAGAGGGCCAAACAACTCTCTACGGACAGGTCTGTCCTCTCCAGGCCTCCTTACCCACTCCAGGAAGCAGGGACAGCAGTAACAACCCCACCTCCTCCAGTGTCCACAATGAATGCATGAGCCAGCTAGAAGAGAGCTGAAGAAGGTGCCCTGGGCAATTGCTGGGTCCAGTGGAAGGGAGATGAAAGCCAGTCATTTGGAGGGAGGATTGAGAAAAGAGGATGAGGGTAGCCTGTGCACCCTAGAAAGAGATTGTGTTTTTTCTGAGAACCAAGGGAACTGTGGGAAGAGGCTGGTTCAAGGGAACAGGTGGAGATGACATTGACTTCAGACCAGGGCAGCTTCTGGGGGAGATGCTGATGAGAGATGATGCACACTAGGGTGATGCTGGAGCTGGTAGAGGGAGGAGCAGGGGTGGACTCCTCAGTTTAGGAACAGAGCCATCACTGATGAGTTGGGAAGGGGCTGGATAGAACTTTCCCAAATCACAGGGCCGTTGATTGAAACATGCTTGTGCCAAAAGGGGAGACAGAGTTTCGGTACTGAGATAGAAGGGTGGGCTTCAAGCACAGCGGGATGCTGGTGCTCTGATGGGTCACCAGGGTGACGTTCTCTACCCTCATCGCTCCTCTTTGATCTTTCCTCCAGAGCCACTCCTTTTAGTGACAAAATCAGCCTTTCGCACCAAGCACAGTCCTAGGCTTAAGGTAGATACCCCTCCCCGAACCAGTCACTCCAGTGGGAATGGGCTGCCGTTGCTTAGCTCAGTCCAAGATTATTGCCCTTCCAAAAACCTGAGGCAAGGAAGTGGGGTGGGAATGAGGTGGAGTGAGTGCTAGCTGCTTGGCGGGAAGCCACGAGTGGCCCTGACTGAGCTGCAGATCAGCAGCTGACTTGAGGTCGGCACCTTCTCCGACTCAGACTCTGCAGGACATTTAACACACATTTTAGAAGTGTGTTCTCTGTAAAATTCCCGACATGCACAAAGGGCTTCACCAAGCTCCCTGGTGACTGGTTCCCTGCAGAGAACATTTGCTCACTAGCAAACCAGCCAATCAGAACCCAGGGATCACATTGCTCATGATCATTGACCACCTTAGGCTTGACCAGAGCAGAACTTGGTGGGTCTGTTAGTAAAGTCAGTTGCCTGGGGTTGATGACTAATAAGACAATTAGGTTACACCCATCACAAAAATGTAGCCAGCAAGAGAGAATGACTTGAGCCTTGGGGGCTGATTGGAGTTACGTGAGGAAAGGGTTCCTGTGGCAGGCAGACTTGTCCTACCCAGATCTCCTCTCCCAGGGCCTCCAGATGGATGCCTGTTTCCTTAACGGAGTTCCTCTTTCTGAATGCATCCCTAATCTAGCTTTCAGGGTGTTCCTAAACTTGATATAGGGACATGTGCTGTACATGTCCCTCACAGCACTGACAATGGGGTACGTCCATGTGAACCCCATGGTTTCCTTTGTCTCTTTTTAATACCTCGTAATATTCCACAGCCCAGCTGTAACATGCTGAATGAGTCTCTTGATTGAGGGCAATTAGGTTGTTTTGTTTCCTCAGTCCTGTTACAATCCTGCCACAACAGTTTTGTGACATCTCCCTGTGACTCTGTAGGAGCTCTCTAGGGCAGTCATCCAGGACAACGGGGCTGAGTCATGGAGTTTACACTCAATGGAATTCACTAGCCCAGGCCAGGCTGCTGCTATGTGCGACCTCGCGAGCTGCTGCCTCCCTTCCAGCCCCTTGCTGACATGTGCCCATGCAGTTGGTGTTAAATAGCGTCTCTGTGTGGTTTTCATTCACGTGGCCCTCTTAGAAGGAGAAGCCTCAGCCATCTGCTTCTCCTCTTGTGTGAAGTTTCTGCTCCTGTCCTTTGCCTTAAAATGCTGTTTGCTTTTCTGTGATTGCTCTTTCCTAAGCACGATCTAGCCATGTGGCTCCTTGCCCTGAAGCCCGCCCTGAAGCTCTCCCGTGGCTCCCCTGCGTCCAGAAGCAGAGTCCACACCCAGCAGCCTGGCCGGCAAGGCCTTGTGGTGGTTTGGCTCCAATTGTGACTCCATTCCCTGTAGGAGATGCTTCCTGACTCTCTCCTCTCTCCCCCCCCCCAGGTCTTTAGGGTTCTTCTGTGTGCCTGCCATACCCTTCCTCCTCTCTGCCACCCCCCAGGCTGGGGCTCACCACTCACCAGGAACAGCCAACCCACAACCCCACGGAACTGGCTACTCCTTCAGTTTTCAGGTGTCAGCTGAACATCCCTTACTCTCGGGAGCCGCCTACTCTGCTCTCCTGTCCCCATATCCCCTAGCCGCCCCAAGCACCTGGGAGCCACACCTCAGAGCACTGTCCCCAGGCTGTGCTATCAGCAGCTCCTCAGGCTTTTCCCATAGGCAGCAAACTTCCTTTGAGCCAAGGTCATGACTGTTTGGAAGACGTGTATCTACACGGGGCCACCTCCACACCTTCCCAAAGCCCTCCGAAGATGGGCATGACAAAAGGAGCCAGTCAAGAGGGGTGGCGGTTCCCGCACAGGTCCCAGGAAGGACTCGGAAGCCACCAGGTACCCGGAGGACAGTACATGAGGGAAGGGGGTCTGGGTTTGGACTCCCGAAGTTAGTGCTGGTCCTGTCTGTGCTGATGACACATTTACCTTTCTGGACAGATATTTTGTCCTCCCTGCCTCAGTTTCCCCTCCAACTCGGAAACTCCTGGCCTCTTTCCTATCACAGACAGTGCCCCTAATGGCCAGCTTGAGGCCCAACCCACAGTTCTAAGCAGAGGGAACAGGCAGACCCTGGAGCAGACAAAGGGGCCTTGTTCCCCCAGTTCTTTGCCGGAACCCCCCCCCCACCTCCCAGCTTGGCTCCAGCTGAACAAAACCAGATGCCAACATGTGGGAGGAGGCAGAGGGCGGGCAGCATCCCAGGACCCCTCTCAAGGTCTGGGTCCCTGCCAGAAACTCCAGATGCCATGGGCTCTAAGGAGAGCCCCCCCCCCACTTCCCCCACAGCCTCAGTGGCACCAAGCCCTTGTCTGAGTCTCTGTCTGTCTCCCCTAGGCCAAGGGAGCCCGGCAAATCCTGCTCCCTCTGATCTCATGCAAGGCACGTCCAAGCCTCCAGAAAGGCAATACTAGGTGGCTCTTTTACAGATGAGAAGCTAGGAACCCTTGGAGGCCATGGTCCCCAGCCCACAGGCTCAGCTCCAAGTGACTTGAGACATCCAGATGGCCCCACCTTATTACCCACACCATGCCCTCCCTTGACTGCACAGGTAGGCCTCACATCATAGGAGTTGAGCTGGCTGGAGTCCTTATGCCCCACGCCATGGATACAAACCTGAGCAGGCAAGGAGACGATCTCCAGTGTTGGCCGTCCCTGCCCAAAGCCCAGGGGCTGAACTGACACAGCCAGAGGCTGCAGCTCAAACTCTGAGAGCCAGGGTCCTGTTACTCGAAGCTGTAGAAGCCAGAGACTCGGGGTTCCAGGTGCTCGGACTGGAGGCTCATTGCCTGGGTGCCAAGCCCCACAGCCCGGCACTGGGCAACTGCGGTGCCCTCAGCTCCTGAACAGGCCTTGGGCCCTGGAACAGTACCTTCGGTTGTGTGTGCCATAGCTCTCTGGCCCAGAGTATCTGAGACCTTGAACCCTTCGGGCTCTGCAGCTCCCCGGAACGCGCTTTTAGAGAGCTCTCTGCCACTCTCTCCCCTTCTCTCCTCTTCTGCTCTCCCTCATCCCCTGCTGTCTCTACTGCCTTTCTTCCTGGCTGGCTCTACCCAGCGTTCTTTGACACATTGTATCCTGTACTGTTCTCAGCCCCTCACGTCCCTCAGCTGAGGCCCAGGGGAGCTTATCAAGAAAGGGGTGTGGTCAGGGTCGTCTGCTCTTGTCACAGTACAATCCTTCATGCAAACGCAAGGCTGTGTTTGCACCAATCACAGACCTCTGACTGGGTACCCCCACCCCCAGGGCACCATGAAGGCAGTGGAGCATCTGAGGACCAGGGAAGGGTCTAACAACTGTCACTTACGGCCATAAATCGGGCCAGCCCACATCTTAGCTTATTTAAAGGAAGAATACACACTAAAGGGGGTGTTTAGAGCAGAGTCCTGCTATTCACATTAGCAGCACCTGCTAGTGTCTAACAAAAGGAAAAAGTAATGAATTAAATACGAAAACAGTATCTAACAACTCAAGGTGGGGTGGTACCTCTGATCTACCTCACAGGGACAGAGGCCAAATCACACTTGTGAGACAACTTCAAGGGAGAAGAGAGTCTAAGCTCCCATCTCCCACTTAGTCCCCAGGGATCAGCTAAGTGGCCAGCTGTGGCTCCCTTGGCCTACAGCAAGCCAGCTGGCAGAGACCTCCTGCAGAGTCCAGCTCACAGGCAGAACTGCCATCCACCAGCTGCATGCAAGCAGTGAGGGACCCTCTGGGTTTAATCTGGGCAAAGCAGACAAGGGCAGCGGGGGGCATGGAACACATCATATACGTGCGCATGAAAACTGCGGGCATGCCTGCTTGCACTGAAGGAGTGGGATGGAATCCAGAGAGCGGGCATTAATGGAAGCAACAGAGGTTCTCTCCCACCGCTGTGGGAGTTCAAAGGGGACCATCACAGGGAAAAGGGGTTTGGCAGGGCTGGTGAGATGGCTCAGTGGGTAGGGACACTTGCTGCCAAAGCCTGACGAGTTCCACCTTGGAGACACATGGAAGGAAAGCAGCTGGGCTTCAAAGAGTCCAGTGTAAATGATGACGCACGTACAAGTGTGTCTTCTGTAAAATCCTACAACAGGAACACTATCTGAGCTGTTAGAAGTCAGCATGGAGCTCCTGTCTAGCATGCTTGAGACCTGGGTCCCATCACCAGGAGTAGGTATCCCCAGAGCCACTTGGGTGGGGAGTAGGGTGGCAGGTTCTGTCCAGGATCTGGGTGCCAGTTACAGGCGGTTGTTCGCGTCATGAGGAAGCAGCCGGTAGACAACGCAGACATAGGCCTACGGAGTTAACAAGTGCCAGGGTGCTGCACACTATTTCCTGGCTCTTGTCCTCAGTCCCAGAGCCAGAGGTCACATGCAGCCTCACGTACAGTCTACCCCTTGATATAGATGGCTCTGTGGGCAGAGCTCCCAGCAAGGAGGGTGCACTGGTGGATAGTTGCTCAAAAACCGGGGCTTTCTGGGATGTATCTGGGGTGTACCCTGCAAAGTCACTATCCAGTCACATTGAGCTCCCAGCAGTGATGGCATCTCCTTTATCCTGTCCCATCTTTGCCCCGCTCTCCGGCCCCATCTTCTGTACCTCCAGAGTGGGGACAAGAGGAAAAGATAAATGGTTTGTACCTGCATGTGGGTATCAGGAGGAGGATGACAAGGCTGGCTGGGTTTAACCAGACCAGAGTGGACAGGGAAGCTGTGGGCAAATGCCCAGCCTTAACTTAATCTCACCCAGCAGATCAGGGTGTTGAGGGACAGCTCATTCTGCAGGATTTAGTGGCCTGGACCCCACGGTCAGGTCAGAGAAGCATCCCAAACTTACTTTCTAGAGGTAGCCAGAGCCACATAGTGACCAGACACAGCCTGTAGCCCCCTGGAGACTGAGTGCCTGCAAAGAGGGGAGATGGGCCTCTGTCATGACTGACTGTCCTCCAAGCAAATGCTATCTATCATGGGGAGTTTAGCAGAGCCCCCTTACGAAAGATCATCCCAGGTGGATTTGTGGACGGTTTACACCCCCCATGGAGAGGTGTGGCATAAGGCTGGGGATTCTTGCCTGAGTAGCCAGCTGTTCCCTACCCCCCAGCAACACTGTAAGTGGCAGAGGCTAGAGTATTTTGACGCAGGGAAAGACTGGGTGAGGAACTCCATCTACGGCTCTAGAGAAGCCCTCATCCCTGCTGGTGAGGCTTTCCAGGTTTCGAGGAGAAATGCCCACCTCCCTTTGGGTGACCCCTTACCTATGCTCTGTATGAAGCATAATAAACACCTTGGTCCCCAAAAGGAAGCTTTGGCAGACTTGTGCCCTTGGTGGAAGGCTGTCCTCCCGTGGGAAGGAGAGTGAGCAACAGCGTCCATCTCCCTGGGATGTCATCTCATGCTGTGATCACAGCTGGTTGTCCTGGCCCCAAGACTAGACAGGGAGTGGGAGAGCCAGACAGGCCGAATGGCTGCATGATAGGGGGTCTGGTATGGGCTGCCTAGTCTGTTCCTGGACATGGGGACACAGAAGCAGCAGGGACTGTGCTGAGGGTGAGATGAGTCCTTCCACTGCCAAATGCCCCAAGCCTGTCCCCAGCAGAGAAGGTGTCCCCCAATAGCAAACACTTCCGAAAGAATGCACTAAAGGGGTGCTTCTTCAGGAGCATGTGCATCACGGATAGCCAGCTACTGCAAACCAGAGAGGTGCAGAGAGATCAGGAGAGTCAGTTTGGACTGGTGGCAATCTCCCACCTCAGAGAAAGACAGTCCATACCTTCTCCTCCCCGCTCTCTGTCCCTGGAACCATAGGGCACAGGGTAGGGACGGTCAGGGGTGTCTCAATTGGCAGTGGCTAAGCTTGGCTTTTCAATACCCAGAGATGTAGATAAAAACAAAACAAAACAACAACAAAAAAAAGTGGGTCATCAAAGCCTGGGGCACAGGACACCACCAAATGGACAGAAAAGGGAAGTCTTTGTCCTTTGTCCTCCAGAGTCCAGGCTGCTCAGTACACCATGGCATGTATATTTGAACCTGTGATGCCTAGAGAAAGCATGGAAGGATATTTGGGGGCTTGGGGGGAAAGGAAGTCAGGCTGTGGCCCAGCCCCAACCCACCATGAAAGGCTCTGCTCCCCTTCAAGTAGGAATTGACTTCCCTCAATGACACTGAGGCCAGCAGCCTCAGCATCCAGGATCACTCTTGCCTAACCCCAACAGACCCCAAGTTCATGCCCACAGGTGCCCAGGAAGCTCTGTCCTGGCTTGTGGACATGCAGTCAGGCTTGGGGGCCACATCCAACTGAGATGACTGAGGTGCCTGAGAAGTGGAGCCCGGAAACCCGTGTGAGAGAAGGGGGATTGAGCAGTCAATGTTCCTAGCAAAAACAAAAGATCCATTACTCTTAGCAGACAGAAATCAGAACACTCCTAAACAAACACTAACATGCTAATCCAGTCCCTTCTCAAGGGACAGCGAAGGCAGGCGGGTGGACAGTGCTTCCCCTGAGCCGGGCAGCCCGGACAGGCCAGGTATGTGGCTGACAGATGTAGGTGAAAGAAGTCCATGGGGCTGACGTGAGCCTCAACAGTTAGGCAGGACCAGAGATGACTCTTGAAAAGGACCCAATTCATTCCCAGCATACAACTGCCTGTAACTTGAGCTCTTATAGGATTGGACACCCTGTTCTGGCTTCCTTGGGCATGTGCACATGCATGCACTTGCACTCTCACACACACACACCCACATGCCCCCCCCCCAACACACACACAATTAAAAAAAAAATTTTTTTTTGAGACAGGGTTTCTGTGTAGCCCTGGCTGTCCTGGAACTCACTCTGAAGATTAGGCTGTCCTCAGAGATCCACCTGCCTCTTCCTCCCAAGTGCTGGATTTAAAGGTGTGCACCAGCTTTTTTTTTTAAGACAAGATCTCACTATGCAGCTCTGGCTGGCCTGGAACTTATTATATATGCCAGGCTAACCTCAAACTCAGATCCATCTGTTTCTGCTTTTCCTCCTGAGCAATGGGGTTAAAGGCACAACCATGTCCAGTCAAATAAAATAAATCTGGGGGGTGGGGGGTGGAGAGATGGTTCCACAGTTAAGAGTACTGGCTGCTCTTGCAGGAGACCTGAGTTAGAGTCTGTAGTGGTCTGAAGGAGAATAGTCCCCATAGGCTCATATACGTCCCATAGGCTCTTGTGTTTGAATGTTTGGTCCCCAGTTGGTAGAACTGTTAAGGAAGGATTAGGAGTGTTAGATCTCAAACCCGGGACAAATGGCTAACTGAGGTACGAATTAACATGTCAAAGCAGACACTGGCCGCCAGGTTTCTGCATCCCTAGTCCCTACCTGTTACAGGGTATGGCTGACATACCCATCCCCCTACCCTAAATTTCTCCAGCCCAGGGGCTGGGTGCCCTTGCCCCAGCTGCCCTTCCCTGTACAATCCAGCATTTTGGTCATGCCAGTCTCTTGGCCCAGGCTGCCCCTCTCGGTTGGCAGCTCCTGGCTTGCTCTCCCTCCCCTTCTCTCCTCACACGGCCCAGCTCAGTCTGGTCATGTTCACTCTGGACTCTCCCAGATGTCTCTAACTCTGATTATGTTCTCCCTTTTATCTACAATAAACCTTCATTTCCACCATACAGAGGAGCAATCATGTCCTTTCCTTTTTTATTTCTTTTATTTCATTCAAGGAGGTGTGTCACTAGAGGGTGGGCTTTGAGGTTTCAAAAGCCCACACCATTCCCAGTTAGCTTTCTCTGCCTCACGGTTGTGTTTTGACATGTAAGCCCTCAGCTACGGCTCCAGCGCCATGCCTGCTTGCCTGCTGCCATGCTCTCTGCCATGATGGCCATGAACTTTAGCCCTCTGAAACTGTAAGCCCAAAATAAACTCACATTGGTCACAATATCTTATTAAAGAGATAGAAAAGTAACCAAGACAGATTCCCAGCACCCACATGGCAGCTCACAAACATCTATAACTCCAGTCATAGGGGATCCAGTACCTTCTTCTGTCTCCATGGGCACTCCATGCTTGTGGTACACAGACATACATGCAGGCAACACTTATACATATAAAAATAATAAAACAGTATTATTAGAAGAAGAAGAAGGCTGGAAAGAAGAGGAGGAGGAGGAAGAGAAGAGAAGGAGGAAGAAGAGGAGAAGGAAGGAGGAGGAGAGAAGGAGGAAGAGGAGAAGAAGAGAAGAAGGGAAGGAGGAGGAGGTCCACAGCCATTTTAATACATACTGGAGAGCAAGTTTGATGAAGCCGAACTCCTCTCATAAAGGAAGCCTGGGAAGGAGCTGGAAGCTGACCCTACCTACATGAGCAGTCACTTCAGACTCCAGTGACTCCAGGGCCCCTTGTGTGCCCGGATCCATAAGTGCTCCAGCCCTGAACAGCTTCCCAAGCCTGCTTTTCCCCTCCTCCATGAGCATCTCTCTCTTTTTTCTGGAAGTTCATGCTATAGTGTTTATGCAATCTCCCACTGCAACTCGGTAGAAAGAAACAGGGTCACAGAGCCCTGTAGCCAATGCCTCAGAGCCTTCCATCTTCCCAAATGGCAACTCTGTCCCTTTTAAAAGCTAACTCCCCAGCCCCTGGCAATACTATGTTACCTTCTGACTTGAATTGAATTGTTTCAGGGATGTCATACAAGAAGAATTATCCAAAATTTGTCCTTTTATGATCAATTTGTTCATTTTAATAACCAGAATTCATCCATGATACAGCTGGTGTCCAATTCCCTTTCTTTTAGACGTGGGTATCTAGCTTATTGTTGGAGCAGCTGAGCCGTGCCCATCTGCCCATCAATGGACACTTTTGCTTAGGGCTGTGGTTAGTGTGTGATGGGCATGGGTATGCCAGTAGCTCTTTGCATCCCCATTCTCATGTCTTTGGGGTATACATTTCTGCTTTTTCCTACAGAGACTCTCAGCTCTATCCAGGGGGCTCAGCCCTCAGTTTCAAAAGAAGAAACAGGTCTGTCATTTTCTAGGAGAGGAGCATGGTGAGGTGGGACTGTGGAGGGGATACCCATGTGGCATATCATCTTCCCAGCAACCCAGAGCTGGGCCACAAACAGCACTATGCTTGCCTGGGATAGTTTTAAAGTCAAGACACTTGCAGAGTCTACATTCTGGCTTCTGTTGAAAAGCCAGCGTGTGTATCTGACGGAGATGTCCACAGCCAAGACCAAGCTGTGCCCCTAATCTGGCCTGGTTCTCTCTGATCCCTGAGCCTCCCATGCTGAGCTGAGAACATGAAGCTACGTGTGCTGAAAGACACCCCCAGAGCTCCCTGATACCATGCAGTTTAGCTTTAGCTGGGGTTTGGGGGACCAAGGTGGAGGCTAAAAAGCAACAGGCTTGAAGCTGAGGTCTGGACACCAAGAGAGTGTTGTGCTGACCCAGCACATGCTCCTCACCCCTGTCAATCAGCTTGATTGTCAATCAGCTGATTCTGGCCACAAGGAAGGCTCTTCCAGAAGCATACAGCTGCCCACGCCACACCCTGCCTGGAAGGCCTGGTGCCCTCTGTGTCATCGGGCCAGAGTCTGGATGATTCAACCTGATCTTCAAGGCTCAAGAGCTGGCTCTGTGGTTTCCTTTTTCCCGTACCCACACCATCGTCCCTCTGCCTTGAGGCCCTTTCCTCTCACTCCTCCCAAAGAAGACTCCTACTCATCCTGCAGAACCCAGCTCTGGCATGACTCCCCCCGTCCTGGGGCTTCCTGCATTCAAGGGCAAGAACCACATCTGAGGCACAAAGTGGGATGAAATGAACAAAGGAGGAAGGTGGGGCGGGGAGGATGGAGTGTGCTGGATAGAGAGGGAGGAGGGAGGGGAGGAGGGGAGAGACACAGAAGGGGTAGACAAGCGTAGGAAGAGATGGGTGGATGGGGCAGATGGGTGAACAAAAGGGGAGGATAAGAATGGAAGGAGAAAGAGGGATTGTGGGAAGGGAGGCTGAACATGGGGCTGAGGAGGACATTAGGACCTTGCTCAGGGAAGGGTCCCGGCAGAAGGTAAGATACTAAAGGAAAGAGAGTCACTGGCAGTGACACTAGGACTGAGGATAGCCCAGTGATCCAGGCTGGACTCTGGGGAGAAGCAGACACACTGAAGGTGGCAGCAGAGGTGGCCCCGAGGGAACCAGAGCACTGAGGAAGAGGAGGAATATCCAGGAGAGAGACCAGGGTAGGGCTGCATGGAGGACTGTCCAGCAGGGCAGTGCTGGAGCCTGCTGGGGATTCTGAGCAAGGGACAAGCCACTTGAGACTGTGAACCATTTGGGTCTTGGCAGGAAAAGGAAGAGGACGACAAGGCAGGATGGAGTGGCCTAGAAAAACACCAGAGGATACAGACCAGCTGGAAAAAGCAGGGGAGTCAGGTAGCAGAAGGCCACAGAGAGCATGAAGTCAGTGTTCCTGCTTTTCCTGAGGCCTCCTTCCATACTCTCCGGCCTCTAAGTTCGGATAGAGGGCAGAATGGGGTAGGGCTGGGACCAATCAGTTACTCCTTACAGCGACAGGGTAGCAGGGCGGCAGGGCAGCGGGGCAGCAGGGCGGCAGGGCTGTCCATCAGGCAGAAGCCACCAGGGGTCACGTTAGCAGAGATCTGTTATATAGGAAGTGGGAGCAGTGGATAGCTTCTTTCTTAGTACTACCTGGATCCCACCTCAGCCTCTGTTGCATCCCTCTTATCCCCCCACACCCCAGCTCTGCATGTGGTCTCCTCTAGTCGCTCTCACTGGCTGTCCTGGGACAGATGCCCGCCCACTCCCATTCAGTGCACCAATGGCTTTGGCCTCTCAGCTCCAAAGAGTGGTCTTTCCTGCTGCCCCTCCACACAGATGTACCCCGGGTCAGCCAGGGACTCCAAATTCTCTTGGCCCTTATCCCACCTGTATACCACCTGGGCCATGGCCCAGTCCTGAGGCTGAGTGGCAGCGGAAGTTAAAAGTCTCCCAGGACCAACATTTCTCTGGCTGTGCCCTGGCACGCTAAGAAGCCCTTAGCTGCTGTCTCAATTTCCCAGCTCAGATGGCTGTGAGCTCACCACCCCTCCAGGACAGTCTGCTTGGCAGCCTTCTTCCCACATCTTGCCCCTGGGCCCAGCAGGCGGCCTGCATCAGCGGTGCTACTCACCATACTGGTGACCCCAGTCCTAGGTGCAGACCGGGTGAGCCCCAAAGCCTTCCTCTCACAAGAGGCCTTTGTCTGGCTGGTCCTCCGCCCCTCCCCCTATCACTCCTTCTCCTCCGCCAGGAAGGAAGGAAGTTTCCTGCAGAGCATCTCCCACCACAGACCTCAGGCCAGCAGCCCCATCCTGCAGTAAGAAGAGCCAGGAAGGGCCAGACGTGGGCTCCCTCCTGTTTTCATGTCTTGATGCAGACCTCTGGGCTAATTCCTGCACCTTTCTAAGTCCAAAGCTTGGATCTCCAGAGGCTTACCTTCCCAGAACATATTTAAGCTTAGTAGGTCATGTCTCGTGTTCCTTGACCGTCCTCAAAGGACACAAGCTCATTGCAAACTCCAGGCCTGATGATGCTCATGCAGCCTCAAGCCTGAGTCCTCCTGCCCATGTGCCTTGTTAGGTTGCCTCTGTGGCCCTGAGCAGACATGGTGGCAATCTCCTTCCCTTCCTAAGCTGCCTTAATGACTTCTCTATTGTCATGACAAAACACTATGATCAAAGCTACTTATAAAAAAAAAAAAAAAAAGCACTAAATTTGGGGCTCACAGTTCCGGAGGGTTAGAATCCACAATCATTATGGTGGAGAAATGGAAGGAGGCATGGAGCCGGAGCAGTAGCTGAGAGCTTGCTTACATCTGGGGCAGAAAGAGCTAACTGGGAATGGTGTAAGGTGCTTGTGGAGGTCAGAAAAGGTTGTAGGATCCCCTGGAACTGGAATTACAGATGGTTGGGAATCAAATCCAGGTCTTCTGGAAGAGCAGTCAGTGCTCTTAACAGCTTAGCCATCTCTCCAAGCCCCAGAAAGTACTTTTAAAAATTCAGTGATGGGCTAGGGAATGTAGCCCAGCTAGTAATGTGCCTGCCTGGTGTGCACAAAGTCCTGGGTTGGATTTCCAGCACCACATAAAAACTGGTGTGGTGGCACATGCTTAATTCCCAGTACTTGGGGGTTGGAGGCAGAAGAATCAAGAGTTCAAGGCCGTCCTTGGCCACATATCAGGATTGAGGCCAGCCTGGGCTACAGGAGATCCTGCCTCAAAAGAAAAGAAGAAAAGTCAATGAGAAGTGTGGTAATTATTATTTTGCATTTTTACAAATCTCTTTAGTGTCTGGCTTCATTAAAAACAGCTGAGTTCTTCAGCCTGTCATAAGATCTGATTTTTGTTGAACCTATGTGAAGAAAATCTGGTGTTTCACAGATGTGGGGTGAGAAAACGGCAGGGCCTTTCCAAAGTCCCAGATGCTTTCCTTTGCTGTAGCACCCAAAGGCAGTGAGTGGCACTTTCCTCCACCCCAGCTGCAGTGGGGGTGTGCGCTAGCTGGAGGAATGTTTTCATGTGCGATTACTTGAAAACTGAGACTGACCTTGCTCTCCAAATGGCTCTCACAACACGCCTCCAACATCCGGGAACTCCTTCCCTGCTCATCTTTCAAATGGTGACACACTCCGTTATCTACTAAGCCTTGAATGTGGTGGTACCTCTGGCCACATCAACAGAAGTGTCTCTATGCATTGCCTCCTAGAGCCAGGACACATTTTCCTATTTTAATTTTCACTTCAAAGCTGGTATCTTATCGTTGTAACCCCAGTTCCAAGGGTAACAGAGACAAGAAGAGTACCGGGCTTGCTGGCTGTCAGCCTGGCTAAGTATGAGCTCTAGGTTCCGAAATGACCATGCCTCAAAGGAATAGGCAGAGAGTGAGCAAGGAGGACACTGATGCCCTCTTCTGGCTTTTGCTCACACATACACAGGCACATATATTCACACACATACCCACACACACTTACACAGAGTACAGTTGGGTACAGCCTGATTCACACTTTTCCTGTCTTTCTGTCATCATTGAAAATGTCAGCAAGACAAAAAGAATAAACAAAAAGAATAATACTGATGATGATTATTATGAAAATAATACAGGCCATGTGAATCTTTTCTGGTTTATTTGCTGTGAGAGTTTTACTGTGTTATCTTGGCTGACCTAGAACTCACAGAGGTAAACCTGCCTCTTCCTCCTGAGTGCTGAGATCACAGATGTGAGCCATGGCCCGCTCCCTGTGAGTCAGTCTTCTGAGTCTTGGGGCATTGTCAGAGGCCTGCCGACCAGTGAGAGCATGAAGAGCCAAGGATAAAGACAGAAGCTGTGGGAAGCCAGAAGTGAGACACCGCAGGCTCCAGTCTTTGGAGTTCCAGGGCGCTGCTGAGCCTTAAGGACCAGCCGCTCAGACACTCAAAACCCAAGAGCAGGATCATTTGCAGCTACCGAGAGTCCACACATCCGAGGCCCAGCCAGGAACTTTGAGACTAGCAGGTGTGGCCTGCTGCTGGAAACTGTGGATTACAACAGCTGCCTTGGACCAGGTGGCTGGATAAAGCCCAGGGTAACAAGCTCCTAGCCAGAGCACCTGGAGCTGTACGCCTCCATCTTCTACAGTCTGGAGTCACAGGGCCCTGGCTCTCGGGGCTTGAGCCACATGTCTCTGACTGTGCCAGTCCAGCCCTGGGCCTCGCATACTCAAGCCCTAGGACAGCAGCGATGGGGTCCATCCCAGCTGATTCCTCTGAGGTCACGGCAGGACCAGCAGCTGAGTGATGACAGCTGAAAGTGGTCTAGCAGGGGGGAGGGTGTGAGGCTGGCCTTTTCAAGTATCCTCTTTATGGCTCCTCTCAGCGATGTCTATTTCACAGACAGGTAAACCGAGGTCCAGGAAGAAAGTGGATTTGTAAGGAGTATGTCGCACTGATTCTTCTGCCACCGGTACTTCTAGCCCTCTCCTCCGTCTAGTCCCGCTGTGTAACCAACAGGATTCCCTACAAGAGAAAAGCCATCAGATTCCTGGAATGCCCCCCCCCCATGACTGGGACAGGAATTGCTGAGGGACAAAGCCCCCTCAGGAAGGGGAAGGAAGCTCACAATGTCACTTCCTTCTAGATTTTTCCATTTTTAGGCCTTACTCCATGTCAGGCCCAGAGAGGGGGTTTCTCTGAGCATAGACTATTTTTAACTCACAACAGCTATGGGAGGAAGGAGACACAAGCCCATTTTTATAGCTAAGGAAACTGAGACTCTGGAAAGTTAACTGGCTTAGAGCTAAATAACTAGTGGGGGCAGAACTAGGGGGGGGACCTCGGCTGACCCCTCGGCACAGCCGCCTGCGGAGGAGGTAGCTTTAAGGCGGTGGGGAAGGAAATGGCACTGTGAGAGGGGCATGGGGTAAGGAAGACTTCAGAAAAACCCCACCTTCCCGCCCATCCTCAGAATCCCAGGCTCCTAGCCCTGCCTATCTTTAAGCTTCTTTATGGCCGTGGCATTTGACATATGCTGTTCCTTCTACCTGGACCAATGTTCCTAACACAGGAGTGTATTAGTTACCCTTCAAGGCTTAGCTCATGTGCCTCTTCCTTCGGGAAGCTCTCCTGGACTAGAAGGGTTTTCTCGTGGTCCCTGGACCTACACCTTCTTCCATGGGCATGTTGATTATGCTAGACTACCACGATGGACCAGAGGCTTCTGAGGTTCTTCAGCTAGGGACCGTTTCCAGGAGAAGGGAAGCCCCTGGCTCTGGCCCCACTGGGACTGCCTAAGAGGATTCCTTTGGGAGTGTGTTCTCCCCAGTTGGACCTCGCTCCAGTATTCCCACAGCCAAGAGGACTACAGCCCCATGGGGTTTAGCAGTTGAACCAAGTTCCCGGTCCCTGTCTTGTTTCCAATGTTGCCAAGTGAGGGGCAGGGACCTGGAGCCCTCAGCCTGGCTCTTGAGGGTATCAGAGAGGAGAACTCTGTCTCTAATGAACACTGCCCAGGGTGAGAGGGGAGGAGGTGTGGGACATCCAGAGTGTCAGGGGGGCTAGGGGGAAGTGTGCTCGGAGTCCCATGATGCAGAAGGGTGGGAACCCGGGGAGAAGGGGACCATGGATCTTAGAGGCAGCAGTGGGTGGTGGAGGGGGAAGCAGGAGGTTCCCTAAGGACCAGGGCTAGCATTTCTTTCTTCCTATCTCCTGCCCTCTTGCTTTCTTCTCCTTGGTCTTCACAAGCTTTCTGAGGAGTCAACCCTGAGTGGCACAGGGCAAGATGGGTCTGAAGTCACTATTGAGGAAGTGGGGACAGAGACATTGAAAACATGGAACCTACTTCCTGACCCAGGAGGCCACTGCTCCAAGACCAGCTAGGCAGGGTAGCGCAGCTCTAGTGATGGCTTGGATACCTCATGTAATAAACCCAGAGCCCCACGCTGGGAGCTCCCAGACAAGGCTTGCTTGAGTCTTGCCAGCCCTCCCAAGCAAGCAAGGAGGTTAGGCCCTAGAGCCGGATGCCTGGGCCCAGCTCCCTCATTCTCAACTCTGATTGTTAGCCTTCGGAACGGCCCCCACACTCTAAGCAGGTGCCACCACACTCCCTCTGGCACATCCCATGTCCAGCCACCACAGGGATCTGGCTAAGTTCATTTTGTTCCCAATATCCTTTGGGAAAATATTCCCTCATCATCTGCAGGCTCCCAGCCTTCCATGACTAGCTCTCAGTGGGTAGCACACACCCTGGCACTGGCCTCTGCCCACTCTCCGTATCATGCCGACGCCTTGACGGAGCGCACTGGCAGAGCCTCTGGCCTGCCCTTTCTCTTCCCCACTGTCTGCCCTGACGCCCCGAGACAGATCCAAGTTCCTGTAGGCACAGTCAACCTCTGGGCTGGCATTGTTTTCCAGAGGTATCCAGAAGCAGCCTGGCGGCTTCTGAGCCTGACATGGAACCAGTGCACAAATAGAATGTCCTGGGGACCTCTTCCCAGGCCCTCTGTGAGGCTACATTCTGGCCTCCAGTCCTGCATTTGAGATTATTCCTCTCTGGCATTGTGTTGGAATTGTTAGTTTCCACTTGAGAAAGACAATGGAGAGAGAGAATCATCTTGTTCACAGACTTGTGATCAGGAAGCATCTTAGACAGGCTGCCAAAACAGGACCCAGACTCAACATCCCCAAGCCCTCCCTATCCACGGCCTGATCTCAGCTGAACAGATGGCAACTTCCTACCTGCCAGCAGAGGAAGCTGGTGGGAGACACAGGGGTGGTGGGGCCACTATCCACGCAGTGGCCAATACTCCTTGGGTCTTGCAGACCTGGGCTTCTTGCATACCTCAGCATCCTTTGCTGACTAGAAGCCCCAGGGGACAGTTTTCATGTGGTCTCTCTCCCTCTGTCCCGTTGCCTTACCAGGCTCCACTTCAGCCAAGCCGACATAGTAGACCTCTCCGCTCCCCTTCCCAAGGACCCTGTGCTTCTTTGTCCCTGTCCCTGGAGACCACATCCACTGTCAGCCCAGGGACCAAATGAACTCTGCCCCTCCCCCGCAAACCCACTCTGAGTGAGCATGAAGCTGGGGTGGAGCAGGTGGGCTGTACATGACTGTGAGAGACGCCTCACCCTGAGGTGAGCCACATGGTCAAGGTATCTGTCTTAGGGTTACTATTGCCGTGATGAAACACCATGACCAAAAAGTAAGTTGGGGAGGAAAGGGTTTATCTGGCTTACACTTCCACACTGTAGTCCGTCATTGAAGGAAGTCGGGGCAGGAACTCAAGCAGGGCAGGAACCTGCAGGCAGGAGCTGATGCAGAGGCTGTGGAAGGGTGCTGCTGACTGGCTTGCTCAGCCTGCTTTCCTATAGAACCCAGGACCATCAGCCCAGGGATGGCACTACTCATCCCTCTCCCACTGATCACTGATTAAGAAAATACCTTACAGCCAGATTTTATGGAGGCATTTTCCCCACCTGAGGTTCCCTCCTCTCTGACAACTCTAGCTTGTGTCAAGTTGACATAAAATTAGCCAGGACAACATCTGTGTCTACCCAGCACTGACAACCATTTATCCTTCCTTGTGATTGCCCCAGGGATGAAAGTCCTGGGGTGGTTCTATGTCAGCACCCCATCCCCACACTGGACCACCTGTCCCCTCCCTGACCTTGAATTGAAAGGGCACCCATAGCTCCAACTTTTCTGATGGAGGTAAAAGGTGGCAGCCCAAGCCACCTTGGAGGGTGGGGCAGGAGCTGAGCTGCAGACAAGTGCTCATACAAACAACAACATGGGCTGCTGTTGCAGAAGTCAGGACAGCTTGTTCCCACAGCAGGACCCCAGGGAGCCAGGCCTGGCCACACCTTGGCTACACTGGACTGTCATCTATCCAGCTGCATCAGTGACCCCATCACCCTGGCCCAGCTGTTTTTCTCCTGTGTAATGGGAGATGGAACAAGGCAGTTCTTGCCATTATTTGGTTCCATCTCCTGCTCTGGGACTCTCTCGAGCTACAGGAAGGGAGGAAACACCCCTACTCCTTGACTCCTCTGACTCAGGCCATCACATCCCCTGAGACTTCATGGGGGCCTCACTGGGTAAGAAGGATCCTGCCACCCTCAGAGGTCAGACCCAGCTCCCAGCTCGAGTGACAGAGGAGCAATCATGAGGTCCTCTGGTTCCTGGAACATTCATTCTACCAGGCATATCTGGTGTCTCCTGTGGAGTAGCGAATTGAGAAATAGCCACACATATTAAAGATGATGGAAGTGTGAGACTGGGGGATAGTAAATCACTAGTGCAAGCCCAAAGGACAAGGGCCAGGACCAGCTACTGGCTCAACCACCCCAGCCCAGGTGCCATTGCGCACAGAGGGGAGTCACATTCCTAATGCATCTGCTGGTGTCTCGGGCTGAGCCCCCTCCTGGCTGCCCATGGCTCCTTGGACATTGCAGGTGGAAAAACAATTGCGGTGTTGGCTGAGCTGGGGTGGCTGGAGGGCCTGAGTCTCCTCTTCCAAGTCCTGCAGTGCCAGGCTGGCTGACAAACATGGGAGGGAAGGAGGAAGGGAGGGAGAGAAGGAGGGAGGTCTACTCAAGGGTGGGAGTGGCCTCATGGATCTGGAGGAGATGCCCTCCCGACCCCCTCCCCAGCCCCCACCCCAGCAGGGTGAGACTGGAGCAAGTTTCTGGCCATGGCTGCTGCTGGCTTCTAGCCTCACAGTCTGGAAGATGGGGAGCCCCAAGACACACTAGCTAATTTCTCTCCCAACAAGCAGATGACAGGGTGTTAACTAAGCACCCACTGAGTATCTGCAACCTTGTTCTGGAACTGTGTCAAAGGCTCAGGCTCTGGGCCTGCCACTTACACCTGGCAGGAAGGAACAGCGAAGCCAGAAGTGTCTAGAATATGCTTGTTTCCAGCACCCCAGGAATCCTCTCTGGACAGAGGAAGCCAAGCCTCGGAGAGCATATACCACCACAGGAGCTCATCAAGGCACCCAGAGTCAAGCCGTGGAGTGCAGTATCTCAGCAAGCTCTAGGCTCGTAGGGCCCATCTTGGGGACAGATGGCCTTGTTAAGTACTCACTTGCCAGGCTGTTCCCAGGCCCACCTGACCTTCCTTTGGTTCCTCAGTATGGTCAACATCAGAGAAATAGTACCTGTGGCTTCAGGTCGGGGAGCAGCTTTCAAGGGTCCCTCAGCTGGCTGGAAAAGGCAGTGCTGGGACTCCTCCTGCCTCAGATGATCATAGCTATCCCCAGATCTCCTCTGAAACCTACCATCCTTTAGATCATGAGAGGTTGCTGTCTTGGCAGGGCACAGTGGGGTCAGGGCCCTGGCTGGGGGGGCGGAGGCAGAGGAAGGACTCTGCTGCCTGCAAAGAGGACAGCTGGGAGCTGGACCTTGGCTGACACCATCCTCTCTTTTACAATGGTACGTTATTTATCTAGCTCAGCCACACAGTGAACTCCCTAGATAATTCTGGCCCCTTCTTCTAAGCAACAGCACTGTTAGAATTTGACGGTTGCAAAGGAAGCGAAGCCTATGCAGTATCTCTCTGTATTCCTAAAAAATTTGATCATGGCTGACACTTGCCGGCCCCAGAATGAGACAGCAGGGGCTCCATGCGGTGAAATAGGTGAGACTCTGGCACCTGCACAGATGGCCCCTGCATTAGCCACGTTGTGTTGCGATCGAGGTGGCACATGCAGACCATCACTTGTACCCAAGTAGGCTCTTGTCCCAATCTCCTCCAAGAATGCAGTGGGAAGACAGCACCGAGTAGGTATGTACAAACAGGAGATATTTCATTATCATTCACCATCAATAGCCTTAAATGAGGGAAAGGAATTTAAATTAACTGTCTCATAGACATCTGAAAGTTGGGAAATGAAGCATGGGGGTTCAGAGGCCAGGGCAGGGATGTCTCCTATCAAGTCCAGTTCTAGAAGATAGTTCTACAGATCTTTCTGCCCAAGGCAGAGGCCTCAAGTGTGTGTGGTGGTGGTGGTGGTGGTGGGGGGGCTCCATCTCCTGGGAGTCCATCTCAGGCAAATCCTTTCTTCATCCTCAGTTGAATTCTGATGCCCTAATTGGCTGACTATGGGCATGGAAATAAGAGTGTGAGTGAAGCCCAGTCAGGGAAGAGCTGTCAGACCTGGAGGGGAAGAGGAAGAACACCCCACACCCCAAACCCCACCCCAGAGCACACCAAGAGTTGCAAAATGCTCACAATCAGGCTTGCCAGTCTGTCTGCGGATGCTTGTTAAAATGTTTCCCACAGTTCCCTCGGCCTGCCATTTCCCTGCTCTGTTCAGCCAGGGCTTTCTGTGGTTTCTGCAGTGGCTGCTGCAAGAATAGCTATCAGCTGTCAGGAGACAGTGGCTCCATCCTGGAGACCTGCGTACACCTAACACTAAGGCAAAATACCCGAGGCTGAGTAACTTTCTAAAGAAAAGAGCCTTACTGGGTTCATAGTCCTGGAGCTTGGGGTAGGGTTCCACCGGGCTCTGGTGACCACATCATGACTGAGGACATCGTAGTGTCAGAGTGTGTGTAAGAAGAGGTCACACCACCAACCAGGCAGCCAGAGGGTGATTCAGGAGACAGGCCCTGGCTCTAAAGAGAACCACTTGGGGGTCCCATGAGACCTACCCCAGTTGCTTCTGGGGCAGCATGTCCAGGAATCCTAGCTTCCCCTGCCCAGGCTCTACCTTGTAAAGATCCCACCATCTCTACACAGCCAGCTAAACACCAGGCCCCTACACAGGAACCCTTGGATAATGAAAGCCACATGGAAACCAGGGCAGTCCCTTCTGGCTGTCCTGGTACTTGTGTCTTCTGTTCTGAGAGGCTGTATCGCATCCTTTGATACCGTTGCAGTGTTATTTTTTTGCCCTGGAAAGCAGAATGCCAGCTGGAAGCACCTGGGGGTGACGGGAAGGTCAACATCTCTACTGAGAGCAGAGTTAACAGCAGAGGGTGTTTATCACATGGATACATCCTAACAAATACCTCTCAAGCTCTGGAGACCACACAATGATTGAAACTACAGGCTTGATAGGCATGGCTGTCCGCCTGCATAGAAATTGCCAGCCAGGTAGTGAAGGGCTTCCAGAAGACACTTACCTACTCTCTGCTGGAAAGCTGCCCTATTCACAAATCTACTGTACCTCCTGTGTAATAGCAGCTTCTAGAGTTATGCATTGTGTAATCTGTGCAGCTCTTCACAGTAGCCCTGTTGTGACATGACCAGGATTCTTTTTCTTCTTGCATTTTACCTATCCATACCAAAAACAGACTTTCTGTTTGTGGTAGGAAATATGGTTGTTCTCAACGTAATAACTCTATGGACAAGGTCCCTTCTCCCATCCTAAAGTGAAAATGTATAATGACTCTCTTCCAGTTTGTGACATGTATCACTAAACTGTAACCAAGGAACATGTATCAGTCACCTTGGGCAAGATTATGCTCTATAACTCTATAGCCCTATATGCCCAAGGCCTCCTTAGCCCAGACACAAGAAAGGTTTATGTGTTTTGTTTTTTTTTTTTTTAATTTTTCTTTTTTTTTTAAGATTTATTTATTTATTATGTATACAGCATGTATGACTGCAGGCCAGAAGAGGGCGCCAGATCTCACTACAGATGGTTGTGAGCCACCATGTGGTTGCTGGAAACTGAACTCAGGACCTCTGGAAGAGCAGTCAGTGCTCTTAGCCTCTGAGCCATCTCTCCAGCCCGAAAGGTTTATTTCTTACTGTCCCTGGATTCTAACTGGATTCAAGCCCTCCTCATCCTGAGATTTCAGAGACCCACAGTGTCCAGCACTACAGCTTGAAATGTACTCTCAGCATTGTGTTGGGGGAACATGCAGGACTGGGCACCAGCTCTTAAAACATCCACAGGAAATCCTTCAAACCACTGGGCTAACAAGTTCATAGAACAAGTGTACCTCCATATCAGACCTCAGAGGGAACAGAGAGGGATATTGCTGCCCAGTCTTGAATGACACCATGCTTCTGGGACTCAGGAGCGGCTGGGGCTGGGCCCAGACTCCAGAGTGGAACTTCCTCAAGGAAGGAGCAGGGTGCCAGCTGGCCCCGGAGAAGTGCCCAGGGCAGCAGCCAAGGGTCAGTCAGCCTGGAGGGGAGACATCATGGAGTAGCTCCCCAGTCTCTGGATGGACGCTGTAGCCAAATGGACCCCCAAAGGACCCAAAGGGACAAGAATTCCTGGGTAGGAACAAACACACACTCCAGCCAAGGAAGAGTGTAGGCATGGCCTGCCTAGCCCCTCCGGCTGCTTTAGATATGGAGCCCGAGTGTTGGCTCTCACTTCTGGTTCTTGGGTGGCTATGGGTGACAAAGGAGTTTAGGCATAAGGAATAGCCATCAGCTTAGCATCTTTCAGGTGGCTTTTCCTGATCAGGCTTGGATCAGCCAAGGGGCCTGTTCAAGTTTATGGTACCCATTGAGAAACTGGGCGGAGGTCCAGAGTGCCCCAAAGCCAAGAGTGCCACCTTTGAAGCAGCTGCCCTCCCCAGGCACTCTTGAAGTTCTGGGGGCCTTGGGGAAAGAGCAGAGTTCCTTTAAAACAATGATGGGCGTGACCATGATCAAGCAACTGGGGAGCAGATTGGGCGGCTGCCGGCTTGTGTTTAAGTACATTCCTAAGCTACGAAAGAAGAAATAAAAGTGGTCCCTTGTCTGAGAGCTAAGAGACAGCAATATTGTGGTATAACTAGGACCAGATGGGCACTGGGAATTTCCAAAGGCGTTTAGCATATTAGACAAAATAACCCTGCAGACACACACTGTAACTGTCTGGCTGCCTGCGTATCAGTTATGGAGACAAGGGAGCAGCAGGCTGTGCCTTGGCTAGAGGGTGGAGAGGATCAGCCTCTCTGGGCTCTGCCCATTCCCCTCTGCCCAGTCTGAGCCCCCTGGACATGGCCCCACCACCACAGTCCGGGAACAGCAGAGTCAGAACTGTAAAGGGGCTGGCAGGGTTTCTGAAGCTGCTTAGCCAGACTGCTCCAAAGGCCCAAACCTTCCACTGACATACTTATTGGGGTACAGGGAGCCCATGTTCCCCAGGGCACTCGGGGTGGAGCTAGAGCAAGCAGAGCAGCTCTAAGACACCTGGATTCTTCTACCCTGGCCAGGAGACTTCTACTATGGCCAGTGAGGCACATAGTCCCCATTGAGTGGACATGGGAATAAAGCCACTTCATATGCCCACCCCGACATTCAGGGGTGCCTCAAAGCCAGACCACTACTCCATCTGTGACACTCTCCAGGCAATGCTGGCTGTAAGGATGCCCCTCTCACTCCAAACAAGATATTCTTGGTCAATATGGTAAGAACTGAGTCCTTTTGGTGTGGTGTGCCAGGTATCAGGGGACCAATAGGCCCATGTGGCCATGAGGGAAAGCCTGGCCTCTGCCTCCCTGAATCTGCCTCCCTGTGGTCTCTAGCACCTGCTTGGGGCAAGGCTCTCTGTCTCTTTGGGCCTCGGGTCCCCTGACTCTGCATGAGACTGTTACTACGATAAAACGCTGACCTAAAACAACGTGGAGAAGAGAGGGTTTATTTCAGCTTACAAGCCACAGTCCATCACTGAGGGAAGTCAGGGCAGAAACCCAAGGCAGGAAGCGAAGCAGACACCATGGAGGAAGCTGCTTGCTGGCTTTCTTGGCCTGCTTTCTGATACAGTCTAGGCCTGGCTGCCCAGAAGCGGCACCACCCATGGTGAGCTGAGCCCTCCCACACCTGTAGGCCTCATACACTCATCTACAGGTCCATCCGAGGGAGACAATTCTCAAGTAAGTTCCACCTTCCAGGTGACTTTAGTTTGAGTTAAGGTGACACAAACTAACTAAGCATAGAGGTTCAGGATCATGAGGGTCCTTACCGTGCTGACCCTGGGCCTGACCTTGGATCGCTTCAGCAACGCATCAGCTGGAGTCCTGCCCTCAAGAAATACGGAGTACCGTGGGAAGACAGACAGACACCGTCTATGGCCCAGCATCCAGCACAGGGCCCGGCATCCAGCAAATCAGGCAGCAGTCACTGAGCTCTGCACTGAGGGAAGTGAAGGCCAGTGATTTACCCCGTCAGTGACCCAGGCCATTGGTGACAGAGCTGGTTGTCAGATGCAGTTTTGAGACCTAAGTAGGTTTGTTCACCTGTCACCCTGAGGGCCTGGTACTTACATGACCCCATTTTACAAATGGGGAAACTGAGGCACCAAGTGCTCTCTCTCTCTCACACCTGCCTGAAGGACAGAGGCAAAGCTTGAGCCTGCTCTCCATCATGCTCACCTGCTTCTGGAGGGGAGTCACCATCTCAGGACACACAGTGTCAACAGTAGTTTCTGGCTGGGGTGGCCAGCGGGGCCTGAGGTGGGGGACATAGGCCAGCGCATTGCCTGTCTGGTCTCCTTCAACATCAAGCCAAACCTGGGAATGAAGGAGTTAATGCCTACATCGATGGGAGGTGGGGCCAGGGGAACTGAGGCACAAATAGTGATGCCATTTGCCCACAGTAGCTAACAACTGGATTCCAGGCCTAATTCCAGACCACAGTGCCTGGGAATGCAGCTGCCCCCTGGGCCAGGGGCAGAGACTGCTATAGTCACAAGAGCTTCAGAGAGGTTCCCAGAGGCCAGCCCTTGTCCCCGCACCTGACAGCCTTGTTAGCTGCCCAGGCCTTACCCAACCCCCAGGTTGATATGGAATAGAGGTTTCAGCCTCTCTGCCACCTAGTGCCCAGGCTCCCCACTGACTGAGAAACAGCTCTGCCAGTTTCTGCATTGAAAAAGAGGGGAAGTAGTGGCATTGTGCACCTACTGTCTGCCAGCTTGCTTTCATTATCCCAACAGTCCTAACTAAAGATGTTCAGAGGTGGGATGTCATCTGTCTAGAATCACACTAGAGGTTATGTGTAGAGAGAATTCAAGCCCGGGATGGCCATGCCCCACCCCACCCCTCAGAGAGTTCATGGTTCCTCCCTGCTCAGGACCTAATGACAAGCAGAACCAAGGAAAGTATCCTGACGGTGGCAGGGCCATTTAGCCAGCTGCCTGTGGCCTTAAGAATGCCTGCAGACCTCCCTGAGCCTCATTTTACAGGCTAGATAGTAGAGCCTCCGAAGCTGTTGGGATGAGCAAAGCTTTGCCGGGTGGTGAGGCTTGGGGGAAGGTGGCTTTTGGGGTCTCCCACACCCATCATGTCAGGTCCAGCACAGTGCATGCACAGCATAACCCCACCCTCCTGCAACCCCTAACCCCACAGGGAGTGTAAGAAGGGAAAATCTCAGGAAGTGGGGACCAGAAGAGCACAGAGCCAAGATGCTCCATAGTGTCTCAGGACAGTCTCCGCCTCCTAGAGGCCTGTCCAGTTACAGCGCAAAGGCCATCTGTGTGCTCCCAAAGCCATGAGTAGAAGCTCAGGTGATCTCCAGGCCTTCTGGTTCTCTGCACATACCCACCCATGGGCACCTCTTGGTACTACGAAACATTTGGCTAACAGTCAGTCTACCCTTCAGAAAACCTTTCAGAAGTGGCAACCCCCCTGCGTTCAGCCCTATAACCCCCACCTCCACCCAGTGCCATCATGGCTGACATTTTCCCAGGTCCTCCATCTGGTCTGGGCTATAAGAATGCTGCCACCTGCCTCTCTTAGGATGGCTGGTAAGCTGGGAGCTGGTGGGGTCAGAAGACGGTGTATGGGGAGACTACATCTCACCAAGACATGTTTTGCCAGAGAACCAGCTGTGAGAAAAGGCACCATATGACATGGGTCAGATGACATGGGTCCATTCCTCTCCCCACGCCCTAACTGTGACCATGAATGTGTTACTTTATGTTTGTGTTCTTATCTGAAAAATGGTGCAGAGGAAGCTGGGGACATGGAAGCAGGGTGGAGCATTCCTTCCTGTCTTTGAACTCTCTACTAGGGCCTTGTTAGGCTAGACTTAGGGTGCCCTGCTAGGGCCCCTCCAGCTGGGCACTGCTTTTCCTACCCCATAGGAAGAGAGCTGACTCCAGAGAAGAGATCCCTTCTCCCTGTCTCCAACAGCCTGGTAGCCAGGCAGGGCACTGTGCTGGGGTCTGTGGTGATGAAGCTGAGGTGGCCACATCCCGGCAACACATGCTTAGTGTCGGGCTCTGGTTGCCACCTGCGTCACCCTCCCAGCCCTGCCAGCTAAGGACAAGGGAGGCTGCCAGAGCCAAGGCCCCCACAGCCGGGCCCAGGCCAACAGGACTTTGCAGGTAGTGAGTGAAGCTCTAGTCTACCCAACTCATGGGCACGGAGGACTCCACTTCATCAACTGAGATGGGGGACATTCCTCAGGAGAGTACCCAGAGAAGTTACGGAGTCACATCTGGGCATGGCATCCGAGCTGCTGTGAGCTGAGGGTGCCAAGGACTGATGTCTTTCCAGGTTCTCTCTCTCCAGAGTCCCAGAACCTCCAGCCAGCTTCTGCCCTTGATCACAGTAGCCCACCAGACTCTGCAAAAGTCGACATGTTCTCCTAGGGTTGTTTCCTTTTTAATCTTTATTTCTATCTCTCTAAACTAGGCTGGCTCATCTGATGGCCTAGGACTCACCATGAAGTACAGGCTTACCTAGCTCTGTCAAATAATCCCACTTCAGCCTCCTGAGTGCTGGGATTACAGGCCCAGCTCCAATGATTTCCTATTTTGTTAATTTGGAGACAAGCTCTCCTGTAATCCAGGCTGGCTTCCAAACTTGATTTGTAGCCAAGGAGGCCTTTGACTGATCTTTCTGTCTCTGCTTCTTGAGATCTGAGGTTACAGGTATGCAAGACCACCCTGATTTTATCCTGGGGATGGAGCCCAGGGACTCATGAAAGTTAGGTAGGTACTGTACCAGCTGAGTCACACCCCCAGCCCTCCCATGGGATAATGTTCAGACAGTAATTTACATGGGCCCCAAATCGGAACACTTGCCTCCAGTGGGCATGATGCTTCTGTTGGTACAAGCTGCTGGGTGCAGCAAAACCCACACGGTGTCTTTCGGAGAGGCATTTGGACAAGTCTTTTTGCAACCCCCATTACACAAATGAGGAGATAGCTTGCAGACAGCTTGAGCCGAGACTTTGGTTCAAATCATCACTCTTCCACTTCAGGACTTTGATCAAGGAGCTAACTAACCCATTCCTGCCTCCTTTTTTGTACCTATGAAATGGGTACAAATGGTAAATCCTGCCACCCTGAACCAATGCCAACCTTTATCCATGTGCTCACACTCTCCTGCCCCCTTTATATCTCAACACAGTTCTCATCCAGCTGTGCCACTGGGACTTGCCTGGTTACTCTGCCAAGCTGACACACTTCTGCTTGCTCTCCCTGCCGGGAGGCCTACCCCAGGGACAATACATCCCTGCGTGTGGAGATGCCACACCTCCTCTGACTGGTAAGCAACTCCTGCCCTTCACCCCTGCTAAGGATGAGCCTCACGCTTCCACAGGTGATAGAGCAGGGTTGCAATCCTGCTCATTCCTCGAAAGACATTCCTCAAACTCCTCACCCTCCTTCTGGGGCCTCAGTTTCCTTATCTGCTAAAATGGGAATTGTGCTATCTGCAGGTCTCCATCGATGGAAAAAAAAACCAACAACCCATCTTGGGCAGCTGCCCTGGTCAAATGTCTGGATTGGTGAATTTTGAATCTTTATTCCAGTGGTTCTCTGGAGGCAGGACTGTCTACCTCAGAACACACAGAAACAACCTGGAGCCTGAATGGCATTCTGACAGAAACTCCACAATGACAAACTCTGTCACCACTCCCCAGTGTCCTGGGAGATACCTCCAGTCAGATGCAGAGAGGCCATGGCAGAGGGGTGAACTGTGGGGTCTGGTCCAGGTCAGTGGTTTGGACAGTTGGTGACTTTGGCATCCTCCCGACTCCAGCAGGGGGAGTATGAAGGACGCCATGGAGGCTGTGGGAATACTCCACATGGTAATGAACATGAGTCCTGTAGTTGGGGCAGATCCAGGGCAGGAGAAAGCCCAGCTGGCCCACATCCTCCTACCCCTGTGCCTTTGGTTAAGTTGGCAATCACTGGCTAGGGGTGGGTGCTTTCCTGCCTAGGTCATGGAGAGCCCTGGCTGTGCCCTTCAGGGTAAAATGGCCAGAGGCCACAGACGGAGGTGGAAACCGGCACTTTGGGTAAGGCCAATGGAAATTGTCACCCAGGGTCTGTGCAGCCACCACACTTAAATGTCACATTTGCTGCCTTCCCACGAGGAAGTCCCAACCAGGGCTAGCTTGGCCACCAGCCTCCACATGACTCCTACCTGCTGGGCGGGCCTCACCTTCCTCACCTCTCCATCCTGGTCAGCAGCCCCTTAAAAACTCCAGTTGGGAGGGTCACTACTGAGCTAAACGTTCCCCCAAACTTGCCCCCAGGCTGAACAGAGGAGATTACTGGCAAAGTGGGAGCCTTGGACATCCTCAATGTCCTACCTCATCACCATAGAGGGACTTGGGAAAAAACAGGTCTAAACCTTGATTTATTGAGGGAACCCAAACTGGAGAATCCCAGCATATCTTCCTTAGGCCTCCCACATTCATACCAGGGACTCCTGCCTGTTGGCTGAGAACCCAGCGCCCCCTGGAGGCTGGTTATGGAACTTTCCTCAAACCCACGGGCACCATCACCCAGAAGGCCCTCTCCAGACTGAAGTGAGGGAATGAACCCACCAGGTCAGGGAGGGCCCATCTTCTGGTTGATCTGGACAGCAGGCTACCATATCTCAGAGGTCCCTCCCTGCAGCTCTCCTTCCTGACTCTTCATGACCTGCCTGTATCCCATATGGGATCCTCCCTGGGACTCAGCTCTTCCACCCCAAGGCCCAGAGACCCTTGGGCACCTGGTGGAGGAGCGGCCAGCAAGGCTGGCTCCTGCTCTTCCTGCCCCTCCACGCTCACTGGCAGCTGTCTTCACAGCAACAAACACAGGCGGGTGGGCGGGTGGACGGGGTGGGGGACAGGTATGGTAATGTTCTGTGGGTAGCCGTCAGGGCACAGCACAAGGAAGCAGGGGGATGTTTGAGTTCTGTGCCGAGACGCAGGGAAACTCAGGCCCAATGAGCCCCAGGTCATGCAGATTGAGGATGGAGTCGGCGATAATGCGGGCTGTGCGCTTCTGGTACCCGCCCGAGGTCACCATCAGGATGGGTATATCGTGGGCTCGGACCACCCGGAAAACCACTTCATCCCGCTTCACAATGCCCTGTGGGAAGACAGCGGGAAGGTGAGCTCAGACAGGCCCGGGTACCATTATAAGTCTAGCCCTGCTCTGAACTGCTGTTTAGCTCATCGCCTCCAGACATAAGGCTGCCCATCTTTTCTGTTGCTGCCGAACCTTAGAGCGTGACTTCCCTGCCCCACAAGGGCCAGGACACACAGCTTGGCAGACAGACAAATGCCCAAAATGGCCCCGCATGGTCAAGATTTCTGGGCTGATGGACACACGTCCTAGGTGGCCTAGGGTCAGTGTTGTGTTTGAATATGAAGTGTCCCCCCACGGGGTCATGTGTTAGAATACTTGGTTCCCAGCTGGTGATGCTGTCTGGGATGGTTCTAGACCTTTAGTTAGCAGAGCTTGCTGGAGGAAGGATGTCACTGTGGGTAGGTAGGCTTTGACATTTTATAACTGGGGTCCACTTCCTGTTCTTTTTCTCTACTTCCTGCGTGCAGATGAAATGTGGTCTTCTCTGCTTCCTGCCGCTACGCTTTCCCCACCATAATTAACGGTATTCCCTCAGGAACTGCGTGTGAGTCAGCGTGAACCCTTCCTCCCCTAAGCTGCCACGTTTATCAGGGCAATCTACTACAGCAACATAAGATAACTAATGACGGCCGGAATGTGACCTTGGCTAGGGGCAGATCCCCCAAGGTTAGGACGTACCGCCGGGCTGATGGACAGCCCCCCAAGACGGTCCCCCTCCAGGACGTCTGTGCCTGCGTTATACACCACCACATCAGGCAGGTGCTCCTGGAGGGACCTCCTCACGTTCCTCTCCACTTTTTCCAGGTATTCCTCATCTTCTGTACCCCACTCCAACTCCACCTTCCGCCTGATGGCCTCTGGGAAAGAGATACAGATAGCTCCAAGTACACAGTGGTGGTGGGGGGGATGGGGCTGAGGATGGGAAAGACTCGGGGACTTGTTGATGCCCACAGCAGGACCGACTCCATCTCAGCCTGGCCTCTCAGTTCACCAAAGCTGAGTGGCAGAGGGGTACCCATGGGAGGGCAGGGGATGAAAGCCGAGACTCTTCAGTCTTGAGGACCTACAGACCTATCCTCAGGCCCTGCCAACACTGGACACCCCCTTTATATTCAAGACCAAATAGTCCAGAGTCAGCTTAGGCAGAACCAGTGGTACAGTGGGCATAAATGGCTTTGCCATGTTTTCATCTTAAATGTCCCCCAAAGGTTCATCTGTTGAAGGCTTGGTTCACAGTCCATGGGACTGCTGATGACTGGACCTTTAAGAGGCTGAACCAAGTGGAGAAAGGGATGTTACTTGGGAGTGATGTATCAGAACCACGCCTCTTCATGTGTCTCTTTGCCTTCAGCCATCATGAGGTAAGAAGCTTGGTCCTGCCATATGTGTAGCCAAGGTATCCTAGAACATGACAGGCCCAAAGCGACAGGACCAACTGAACACGGACCAGGACCTTAAAGCCATGGGCCAATGCTCATCTTGGCTCCTCTCTCACGCTGTCAGCCAGCTCCACTCCAAGGCTGCTGCTGACCTTGGCAGTGGCCCCATGGTACTGGCATCTTCAAAATTACACGACATATTCTGTCTTACAGAAAGCTGACTGAGAGGACATTACCTGAGGAGCGGGAAAGTTGCTGACTTCAAATCAGGTCTCAGAGCCTTTGGTTTATGCACTGAGTCCATTTTTGCTGCTTTTAAGAATATTTTTGTTCTATTTTAATTACAGGTATATGGAGGGGCACGCATTAGTACAGTGCCCGCACAGGGCAGAAGAAGGCATCGGATCTCTTGGAGCTGAAATGATAGGTGGTTGTCAGCCACCTGATAAAGGAGCTGAAAACTGAACTCAGCCCTTTTTCTAGCCCTCATTTTTGGTACCAGGTCATGGGGGAATTGCTGTGACAGATTTTGGGGAGATTGTAATAACATTTTAACTTTGGGCTGGGAAAGACACTGAGTACTCCATGGCTCGGTGTGCCATTCTGTGGGAGTTTGGAAGATAAGAGTGGTACTGGTTTTGAAGGCATGAAGGGGTCATGGAGTAAAGCTGAGGCTTGGCACCATGTGGCAGGATAAGAGACCCCAAAGAGAGGCCAGAAGAGGCTATTGGTGAAGGTGCACCCCAGTCACAGTGTAGACTCCAGAATTTTGAAGATCCTCGTACCGTGGGATGACCACCATGGTCAGCAGCAGCTGTGGAGTGCAGATGGCCTGATCCTGGGACACCAGCTGTGTATACCACAGAGACTGGAACCTGAGAAGTGGATGGGCCCCTTGGAGCCCAGAGGACTGTGGTGGGTCCCAGATGCACTCAGCTTTTTACACTGTTGAATTTTGGTTTTGTTTTGGTCTGATTATGATTGTGCCATGATTCCTCCCTTTCAGAGTTAAAAAAAAAGTGTTTAGCTTATTTTGATTTTATAGAAACCCAGTTATCAGCCTGTAGATATTTTAGAGAAACTTTGGGGTTTTAGAGAGACTCAAATTTTGAAATGACTTTGGATAATTTAGAGAAACTTTGAACATTGAAGGAGATTTTGGACGTTTTAAAGAGATTGAATTTTTAAAGTGCTTGAATTTTTAAGGGCTGGAACATTTAAAAGTTGGAAATTTTTATATTGTGATATTAATATTAACATACTATCCTGGGGACAAATGAGAAAGGAAAGGCTGTAGTTGAATAGTGATGTGTTTGTGTGTCAAGTTGACAAGGGGTCAATTGTGTTGGTTTGTATTCTGTGGGTGATACCATTCCTGGGCAGGTGGTCCTGGGGTTTAAGAAAAGAAACTGAGCAAGCCTGGAGGAGCAAGCCAGTAAGCAGCATTCCTCCATGTCTTCTGCTTCAGTTCCTGCCTTGAGTTCCTGCCCTGACCCTCATAATGGACTGTTTCTGCCCCCCCCCCCCATAATGGACTAAATATAGACTGTTCCTGTCCTCAGATTGCTTTTGGTCATGGTATTTTATCACAGCAATAGAACTCTAACTAAGGCACAAATCTTCTGAGCTAACTTCTGCCATCTTTATGTTTTCTATTGCTCCCCCACCCCCACCCCGTCACCATCTACGCTCATCTCTAACGTGAAGCCCTCGTGTTTATTTCCTGGATAAGTTTTTGTAGTCTTGGGGGTTGAGTGACTCGGGTCTCCATGTGCTTGTGGGTCCAGTGGGAGCACCCACTTCATGGGAATAATAAAGATAATAAATGATGTGGCATAGCCCTACCCACCAGGCACACGCTGAGGACAGAGGTGGGGTGACACTTACCTTTAGCAAAGCGGTCCCCGGGGTAGATGTGGCGGTTGTAAACGTCCATGATGTATACACGCCTGTCACCCATGAAGTCTCGCTCATGGCCATTGCCCTGCGGGCAGACACAGCTGTCACTGCAGGCACCCGTTCTCAGGAAGGGGGTATCCCCAACCACCACAGGAACTGCCTCCGGCTCTGTGTGGTGGGCTAGACCTTGGGGACCTAGTGCCAGCCAGCAGAGCTGGACACACTCCAGATCGGAACCTGCAGTATGCCCAGCTCTGTCTCTCACCCTCTCTGTGAAACAGGGCAGGGTCTGGCCCTGCCACCCTCTTGGCTCTGCAGGGGTACCAGTGGAACTGGGACATGGAGGACAAACTGTAAGGGGCTGTGTATGTGTGACTTGGTTTAATTAGAGCAGAGTATGGGTCGGAGAGAGCAGTTGGGGGTTTTGAGGACCCTCCTGGTGTAGGAGTGGTCAGCAGGAGGCAGTGAGACCCCTTGGGTTCAAGGACAGGAGCGATGAGGAGGATCTGCCACCCTAGCGGGACTGAGCTGCCAACCGGGAGACAGACCCTGAGTCTGCACCTTGAGCGAAGCAGACGACGCTGGCTGAAGCACACTTCAGCCATTTCCAGGAGGAGAGTATCCACAGTGTGGGGCTGGGTGACAGACAGAGGCTGCCAGGGACATTGGAAGGGGACTCTCACCACAGGGAAGTGCTGGGGCCTGGGCTCCTGCAGTGGGCTCACCTGATGGGCATCAAGATCAATGATGGTGGCTCTGCAGATGCCTTCCACCCGTTCAAACAGGAACTGACAGGGAGAGAAGACGTGTGAGGATCGGAAAGGCCAGAGGACCCAGCCCTTTAGATCTATGGGGTTGAGGGGTCAGGAGGACAGTGGGCAAGATATCGCTCTCCCAGGAGTGCTGGGGTGAGGGAAGAAGGGTGTGTGGGGGGGGGCAGAGAGGTAGGGGTTGGTCAGGGAAGGCTCTGGGGGCAGGCAGTATACTATGACCTCAAAGTTGAGGGATCAGGTCCTCGATTCTCCAGGGAATGCGGGGGTTGACAGATGAGCCCCGCAGTTGGAATTCAACTCCCCAAACTTTGCCTCATTTTATAACACTAAATGCTGATGCCCTCTCCTCCTCGAGGAGACCATCCCCCTTCCCCTCCTGTGCCCTGTTCTAACAGCCAGCCAGGCCTGCTGACAGCCCATCTACATGCCTGTGAGAGCAGAGACCCATTAGCCTGGCACCCAGCATGAGACTGGGCAGAGAACACATGGGGAGGGGGAGGGGGAGGGGTTCCACAGAATCCTCCGTTTAAGCAAGTTCCCTTCACTCAGTTTCCTCATTTGTAATGCTCAATGGGTTCAGTGTGCAAGGGTGCGTGCGGGGTGAGGTAGGGGTGGGGGTGGGGGTCTGGGTTAGGATATGAAATCAGCAGCAGCTGTGCCGAGCTCTGTAGTCTCCTCGCCCCCCCCTTCCTCCTCTTCTCCCTCCCTCCCGCAGCCCACACCCTTCTTCTTGTCCTCAGTCCTGAAGCCTGCCTGTCCCTCCTCCCCACCACCCACTCCCAGCAGAGGCTCCCTCCTGCCTCAGACAGGCCTTCTAGTGGCCAGAATGTGCCCGATCCAGGTTGAGTCTAGGCAAGAAGAGCAAGCAGCTGGGGGAAGTCCTTCCCCACTGTGAGGAAGCCCCTCCCCGCTGTGAGCCCACCCCCCACCCCCGGTGTGTGTGATGCATTCTAACGCGGGGAGGGCTTCAGAAGTCAGGTTCAGACACACCTTGATAGCTAGTGTGATGTCTGCGTAGGCACAGAAGCCTCCGCCACGATCACTAGAGCAGTGGTGGAAGCCGCCACCTGCAGAAAGGCAGAGGGTGGTAATGGTCAGAGCCAGGCTCAGGTGCCTTCTAATCCCTACCATCCCCACAGCCGCTTCCGGTTGGGATTCCAGACCGGCCAAGTGAGCAGAACACCTGGGCATGTCACCCAGGCCAAGAGGTCGCTCCATGCCGTAGCCACCTCACCCTACAGAAAAGGCCCCTCCCAGGGAGGCGCCGCCATGTCAGCCAGCTGAGCTGCCCTTGGGCTCCCACGCCAGGAAGAGGCAGCACCAGCAGGCTTGCCGTGGACCCAGAAGTGGACAGAGGTGACCGGGAAGGATGCCTTCTGCTGGCCACAGCTGTCCATGCCACCCCCAACCTGAGACACAGTCTGGGGGGTCCTTTTTGATTTGGACCAGAGAGATGCTGTTGCCAGTTTCCCGCTAGAGTGGCTAGCAAGCTGCTTCTGTCCCTTTATCGCTGGAGACTGGGGGTTGTGGGAACCTTCGGACATGGAGACCCACAGCTACTCCTGCTCCCAGACGTGTAAGGTCGGGGCCATGCAGATGAAGGACTTGCCCCCCCCCCGCCCCCCCACACACACACCAGGGACTCCTGACAGGGCACCCGGCTTGCCAAAGCCTCTCCAGAGCCCAGAAGAGAGCTCCATCGTCACCAGCACCTTTTTCAGAGGAGCTGCCTCAGGCACAGAGAGGGTCAACAACTTGCCCAGAGAACACAACTAGCAAACGGCAGCGCCATCAGGGGAAGCCGGGCTTGATCAGGACCCAGATGCTCAACTTTAACCAGGCCCCAGTTTCCACTGTAGAAGTGGTCCTTCATGAACGGGGGAACCACGTTACAGACACGCAGGGCACGCATCACCCGTGTGTTTGTGCAATGGGGCATTCTAACATCGCGGCTATGCCGGGTCTAATGCTGGGTACCCGGCAAGGCAGGCAGGAAAAAACATGGCCCTCAGCCATGCAAAGTTCCAAAAGGGCTCAGAGCCTGCTACAGACCTTGCACGAGCCGGCACCTTCTCTCTATGTTCAGTTCCTCACAAGACAACGGTGCAGCAACCAAGGAAGGTTCTTTGACCGTGACGGCAGATGTGCAAGGGCCACACAGAGCCCAGGGAGCTGGGGAGCACCAGCCTTCAGGACCCCTGAGGTGGCACTGAGCCTGGGACCAGCCACTCACCACATGACTAAGCCCTGTCCACTGGCCTAGACCCCACAAGGATGGAGTCTTTCAGGAACGCCACCTGGAGGCAACTGATTCCACACAGACATGCTCAGAGGACCTGCCCAGGGGCCTTCCTAAGGGATGGCTCAGGCTCTCTGGGTGGGAGAGGACTCCCTGCCATTGGAAATCTGTAAACGCTGGTCAAGGGCATTCTCAGGACAAATATCCCACAGCAGATAGAAACTGCGAGGGGCTTCACAAGAACAAAAAAGGCTGAATACTCACCCCCAGGCTCCTGAACTGGCTCTGAGGGCTTTCCCATCCCTCTTTGCCCACCCCCTTTCCAGCCCTACCAGGCGAGCCGGTCATTCTGAAGCCCCAGCACTCACCAACATTGATGGCCCAGCCTCGTTCCACAGCCAGCTTCCCCGCCTTTGGAGACAAGCAGAGGGCAGAGTTCAGGCCTCACCCTGCAACAAGCATGCCTTCACTCCCTCAATATATAAGCTCTGGGGCAGGACTAGGCCGCAGGTGGAATCAGGTGATACCCACCCCGTCTGTCAACAGACCAGCCGTGAATTTCATCTGGCCAACAGAGGGGAAAAAAACCAGACTGCCAGCATGTGGAAGAGTTCGGGGTATCCCTCCTGGTTTTACAAGGAAAACACTAGAAATAACAAGTGAAGTGAGCTGAGGATTCCCCTGTGGTTTTGGGAATGGAAACGAGACAGTCTGCTTGCCGCATAGGCTGGTGGCTGAAATCCTGCAGGCATTCAGGATGAGCAGCAATACAAAACATGGCAGTGTCGGAGGGCAGTGACCACGGCTGGGATAGACCTCATTCGGATACAGAGAGTCCCTCAACTAGCTCTCCAGCCTGTGACTAGGGCTACTATAGGACATACTTTTTGTTGGGTTATAAACACAGTAACTCAAATTGTTATTAGGTGGGGCAGGACTCTACAAGGCAAAGTGGGGCGGGGGTCAGGGGCCGCACACCCCACTCAGCCTACCATGATGGTGCCGCCGGTCTGGGTCCGCAGGGGCCTCAGCACCTTCCTCTGCACAAGGAAGTTGGGGAGAAAGATGACTGGGGGTATCTCAGTAATGGTAGCCACCACGAAGGACCACTGTGGAAAGAGACATGGATGCTAAACTTGGTGCCAGGCCCAGGCATGGTGGCTCCCTGCTCTGCATACTCTTTGTTGGGGAGTGACAGCTTACTCCCAGCTTGTTTGAGTTTGGGCACGGTGAAGTTGATGTCCTTGTTCTGAGGCACTCTGCTGCCCTCTTGTGTCCAGAAAAAGGATTGCAGGTTGCTCTAAGGCTAAGCCTGCATGTGGCTCCTTAGCTTCCCACTACCCAGTAAGTACCAGCAGGGCCTTGGCTCTGGTGCCCAGCGCCAGTTAGCACTTCCTAAGTACTTAGGGCCTGTGAGACACCCAGATGGGCTTGGAGTCCTGTCTTGTGCTGGGACACTTGTAGCCATGGCTAACAAGCCAGCAGGTAAATGATCCATCTTCATAGGAAAGAGAGGGCCTTGTGGAGAAGGCAACATCTACAAAACATAAACAGTGAACAAGAGTACCTAGATGCAGGCATTAGGCCAAAGAGGCAATTTAGGGCAAAGAAATTGAGTCCAGGAATGACAGAAGCTGGGCAGGGCAGGGCAGGGCAGATAAGCTTCTCCAGTTGTTCAGGAGAACACAGGCTCATAGTTTACTGTCAGAGACACAGAGAAGCAAAAACCAGAACTGAAAACTAAATTCAAAGGGACCCCCTGAGCTCCGTATCCAGCTGATGAGAGCTACTTTGTTACTTTCCTGCACTCCAATCCTTTCCGCCGGGCATGGAAGAAGCCTGATTTGATGTGTCTAGTGCGCTCTGCCGCTCTTTGTTCTTTTACTTTGTTAGAGACTTGATCCCTCTACACATCCCTGGATATCCAGGTACTATGTAGACCAGGCTAGCCTCCAACTCAAAGAGATCCATCTGCCTTTGCCTCCTGAATGCTTCGATTAAAGGCGTGTGCCAATGCGCCCTGCTTGGTATTATTATTATTTATTAATTATTTTATAGACAGTTGTTCCTTGCTTTCCCAAGGGGACTGTTTCTTGGCCAAGCTCCACTGGGACTCCAGGCCCATGTGTAAATGGTCCTATTTACAGGGAACCTGAGCACATCCTCATGCATAAATCATGCCTAGATTGCCTATGACACAGGCTGTGCTACCATTCTGAGAGAATTTTATGCCACCGTTTAGGGAATAACACACGAAATTTGCATGTTAAGATAGATGCAATATTCTTTTTAGAATATTCTCCTTCTGTGGATGGTTGAAACCGAGAACAAAGGACCCCAATGTATGGACTCTTGCCTGTAAGTATGAGTAAATTTTGAGCTAAAGGTAGTGTGATAGTACATGGCCACCACCCCAAGTTGGGATGTGGAGGCAGACTAAGTAGTAGTCCAAGGCCAACCTTGGCTACACAAGACCCTGTCTCAAAGAAACAAAGCAAAAATATCTCCATTTAAGTAGAATTCATGCCTCAGTTACTTCAGGTATGTTTCTTTTTTTTGTTTGTTTGTTTTTTGTTTGTTTTTTGTTTTTTTGAGACAGGGTTTCTCTGTGTAGCTTTGCGCCTTTCCTGGAACTCACTTGGTAGCCCAGGCTGGCCTCGAACTCACAAAGATCCGCCTGCCTCTGCCTCCCGAGTGCTGGGATTAAAGGCGTGCGCCACCACCGCCCGGCTCAGGTATGTTTCAAATGCTGGCCAGCCACTGTGGCCAGTGGTTGGATAGAGCAGATCTAGGACATGCCCATCATGATAGCTTTATCAGGCAGGACTGCTCTGGAAAAAAACAAAACTGTAGGTGACCAAATAAAACACTGGTGCAGGGTGAGGTGGCCTGTGGCTCTAGAGGAAGAGGGGGAGAAAGAGGCTTGGCAGAGTGGGCTGTGGGCCAGGGAGATGGCAGCTATAGTGATGGGGTGAGTGGATGGGGGCTCACAGTAACACTGACACAGGGCAGGGTGAGCAGCAGAAGACGGAGCCACTGAGAAGGGCATTGGTGTGGAGGGGACAGCATGGGACAGATAACGATTATCTGGGATGTGCAGCAGGCTAACCAGGGAACAGCCCGGATTTTTTTTAAGCAGAACCCACCCAGACTGCCTTGTGACAAACTCGGTCAGGACAAGGGCTTAGGGATGGTCAGGCTGGATGCAGGACCGGGACAGGGCTCTGAAGCCACACTAGGCTCTGTCTCAGCTGTATGTTTTGGGGTACAGCTCTTTCCCTCTGTGCCTGTCTCCTTATCTGCAAAGCAGGGCCTGGAATGAGGGTGTCACTGTGGAGCCCTGCTGCAGAGGCCTGTCCTCACCTCTATAAAACAGTGTCCTAGCTGCCCAGAGGCTATCCTGGAGCTGCACACCACTGCCAGCACATCTGTGTCGATACCCAAGGCTACATGACATCTGTGTCTATCCCTTTCAGAGGGATACTAGTACCATCAATCTCCGATCTAAACTAAAACTGCCAGGCCTGGGGGCCCATGCCTGTAAATCTTGCTGCTCAGGAGGCCAAGCTTGAAGATCATTAGCTCAGACTAACCTTGTCTCAAAATTAAAAGGTTTTTTGTTTGTTGTTTGTTTGTTTGTTTTTTTAAAGAGGGGGAGATTGATGTGACTTAGTAATTAGGTACTTGCCAAGGTTTGCTCTTCAGTATGGAGAAAAGAAAATTAAATAACTATAAAAGATACACAAAAAAAAGTAAACTCCCAGGGACCTCTGGGTCCTGTTACTTTTCTTCCACTGCCAATCAGGTCAATCCAATGCCTTGTGCTGGGGCTGTAGACTTCCTGATTCGATGTCCTCTTGAGTTCTCTCTGCTGCTTCTGCTATTGGTTATTTTACTTTTGCTCGCTATAAACTAATTCACTCCAAACTCATATGGCTATGCTAGACCTTTTCTTGGTACAGAGCTGGAGTATAACCCGAATAACTGAGACTGGATATTGAAGTAAACATGTACGGGCATATCCATAGCAACACTACTGACGATCACCAGAGTGGAGAAATGACTCACATGTGCATAAGCCAATGGATGGGTAAACAAGATGTGATACACACATGGTAGAGTATTATACATCCAGGAAGAGGAATGTGTAGGGGGTGGTGTGTGGCTTGGTGACAAGGCCCTTGCCTTGCATACTTGAGCTCTGAATGCCAGCCACTGGGGAGGAGAATGCATGATACCTGCTCAGTGTGATGTACAGTGAGGCAAGCCAGACACCAAAGCTCACACACTGATTCCATCTGTACAAAGTCAGGTACAAAGTACCTAAGTCTGTGGAGGCACGCTAGAGATGGGCAGTGACCGGGCAGAGGGCAGGGAGTACCAGGGAGCAAGTGCTCTGTAGGATCAGGGTTTCCTTTCAGGGTGATGGGAACAGTTGTGGATCATGACATCACACGGTGGATGATGGAAATGCTGCTTTAAGACGGTAGCTTGTGTCATATGTGACTAACCACATTTTTGTTTCTTTTAAAGAAAAGGAGAGATGGGCCTCTTGGGCAAGAATTGACAAAGTCAAAGATCCAGGCTCCCATCCCCCATAGCCTCTCCCATCTTCTGCCCTCCAGGCGCCTGAGGTCAGTGTCCCTCCCTCCACAGTGCTTTGCACTTGTGGCTCCTGCTTAGACTACCCGTCCCTCACTCCAGGCCCGCTGGCCTCACTGTCCTCACACCTTTCTGTGGACACTTGGCACCTGCTCGGCTAGTTATGTTCCTTCTCTGCTCTCCATTGGAGAGGGACTTGGTCTCTGGTTCCATCCCTTCTCTGCAGGACCCAGAACAGTATGCACACTGGTCATGAACTTGCTGACAGGGCTCAGGGACAGACATCAGGATCTTCCCTGCTCTGACCTGCTTGTAGGGGCAAGGCCCTAGAGTTCACAGCAAGTATAGGAACCGTGCTGATGCTGACCAGATGCTGCCCTGACTGGGCCCAGCTCTAGGCTGTACACACAGGTGGTGCTCCTGCACCAAGGTCATCTTTCCCTTTTGGTGCCTTGCTCATTGGGATGGAAGGCTACAGCAGTGCAGGACCAGGGATGAAGCCCAGGACAGGTCTGTGGACAGAGGAGAGGAGGCTGGGGAGAAGGTGCATGGTACACAGCACCCACAGACAGACCCAATAACAACCCTGGGAACCCTAAAGGGACCTGCTGGACACTGGACACCGCTTGAGATGTCCATAGCAGAGGAAAGGGACAAACAATGCAGACACGGGGTGAGAGAGCTGTGGCACCAGATAATGGGTCTCACTTGAGTGTGGACAGCCCCTCCCCCACCCCTCCCCCACTGCAAACCTGTTCATAGGACTCAGGACAGAATGCATGTTTCCTCCTCAGCTAGCCTGATCCAATGTAGCCTGGTGCTGGCTAGCCAGGCCACACAAGACCTGGTGTATTTAGAAAGGTTATATGTTTCTCCCTTTCCTCTGGCTGCCGGGGAGCTGTGAGCCAAATGTCACTGCATCGTCATCCTGGTGAACCCCTATGCTATGTCGATACAGCTGTGTCCCCCATACCTCACTCCACCCCTAGTCTTACTTTCTATTCGGGACTCACAGACTACCCTGCTTCCAGATTTTGGGGACAAAGACCGTTTTATAGACGGGTGGGTTCCTGGTGACTGTTCCCCCAGCCCCAAGCCTGATCCCAGCTGCACTCTTGGTCTCTTCTTGTCCAAACTCAGAGCATCTACCCCTGCCTCCCCCTCCCCCTTTGTACTCCTGGCCAGGTTCCTGGGCTGTGGACTAACCACGCATGTCTGGGCCCCAGGAAACCAGGGCAGCCGGGCACTGGGCTTCGAGCCAGTGCCTCACACCTCTCTCCTGGGAGACAGGGTGCAGCCTCTTCCTGGCAATCTTTCATGAGCTCACACTGCCGTGGCCCATCTAGAATTCTCACAACTCAGAGGACACAGCTGGAAGGGAAAGAGCCCAGTAGCTGGGGCCCTGGTCCTGCACGGTGCCTGCAAGGGTCTTCCCACGCTTAACCAGCTCCCCCTAGGGATGACCTTGAGCCGGCACAGCCTACTGCCGAGCCAAGGTCTTTCCAGACAGAGTGGAGGGGCCTGTTGACTTCTGCCATCTGTGGAGTCCTGAGTCCAAGATGACTCTGACAGGAAGCTTGGGGGCCAGGCCTCCCACATTCTGAGGCAGAGAATCAGTGGCACCCTGATGCAGCTCCAGTCAGGGCAGGCTGGCAGCCATGGTTTCTGACCCAGGCTCCCACGCCAACCTGCCACATAAAAGATGTACTAAAGACCTCGGCTCCCAATTGGAGCTTGCAGCCTCCTGTACAAAGAGGCCACAGGCAAACAGTGGTAGTCCAGTGTGGCTTGCAGTGAGGATTTAAAAATCTTACAGTTAGCACATTCAGAATCAAAGCAGGGGGCTGGGGGTATGGCTGAATGTCTAACATGCATGAGGCCCTCAGTTCAATCTTAACAATCATAAAAGAAATAAAAACCACCCCTCCCCGAAAAGCCCCAAGCAAAAAAATAGAAAAAAGAAAGAAATCTGAGAATATCATTTAATAATCAGCATCTGGCTTCTCTTGGCAAAGCGGGCACTGTAGTCATTCTGGGTCCAACCGTGTGGCAACCAACCACAAGTCCCGCGTGGGAGAGAAAGGTCTTCTGCAATTCACTCCAGACACCTCCATCCACCCCCCCCAACCCAGGTCTTTATGTTCCCTGCTGGACCCTGGGGGAGTTTCAAACCCAGTCTTAGCCCAAGAGTTTTCATTTACAGGAAGTCCTTAGAATTAGTATCTCAGCCCACTCAAAAGACAGGCCAGAGTGAAGTGGCCTTAGTGGACAGGACAAGGGCTGGTGTCCCCTTCCCACTAAAGTGATGATCCCAGCAGGGGCCTCTGCTGGGCCAGAGCACAGGCTGAAAGTCTATGTCCAAAACCGCTAAGCGGGTTCTGTCTGCATAGCCCTGCTTTCACATACCTCAAGATGGGGTGCTAACTATCCCCAGAGATGTCTTCTCATAGCCCTTCCTGATCTTAAGCACTAGAGACTCCTGAGCTAGGGACAGGAGGAGGTACCCCTAAGGCTGAGCCTCCCCTCCCCCAGCCACTGCACCTGGCCACCGCCCACCAACCCCTGTACTGTACCTTCAGCTCGTTGAGATAGCGCCTTGTGTGTACCACCAGCAGGTCCTCCTCCGAGGCCTCCCGCGCCTCCACCAGCATGCCATCGGACAGCAGCTTCTCTTCTGGAACCACAGAGCAAGCCCCTGCTTCCTTTCCGCTGACCCTCAGGCCAGGCAAAGCCGCCCCCCCCAACCCCCAGACCCTCCCCAGGCTGCTGGCTGGCCTCTGGCAGCCCCTCAGCACACAGTGAACTTGGGGGTATTCTGAAAATGGCTGCCTCCCTAGGCCAGTGTGGGCAGTGGCTAGGCCGTCTGTCTCTCTAGGTGTTGAGCTCGGAACACACAGCAGTCTCCATATTTTCTGTGCTGCTGACAGTGACCAGGTGAACTCGGGCATAACTGGATGACTTCCAGAAGCAGGCGGCACAAGGAACAGGCATGCTCTTGAGGTAGAAAAGCAACCTCTTCCTCAACAGGTGGCTTAGGACAGCATGGCCTCTCCTCAGCCTCTGCCTGAGCCTTGCTCATCCTTCTTGCTAACAACCAAGGGAGAGCAGCACAAGCCAGAGTCCAACAACTGCTGTGTTCAGAGCACTGCCTTCCTTCGGGAACCTTCTATTTATGGCAAGCGAAACTGCCTTTTCCCACATTGATGACATGGAGTTCCTTCTAAAACAAATTTAAGTTAAAAAAAAAAAAAAAGTCCCAAGGCTCAGTCATTTAAAAATATGCAGTAAACACAGGAGTAAGTGGTACAGGGGACATCAGCGTGTCCAAGTGGCTTACAGATGTCTAGTTTCACTTCATTTTGCAAAAGAAACTGAGGCTGAGAGAAGGCACTGCCCTCAGAGTACTGTGAGACTGGGCCATGATGCTCTGGGTTCTAGAGAAATCAGAATCGAGGTTCTAGTTTCAATGAGTCATACCCAGAAACCAACCAGTCCCATCCACTTCTACAGGCAGACCCAGGCAGGTGCTCCCACGACCTCTGACACTTGCAGACTCAGCCAGCTCCCTTCCTGCCAGGGCCTCCAAAGAGCCTGCCCTGTGGTCCTGCCTCCCATCCGTCCTCATCCTCAGAGGAACAGAAGTAAAAGGGGGCTGGCTGTTTGCTCCCAACTGAGGGAGATGAGGGACCCTTGTGTTGAGCCACTGGGAGAGACGGGAGCCCGGGGGGGCAGAGCAAGCGCCAGCAAGAAACCATTTGTACAGGCAACAGATGCGCAAGGCTAGCGTCCCAGGCTCACACCAACACCACACATCATCTGCGTGCTTTCTACTCCATGTTTTCCTTTGGATGTTCAGGCTGGTACCTACAGCAGAGGGGGGAAGCTGTACCACTCGCCATAGATAGAAGGTCACCAGAGGAACAAAAACAAACCCAACAGAAAGAGCTGTGTTATTAATGTCTAGTTTGGTACTATTTTCTGCACAATGCAGAGCTGGAGGCCTGCTCTAGATTTTTAGGAAGGGAGGTGGGGACTAGGTCTAACTAGGGAGTATGAGGCAGGGCCTGATGTGCTTAGCAGCCTGCCTGGAAAGACCCTTTAACAGCAGGACAGAAGGCAGTCTGGGGCTGAATCCAGATAAGGGTGGGATGGATGCAGAGATGGAGGAGGCAGGTGCAGGTCTAAGGGGGTGGTGAGGCTGGGGAGAAGAAATGGAGGCAGATCCAAATCTGGGGTGGGGGGAGGGCTTTCTTACCTTTCAGGAAGTTGATCACCTTGCCCCATTTTCCAGCATCAAAGGGGTGCAGCTTCTCCAGGCCCATGAAGGTGATGTTGTAACGTGGCGAGTACACGATGGGCCAGCGTTTCTCTGGTACATGCTGGTACAGCTGTGTTGCGTGCGGCCTTCGAAGTGCAGAGAGACAGACGCAGATATGGAGGGCAGCCTCCTTGTGGAAAGCAGTCTCCCCCCTCCTTCCCCTTCACACCAGGAGGTCACTTAACACCAACAAGAATGAAAACAGCTCCTTCCTGAGCCCTGGCTGGCTTTGCCTAAACCTGCATCCAACACCTTCCTCACAGCAGCTCTGGGGACCAGGTGTGCCCAAGGTCACATGCCAGTGCCAGGTGTATTCAGTAGTGCTGGCTCCAAGGCCCAAGGCCTGCACGGGGGAAGGCGGGGTGAGGGGGGTGGAATGTGGTTGTCTCTCACGAGCCAGCTCACGCATCTGCGAAGCTGGGAACAAATTACGCTGGGGGGGGGGGGTGTTAGGATTGTAGCTCGCGATTGCAGGAGGCTGTACCCTCGTCGCAGCCCTGCAGCCCACCGCGGTGCCCTGGGGAGCGGAGACCCACAGTTCGCCCTCCCAGTTTCCCAGCCTGCCCCACCTGTCCCGCTGCGCCCACGGGGACCCCCAACACCCAGGCTTGGCCCCATGAGCGACCCCGCACACTCACATCCCGCAGCCGGCCCTGCCTGCTCTGGCCGCCACTCCGCACCGGGAGGGGTGGGAGGGGTGCAGAGGGCGGGGCCGGCGCAGAGCACGCCTCCGTGGCGCTGGGAGCTGGGGGTGGAGCCTTGGCCTGCAGCTGCGTCACAGACAACCGGACCGCGCTGGCCAAGGAGAGGCATCCAATGGAGTCCCGCCTGGGGGGTGTGGTCAATCGCAGCTCCGCCCGCATTCCCAGGGTAGAAATAAGCAGACCCTAGCTTAGGTCAGGTGTGACTTCTCTGTGGGCTTCTCTGTGCCATTCGCGCCTCTGTGTGGAGGTGGTGGGTCTGTTCTGGTCCTATCATCCCCGATATATATTCCCTCCTGGGGTGCAGTCCCTCCGCTCCTGTACCATCTGTGGCTTCTTCACCGTGGTATATAAGCACTTCCCACCTGTCATAACATTCCTTGAACTATAGTTTCCCTGTCTGTAGGGCAGCTCTGGTGACCCCGTCCTTAGAGTACAGTTGTATATATTTGAACATTTCTCCTGTCTCCATTTCCCCTACATTCTGGCCCTGGAAGCTGACTGACAGCTGGGGGTGTGTGTGTGGCTGGAACCTGGGAGGAAGCCTCAACAATAGAGCCCAGAAGCAAAGACAATGGGCCTCTGTTGGCCCAGCTGTCTCCATCAACCAAACAGAGGCAGCTGACCAGAGGGCTGCCAGGAGCTAGCCTAGCATGACAGCTGGGAGCCCAGGGCCTCCAGGGTCATGTGAAGGGAACCAAAAACATTTTCTGTTTTTTAGGGGGTGGGGGCAGCGTGCCAGGGTGATGTGTAGATCGGAAAACAGCTCTGTGCAGACAATTTTCTCCCTCCACCTTTGTGTGGGTTCCAGGGATTGAACTCAGGTTCTCTGGCCTGGGCGCCAAGAACATCTATTTGCCAGCTGAGTCCTATCATGGGCTGACAGTTTTGAAGAGTGCTTTTGATGAGTCTACCGTTAGATAATTTTCAGAAAATATGACATAGATTGTGAAAGATACTGAGACAGATGTCCTTGGGAGTGTGAGCTCATTCAAGAGTCACTGCACCAGCCATTGGTATTAGGGTGGAGCCTGGGGAGACAGAGCCTTTGGTTCAGGGGACAAAGGCAATTTCTTGTTCTCAGAGGCTTGGGAGTTTCCATACCATATGACCTAGCCTATGTGCTAGGAGTTATAGAGCCTGAACCATAGTAGATAAGTCTGTGAAGTTATAATTCAAAGTTGCTTCAGGCTTGTGCAGGAAGAGGGAACGGTGTTTATCACAAACCAGGAGGGAAGTCTTCTTTATTTTTTGTTATCATGAGGCTCGAGCCCATATTAAACCCAGACTGGGCATCTGCCAGCATCCTGGCCTAGGGAAGGTGAATCAGTTCTCTGGGCTTTCACTGCTGCATCTAGAGAGGAAGGCAGTGGTCCTGACTGTCTACCTTCTGGAGAGGCTGAGAGACTCCACAGATAACATCGGCTCCTACTGCATGCCACGTCAGTCCCAAAAGCCTCATGCATATCGAACTCCAAACAACCCTGGAAGGCAAACTGTCCCCATTTTATACAAGTGAAACTGAGGCAAAAAAAAAAAAAAAAAAAAAAAAAAAAGAGTGGAGTCACTTGCTCAAATATCAAGGGTGTGGATTAATGTGTAAAATTTAGTGACAAAACAAACCAAGAACAGAAACCCACACATGATACTGCCCGAGAGGCTGGTCTCATCTCAGGGGACTTGCTCGCTCTGGCTTTTGGGAAAGCAGCACAGTTGAGCATCAGATCGGAAGAGCGAGGGTCAGAGAAGGCAGTACAGCATCTAGGAGCTGAGGCCCGAGAGAGCAGAGTTGGTCTAAGAGCAGATCCTCAGCTTTGTTTTTGTGTCTGAGCAGGGAGGTAGTCTGAGGAACGCTGGAGATTGTGAATTCTTCCAGACTGTCATGGCGGGCTGGACCACCTGTCTGCACAGTCACAGGAGTGCGAATAAGCTGTGTGATTTGAGCAGTTGAACTGGGGGGGGGCTCTTTGTTACAGCGTTCTAGCACATCTGTTAAGACCCAGCAATAGGGCCTCAGCTGTGTACACAGTAAACTGGGTGGACAGCCTCAGCCAAGCCCACGGGGAGTAGAAGGAACAAACCTTTTACTTCTTAAAATGCGTATGAGTTTTTGCCTGCATGTATGTCTATGCGCCACATGTGTGCCACGAGGAAGCCAGAAAAGGGTGTCAGATCCCCTAGAATTGGAGCTAGACAGCTATTTGCCACCATGTGGGTGTGAGGATTTGAACTCTGGGTCCTCTGGAATAACAGCAAGTGCTCTCACCCTCTGAATCATCTCTCCAGCCCCCAGGAAACCAAAGTCATAATTACTAAACATTGTATCATTGTAAATTGTACAAGCCAGGCCCTGAGGCAGTAGTGGGCCCTGGTTCACAGCAACCTGGGAGGGCTGCTTCCATGAGGTGGTTTTTACTTCCTTCAGCGCTGTATTTTCACATCGTCACTGTGACAAGACACTGACTTACTGAACATTGTATGTTTATTATCCTTTCCCATTTACGCCATTCATATCATCTTGGGATATTTTTCAATTAAAAATGAACGAGAGCCGCAGGTGCGGCTCCCATGGTAGAGCACTGGACTTAGCATAGCCCTGAATTTGATACTATCCCACCACCACCCTCCCTGTCCAATCCGAGTACAGAATTTCCAGTGCACTATGTAGGTGGTAGGAGTTGCAGGGGCTCCCACATGGAGCTTTCTGACAGCTGCCAAGCTCAGGCAAGGCTAAGGGACTGTTGATGGACTGCCTGCCTACTACGGACTACACTGACAGGAAGAGCTCCAAACGCACCCGGGGCAGGGAAGCAGGCTGCAGAACCTCAAGGATTACACTGTTGCCCTAGCAACATCACCATAGCAACAGCAGCAACGATTGGCTCTCGAACATTGCAGCAGTTTCTGGTGCAAAGGTGATCAGAGCGTTGCTATGGCAACCAGAAACTGAGGGAACTAGATTTGACAGCTCGATGCCCACTTCCTTAACATCATGGTGAGGGACATGGGACCTGTCGACCTAATTGAGAACGCCTTCAAATTTGGCTAGGCTTTCTCTTTCTCCCCCTCAGGTTTGACAGCTGTACCCTGATTGGCCCCATTTTGTACCTTATTTGCGTGTGCCCACACATTCAGCCAATCAGAGCTCAGTTGGCCCTGTTGCTGAGTAGAGCTCTGAAGGGGCCATTCATTCACCTTCAGAAGCACTTCTCAGAATAAGAAAAGAAGGAAGGTTCCAGAGTCTAGTTTCAGGGGCCTGGCTCTTTGGAGAAGGAAGACCAATTTGAGGATTTGCCAAAAACAGACCCACTGGGGACTCCCGCAGCCGGAGACAGCCTCCAAGACGCCATGCCTGGGCCGCATAGGAGCATTTCTTCCTACAGCTTGTCCCCAGCCTCCAAGAAACCTGCTGCTCCTGCGATTCCTGCAGCTTTTATAGGTGGCTGGTGGCCTTGTTTCTGCATGCCTACTTTGTGATGGAATGGCACCCCAAGAGCTTTCAATCCGTAACACGTACTGACCACCTCAACAATCTTTAAGTTGGCACCTTAGAACTGAGCTCACAGAGCTGTGGCATGACCTCCCTTGGATGGGGTCTTGCTACCACTGAGGGTCCCAAGGGCTTTATTTTCCTGTTTAAAATTGTTACTCCTTCATGGAAGTAGCCTTCAGAAAGGCTGCCCTCACTCTCATTGAGCTTAGTGGCTCTCTCCACTCTGAAGGGACCCTGGCCAGCTCAAGCATGTCAGCATGGCTCTGGCAGGCCTTGCCCTTCTCCCCCATTCCCTCTGCCTTGCTAAAAACAGATTACATTCCTAAGTAGCCATCAAGATCTATTCCCTTTTTGGCTACTTCCTCCTCCTGAGGCTGACTACCAAGGTCCAGCTATCAAAGTATAGAAGTCTAGCAATCAAAAGCCCCCTTTGTTTCACCTAATTAACATGCCCAATTGAAATATACCACCACATCCTAGCCCATTCTAACACAGACCTCCCCATTTTTCTCTTCTTAAAAATTACACCTGAGGATGGTGGTGGCACACTCCTTTAATCCCACCTACACTTGGGAGGCAAAGGCAGGGGGATCTCTGTGAGTTCAAGGCCAGCCTGGTCTACACAGTGAGTTCCAGGACAGTCAAAGATACACAGAGAAATCCTGTCTTGAAAAAAAAATTATACCTGCAAGGTCATTAGCTGCTGGGTTTTTGTTTGTTTGTTTGTTTGTTTTGTTTTGTTTTTCTGGCCTGAGACAGAAAACAACCACTTTAACTACCTCCCCATTCCTCACCTCTACCCTCCTCACCTCATTCCCATTTAATAAATGATCTCTCTGTGAAAATAGGTGTTTAAGTGTGGTTTGTGTCTAATCTAGGGTCTCGGAAAGATCTCCTGCTGTGTGTGAGGTCTCCTCCTTCATTGGTTCTGTGACTTGGAGAGGCCAGTAAAGCCCCCCCCCCAACTTTTTTCATATGTTCCAGTCCTTCTGGCTCCCAATTCCTTCATCTAACACAGGTTGACTGGTAAATCCCCCACCCTGGCTGTCCTAAACAGTTCTCAGGTTATTAGGTGAGAGCCATCAAGTGTCCAGTGTCCCCACTCTGGCCTGGGAATTAGGGAGACTGTACCCCACCATAACCTTCACTGGTTATGGTGGACTCCCAGGGACTAGCAGTGAGCTAGGCACATTCCATCCAGTCTGGTTTGGTAAAGGGCATCCCCCTTTTCACTCATGGTGGTCCCACTGCCAGAATCTGGTGCCCTTTCCTCCTGCTCTGAAATAGAAACCTGTCCACAGGTCCTGGATTCATCCTTGGACCCACCTGGGTTCCTCTCTTGGTGACAGAGCCTAGGTGATGACTTCCTCTCTCACAGAGACCTCTCCCGGGCCTCTGGAAATACACAGGGACACCCGGTCTCTAGACATTGGCCCACTACCATCAAGGGTAATGGGCTCTGTCCCCTCCATTCCAACTGACTTGCCTTTGGGATGTCTCCTCCAGAATCTCAAACAGCTAAAACTCTCAGACATCAAATCTCCTAAGCTCATTCACTATAGTACCCAGACTTTGCTTCTACATCCACTAGATATCAAAGTAGTCCCCTAACGGCTCTCTGGATCCTAACATCATTCAGGACCTTTACCACATTTTGTGAGTGCACAGGAAAATGGAAAGAGATCCTTTATGTCTTTACTCTTTCCTTTCTCTGCTCCAAACCCTCCCTGGATGCCTCCTGCTCACCATCCCATGTCCTCCTTGCTCTCAAGTCCTCAGCCCCTCCCCTAACTCTTCAGCTCCTGAAATGGAAACTTCATCCTTCAAACCAGCAGATGAGACCCCTTCTCCTCCTCCTCACCGTCAGTTGCCTTCCCAACAACCTCCTTTGTCCACTACAGTCCGCACTCCTCCATCCCCCCGGGTTTCACCAAAGCCGGACCCACCAGCCTTTCTGCCCTTGGTTCCCGCTCTCCCCTCCCCCTCTCCCTCCATTCCATCCCACCCACCCCCAGTTAGCTCCCCCTGTGTCCAGTTCTCCTCACACTCACTCTCGTGGTGAACTGTGCTCAGCCCCGGTCTCAATCTTGCCCCTTGAGAAGTGGCAGGTGTGGAGGGCCCTCCTCGAGTTTATGTCCCGTTCTCTCTTAGTGACCTGGCCCAGGTTGAAAAACTTTGGGGTTCTTTTACCTCAGACCCCACAACCTTCATCAAACCTAGCCGGTCCTATGACCTTACGTTCCATGACCTCTACATGATCCTCTCTAATAGGAACACAGACATGTCTGGGAGAACATGTGACCATGCAGACCAAATGCACCAGATAGAGACTTTCCCACCAGGGCCCCTGTAGTCCCTGACAGACCCTCACTGTGAGGCTAGGGACCGTTTCATTCTCTGTCTCCTCTCTGGCCTAAGGGGAGCAGCCCTTGAACCAATTAACTTTCAAAAGGTCCAGGAGGTAATTCAAGACAAGCCTGAACATCCCTGTCGGTTCCTCAGTACACAAACCTGGACCCTGAGACCCCAGATGGTCAACTATGTCTTATGGCCTACTTCTTTGCCCAGTCATACCCAGACATAAAGACCAAACTTGAACACCTAGAACAAGGCTCACTTGCAGCCCAGGCTGAGGTCCTGGTCCTGGCCTTTAAATTTGACCATACTGTGATGAGCATAACCAAAGACACAATTACCAACTCTTGGAGCCTTAACTGTGGTAAGAACAGTCATTGGGCCCATCTCTGTCCAAATCCTCATAGGCATACCTGGCCTTGCTTTGTCCTAGGTATAGATAATGTGGCCATTGAGCATCGAGGGCACAGCCTCCCTGGGATCATCCAGGGACTAAACCCACACAAATCACTCTCTAGGAGTCTGGGGTCTCTATTTCCTCAGCTCCAGAGGTTACTAGCTCTCACCTCCAAAGCTCAACTCTCTCCCCAAGTCACCTGTCCTGAACTCTCTCTCACATCAACCCATAAAAAGCTCGTCTTGCCCATCTCTGCACCTTACCTCTGCCCTCATGGCCAATGTCCTCCACTCACAGATCCCTAAATATTCACTCCTAATACATTTCCTATATCAAATCACTCCTAGACCTCCTCCTTCCTCCCATCCACATATGATTCCTTAAACTTAAAACATTCTTCTTTCAGCTCCAGCCCTCTGCCTTCCAGATCTATACAAACCTTTCCGTCTTTATACTTCCAAAATTCATAGACACTTCCTAAGACTGACCTTTGCCCTGCAGCCTACCTCTCCAAATCTCTAGACAACACTGTCCATGGCTGAACTCCCTGTCTGCATACTCTTGCCTCTCTGATCACCTCTAAATCTAACAAATAAACTCTGGAACCCCCTCTCGCCCTCTATCCCCATCACTCTCTCCCTTGACCCCTAACTTACAAAGGACTCCACCGTCCCTTCCACCATCTCAGATTCCATCTCTCCAGACTTCTCTATCAAACCCATCACTCACAGTCCTGACCTGTCCTCTCCTCACCCCCTCTGCATTTGTCCCTTTGCCTCACTGTCCCCAGATCTTTCATGCTCCTGCCCCCAAACTCTCAGAAACACTCCTCCCCCATCCCTCTCACACACGAGGGAGTCCTCTAGCTACTTCTGCCTACACGTTTTATGCAGATGGCAGTTCCTTCTTGTCAGACAGCCACAGCAGATTGACCCTGCCATTGTCAATAGTTCACCAACATGAAAGCCTGTTAAGCCACCACCCCACTTTTGTTTTGTTTTTCTAACTTTTATAAGTCACCCCACTTCCCCTCAGGCTACCCTACTATATAACCCAGATAACAAGATAACCCAAACACCTAACCCTCCTTCAACATAGAATACTCTTCTAACCCCAGTTCTGGGTATTCATCCTCATCCTCTGATTCCTGATCCCTCATGGTCACCTGCTCCTCACAAATCTCATCTTCTCTCATAATCCTACTTTTCTTCTGTCCAAATGATTGCCAAATATCCTCCAACTCACTCTCCTAAATTCACTAACTGTCCAGATGTCTCAGACATCAAACACTAAACACAGCCTACACTCCCAATTACAAGACATAACTAAACCTAAGTCATCTCCTCTCTCTCTCTCTCTCTCTCTCTCTCTCTCTCTCTCTCTCTCTCTCTCTCACACACACACACACACACACACACACACACACACACACACACACACACACTCATTGCCAATTCCTCACTTAGGTCAAGGTCATCCAACAAACTCTCCCCTCAACTTCACTGATACCCACCTCATCACCTCCCACCAATTTCTTTTTGCCTCTCTTCAAAGCCCTCAGTTACTCACCCTCCCTCTCTCCACCTCAACCCCCACTACTGACCACTTCTACCCTTGACCATCAAACAAGTCCTCCTTTGGAAACCAAAGCCAAACTTAAAACATTCTCTCAACCTGTCCAGCAGCAGCCCCCAAACCTGTCACAGACCATCCCTCTCACTGTTTGCCAAGAGCCTCCCCAATCATCCACGTTCCTGCAATATTTCAATCTCATAACCCACCTGAACACCCCAGGAAAGACTATACTGATGTCATGGAAGCCTCTCAAATTGGATTCTCCCAACACAGCCAGACCCTGCTTTCAGATAGCAGTTGGACCCCAGTTAACCTTATACAGCCAATCTAGGTTTTCCTGGCTCCCCTCAAGAACTCTCAGACTACAGGTAAGTACTCCTGCCAATCAACAGCTTAAGTTTTCCTGCCCATTGCTTACTCTAAGGGATCTCTCCCCTTTCCCTGAGATTTCTCCCCTTTTCCCTGTTCTCAGGACTCCTTTTCCCAACTACCAGGACCATGAACCTAAAATTTTCAAATTTATATCCAAAACAATTTTTTTTCCCTAAACTCCTTAACTCTACCTCTGTGCCTAGTCTATCTGTCCCAACAGATTTCACATCAACTACTGACTGCTCCAGGAACTCCAGTGCCAGCACCAGCTGTTTGCTTTGAATCTGCCCCCATGGTCCAGCCTCACAGACTATACGTCTCTAGCCTCAGATGGACCTGAGGAACCTGGACATCAGCTGACACATTTGGCTGTTCCTGAAACCAGTAATCCAGCTTTCTTGAGTCTCCTAACAACAACCCCCCAACATCAACAGGAAGCAGCCAGAGAGAATGACGCCCACTTACCTGACACCAATGACCCAATAATAAAACGAAAAGGTGGGAATGAAGGGCTCTAGCCAGCTTTCTCCCCTTCCCTCTGCCTGGCTAAAAACCATTAGACTACATTCCTAAATCCAGCCACCAAAGTCTATTCCTTTATTTGGCCACTTCCTCTTCCTGAGGCTGACTACCAAAGTCCAGCTATCAAATATTAAAGTCCAGCAATCAAAAACCCTCTTTGGTTCACCTAATTAACATACACCATCAAAATATACTACCACATCCTAGCCCATTCTAGCACAGGCCACCCCTTTTTTTCTGTTCTTAACAATTATACTTGCAAGGTCATTTGCTGCTGTTTTCTGCCTGAGTCAGAAAGCAGCCTCTTTAACTTTTCTTCCCCACTTAATAAAGGATCTCTCTGTGAAAACATGTGTTTGGGTGTGGTTTGTGCCTAATCCAGGGTCCAGGAGGGAACCCTGCTATGAGGGGGTGGAGAGGGTCTCCTTCACACTTGGTTATGCATCCTCAGATCTACCAACCCTCACAGCGCTTTGCTCTTCAGAGAAGCCGACCTGCCCTGGCCTCCAAAGGAGGCAGGAGCAGGATGGGATGGAGTCCCCTCTAGAAAGAGCCTGGACCCTCAGAAGCAGTCTCTGCCCCTTAGAGCTCAGGATCACCCTTGCCTGTCCACTCCATTCTTTCCTGCTCAATCATCCTACCTGTACTTGAGGAAGGAAAACCAAGGCTGAGAGAGGGTAGGCAAGCCTGAATCCCAGTCCCCTGGAGAAGAGCACCAGCCCCCTCTTGCTGATTCCCTTCTGTGTTGGTTTATCTTGGTTGTCAACTTCACTGAATCTGGAAGAGGCTCAACTCGGGGAAGGTCTGTAAGAAAGACTAATGGGGCAAGGGAGGTTCCTTAGCAGAGTGAATGGCACCTTCTGGTGGCAGCCTAAGTATAAGGAGATCCAAGGAAGAAAGCTGAGACTTTCAAAACTTTTTTTTTTACATTTCTTGAGAGAGAGAGAGAGAGAGAGAGAGAGAGAGAGAGAGAGAGAGAGAGAGAGCCTCTCTTGTTTGCTAGTGCATCTAATCTGCTGCTGCCCTTGCCACTGCTGCTACTGTTCTTCACTGACATCAGAACCAGCTTCTTAATAACTTGTAAAAGAATAGTTAGATGGGGTTTGGGGATTTAGCTCAGTGGTAGAGCACTTGCCTAGCAAGCGTAAGGCTCTGGGTTTGGTCCTCAGCTGGGGGGGGGGGGAGAAAAGAAAAAAAAAGAATAATTAGATGTAGCTAGAGTTTTCCTGCCTTGCCCACAGTCAGGGCAAATCTTTGTCACTTGCCAGTCCCGTAGCCGCTCAGACCCAACCAAGTAAATACAGAGACTTATATTGCTTACAAACTGTATGGCCATGGCAGGCTTTTTGCTAACTGTTCTTATAGCTTAAATTAATCCATTTCCACAAATCTATACCCTGCCATGTGGCTTGTGGCTTGTGGCTTACTGGCATCTTTACATGCTGCTTGTCAGGATGGTGGCTGGCAGTGACTCCTTCTGCCTTCCTGTTCTTTTATTTCTCCTCTCTGTTAGTCCCGCCTATACTTCCAGCCTAGCCACGGGCCAATCAGTGTTTTATTGACCAATCAGAGCAACTTGACATACAGACCATCCCCCAGCACAGCCAAGTGCAGACCATCTCAGACACCTGCACTCAGGCCCGTGGTCCTTATCATCCTCTATGCAGACCTGCTGGGTAAAGCTACGAGGAACCCAAGAACAGGCTCCCACAGGACATACAGAACATCCCACAGCAATTAGATGCTAAGCATGTTGAGGAAACTACTAGCCCTTGGAATTCTCCTGTATTTGTAATAAAAAAGAAGTCTGTAAAGTGAAGAATGTTAACTGACCTAAGAGCTATTAACAAGATAATTCAACCTATGGGATCTTTACATCCTGGGATTCCTTTACCTTCTTTATTACCTAAAAATTGACCTATTATAGTTATTGATTTACAAGATTGCTTCTTTACCATCCCTTTTACAAGAACAGGATAGAGAAAAATTTGCTTTTACAATTCTTATAATAATACTCAACCAGTAAGACAATATCATTGGAATGTCTTCCCACAGGAATGCTAAATAAAGAGCCCAGCTTTATGTCAATATTTTATAAATCAGCCACTGGAAGTGGTATGTAAACAATTTCCTCAATATACTAGTTATCATTATATGAATGATATTTTGTTGGCTGCTTCTGATACCGATACCTTAGAAAGAATGTTCAATGTAGTACAGAAAAATTTACCCTGTTGGAGTTTACAAATTTCTCCTGAAAAAAAAAAATACAAAGAGGAGATTCTCTTAGCTATTTAGGCTATAAATTAAGTAAACTGAGAATTCAGCCAGTACAGATTAGGAGAAATCAGCTGCATACTCTTAATGATTTTCAAAAATTATTAGGTGATATTAACTGATTGCAGCCTACAATTGGATTGTCTACTCAAGAATTAACTAATTTGTTTCAAATTTTGCAAGGTGACTCCAATTTAAACAGTCCAAGACAGTTAACAGCTGAGACTGAAAAAGAATTAACCATGGTAGAATGAAAATTACAAAATACCGTGTTTTTTGGATAGATTAGACCTTACAAAGAGGTGTGTTTTAGTAATTTTATCTTCAAATCATTCCCCTACTGAACTCATTATACAGAGAGAGGATTATATTTTAGAATGGATTTTCTTGGTTCACAAATAGAGTAAAAAAATTAAAAACCTATATAGAAAAAGTTTCTGAGCTAATCATAAAGGGAAGATTAAGACTTCATCAACTGCCAGGTATGGATCCAGCTGAGATTGTGGTACTCTATACCAATACTGAAAATAGGCAATTGTGGGAGATTAATGATGACTGACAAAGAGCTTGTAGTAATTTCTTAGGAGAAATTAACAACAAATATCCAAAAAGTAAGCAAATTCAGTTTATAAAAAGAACTGAATGGATTCTTCCCTACACAATAAAAAGGGCACCTATTTCTGGGGCTCTTACATTCTATACTGATGCAAATAAACTATGAATGTCTGGTTATAAGGCAGGGAACATCAGTAGGATTGTTCAAAGTCCATATGACTCAATTCAAAACTCGGAGCTGTATGTCATTCTGATGGTTTTATTAGACTTTAAGGAACCTCTCAACATAATTACTGATTCTCAATATGCTGAAAGGGTTGTATTTCATATAGAGACTGCTGAATTTATTCCTGATAATTCAGAACTAACTTTATTATTTTTACATCTACAACAGACAGTCCAAGAAAGAGATTGTCCAATTTATATTACCCATATTCAATCCCATACTGGGTTGCCTGGGCCATTAGCAGAAGGAAATGCAGAAATTGATCAATTATTGATAAGATCTGTGTTGGAAGCCTCAGAATTTCATAAGGAACATCATGTTAATAGTAGAGGCTTAAGGAAAAAAATTTCTATTATTTGGCAACAAGCTAAGGAAATTATAAAAAACTGCCCTGCTTGTTCTTTGTGTAATCAAGTTCCTTTACCTGTAGGAACTAATCCTAAAGGTACACAAATGAATGAAATTTGGCAAATGGATGTATTTCATTTCATAGATTTTGGAAAATTAAAATATGTTCATCATACCACTGACACTTATTCTGGATTCCAATGGGCGTGTGCCTTAAGTTCTGAAAGGGCAGATTCTATAATTACACATTTATTAGAAACAATGGCTGTAATGGGCACACCGGTACAAATTAAGACTGATAATGCACCAACTTATGTCTCCAGTAAAATGAAACGATTTTTTGTGCATTACAACATAAAACATGTTACTGGGATACCATAAAATCCCACAGGACAAGCAATTGTTGAGAGATCTAACCGCACCCTTAAAGAGATGCTTGCTAAGCAGAAGGGGATATGTCCTCAGGGACAGACTACATAATGCCTTATTAACCTTAAATTTTCTAGGTGTTAATGATAGAGAGACAATAGCATCAGGAAGGCACTGGACCATAGTAAAACCTGCTGATTTAAATGAACCTGTGTACTACAAGGATGCCATGACTTCTGCTTGGAAAAAGGGGGAGGTGTTATGATGGGGCTGGGGTTGTGCTTATGTTTCCACAGGAGATAATAAATTGTGGATTCCATCAAAATTGATTAAAAAAAAATTCTCCATGAGCAAAAGACATCTCCAAGATGCTGCAGATGCAGGGATGCTTCTGCCAAAGTTGAGACACAAGAGACCTTTCAACAAACAAATAATCCTCCCACCTGGGGACAGCTTAAGAATTTGTGTGACAAAGGAGAGATGATACTTCCCATGACTCACAAGCCTCTGAACGCTACAAACTTATTTCTTGCCATGCTTTCCATGGTAATGGTGCAGGTAAAAGGGATGGATCATAATTATTGGGCTTTTATCCCCAATCCTCCAATTAACATAGCAGTAAGTTGGGGAGATATGAGTATTCCTGTAATGGTTAATGAACCTTCGTGGCTACCTGGTCCTTATGACAACTGAGGTCCTGCTCAGCCTATGGAGGAGGGTAAAGTGATTGACAATTATACTGCTGGAGTACAAGGAATTCCTATTTGCATGGGAAATGGAAATATAACCTCTCAAGTATGGCTATCCATAGTCAATAATACCCAGGATTATTGTAATAAGTTTTATATGCTTCACGCATCTGGTTTTAAAGGACAGGAGATTAATGCTACTTAGTTCCATATACCTACCATTCTGTGAGATGAAGGTTACCAACAAGGAGTCTGACTTGGTACATTGGCAACAGTGTAAGCACTGTTGGTGGTAGCACACGCCTTTAATCCCAGCACTCAGGAGGCAGAGCCAGGCGGATCTCTGTGAGTTCGAGGCCAACCTGGGCTATAGAGTGAGTTCTAGGAAAGGTGCAAAGCTACACAGAGAAACTCTGTCTCGAAAAACTAAAAAAAAATAAAAATAGAAAAAGAAGAATATTAAAAAGAACACATTGAATGGTTATACTGGTGGTTGCAGTTATTATGGGAATCATCGCATTGCTGGCTACAGCAGTAACAGCTGGAGTGGTGCTTCATAAAGAAATCCAAACCACTGAATTCATTAGAGACTGGCATAAACATTCAGAACTTTGGACTGAACAAAATAAGATGGATAATGAGATAGTAAATGAATTAGCTGGATTAAGGCAAGCTGTTATATTGTTAGGGGATCAGTTAGAAATTTTGAAGGAGCAGATAAAATTAAAATGTGATTGGAATATTTCCTCTTATTGTATCATACCCTTAAGATTTAATGAACGCAAAAGTATGATTGGAATAAGGTTAAGATGCATTTGTTGGGTCACCCTAATTCTTCTCAAATGATTTATGATTTACAGAAAAAAATTAAAGACGCTTTTGCAAAAAAGTTACCTGATATGACAGGAACGGACATTATAGAAAGTCTAGCAGATACCATAGCTTCATTCAATCCTATGAATCCTTTTAATAGATTTCTTATTGTAGTAGATGTTGCTCTTGTTTTAGCAATAGTGACTTTATTGGCTTTAAAATGTGTTTTGGCATACTTGTGTAAGATTGTAAGACAAATAGAAAGAAGGCTATATTTACTGCAAGGCTGCATAGCCTTCAAGATAATTGATTTTATATATACATATACATACACATACACACACACACACACACACACACACACACACGCGCCCTCGCGCATATGTGTGTGTGTGTGTGTGTGTGTGTGTGTGTGTGTGTATCTGTGACTGTATTCCTGCTAAGCTACTCCTGGCCTGGCTCCAGAAAGTAGCACCTAGCCCTAATCCATCTTTTGTTTAACCACTACCTTTTGTTTCTCTAGTCGCCCTATGTGAATCTTGTCTGAGAATTTCCCAAGGATACAAAGCCTATGCAAAACTTGGTTCAAGAAACCTGGAAAACCATGGTACCTGATAAATTTTCACTTGGCATTGTATTTTGGGGAGCTCCTTTCAAGTTGTTTTGAGCATATGGAAATCAACTGGCTAAACTGTAAATACAGAGAAAATAAAAATGCTCAGGGTTGAAGGGAAAGTGCTTCAGTCCTTAGAGGCTGGACCCCCCTGCCGCTGAGAAAGGCTAGATTCATTCTTAAGATGCCTCTGAGTCTTCTTTCCATAGATCCATGTGAACCCACACACCCTTGCTGTGACGCTTTGAGACAGACATCCAGTGTGTACTGAAAGCCAGCAGCTCTCTGGAATCCTCAAGGCCTTCAGCATCAGATTGGGACTGCTGGGGTAGCCAGAATCAGGGACTGAGCAGATACTGTTCTTGCTTTTCCAGTATAAATACAGCCATTGCTAGACTACCTAGCCCATATAATGTAAACCCATATAGCAAATCTTTGTGGTGTTTGTTCCCTTAGAAACTCTGTGCCCTCTACCCCCAGGCTCTCACATTACATGCTGTTTTCACCTAAGACTCATCTTTGCAGACTTTTGCACAGCAGTAGTTCCTCCTCTACTTTGTAACAGCTGGAATTCTCCAGTTGCATGCTGTGTCCCCTGTTGGCCTGATTTATCTCCAGCTTCCAGGCTCCTACACCCCAGCAGATCTTGTAGATGAAGACATCCACAGAGCCAGATAGGAACTTTCATTCTGGCTAAATGGTCCTTTGTGGTGGTATTGTGTCCCCCAAAATATTGTGTATCCTAATAAACTTATCTGGGGTCAGAGAACAGAAAAGCCACAATATTAAATATAGAGGATAGGCAGTGGTAGCACACACCTTTAATCCTAGCATTCCAGAGGCAGAAATCCATGTGTTCAAGGATACAGCCAAGCATGGTGACTCACACCTTTAATCCCAGAAATCGAGCCTTTAATCCCAGGGAGTGGTGATAGAAAGCAGAAAGATATATAAGGTGTGAGGACCAAAAACTAGAAGTATTTGTCTGGTTAAGCATTTGGCTGGTTAAGCATTCAGGCTTTTGAGCAGCAGTTCAGCTGAGACCCATTCTGGATGAGGACTCAGAGGCCTCCAGTCTGTGGAAACAAGACCAGCTGAGGATCCGGCGAGGTGAGGTAACTGTGGCTTGTTCTGGTTCTCTGATCTTCCAGTTCACCCCAATACCTGGCTCAGGTTTGATTTTTATTAATAAGAACTTTTAAGATTCATGTTACAGTCCTCCAAAATTGGTATTATTTTATACCTTTATCAGTAGCATAGAAATCCATCTGTCTGCACTTTTACAGATGTTGCCAACCTGGGAAGTAGAGGCACATCTCAGTGTGTGTTTAGTATCACAAAGTGTATGGTGTGCACATTTCCTTCACTAGATTCAAGAACTTGGTGCTGTGTGGTCCCAGGTCCAAGGAGCTCAAGCTCATTCTATACAGTGATGTGGTTTATATAGCACATATCCAAAGTCTTCTGTATGGAGGCTCACAAAGGTTTCCTAGTGAGATCTGAGATTGCTTTACCCAGAAGAGCTGCACTAGAGGATTGTTTGACCATGTGCATGTTTACTAGGTGATTGGAAGGGTCTACACCTGGCTGAGCTAAGGGGAGGCCTTTGCTCCACACCTTGGCACTCCTATAAATAGCCCTTTAGAAGAGACAAAAGAGGCTGGTGGTAAGGATCCAGGCCCTCCTGAGCTATCCTGTGTTTCTGTCTCTTCCCCCTCTATATTTCTATCTAAATATTTCTCACATCTCCCTCCTCACGAGTGCCCTGGGGTAAAAGTGGGAGGGGGCCTCTCACAGATGGCACCCGAGCAGGGACCAGGGACTTGGTGAAAGAGGGGAGAGGGCCCCATGGGAAGTTTGGACATGTCTGGTTATGTTGAAAAAATTGAGGGTGTATTCTATGTTCAGGAGTGAAGGTTAGGAGGTGAAGAGCCTAAGTTGAAAAGAGCTGCAGCATCTCCCTCTCTCTCCCTCTCTCTCCCTCTCTCTCCCTCTCTCTCCCTCTCTCTCCCTCTCTCCCTCTCTCTCTCTCTTTCTCTCTCTCTGTTTCTTTCTCTGTCTTTCTAGAAGTTTCCACCCCTTCTGCCTTCTGTTTCTGTTTAGAAAGGGGTAGACCCATAAAGGGATAAGCCTCCCACAATCAAGTTAGTTTGTAAAAGTGTCTTTATAATTAGCATGTGTTTTTGTTTACTTGAGTGAATACTTTGAAATGATTTGAAATGACTGTTTTCTCCTGGGAATCAAAATAGTCTCTTGAAAATTTTATTGAGTATCTATTAGGAGAGAGTTTTGATCCAGGAAAAGGGCTTGGTGCAGCTAAGATTGCTGTAATCACCTTAGCCCCATTCCACAAAAGGGATATCCTATCTTTATTATCCTCTACTGGGAGGTGTGGCAGTATGGAGATCACAGATGTTTGCAAGCTCAGTAGGGACCTGAGCCAGAGCTGACTTAAGATCTGTACCCCTTCCTGCCAGAGGCTGGTAGTCAAAGATGGGCAACTTTCTTCTTGATAGCTTCCAACCTAAGCCAGAGTATGCTTGATGGAAAGTATATCTCCATGATGGGTAAGGAAGATCAATCAAGAAGGATGACCTAAGACAGGCACAGTCTCTCTGAGGGGCCTGAGGAGTCTTTATTATATCTAGAAGGAGGAATTGTGGAGGTCCACAAAGGTTTCCTAGTGAGATCTGAGCTTGCTTTACCCAGAAGAGCTGCATTAGAGGATTGTTTGACCATGTGCATGGTTACTAGGTGATTGGAAGGGTCTACATCTGGCACTCCTATAAATAGCCCTTTAGAAGAGACTGAAGGGGCCAGTGGATAGGGAGCCAGGCCCTCCAGAGCTATCCTGTGTTTCTTTCTCCCCTCTATATTTCTATCTAAATATTTCTCACTTCTCTCTCCTCAAGTGTACCCTGGGGTAAAAGTGGGAATGGGCCCCCCATACTTCTGTACCTTACTTAATATAACTTAATCTTACTTTTAATTTAAATTTGAGAAAAGGTTTCATGTAGCCCAGGCTGGTCTCAAATTCCCTATATAGTGGAAAATAACCCTCCTGCCTCTACCTCCCCAGTACTGGAGTGACAGGTATATACCACCACATCCAGGTTTTGGAATTCAATTTTCCTCAGTGTGGGTTTCAGGGATTGAACTCAGGTCATCAGTTTGGCAGCAGGTGGTGCATTTACCTACTGAGCCGTGTTACCAGCCCCAACACTCCCCTGCATTGAATGTAAGAGTTTGTGTCCCATGTGATCTACATGCTTTTTAACCCAATGACTTACTATATTCTAAAACATTGTTTTGTATTGTTTGCAAATTCCTTATCACAATCATGCAAATACATAATTTCCATACTATATTGATGGGCATTTAGATGACTTACATTTTTTTTATGTGCATTAGTGTTTTTGCCATGAGTGTTGGGTCCCCTGGAACTGGAGTTACAGACAGTTGTGAACTGCCATGTGGGTGCTGGGAATTGAACCCGAGTCCTCTGGAAGAGCAGTCATTGCTCTTAACCACTGAGTCATCTCTCCAGCTTCCTGATTTCTATTTTTGCCCGTGTAAATAACACTATCATTAAAAATAATTTTGTACAGAGATTTTGATTTTAAAAAAAACTGTGCCAGGTGAGGTTACATGTACCTGTAACCCCAGGTATTCAGGATTCTGAAGCAGGGGGATCACTTGGGTTCTTAAGTTTAGAAGCAGACTGCAGACGAGGTAAGATAGCAAAGCCCCACGTCTTACATCCTCCCAAAATTTCATATTATTTTCTTAGTTAAATGAAACAAGTGATGATGAAGCCAGATAGGTGGCCACACCTGTGATCCTAGTACTTGTGAGGTGGAGGCTAGAGGCTAGCCTGATCTATACAGTGAGTGTCAGGTTAGCCTGGGCTATAGGAGACATTGTCTCAAAATACAAACAAAACAATGACAAGAACTTAAAAGCCTTTGCTACACCTTACCAAACGACATTTTACAAATTTTAAATCAAGAAAGGGCCTTCTTTGCTCACTTCTATAAGACAGGACAACTTATGCTTTGGGTTACAGAGCCCTGTACATGGTAGGAAAGCTTCTATATACATTCTTAAAACCTTGGGCAGGAGGTGTAAACATGGAAGTGTAGGGGAAAGCTGTGTGTCAGTTGGCTTTTGCTGTATAACAAATGACCCCTACACTTAAAATGAAAACATTGTTTCTCATGAGTCCATTGGTTTTCTGAATCTGAATCATCCCTGGATGATCTTGGCTGCAATCAGTTAGTGGTTCAGCCTTGCTGGGAATGACTCTCCCCCGCCCCCCACTTTGTCTTCATCAACCTGTATTTCTTACCTTGCTCCAGGCAGCTAACCTAGGCATGTCTAAGGGCAGAGCCAGGACTCCAAGCAACAAAGCTGCAATGTGGAAAGTTTGTTTTTGTTGTTTTTCCATTTTTGCTTAGATTACATCTCTCTCTGATCAGTCAGTCAGAGGGAGTCACATGGCCCAGCCTGCAGCCAGTGTTGAGCAGAGGGAACTACCAGGGGATGTGAACATTGGGAAACAGGATAATTGTGGCCATTATTACAATCATCCACCAAAAGCTGCATCCTCAGCAGATGGAAATGCAGTCTCCATGGCAACCAGCTATAGACCACTCCTGAGGCCCAGATGGTAGCAACGGAATCTCAGCAGAGACTTCTGACCTCTGCCTACACATGATTTGGCATGGCATTCAGTCCCTGGAGTATGGTGCATCCCAGGGGAACCTTGGATTGCCAGCCTAGAGGCATGGAATCTGCAAATAGAAGTTAAGCTGGGATATAAAACCCAAAGAAAGGTACAATTCACCACATCTGGCTTTACAGAGCAGAATCTTCTAGAGATGATAAATGGCCTCCAGTAGCATACACAGAGGGTGAGGAGGACCCTGGAATGCAAAGGGGATTATCCAGTATTGGAGGGAAAGCATCTCAGGAGCATATTACTTCTGCTCTCTGGAATCACCCATTTTGAGACCAGCAGCGTTTTAAACAGTCAGCCCAGCGTCCTCATTTAATAGCCTCCAAAGCAGCAGCCAGGAGAGGTTGTGTGAGTTGCCTGAGGTCCCCAGGGAGCAACCACACAAGGAGGAGCCTGAGCACCAGACTCTTTCTGCTCTACTGGGCAGAGGCTGGGGTTTGCAGCTAAAGCGCCAATCGTTTCTTAATTAGAGTCTCCTGCTTAATTAGCTGCTTCCTGAGCAGCTGGTACTCCTTGTCTGGAAATCTCAATCACCAGCATCAGCTCTAAATTGCTGTGACCTCACTTTTCTGGTCTCCAGTTTCCACGGGGGATCCGGGATCCGCTTCACGGTTCTGCCCTTCAAGACAGCTGGGGAGGGGGTAGGGACACACAAGAAGCATGTGGAGGAAGCTGCTTTTCCTATCACAAAGCAGAAACTTCAGAGGGTTTCCCAGCGCCTGGATTTGCCAGTAACTCCCCAAGTCATTGTGTGTGACTTCTCTCCCTCCCTGGGCCATAGTGACCCCAGAACATTTTCCCCAAATTCCAGTCATCAGGTTTAGCAAATAAAATTGCAAGATGTCCACTTGCATTTGGAGTTCATAAGCAACAAGTAATTTTATAGTATTAGGTGGGCCCACACTGGCTGAGTCTACCTTCACCAGAACACGCAGCTACTGCCACTGTTGTGTGAAACATGCATTCAACAGGCTTCCTGTGCTGTATCCAATAACTCTACTGCGCTGGAAAGCCCTGTTCCTTTCTGCCAGCAGAGGCAGGCTGGGAAATGTAAGCAATGTGGACTGTCTTTTCTATTAAAGGGTTAAATAAGACAGAACATCTTATAAAAGCAAATAGAGTGCTGAAGCAATGGCTCAGTGGTTAAGATCACTGGATGCTTTTGCAGGGGACCCTGGTTCAATTCCCAGCATCACACAGCAGGTCACAACCATCTGCAACTCCAATTCCAGGAAATCTGACACCCTCTTCTGGCTCCCGAGGGCACGAGACACTCTCGTGGTAGGTACACAGACACACACAGGGACCAAACACCCATACACATGAGATAAAAATAAATACATCTTTTCAAACAAATGGCAAAGAAGCCATTTGGCAGAAAGTCAGGTTCCTCCAGGGTCAGCACAGCACGTGTTTGGAGTTGCATCTTCCTTTGGAAAGCTGTACTCTGCTCATCATCCGTGCCATTTAGCCTACTGCGAATGAGTGTGAGGCCAAGGGGCTCAAGATGGCTCAGTGGTTAAGAACACGTACTGCTTTTGTAGAGGACTGAAGTTTGATTCCCATCATCCGTATCAGGAGGCTCACAACCTGCTGGAATTCCAGCTTCAAGGGGATCCAACGCCTCTGGCTTCCACAGATATTTGCACTCACATATGTTTGCCCACACAGAGACTCATAATTAAAAAGAAAATAAATTATGACTACTCAGAGTGAAGCACAGGACCCAGAGGGACTCCCACTGGGTGTGCTTGTCTGCTTGAGTCAACGTGGCTATGCCTCCTGCTGCAGAAGTAAAACTTTTTGCTTGCTGAAATACTTTGGACTGTGCAGTTACTTTCTCGGGACCCCAGACCCATCTCTAACAACACTGAGCAGAGGTTGGGGACTCCCAGATGGGTCACCCACTCCTGAGTGTTCTTGGGCAAGTCAGTTACCTCAATTGACTCTTTCTTGGGATGAGTGAAAGGTCCCAATTCAAACCCCACTCCAATCTGCAAATGTGCTGTGAACTTGAACACTGATTGAAAGCCACTGTGTGCAACGCACTAGCTGACCGACAGGAGGCAGATAGTGTGATTGGAATGACATTGGCAAGAAAAGCCCAAGACTATTGTTCACAGTGACCTTGTACAATGAACTCTCCCTGAATTTGGACTGCTATCAACTGATAAGAAATTACAATGTTTTAGAGGAAAAGTGTGTGCAGTTCTGGGAAAGTTCCAACGGGCTCCGTGCCAGGAAAGCTGGAACAATTCCCTCTATACACCAGACTTTCAAATCCCCCACCATAGTATCTGTCCTCTTCAGGAAGGGACTGTCCCCACGGGCTGACCAAACCCATCAACTTAGGCAGAGTCTCACTATCTTGCCCCTGGCCATGGAGATGAATCAGTTGTCAGGGAAGAGCTGACATCTAGAAACCTAGATGATGGGGCTGGGTGCTGGAGGGATTGCTGGCCCAGCATCCTCTCTGGAAACCCAGCTCTCCCTCACTCTCAATCCAGAGGGTTTTTATATGGTTTGAATGTGACTTGTCCCCCTAAACACTGGATTTGGCCTCCAAAGTTTTCTGTTCATAGTATTAGTGACAGAGTGGAAATTTTATTCAACCCTGGTGTTTGGAGGTGGGGCATAGGGGAGTGATCAGATTAAGTTGTGAGGCTGTGGCTCTAGTGATTGGATTCTGGTGACTCCAGCAGAAGCGGGAGAGGGAGCCTGGAGAGACCACTCAGCTTCCCAGCTGCTCAGCACGTCCCTGGTGGACACAGCTCCACAGGACTTGGACCCACCAAGCACCTGCACTTCCAAATGTCACACTATCTTCATGACAGCTGCTCAAAAAGCTGTCACTCCTGCATTGTGCTGAGAGAGAGCTGGAGCCATGCTGGTGCAGCCACCTAAAGACAAGTGATCCTTCTCTGCATGAGAACCAGAGAGCTGCATGCTCTGAGTGGCCTGAGCAAGCTTTTGGAGGGTTGGGATGTCTCCATAGCCTTCTGTTGCTACCAAGCTCACCCAGCTGGCACATGACGGCTCCCCAGCATTTGACCCTTGAATTAGTTACCTTTTCTGTTGCTATGACAAAATATCCAACAAAAGCAAGTTAAAGAAAGACGAGTTTATCCTGGCTTACAGTTTGAGGGTGTGGTCCCTCAGGGTGGTGAAGGCGTGGCGGCAGGAGCGTGAAGCAGCTGTTCACATCACATCCACAATCAGAAGCAAAGGGAGATGAATGCTGGAACTCAGCTTGTTTTCTCTCTTTCATTTGGTCCAGGAGACTAGCTCATGGCATAAGGTCTTCCCTCCTCAGTCAAACCTCCCTGGAAACACCCCACAGATGTGCTCGGAAGTGTGTGTCCTAGGGGACCTCAAGACTAAACTCAGCAGTAAAAAGTACTCTAATCCCAGTACTCGGGAGGCAGAGCCAGGCAGATCTCTGTGAGTTCGAGGCCAGCCTGGTCTACAGAGCGAGATCCAGGACAGGCACCAAAACTACACAGAGAAACCCTGTCAAAAATAAAAAAGCACTGGCTGCTCTTCTAGAGAACTAGGATTTAATTCCCCGCACCCACATGGTGGCTCTTAACTGTCTGTAACTCCAGTTACAGGGGGATCTGATGCCCACTCTTGGCCTCTGCAGGTACCACACACACATACATATATACATACATACAGAGAGAAAGAGAGAGAGAGAACCCACATAATCAAATAATTTAAAAAGAATTAATCTTATCATATCCTCCCACTTCCAGCCCAGAGCATCCCCACCCCCGTTATACTTTGCTGCCCTGGTTCATCCCCGAGAAACAGCCTCCCCAGAAGCTCTTCCTAGTTCTGTCTGTTGTGCTGTTGGGATTGGGATCTCAAGTGGGGAAGGCTTGGCCCAGCCTGATGCACTACTGGGAAGAAGTGGAACATTTAAGACTTGGGAGCAAGCGAGAGGAAGTGAGGTCCTTGGGGAGCATGCCCATGGAAGACATTCTGAGACCCTCACCTCTCTCAACTATCCTTTACTTCAAAGCCCGTGAGATGAGCAGCCGTCTCCTCAATGTATTCCCATCAGCACTCACTGCCTCACCACAGGCCCACAAACAGCGCAGCCATGTGCAGTGTCCATGGATTGAAACCTCTAAAAACCTGGGCTCAGTGAACCCGTCTTCGCTCTAAGCTGATTACTCCAAGTGTTCTGTAAAGGAAAGCTGATTGGCACACGACTTTCTGCTCTTTGTGAAGAGTCACAGGAACAAAGTCCAGCATGGCTCCCCGGACATGTCCCTGACTCCTCTCTCCTAATAGGCCCTCATCTGGCAGACTCCCAAAATGCTTGGTCCAAACTCAAACAAAGAACATGCTGTGATATCTCTAGGGATCAGAGTCAGGGGCCTGGGCAGAGGCCACTAACTGTCATTTTCAAGAATTTCAGACCTTCGCTGAGATTCACTTTCCACATCTAGAAAGGGCAGATGGGAGATAACATGTGTACTATTTAGTTTTTATCTCCTGGACACAAACCTAGACAGATATGAGAAGAAGAAATATCGATTAAGGAATTGCCTTCATCAGATTGTCCTGTAGTCAAGTCTACGGGACATTTTCTTGATTAATGATTGATGTGGGAGGACTCAGCTCACTTCGGGCTTGGGTGGTGCCACAACTGGATTGCCTAAGGAAGCAGATTGAGCAAACCAGTAAGCAGCATTCCTCCATGGTCTCTGCTTCAGTTCTTGCCTTGGGTTTTTGCTCTAATTTCCTTAAATTATGGACCATTATAAGAGCATGTAGGCCGAATAAATCTTTTCCTCCCCAAGTTACTTTTGGTCATGGTGTTCATTATAGCAATAGAGAGCCCGTTAGGACAGGTGCCTCATGTGGCTGGCTATGTGAGAGGCAAAATGACTACTCCTTCCATTGCAGAATCTCACTCCTGAGCTATGACCACTGACAGGTAATCAGTACAGTTGTGTCATATCTTGCAAGAAATCAAAAGAGTGGATCTCTGAGTTTGAGGCCAGCCTGATCTACAGAGTGAGTTCCAGAACAGTCAGGGCTACACAAAGAAACCTTGTCTCAAAAAAAACAAAACAAAACAAAAAATCAAAAGAGAGGGGGAAAGGAAAGGGGGAACTTTAATACATAACTTTTCCACAGGTCCCTTCAAAGTACACCTAATTTTCACTGAGGAAAAGCAAAGCCATAGGCAGACTTAAAAGAGGAAAAAGTTTAACTGTTAATTTTTTCTTTTTCTTTCTTTCTTTTTTTTTTTTTGTTAAAAGATTGATTGATTTATTATGTATACAGTGTTCTGCCTGCATGTATGCCTGCATGCCAGAAGAGGGCACCAGATCTCATTATAGATGGTGGTGAGCCACCATGTGGTTGCTGGGAATTGAACTCAGGACCTCTGGGAGAGCAGTCAGTGCTCTTAGCCTCTGAGCCATCTCTCCAGCCCCAACTTTTTATTTTTATTTATTAAGGACAATGTATTTGTTAGTTTTCCATTATTATACAAAAATACCTGAAGAAATTAACTAATAAATGGGGAGTGCTTGGCACTAGAGAGATGGCTCAGTAGTTAAGAGCACATACTGCTCTTGCAGAGTTTGGTTCCCACACCAAACAGCTCACAATGGCCTTTAACACTAACCCCAAAGGATCTGGCGCCCTCTTCTGACCTCTATGGGTATCTGCACTCACTAGCATATACCCACACATAAAACACATAGTTTTGAAATATGAAACTAAATTTTTAAAAGAGAGAGGAGCTAGAGAGATGGCTCAGTGATTAAGAGGCTGCTCTTCCAAAGGATCCAGCTTCAAATCCTATTACCCACAGGTGTAGAATATTATTTTAAGGTATATTGCTTTTGTTTGTGTTACATTTGTTTAACTCTGTGAAGCTGTGTTACTTTGCCTGTCTAAAATGCCCAGTGGTCTAATAAAGAACTGAATGGCCAATAGTGAGGCAGGAGAGAGAAATAGGCAGGGCTGGCAGGCAGAGAGTATACAGAAGGAGAAATCTGGGAGGAGAAAAGGAAGAGTAGCTAGAGAAGGAGGAGGACTCCACTGACCAGCCACCCAGCAAACCACGAAGTAAGAGTAAGATTTACAGAAATAAGAGAATGGGAAAAGTCCAGGAGGCAAAAGGTATATGGCATAATTTAAGTTAAGGAAAACTAGCAAGCAACAAGCCAAGCTAATGCTGAACATTCATAATTAAGAATGAGCCTCTATGTGTGATTTATTTGGGATCTGGGTGGTGGGCCCCCCAAAAGAGTAAGAAACAACCAACACCACACAGGATGGCTCTTAATCATCTGTAAATCCAGTCCCAGGGTATCCAACATCCTCTTCTGGCCTCTGTGGGTACTGAATTCACATGGTGCACAAACATGCTCATAGGCAAACCACAAAATAAAGATAGATAGATAGATAGATAGATAGATAGATAGATAGATAGATAGATATCTTGGCCCATGCCTCTGGAGGCTGCTCTCCAGGGATGAGTAGTCCAAAGGACAGTACATCATGGCATGAGGGTATGGATCAAACAACTAGCATTGTGATCTGAAAAGTGAAAAATGAAGAAAGAGACTGGGTGGGAGGTCTACCAATTCTTTTCAAGGGCACATTGCCAAATGATCCAAGGAGTTCCCATTAAGGCCCCCAACTCCTAAAGGTACATTGAATTACCATCCTTAAAACTATACTTAACATATTCATCTCTTGAGTCATTCAGCATCCACATTATATCAGCTCCTACTTTCTGTTGATGGTAATTTAAGGGTAAATTTCAATGAAAAGTTAACTATAATGGAATTTGAGTCTTATGCACAGGCTTCAGAAATCCAAGCTTCACATAAGACAGAATTCGTTTAATATCCTAAAACCTCCTCTTTATCACTAGACCCAGGACTATCCAATGCTTTCTCTGAAACTAGGAGGAGGAGCCAAGCTGCTCTATAACGCTGTTGCTTTCCTTTCTGCCACAAGGTGGCGATGTGAAACAGCAGTCCAGGACACAGTGTGGCTAGGGCTCTTTGGCCTGGAGGCTTCCTGCTGGCCAAGAGGTTCCCACAGTTCTATTGAGGAAGTCATCTGCAGGTGGCTTAAGTCAGCTCTTGGTAGCCTAAGCCAGGAAAGGATGAACAGGTATCAGGCACTAGTGGCAGTGGCTGCTGAGACCTGAGCTGCTGCTATCACAGACATTACAGCCATCCGGTCGGGTAGGTTAGGATCTGAATGTGAAATGTTCCCCACAGACTCACATGTTTAAAAACTTGTTCTCAAGCGGGTGGTGGTGGTGCAGGCCTTCAATCCCAGCACTTGGGAGGCAGGTAGGTGGATCTCTCTGAGTTCGAGGCCAGCCTGGGCTACAGAGTGAGTTCCAGGAAAGGCACAAAGCAACACAGAGAAACCCTGTCTCGAAAAACAAAAACGAAACAACAGCAGCAAGGAAATTAGTCCAAGAATGATGTGATGTTTGCAGCAATAGCTATGAAGAGCTACCTACTGGAATATCCCACTGTGGCATAGTGGCTGGTGCCCAATGCCTGGTCTGTGTTTGGTAGGAGGAGCCACAACTAGAACCCCTGGCATGCTGGGCACAATGGCTGAACATGAGAGAGTCTAACCCGAGCCACAGCTGTGTCCATGGCCAGCAAGAGATCCTGAACAGCGTGTGTATTAGAATGGAACCTGGTTGTACAGGAATGAGGCTCAATGCCTCCAAAGGACTGTGATGCAAAGCTGGAGTGGTGTGTGTGTGTGTGTGTGTGTGTGTGTGTGTGTGTGTATACGAAAGTATGAGTGTGCGCACATGCACTCACAGCTGAATAGCTGAGGACTTGTCTAGCACATGAAAGACCCTGGCTTCTATCACCAGCACCAAACCCCAATGTGGTATTGTATTCCCCCCAATATTGTGCATGCTAATAAACTTATCTGGGGTCAAAGAGAGAGCAGCCACAATATTAAACATAAAGGATAGGCAGTGGTAGCACATGCCTTTAATCCTAGCATTCCAGAGGCAGAAATCCATGTGTTCAAGGATACAGACAGGCATGGTGACTCATCACCCCTTTAATCCCAGTAAGCAAGCCTTTAATCCCAGGGAGTGGTGGTAGAAAGCAGAAAGGTATATAAGGCGTGAGGACCAGAAACTAGAAGCATTTGGCTGGTTAAACATTTGGCTGGTTAAGCATTCAGGCTTTTGAGCAGCAATTCAGCTGAGACCCATTCTGGATGAGGCCTCCAGTCTGAGCAGACAAGACGAGCTGAGGATCCGGCAAGGTGAGGTAGCTGTGGCTTGTTCTGTCTCTCTGATCTACCAGCATTGACCCCAATAACTGGCCTCAGGTTTGATTTTATTAATAAGAACTTTTAAGATTCATGCTACACCCCAAAGCTGGGCTTTGCTAGAGGCAGGCTCAAGCTCTGGACGAGATTTCCTTGAGCTGGGGATTACTCAAAGGTAGAGCACAGGCTTAGTGAGCTCTAGACTCTGGGATCCAACCCTAGCATGGAAAGATGAATTAGGGAAGGGAGGGAGGGAGGAGGGAGGGAAGAAGAGAGAGAGGGAGAAAGAGAAGGAGAAAGAGAGAGGAAGAAAGAGAGAGCAAGATCCCTTTAAACTGTTGGACTGAAAAAAACCCTAACATTTCTTTTTCTTTTTCTTTTTTTTTTTTTTTTTTGGTTTTTCGAGACAGGGTTTCTCTGTGTAGCTTTGCGCCTTTCCTGGAGCTCACTTGGTAGCCCAGGCTGGCCTCGAACTCACAGAGATCCGCCTGGCTATGCCTTCGAGTACTGGGACCCTAACATTTCTTAAAATTTGGGGAGAGACACTCACAGACTCAGACTTTTTAATTTGGAAAATTACAGATAGTTGCTTCTTGTAGCCCCAACTTGTTAAATAAAGCACGTGTCACCCCATAGTTCTGTTACGTTGTGAGGGGAGGGTGTCGTCGTCGCCCCCCTCCCCCCACCCTCAACCCCCCTCTAGGCACAGCCCATACCTGGGGGTTCTCTTTCCCTTTGGCTTGTCTGCTCCCAGATTGCTGTCCTGGACTAAAGTCATGGGCTTCATTACCTGAGAGGTTTAATTGCCTCCCACTGAGATGCAGACTTGGCCAGGGAAGCCTTCAAGGTCATTAGTTTCCATTTTCTTCCAGCATCAGCACCTGCACAGGAGTTAAGTTCATCCTCAATTTAAAGACAAGGTCACAGATACTCAGAGGTGAGGAAAGGTCAGAAGGTCCAGGCAGGCCTGGAAAACAAGCATAAGGAGTTGTTTACAAACATGGTTTCAGTCAAATAGACTCAATAGCTGTGTCTTTAAAAAAAACAAATTTTAGTAAATAAAAGTAACATTACATTTAATGATTTTTGGCGTTAAAAAGTATCTTTATCCCAGCCATCTGAAGTGTCAAGTGGTATGAAGTTCACTCACAATGCTCTGCAGCAATCCTACCACCCTTTTCCAGAACCTGTTCATCGTCCTAAATGAAAACTCTGTCCCCATCAAGCACTCACCCGACACGCCTTCCCATGTCCTGAAGTCACCTTACTACTTCCTGTGCCTCTGCGGTTGGCTGCTCCAGAGACCTCATAGATTAGAATCATACATTCTGACTGCTGTTGCTTTTCTCAATGCTAAGATAAAAGCCACATAAGGAGGAAGGGTTTGTTTCTGCTCAAGCTTGGAGAGGGTGGGAAGACATGGTGGTAGGAACAGAAGGTGGCATGGGGCTTTTCTTCTAATCATAACAAGATGCCATCTTGGACTTCGCCCTGCAGCCATGGCAACAACCAGAGCAGACTAAGACAGTGGTAGCCTGGTAATAGTGAGGGAGCTATCGATGCTCCCTCATAAATAGGAGGATCAGGAGAATCTTGCCTTGGGATTTCAGGTATGACTCCCTTCTTCGGTTGCAAGGGATGTGATCGCTAACGTTATGTTGATGGCTAACTTGATGTTTAAAGGTTTAAAAATCTCTGTGTTTAAGAGAACTATAAAGCAAAATTAGACCTCCAAAAGTTAAGGGCTATTAAAGTTAATTTTTTTACTGCCGTTTCTGCATCTGTAAACAAGCTTGTTTTGCACAAAAGGACCTTCTGCTTGCATGAGAACAAATTGTAACTTTGTGGTTTTTTGCCTTTATAACTCCATGACTGAGGTGGCTGGGCGATGCATTTGGGAATCTTAAGTCCCCAGAATAGACCTGGTGCCAATTTCTGAAACAAAAGCCTCTTCATTGTTGAAATTTATTAATGGTCAGAATTAGGGAATTTCTGAATGACCCCAAACCCATAATGTTTGGGGGCTTGTCTAGGATTGGACATTCAGCCAGATCTGTCTTCTTCTGGCCAGCCTTGGGATCCTGGAGGCTCTGGGCTTAGCCAGAGCTGAGAAATCTGATAGGCCCAGTGTTTGGAGGGAGCCACTGGCAGGTTCTCAATGCTTAGATGGTGAGAAAAGAGGCATCAGAAAACCTCCGGAGGTACAGGTAAGGATCCTGTCTGTAGTGTGTATTTGTGAAACTTGTGGAAGAGCTGGACGCAGCACAGATTCCCGAGTCAGAGAACAGTAGGGATGCCACTGGCCCTTGTTTGGTTTTGGTTTATCTCAGTGGCCACCAAATTGTAGAATTTTATCTGTCTGTTTTGTGTTGATTAGATTGTGTTTGTGATGTTGCATCTTCTTAAGAAAAAAAAGGAGTAGGCTAGCTGCGGCACGCACACACTGCTTGCTGGCTAGGGTGTCTCTCAGCTTCCTCCTGCACCGTCCTCTGTCTATAGCCAGGACTCTACATTTTTTGTCTCTAAGCTTTCTTTGTTCTCAGCTTACTCTGTTCCTCCCCCTGGTCACTGGATTCAGTTTTACAGGGACTCAGGTGTCTTTTAGGAATAGATCATATTAAAATGTGACTTATGCTCTTCTACTTCAACCGAAAGCTGGCTATGGAGTTGGGGCATGGCTCCCCCTCCTCTAGACACAGCATGCTTGTTTAAAGGTTTCCCACAAAATCTCTGTCTTGTGTCAGGTGGGCGACCTGACTGTGTGACAGAGAAAGGACAGAAAACAAGACAAAAGGATAGCTATTCCCAATGGGGATTAGTGCTACTCATCTCATATTCTTTTTGGTTTTTGTTCAACAACCTAAAATAGTGATTATCAACCTGTGGGTCACAACCCCTTTGGAGTCAGATATCAGATTTCCTGCATATCAGATATTTACATTATGGTTCATAACAGTAGCAAAATTACAGTTATGAAGTAGCAATGAAGTAATTTTATGGTTGGGGGTCACCACAATATGAGGAACTTTATTAAAGGGTCACAGCATTAGGAAGGTTAAGAACCACTGCTCCTAAACTTTGTTAAAATGTGAATCTTATCTCAAGATTCATAAGATGATTATGTAAACTTTCTGTACCTCAAGATTTGTAAGTTTATTGGGTATTGCTAAAGGCCTATAAAATCTGTAATTAAAAGTTCGCTTAGCATGAGGGTTGATGGATGAAAAATCTATACTTTACTACAGTGTACTGTATGTGTAACTTAGATAAAATTCTTGTTTTAAAAGGAATGGATATTTTTGAATAACAGTGGGTTCAAGATATTTTGGATTGGGATGGGTTTTTGTGTTGGTTGTTTTTTTACTTTTTTGTTCTTCTGGGCCCTGCCACCCAGCTTCCAAATAAGTGCACACTGAGTCTTATTCTTACTTATAAATGCCCAGCCTTAGCTTGGCTTGTTTCTTGCCACCTTTTCTTCACTTAAACTATCCCATCTACCTTTTGCCTCTGGGCTTTTACCTTTTCTATTTCTGTATATCTTTTCTTTGCTTCTTAATCCATATCTGGCTGGGTGGGTGGGTGGCTGGGTGGGTGGGTGGCTGGGTGGGTGGGTGGCTGGGTGGGTGGGTGGCTGGGTGGCTGGGTGGCTGAATGGCTGGGTGGCTGTTTCGCTGTTTCCTTTTCTCGCTCCTTGATCCCCTCCCAGATTTCTCCTCCTATTTATTCTCTCTGCCTTCCAGCCCCACCTATCCTTTCTCCTGCCTAGCTATTGGCTGTTCAGCTATTTATTAGACCAATCAGATGTTTTAGACAGGCAAAGTAACACAGCTTCACAGAGTTAAACAAATACAACATAAAGGATTACAACACATCTTTGCATCATTAAACAAATGTTCCACAGCATAAACAAATGAAACACATCTTAAAATAATATTCTACAACATTTTTGTGTGGTGATTTTTGTCCTGAGAGTAAGAATAACAGATGAGGGAGGGGAAATGACAAAAATAAGGTTTATTTTTTTAAAAAAATTTGGAAACAACACTGAAAAGGCTATAATGATTTAAAAATGTAATAATCTTTATTCATCAATCAAGGCAACATAAATGAGGTTTGTTTACTGTGTTCAGTAACTATTTGTTCTTTTTAAAAATATGGCTAGATAACAGGTCTTCTGGATATTAGCTTCATCTCAGAATAATGTTATAGGTTAAACCAAAATGTTTGTCCTTGAATGTTCTCAAAATTCATCGAGTCTGCAAGCATCAGTGGTTTAATATATGTGAACATTCTTCTAGTATTTTGCCAGTTCTAGTTTTCACTTTAAATCGAGGGCTATAGCCAGATACATACCTGAGCTAATAGAATACATCAGCTCAGGACCCAGAGGACTAGACCTGAGAAATCCATTTAAAAGGACCAAGACAGAAAATGTTGCCAGAAGCAGAACCAAGTAGGAAATCTTCAGAAAGTAAGCTGTCTGAAAAGGAAAAAAAAAATCAGCCCAGGCCTCCTGGCTTAGGGCTACTTGCCTCTGGCCAGGTTCTGATGCCAACCTGACAGCCCTGTCTAGCATCCCTAGTTGGATCTTCTGATTAAAAATATGACTTTATAAAAGACCAGCAGAGGTTTGATGTCACGAGATAAGATCTGACCAGGGTTTTAGACAGACTAAGATGTCAGAGAGCTGTATTATTCTAGATAAAGAATAACAGAGGCTTGAGAAAACAGGGTGAATTAGGATGGAAAAGGATAAAAGAAAAATTTTAAATATGGGAAAGGAGATGAGAAGCTAAGGAGTTGGGGCCACAGCTCTGAGCATCAAAAACTGAGATATTCCTATCTTGTGATGTAGCAAGACAATGGCAAAAGCATTTGGCAAGAGCATATGGAATATCTCTCCTTACCTAAGGTCTATTCAGGCTAACAGAACCTGACTTGAAAATGTATATCTGGCCTCTTTGTCTTTGCAAACTTTGTTAAGCCTAGATATTTAGATAAACTGAATGATACAAGAAACTGTAGTATTCTATGATGATGTGCTATAAGGGGATCAACATTATGATTAACAGTCTCTCTATGGTCAACATTTATGATTTGAAGTTTTATTTTGATACTAAAAGAGCTCCAATTCAAGAACTGTAATTTTTAAGGTGATAATTAGGACATAAAAGTTAATAGTCACCTTATAAATGAACAAATTCTTCAATATGCTCATAACTCTGTTCTAGTCATGCTAAGAACAAATGTAATTCATTGACAGGGATAAAATTTATTTAATCTTCTGTGTATGTTTTCAAAGTTAAACCTAAAACAAGTGACTAAAAACAAGTCAGATGCAGTTGGCCAGTCAGTGGTGGCACATGCCTTTTAATCCCAGCCCTTGGGAGGCAGAGGCCGATGGATCTCCGTGAGCTCGAGGTCAGCCTGGTCTACAGAGTGAGTTCTAGGACAGCCAAGACTGTTACACAGTAAAATCCTGTCTCAAAAAAAACAAAATGGCAACAACAAGAATAGTGAGATGTAGTTGATAGATAACCTTCAAAAATCTTCAGAGACCTGCTGAACGTGGCATTTAAAGTGTTCAGTGAAAAAGGCTTCCTGTGTTAGACAAAAAATGCCAACTCCTAGAGGTAACCCTATGATCTCCTCCAAAGAAGATGACATCACCTGGATTGTGGTAATGCTAACCATTGGACAAAACTGCCCCATGCCTCACCCACCCCCTGGACCATGCTGAGACTGTGGACAAGGAGGACACTGGAGAGTTTACTGCCCCTCTTTGTCTTGCCAAGGTGGGCCAGTCTCTCAGATTCCTCACCCACAGGAGAGTCTCTCAGATCTTTTCAGTCTGGCAGCCGAAGTCTTATGCTGCCCTGTGTGGCAGAGTTAATGCTGCCACAGAGATCCGCCTGCCTTTGCCTCCCTTGTGTGGTCTTCAACTCTTGGAGTTTTTTGTGCTTCTTTTCCTGTGCTGCCATGGCAGCCGCATGGGGAGGTAAGGACTGCCAGAGGCCATATCTAGGTTTTCTCCTTGCTGGAATCTATTCAGTCCGTCCTGGTAGCAGCTGTCAGAAACAGCCCAGGATCTGGCTCCTTGCCCTGGGGACTTCTGGGCCCCCCCACTAACCATCAGCTTTTCCCAGTGGTTTTAATTCATATTTGTTGATGTAAATAGAGGTCTCACCTCAGAAAGAATAAGTTTATTTTGAACCAAATATGAATGAGTAGGTCCTAGGCACACAGACTCGGGTAGCAGCTACTATTAAACAATAGCACTGACAGAATTCAAACACATTTGGGGGAGTAGGGGAAATGGGGTCCTCACACATTGTTGTTGAAAAACAAAATAGTGTGGTCACCATGGCCGACGAGGAGGTTCCACACACACACTGACAGCAGAGTCCATGCAGGATCTAGCACACTGGTGAGGCGCTTGTAACCAACTATTAACCTACTATCTGCTCTGGACCATATGCAGGGCCCTGGAAGTATCTTCCTTAGTAGGTCTGTTCCGTGTTCATGTCAACATTATCCTGAGCACTTAAAAACTGGAAGTGACCCCAGTGTCTGCTGCCCCACAACAGGTGAAGAAAGTGCCATGCACACATACACACGGTGGACTCTTACAGGACGACACAGATGGGTCTGAGGTCATCAACTAAGTCAGGACAAGTGCTGTGTGGATGCACTTGGAGTCCTAGAGGAGCTTCTATTTGGGAAACAAGTTGTTTATTGTGATGGTGTTTTATCACAACAATGGAAAATCTATCTAATACAACCAGGCTGGTCTTGAACTCATAGAAATCCACCTGCCTTTTCTTCCTGAGTGCTGGGAATAAAGGCATGCACCATCATACTGTGTTTTCACAATGTGGTTTTAGCACACAGCACTACAACTTTAAGATCTAACCATATTGACCTACAGATTTGATCCATCTGTTTAAACCGTTGTGTAATTTTGTATGTTTTGACTATTATTTCCTGCTTTAATTACCTATTTTCTGATGTAGAGAAATGAAGATTCTTCCAACTTGCTCACACTCATGATCTTTGGTAACTATTTGCCCTCCCTGTGTGAACTATGAATGTCTTTTCAGACTGTGTCCTGGGCGTTCTAGCCAATTGTTTTACAGTATTAATGAGATATATTTCATATATCGTAACTTTGCCCCTCAAGTCTATAACCATTAGTTACCACCGTCACCCCAACTTGCTCCCACCATCCCCAGCCCTGAGCTACTGATCTCCTTCCTGTCTCTGTGCTTTGGCTCATTCTGGACATTTCACACCCACCAGATCATATGATAACCATCCCTTCTCAGATTGTTTTCTTTCATGGAACATAGCATTTCCAGGAATCATCCATGTTGCAGCATGTATCAGAATTTTCATTAAACTTTTTTACAGTGAGGCTTGGTGATGTATGCTTATAATCCCAGCACTCGGGAAGCTGAGGCAGGAGGATTGTGAGTTCAGTGCTGTCCTGGGCAATATAACAAGACCCTGTATCAAAATGACAAGTAAAAAAAAATATGAACTATTATTTTTTTTTTAAAGATTTGTTATTTATGATGTACACAGTGTTCTGCCTGCACACCAGAAGAGGGCACCAGATCTTATTACAGATAGTTGTGAGCCACCATGTGGTTGCTGGGAACTGAACTCAGGACCTCTGGAAGAGCAGCGAGTACTCTTAACCTCTGTGCCATCTCTCCAGCCCTGAACTATTATTTTTTAACTTTTTAAGTATCTCACTTACTTAAATGTGTGTTGATATGAACTGTGTTTCATTCTGGATTGTGCTGAAAGATTCAAACCTGGTTACCCTAAGGAATTTGGTTAGGATATGAATACTAGAGTTTACTCATATTCATGTTCACGATTATTGTATGCAGTTCAGGATCCGTTTCCACAATCCTGACACCAAAAAAGCTCTGAAGCCACTGTTCCATAAATGTACAGTACTCTCTTTTAGCAGGGAAAAGTGACCTGAACCAAGCTGAATGCATTCACACTCTTTACTGATTCCATCGAGTGCAAAGACTCATGTTCCAAGGCAGAAATACTGATACACTATGGGTGTAGAAATTGATTCGTTTTTTTTCAGTTGGATTAAAGAATTTAAAGTTAGGAAGAGTTTGAAAGTCAAGCAAGGCCAAAGCTTATTCAAAGAAGATACTTTCATTGGAGTTTAAAAGAGAAATTCCAGGAAGGCAAGCTGTAACGCTTAGCACCTATCCAGAGGAGGGGGATGGAAGAGAGAAGCCATAGCATTTGAATTAAGCCAGCATGGAAGCCAACCTCTTGGCAGACAATCAGCTACGCTGAAGTGGGGTTTCAGAGGCAGAGTGAGAAAGCCCAAAGAAACCCCAAACAGCATACTTGGACCCTGAGCCGTCATCTAAAAGAAATTTAGGCAGACAACCCCAGCCTAACCTCATGGTGGTTGGAGGGACTATCCTAAGGGACAGGAATTCTGGAAAGGAAAAATGCATTCTGTCATTAAAAGGACAATTATTCCTCCTACATCTTTAGCATGGCTTAAGGCAAGCCTACATCCGGTTGATCGGCCAGGTGATTGACCTGTCCAGCTAGATTAATGTGCTTATGGTTGGGGTAGCTTGTAATATGAGATCCCCATCTGGGCCAGAGATTTCATCCACTTAACCTGAAGGAGCCAGCTTCAGGTTCACTGGACCTTTACTGTTGCCATGATAAGACCAATGCGCTGACGGTAGGAAGCCGCCACTGGGAGTAGAAATATAAAAAAAGCACCACACGGGTTGTCTTTTAAACGAAGCTAAATAAATAAGGACACACATCTGTCTCAGATATTTTCAGTAAAGACTTGTGGACATGTACAACAAAAAGCTCTCCAAACTGGCAGGACCGCTTCCTTCTTCGGTTAGCACGTGGGATTGTTCACTGTCCCTGGTCTTTGCCTAGAGTGGATGCTTTTCTCTGGTTACTGGCAAGGATGAGAGCATGAGCTCTTCTGGGCAGGAGCCATTTGGATCCCCCTTGTAGAAACTGTTTTCTTCAGGTTTTTTTTTTTTTTTTTTTTTTTTTGTTTGTTTTTTGTTTTTTAGCTCTTTGCCATTGGAATTCAGAGAGAAGGGCTCTGAAAATATGGCACTTTTTGGCATGCTGAACATTTAGATCCATTGACTCAAAAACATAACTCTTGCCTCCAAGGGGATTAGAGATGGTTTATTCGGGAGCTAAATATGAGTGGCTATGTCACTGGATCACAGATTTAGGTCACCCCAAATTTCACATTCCAATGTGAAAGCAGTTTCATGAAGGTTTTAGAGTAACATAATGAGGAAGGCCATAAACCAAGACTCCTGTGAGCTACAGTGACAGAAACGTTAAACGTTAGGTAGGTGGTTACAGCAAAGTGGAGGGACGTTTGTCATAGGCCTTGGGTGCTAAGGCCTTTCGGTTGGTGGAAACCATGATTTTGTTAATACTCCCCCCACGTTTTTATCTGTTAGTCACAGGAGGTTAGGTCTGACACAGAGGTGGGCACTTAATGGCTACTTAAGGGGCTGAAGATAGGCTAAGATAAGTAGTAATTAGTTGCAGGACCAGCAACATTTTAACTTCTCCACAATCATTGAAGTTTTAATCAAGTCATTAGCCTTGTAGGTTTCACCTTGAAGATGTAGCTTCTTTCTGGGAACTTCTGTTTACCCAACAAAGGAAGGGGAAGATCTACTGGCCTTGAATTAGCATGTGCTCGGAATCCAGATCCTGTCACCCTCATTCCTGTGAGTAAGTCCTGGGTGCCAGCTGAGAGAGAGAGAGAGAGAGAGAGAGAGAGAGAGAGAGAGAGAGAGAGAGAGAGAGAGAGAGAGAGAGAGAGAGATTTCACATCGAGATCTCACTCATGTCTTTTTGTACCTCTCTTCCCTGGTGCTACACTTTCTTCAAAGTTCTCCTAACTTTGACCTGCCAAAGAACAAGCGGATAGCCCAGGCTCTTTCCTGGACTCCCATTTGCTGCCAGGCTAGAAGAAAGCCTGAGTCTGCTGGTACACCTGGACAGATTCGTGTCACACACCACTGTCTTCTAGTTTGGCCCCTTAGCAGAGCTTGTATGAGCCACAGTCTGTCCCACACTCCAGGCTACTGTATGAAGACACGGAATGTTCCCCAAACCCACTGAGTTCCCTTAAACAGCCTTCGTTGTCCTCAATGTCTCTGCCCTGTAGGAAGAGGGGATAAAGAGGGTTGAGTCCTGTTGGACTATGGGAGTCACACCCTGGGCTGTGATTTCTTCTTGTACTTGAATACATTTGTATTCCTTATCTCCTTTCTAATCTGTCTATTCCCGGCAGGGAGCCTTGGGAGGAGGTCCTGGAAACTTCCCTTTGCTCCAACACAGCAGACTCTGTGCATCGCAGCAGTTTTCATTTGTTCATATGATGAAGAACTTGAATTTATCTTCTAAAACATTTCCTCGCAGCCCTGAGATAATAATAGTAGGGGATAAACTAAGAAATTTCCAATAAAGATTCTGTTCAGTTGGCGGAGAGTCTTTACTGCCCTTTCAGAGGACCTGAGCAATTCCCTTCCCCCACATCAGGGATGTCACAACTTAATGTAATTCTAGCTCAAGAGAGATCCAACACCCTCTTCAGGTCTCCACTTAAAAATAAAATAAAGTTAAAAAAAAAAGATTCCCACTTTTCCTCAATACCAGTTTTTAGGACACGCAGTGTAAAGATGGCAGGAAGATGCTCTCCTCTAACTAACTGGAATTTCAGCTCATTAATGCTTCTGACAGATGGGAAAACCCCCAGGCTGTTTTATTCAGCCATGTCAGATTATGCCTTTTAAAAAAAAAGCAGCCTGTGTGTGAATGTTGAGATATATAGGTTTTGTTTTGTTTTAGCTGAAGCTCCCTTGCTGGCTACTTAAATTTATTTACACAAGCTACTTCTTGGGCCAGGAAGGAGACAGGAACATCTCACAGGAAGTCACTGTTCCTCTGACAGGAAGTCACCTGTGCAGTGATGGGAAGTCTTAGGTGGAGAACTGACAATTTGAAAACTGTGAGGCTGACAGAAAAAATGGCTCCTTCCCTCAGTGAACGTAACAGAAGAGCATGGAGAAGAAACTTAACAGAAGAGCATGGAGAAGAAACTGAAGCTCCTCTTTCCCAAAAATGTATTATTTAGCCGGGTGGTGGCGCACGTCTTTAATCCCAGCACTTGGGAGGCAGCAGAGGCAGATGGATTTCTGTGAGTTCAAAGCCAGCTTAGTCTACAAAGAACAGCCAGGACTGTTACACAGAGAAACTTTGTCTTGAAAAACAAACAAACAAAAAGTATTATATATCTATGGGGCTGGAGCGAAGGCTCAGCAGTTCAGAGCACCAGTTTTCTTCCGGAGGACCCAGGTTTGGTTCCCAGCACCCATATGGCAGCTCATAATCATCTGTAATTCCAGTTTTATGGAATCCAACACCCTCTTCTGGCTTCCTCAGGCACCAGGCATTCATATGGTACACAGACATATATTCAGGCAAAACATCTATACACATAAAAAAATAATTAAGGCCAGGCGGTGGTGGTGCACACCTTTAATCCCAGCACTCAGGAGGCAGAGCCAGGCAGATCTCTGTGACTTTGAGGCCAGCCTGGTCTACAGAGTGAGATCCAGCAAAGGCGCAAAGCTACACAGAGAAACCCTGTCTAGAAAACAACAACAACAACAAAAAATCCAAATAATAATAATTAAAAAAAATTTAAGTTTGTGTGTGGTATATATGTGTATGTGTTCCTGTGTGTGCAGGTGGAGAACAGGGGTCAACATTGGGTGTCCTTTTTAATCACTCTCCATCTTATTATTTTTTATGATTACCTTTGTGTGTGTGTGTGTGTGTGTGTGTCCCTGTGTATGTGTTCCTGTATGGTCATGTGTGTATCTTGGTGCACTTGTGGATGTCAGTGGACAGTCTTGGGGAGCGGGGGTTCCACCTTGTTTGAAGCAGGGTTTGTTGTGGTTTTGTAGTTGAAGATACCAGCAGGCCCACAGCATTCCCAAGATTCTCCTGGTTCTTCCCATCTTGCTACAGGCTTGCTGGGATTATAAATACTCACTATTGAGCTCAGCTTCACATGTGTCTTGGGAATTTGAAATCAGGTCCTCATGTCTGTATTGTATATTATATTGTATCGTATCGTATCATATCATATCATATTATATTATATTATTATTCAGGGTCTCTCATTGAACTTGCTGTATTGGTTGGCCTGGCTGGCCAGGAGCTTCCAGAGTCTACCTGTCTCTACTGCCCCAGGGCTGGGAGCCACCATGCCTGGCTTTTTTGAGGATTTGGAGAGATGAGCTCAAGACTTCATGCTTGTACAAGCACTTTCCTGATAGCTGTCTCCCCAGCACCCCCCCCCCCGGACATTTATCTTAATGATGTGTTGGTGCAGCTGTGGGTGAACCCCTCCTGTCACGCCCCTTGCCTCCAGTGTGAACCTTAGCTTTGTGCAGTGCGGGGGGTGGGGGTGGGGGGCTTCTGCCTTTCACTTTTCCTCAGGCCCTCCGTGGGATGGATGATGCCCAGTCCCACACTGGTGCAGTAGAGAAGTCCACAGATTCCTGCACTGGTCTCTCCTCTCTGATGCTCTCACAGACACATCCGGGAGTCATGTTCACCAGGGGTACAGCCCAAAGCTAGTTCACATGCAAAATTAACTGTCATGGAAACAGAGGATGCACACTGCCAGGCACTGGGGCAGTTCTGGAGTGCAAGGAGTAGGGGAACCCAAGGACTGGTTCAGGAGTCCAGCAGGGAGTCACCTTTAGACAGCTGGACCCCCATATGTGCCTAAGATGTTACGTAGCCCAGTCTGGTTTCTATCTCTCAGTCTTCCTCCTCAGATCCCAACAGGTACAGGGATTGTAGGTGTGTTTCCTCATGTCAGGCCACGTGTCTGTACTTCTAGGGAGGCTCAAGGCTTTGACAAGCTGCCTACAGTTTTATTTCCTTCCTTGTTTCCTTTCCCAATGTGTGTGTGTTTTCTTGCATGTACGTGTGTACATTACATGTGTTCAGTGCCGTTAGAGGACAGGAGAGAGCATCCGATTCCCAGAAACTGGAGTTACGGGTGGTTTGGGGCTGCCATGCGGGTGCTGGCAATCGAATCTGGCTCTTCCACAAGAGCAGCCAGTGCTCTGAACTCGGGGACCATCTCTCCAGTCCCACTGCCTGCAGTTCCTTCCTCTGCAGCCACTGTTCTCAAGGGATGCCATGGGAAGAAGGGGATGCCTGAGTGAGGAGAAAGGGCCTCCTGTCCTCAAGAAGCTCTTGCTGGAAGCAAACGTTCATTAATCCTGGCAGAGGGAGATGGGGCCACTCGGGTAAAACAACCTTCAGTGACTAAGTGCAGTGGGAAAGATGGACCCTCCAGCAGAGCAAGCCTGGGCAGCAATGAGAAACAGTGCTTTCCCTAATTAAGGGTCGCCATTATCTTGTGCAAGCAGAGTTCTAGAAAGCGCTTGGCCAAAGAGAAGGCTTTCCAGCCCCCCTGGCACTTCCTGAGTGGGCAGGACGACAGGCTGCAAACACTGCCAATCCTCTACTTGTTTGTTTACTTTTTTATGGACAGGGTCTTGTTATGTACCCCCGGCTATCCTGGCACTTATTATGTATCCCAGGCTGGCCTCAAACTTACAGCAATCCTCCTGTCTCAGCCTCCCAAGTGCTGGCATTATAGACATGTACTACCATATCTGGCACAATCCTGACTTGTAAAAATAAATCTTTTTTTTTTCTTCAAGAAAAGGAGGGATTTATGAGATAGTTGAACATTTGAGTTGTATGTGTATATTTTAAAGCTTTTACATTTCTGTCTAAATCATGTGTGTACGTGTATGGGTGTGCATGTCCTCCTACTCAGGTGGATGTCAGAAGAGAACTTGTGGGAGTCTGTTCACTTTTCTCTTCATGGGTCCTGGAGGTTGAACTCAGGTTGTCAGGATTGGCAGCGGGTATCTACGTGCTGAATTATCTCTCTGGCCCTCTATATGTGTACTTATTTATTTCTTTGACACAGAATACCTATGCAACCCTGGCTGGTCTGGAACTCACTCTGTAGACCAGGCTGGCTTTGAACTCACAGAGATCCACCTGCCTGTGCCTCTCAATTCCTGGAGTTGAAGGTGTGTGCCACCATGCCTAGCTCTAGATGTGCATGTTATGACCAATGCATTGCTGCTCATTTTCGAGGTGTGGCGACAGTATTGTGGTAGTCCGTACAGAAGGGGGCCTTGTCTGTTAGACTCACAGTGGAGTCCGGATGGAGCCACCACTGTCTTCGTCCTCCCTATCAAAACGGAAGTCGCCGCCGGCGCCGCCGCCGGGGGAGTGGGATTGACCCAGGGTTGAAGGAGGTGCCACAGCACTGGACAGGCACGAGGCTTCAGGTCCCCAGGCCCTCTTATATTATTCTGTCACCTGTTGTGACTCCACCTATAAAATGATTTCTCAAAAGTACTGATTGGTTACAAAAAGGTGGTGGGTGCCCTCCAATGTGACAGTACCCATAGGAAAAGTTAGCTGTGCAGACTTTTCCTCCTGGTCCTGCAGTGCCCTAGACAAAGGCCCAGCTTGGCGCCATGGCTCCGGGGTGGCTTGGCATGCTCCATGTGAGGGCCCAGGGCAGGCCTTGGCTCTGAGCTGCTGTGGGAGTCACCGGCTGGATATCAGGGCATCCCTTTGTTTCCTCTGTTTATTTCACGACTGCTTCTATTTTGGCAGCTGGTCTTGGTTTTCTATTTAGAGAGGCAGCAGAGCCCACTTCTTAAATAGATGTAAACACTTCGATTCAAAGGCAAATGGGAAGTAACAGTGCAGGTGGTACTCAGATATTGTAAAAAAAATTCTTTAGGGTGTTAAAGAAATGACAGAAGTTTGGGAGGAACCGGATGACAAGTTTCAGGAAATATTTTCTTATTTTATTTATCAGGTTGACAAAGTGTCCTCACACAATCTGTTTTTCTCTTGTCCCCGGGGATCTGTGCTAGGGGCGACAGGGGTGGCTTGGGAGGCCTTCTGAGACCTTCTCAGATGAAGTATTAACACCCAGGGAAGAAGAGCAGAGACATGGAAGGCAGCAAAGCTCTTCACCCATGGGCACCAGACATCATTCCTCACTGGCTTTGTAAATGACCAAAACTCTGGGAAGGGGACGTATACAATGTGAAAGATAAATTATTAAAGATTTACTGACAATCACTGGTTGTTTGGGGCTAGGAAAATGTCCTGGTGACCCAAGGAACACACGGTCAGCAAGTGTGTCCACTGGTTTAACTGTTTGTATAACAGCGTCTTTATATGTGGCCCAAGCTAGAAATCGCAATCCTGGGATCATGGGTAGGATCCACAGCCCAGGTTACACAACTCTTCCTCCCTCCCTTTCTCTCAGTTGATTCGTGTAGAGTTTTAAGAAATAGTAGAGAAGTCTCATGTACCCAACCTGTTTCTCCAACTGTACCATCTTATAAAACCAGGGGGTTGTCCTGAGTGAGGTCAAGATACCCAATATTCCCATCCCCCTGAAGATGGTCATGTTGCCTGTGACAGTCACACTCTGCCCTGGCAATCATCACGCCTCTGTTTGCCCATCCTGCACTTGGTCATTTCAAGAATACTTGCCGGGCAGTGGTGGCGCACGCCTTTAATCCCAGCACTCGGGAGGCAGAGCCAGGCGGATCTCTGTTGAGTTCGGGGCCAGCCTGGGGTCCAGGAAAGTCTCAAAGCTACACAGAGAAACCCTGTCTTGAAAAACCAAAAAAAAAAAAAGAATACTACATGCGAGGGCCAGCAGGATGGCTCAGTGGGTCTGGCACTTGTGGCCAAGCCTGACAACATCAGTTCCACTCTCAGGGTCCCCATAGTAGAAGGAGAGACTTGACTCCTGCAAATGGATCTCTGACCTTCACACACTTGCTGTGGCAGAAGAGGATGCTGAATCTCCTGGTACTAGAGTTACAGTCGTGAGTTGTCATGTGGGTGATGGGAACTAAATCTGGGTTCTCTGCAAGAGCAACAAGTGCTCTTACCTGCTAAGCCATCTCTCCAGCCCCAGTCACCTTAAATTTTTTCCACCTAGTACAGTTCTCTGGAGATTCATTGAAATGGTTTTATATGTCAACAACACATTTATTTTTATTGCTGAATAATACTTCATATCATGAGCATGCCACAGGGTACTCCTTCATTGAAGGACTTCTGTGCTGCTTCTGGTTTGGGCTTAACCTATGAATCATTTTACCCACAGGGTTGTATAAACATCAATGTTCATTTCTCTGGGTAAATGTATCGTTTTAAAAATGTGTTGCCATTTTTAACAACCTTGATGTTCTCTTAAATATCCATTACTGGGGCCCTGGAGATGGCTTAGTGCTTTAAGAGCCCTTACCATCAGGCATGATGACCTGAATTCCATCCCCAGGACCCACATGGAGGAAGGTTAGAACCAGTTCCCACGGGCTGTCCTCTGACCTCTACATGCCTTACATGGCAGACACACACACACACACACACACACACACACACAGAGAGAGAGAGAGAGAGAGAGAGAGAGAGAGAGAGAGAGAGAGAGAGAAATACATAAATAAATAAATAAATAAATAAATGTAAATGTCTGTCAGTCTGACTGTGCATCTGTCTGTCTTGGGGTTTCTATTGCTGTGAAGAGACACCATGGCCACAGCAACTCTTTGTTGTGTGTGTGGTTTTTCGACACAGGGTTTCTTTGTGTAGCTTTGCGCCTTTCCTGGAACTCACTTGGTAGCCCAGGCCAGCCTAGAACTCACAGATATCTGCCTGCCTCTGCCTCCCGAATGCTGGGATTAAAGGCGTGTGCCACCACCGCCCAGCGCAACTCTTATAAAGAAAACATTTAATTGGGGTGGTTTACAGTTTCAGAGGTTCAGTCCATTATTATCATGGTGGGACATAGCAGCATGCAGGCAGACATGGTACTGGAGTAGCAGTTGAGAGTCCTACATCTTGCAGGCAACAGGAAGTTGACTAAGACACTGGGCAGTATCCTGAGCATAGGAAACTTCAAAGCCCACCCCTCACAGTGACACACTTCCCCCAACATGGCCATACCCACTCCAACAAAGCCACACCTAATAATGCTACTCCCTATGAGATTATAGGATTAATTGCATTCTAACTACCACTCTATCTATCTCTATCTAATCAATCTATCTCTATCATCTATCTCTATCATCTATCTATCTATCTATCATCTACCTATCTATCTGTTACTGACTTCTTGATAAACAGAGAGCTGGAACCACAGGACCCTGTGATCCTTATGTCCAAAGACTAAAGCTCCCTTGTGCCCCACCAGTCCTTTTTCATGTATTTTGTTTACCTGTCTGGCATAGGGCCCAGGCACTCTCAAACTTACTAATGCATTCTGTGTGGAAGACACTGGCTGCCCACAGTGGGGACTGGATGATGGAAGAATGGATCTTCCACTCTGAATTCCTTTGAACTTCTTTAATTTTAGCCACCTGATCCCAGTACCTGCTCTAAAGAGAGTCATGAAATACGAGTGAAGCTCTGTGTGTGATCTCCGGCACTGGAAATTAAAAACAACCAAGCATAATCAAGAACACCCAGGAAGACTTTGCACGGACACCCTGGGGCAGACTTCTCCACACTTCTTTGTTTCCTCTGAGAAGAAGAGGGAACGTTCCCTCCTACAGCACCTGGTACCCAGCCTGGACACATCCTCTTCAGGGGAGCTCCTCAAGCACACATTCCTGATCCAGGGTCCTCAGGCCCTGGGGGTGCCCTCCACATGCCCCCCCTTCCACCCAAAAATCCCATGGGCAAGAAGACCATAGCCAAAAGCACCTTGGGAAGGGAAGGGTTTATTTGGCTTATCTACCCCAACCACAGTCCATCCCTGAGGGAAGCTGAAGCAGGCGCTCAAGCAGGTCAGGAACTGAAGCCAACAAAGCCATGGAGGAATGCAACTCAATGGGTTTGCTCCTGTTGGCTTGCTCAGCCTGCTTCCTTACACACTTCAGACGTGGCACCGCCTAGCTCATGGGCCCTCCCACATCAATTATTATTCATGCAAATGCCCAATAAACATGCCCACAGGGCAATCTGATGGGCCATTTTCTCAGGTGAGGTCCCTCTCCCCAGAAGACACTAGTTTGTATCAAGTTGACAAAAACAAAAAACCAAATCACCAAAAAACAAAAACCAACCAACCAACCAACCAAAACCCTGACTAGCACAGACCAGGGATGGTGGCCTCTCAGAAACCCAATGAGATGCTAGCATTCAGAGGCTTCCTCCCGGAGACGGCTTCCCCAGGCAGCCTGAAATTCAGCTTCATGTCCTTGCTAGTGGCATCAGCCTGTCACTTTTCGTGCAGGCCCTGCTGCTCTATCCAGTTCCTGATGAACGCAGGCGCACCTTGCAGCTGAATTCGGGTTGCCATGCTTGCTTCCAGGGCAGTGTCGCACCCTAACTCACTGTTGGGGTGACTCCCTTGCAAAGTCTCTAGTGTTGCCCTGCGGACGGGCTGATCCTAAAGAACCCCCAAGGCCGAGGGGCGATGGTTGGCGCACGCCTTTAATCCCAGCACTCGGGAGACCGAGGCAGGCGGATCTCTGAGTTCGAGGCCAGCCTGGTCTAACAGAGTGAGTTCCAGGGCAGGCTCAAAAGCTACAGAAAAACCCTGTCTCGATAAACAAAACAAACAAACAACGAAACAAAACAAAAAAGAACCCCAAGACCTCCTTGAGCCCGCTGGTGCTTCAGCGGGTGGCTTCCCGCTGAAGTGTGGCCTGGGATGAGGGGGGTCAGTGGGCACTCCACATGGCAAGCCGCAATGTTCTGGGTCGCCTCGTCTTACTGCGATGTCCTGCCTCTACCGCCAGAGGCTCCAGACAAGGCGGGTATGAACGAAAGCGAGCCGGCTGGAAGGCTGCCACCGGCGACCAGTGACATGCGCGCGGCGGCGGCGGCGGCGGCGGCCTGAGGCCGCACGCAACCGGCTCCGGGGCTGAAAAAAAGCGCGCAGGACTCGGCGCGCTCTGGGGGCGCAGCAGGAGCGCGAGTTCACGGCCTCCCCGGCGCCCCGCCCCCACCGCGCTCGCCCCGCCCCCACCGCGCTCGCCCCGCCCCTCCGCGGCCACCTGCTGCCCAGCGCGCGCCGCTGGAGGGCGCGGGAGCGCGCGCCGGGGCGCTAGCGAGGCCGGGAGGATGGCGCGGGCCTCGCGGGTGCCGCCGGCGTTCTGGGCGCTGCTGTTGCTGCAGGCGGCGGGCCCCGCCGCGGCCGCCAAGCTCAACATTCCCAAAGTGCTGCTGCCCTTCACGCGGGCCACGCGCGTGAACTTCACTCTGGAAGCTTCTGAGGGCTGCTACCGCTGGTGAGGCGCGCGCGGGCTCGGGCGGGAGGCGGCAGGTGCGCGGGAGGGGGCCTGGGCCGCAGGTGCACGGCGTGCTCGCCCCAGCCGGCCCCGCGTGACCCCGTGGCGCGCGCGCTCGCGCGCCGCCTGCGCATGGCGTCCGGGTCACTCGCGGCTGAGTTGCGCGGGAAGAGGAGGCTGGGATCGCGGGCTGCTGAGGGCAGCGCCGCGCGCACGTGGCCTCGGTCCCCCTGCTGTCAGGGCCCTGAGGAGCTCCCGTGTGAACAGCCAGGGCTCTGGGAGTCGGTGGGAGACGGGGGACTCACCCCCGGCGCCTGACTGGTGTGGGAAGCGGGTGTGTGGGAGACACACCATACCCGTTGGGCCACTTTGGGAAGATCATAAGTCTTGGTTCATGAAAGGACCTAGAGGTCTCTTCTCCATCTCTCAAGTGTGAGGCGAGGGAATGAGGTGCAGTGAAGTGGGGTCAGCTAGGCAGATGAAGAGGAGAGCTTCTGGCTGAGTAGGGTGTGACCCGGTCACACCCTTGACACACACCCTAACCTCACTAGTGATAATTAGGCAGTGCCTTACTGCCTCCCCATCCCAGGCTGCACTTAGCTGCCAGCCTCCTTTCTGCCTCAAGGATGTCTCTAAACATGTGGGTCTCGACCCCTCTGCGGCACAGCAGATAGCCTGTGTATCAGATATTTACATTAGGATTCATAATAGTAGCAAAATGACAGTTATGAAGTAGCAACCAAATAATTTTATGGTTGGGGGTCACCACAACATGAAAGTATTAAAGGGTCGCAGCATAAGGAACAACCATGGTCTGGACTAAGACTTAACTAGCTAGGGTGTGTGTGTGTGTGTGTGTGTGTGTGTGTGTGTGTGTGTGTGTGTGTTCATGTTCCGTATGATGCTTAGACCCATATTCTGTTACATGTACTTTTCAAACCTATTTGTTTTAAAAGTCTGCCTCATAAGTGTGGCATTGCACCCCTGAAGTTCCTGACTGGATTATGAGACTGTCCCAGCACTCGGGAGGCAGAGAGAGGCAGGTGGATCTCTGTGAGCCTGACGCCAGCCTGGGCTACAGAGTGAGTTCCAGGATAGGCTCCAAAGCTACACAGAGAAACCCTGTCTCGAAACACCAAAAAAAAAAAAAAAAAAAAAAAAAAAAAAAAAAAAAAAAAAAAAAACCTGTCTCTCTAAATTGGCCTTTGAAGTATGAAGAGGCAGAGTCATTGCATTGCATTTTGGGATGAATGTTTACCCGCGAGGAGGCGCTTTATCCCTCTCCGGGGCCTTGTTTTGAGCGGGCGGATCAGCTGTTGACACTTTGGAGGGTACTGCTCACTCTCTGGTTGAAGTCGTCTGTCTGATGGGTGGACAAGAAAGAGGAAGCTGGCTGTTTACAATAGCTGGCTCCAAGTGAACCCCCTCGCATGCATTTGTGTACTGCTTTCTGTGAAGTTCTGTAGTCATACTTTTGTTTCTAAAGTAACAACCTTTTTCTTTCTTTTCCCCCAACTGTGCTTTCCTGAGAGTTGCTGGTGGACCTTGGCAGATTTTTATTTACTGGGAAAAGCGTTCAGAATCTCAGACACATCAGAGGCGCGCTGAGTACCTTCTGGGTTGTTAGCGTCTGGTTGCTTTCATCCTAAGGTGTGGTTGACTGCTCAGACTAAGCGTCTTCTTTGAAGGTGTTTGGTTGCAGTTTCCCCTTTACTTCACAGGAAGATGGTCTGTCAATCAAGCACAATTCAGAAATGTTATTCCGAATACCGCCACTTACGGCTTTAGTTTTGAGGATTCTCGCCTGGAGGTTTTGGGAGTTGGCAAGTAGCTAAGACTCATACCTGCAGTTACCTCCACCTGGGAGGAAATGGCCCCTTTATCCAGGAGGGCTTCGGGCCTCTGAGATGAAAAACAAAATAACCCATGCCAGGCCCTGGGGGTGTTGCTCATCCTCGGGGTTCACTGATGGGCTCCAGGTTCTCTGAAGTTGCTGCAAGTCTGAGCCCGTAGCTTCACATAACTGGGAGGTCATCTGGTCCATACTGCTTTGTTGAGGGGATGAGGAGAGGGAAGGGTGGCAGCTCGCTCATGTGGAGTAGAGACAATGGCGCTGAAGCCTTCCAGCCCACTGTGTGGGACCTGGGCCCGCAGCCTTGGCTAATTTGCCAGGCTCCTTGGTCTTTCAGGTTGAGCCCGGTCAGCCTGACTGTGTAACAAGTTATGACTTAGCTTAGCTATCTTGCATTGAAAGTGATTTGGAAAGTTATTTTATTGGTTCCTTTAAAAGGTATCACTTGCAAATGGTGCGCACAAAAAACTTGGGGAATTGAGAGGAAAAGAGAAAGGAAGAAACCCCACCTTTGTCCTTCAGCTTTGCCCCAAACTCGGGGTCGCTGTGGTTTCCTTTCAGTTCTGTGGTTTGTTAAGGAGGTGCTCTGCTGGGAAGTGGGGTAGGTAAGGCAGGGGAGTGGAGGGGGGAGGAGTGAGGAGGAGGGAGAGCCTGGGGGCGCTGGAATTAGACTGTTCTTAAGGCAAGGGGAGACTAAGCCTGTGTGTGCGTGCCCGTGTCCCACTAAAATAGGATGGCCACGCACGATTTTTTTCTTTCTTTTTTTAGGTTTATTTATTTTTTGTGTGCATGGCTAGTGCCTGAGGAGGCCAGTATAGGGTGTCGAATCCCCTGGAACTGGAGTTATGGATGACTGTAAGTGATAAGCTGCCACATGGGTGCTGGGAACCAAACCTGAGTCCTCTGCAAGAGCAACAGGTGTTCTTAATTGCTGAGCAAATCTCCAGCCCCTGCATATATGATTACTGTAAAAACAAAGAAAGGCGACTGTCCCTTGATGAGTTAGAACACACACTAGGGTCTGTCTGCTTTGTGACAACGGTGCTCTTGGGTGTGTCTTGTTTTTGTCTCTGAGCACTTCTCTCTTAACCTTTGTGCTCAAGCCTATATTAAAATATCTGAAGGGGGGCTGAAGAGATGGCTCTTCCAGAGGACCTGGGTTTGACGTCTAACACTTATATGGAGGTGCACCACTGTGTGTAACTCCAGTTCTAGGGGATCAGATGCCTTCTTCTGCCCATTGAGGGCACTGCACACACAAGGTGCACATGCACACATACAGGCTAAACACCCACACCCTTAAAATAAATTAGAAAAGATATTTTTTTTAAAGATTGAAAAATCTGTGGTAAACCCTGTGCTGGCTAGTTTTTATGTCAACTTGACACAGGCTAGCGTCATTTTGGAAGAGGGACCCTCAAGTAAGAAAATGCCAGATTGGCCTGTGGGTAAGCCTGTGGTGCATTTTCTTAATGGATGTTTGATGTGGAGGGTCCGGTTCACTGTGGGTGGTGGGCCCCATGAACTGGTGGTCCTGGGTTCTATAAGAAAGCAGGCTGAGCAAGCCATGAGAGCAAGCCCGTAAGCAGAAAGTACTCCTCCATGGCTTCTGCATCAGCTCCTGCCTTGAGTTCCTGACCTGACTTCCCTCAGTGATGGAATGTGACCTTAGCATTGTAAGCTGAATAAACCCTTTCCTCCCCAAGTTATCACAGCAATAGAAATCCCAACTAAGATAAACCCCAACTCCCCTTCATAGACAGGCTGGTTCTGAAATTCTTTTATGGGTGGAAGCCACAGGTCTCGATTTTTGCTAAGTCAGGTCCCTAAAAGTCTAGAGAAAGTCCTCAGGGCGCTGTGCCTCCTGCATCTGTTCCCCAAACTGCTAGCAATAGGGATTCTCAGAGCAGTCAGAGCTCGTTCTGGGTTGGACAGTCACTTTACACAGGGGACAAATAAGGTGACTTCACTATGCTGGACACTGCTTAAGAAGGCATGATAGGGTGGGTGATACCCTGACTTCCTGGAATTCAAAGTTGGACTGAGGGAGCCTTTGAACACAGCCTGTGGAAGAAATGGACGACAATCTGAGACATGCGTTTTGGATTACACCTCCCTGGAGTCCAGCTGGACCTTGAGTCTGTTCTCACTGGAGAGAACAGCAAGGGCTCCAGCCTGGGATTGGGTGGCTTAGAAGGGGAGGTGCATTCCGTGAGGTTAGGGTGATGGGAAAAGGCACATGCCTTTAATCCTAGCACTTAGGATGCAGAGCCAGGCGGATCTCTGTGAGTTTGAGGCCAGCCTGGTCTACAGAGCAAGATCCAGGACAGGCACCAAAACTACACAAAGAAACCCTGACTTGAAAAACAAACACACACAACAACAAAAGAACCTAAATGAAACTAGCTAACACATTCATCAAAATAGCTTATCTTATCCCTGGTGTAGGTGGTGACTGTGCCTCATCTCATTGATGGGAACTGACTTTACAGTCTGATTGGCTAACTGGCAAAAAGGGGAAGGGGGGCTGTTCAAGAATATGGACCTTTGTCTGGCTGAGTACCTTTGATTGAAAAGACAAAACTGGTTTTCACAAGGGTATCAGAAGGTGAGGTTAGAGAGGTCGGCAGGCCCAGGTCACATAAGACCTTGTGGGCTTTGGTTAGGGGGCAGGAAAAGGGTTACCAGGTCAGACATTGAGCTTGAGTCTCTGGGGCCTGGCTTTCCTGAGAACCATGAACGTTTGGCCCTGAGAGCTGCCGCCACTGAGGTTCTTGAGGGGCTACACTCTAAGAGGCTGCCCTGCGCCCTGCGTGCTCACCTTACCAGACCAGTGGGAGTGAGGTTCTGGAACGTGTCTGTTGACTTGGGCTGACCTGGGGCCCCGATGGTTTTCTTCCGCTTCCCTTGTGGGGTTCCCCTATTTTGCCTGACCCTGAGATGATCTACTCTGCAGACTCATGAGGTGATGCGGAGGGCACACTGCATTGACCACCCATCCCACCTTCCCATCCCTCTTCTTTGCCTCTCTCTCCCTCCCCCACCCCTTCCCATCCCTCTTCTTTGCCTCCCTCTTTCCTTCCCCACCCCTTCCCATCCCTCTTCTTTGCCTCTCCCCCTCCCTCCTTATTTTTTTTTTTCCTATTATTCTTTTCTGGCCTGACCTACCTGAGTCTCTGGGTTCCTCTGACTGCCCAGGTCCCGGTCTGTGTTCTGAAAAGGGGGGAGCTCTCTTAAAGGCAGTGGCACCCAGAGAGCTGGGACATTGTGTGTGCCAGTGGGTCTCATGCAGCTGTGGTGATGACAAAGTGTCACCCTTTGAAAGGTCACTTTTTACTATTTATTTAGTGGTACTGGACTAGAACCTAGGACTCCACACATTCTAGGGAAGCACTGTACCACCAGACCACACCCCAACATCTCATAATCCACTCTTGATCCTTTAGACTTCCTTAAAGTAAAGGTTTTCTTGAGTCAGTATGTTGATAACTTTTCAAAGATTTATTTTCTTATGTGTGTATGAGTGTTTATCTGTGTATATGTATGTGCACCATGTGCATGCCTGGGGTCCATGGAGGCCAGAAAAGAGTGTCGGATATCCTGGAGCCAGAGCTAAAGGCAGTTGTGAACCACCATGTGGGTGCTCAGAACTGAACCTGGGTCCTCTGCCAGGGCAGTAAGTGCTCTTAACCACTGAGCTGCCTCTCCAGCCCCTCTTATTTTAAAACAACAACAAAAAAAAAATGTTAACACAGAATTTGCCTCCTAACCGTTTACCCGGTTCCGTGCATGAGAGCACCCTGACATCCATCCAGAGCTCTGTCTTGTAAAACTGAAACTCCTCAGCCGTTAAACACTGGCTCCCCACTTCCTCCTACACCAGCCCCTGCCCACTGCCCGCCCACTTGATTTCTTTCTTTCTTTAACAGTATTAACCAGAAGTTTTATTTCCTAAGTTACTGTCCCTTCATTGCCTCCCCTTTTTAGCACTCTTAAGTGCTTGCCTGCTTCTGAGCGCCTCTGTGGGAAGGAGGCACAGGCTCACAGTAAAGAACATTTTTACATCTGGTTGTCTGGAAACGAGAGTGTCTGTTTACCCTGGTGTATAGGGTTTCCTTTTGCATTACCTTTTCAGTAAAGGAGAATTAATTTAAGAAATAAAATGAAAAGGGAATGAATGGGAGGTGGCTCAGCAGTTAAGAGGACTCAGTTTCAATTCTCAGCACCCACCGTAGTGGTTCACAGTTTTTGGGGGGATCACATGTTCTTTTCCAGCACCCATGTGGTGCACAGACGTATAAACAGCCAAGATACTCATACACATCAAGAATGAAAAGATAAGTGGTGCTTGGCCATGACTGCGCAGAGTCAGGTGGTGGGGAGGCCCCATGGCAGGCGCGTCTGGTCCCTATTACTATGAGAAAATGACTAAGATCAGCTACTTAAAGGGGAAGATGGTTGTTTTAGTGCACATTTCAGAAGGATTAGTTTAAAATGGTTTGGGCCTGTGGTGAGTCAGGACATCATGTTGGGAGTGGTTAGTGGGCCAAGGTCAGCTTCCCTCAAGGGAGCCAGGAAGTAAAAAGGAGGTGGGTGAGAGGATGTGGTTGGGGTTCCAATACCCTGACTTCCATAGGATGAGGAGTAACTTCTTTAGGGTTCTTGTATCTCTCAGTGGCTAAGTGTTTAGGACAAGGCTTTCTGGGGACATTTAAAAGCCAAACCACAGTGTCAAGGAAGGGTCCTGAGAAGATGCCGGTGTTCAGGCAGCTGCTCTTGCTGGCCAGAAACTGCAGGACCAGAAAGAGAATGTTTCCGTGTTCCCGCTGATGCCAGCAGGAACCAGGATCATAAAGCTAGTTTGTCTTCTAACATCTTTAAATATTGTTCTTCACTCAATCCTAAAGTTATTTTCTTAAAGCCGCAGAACCTGCTCTGGAGGGGTGATACTGCTGTTGAGGGGCCTGACACCTGGAGCCTCCCTGCAGTGGGTGGCAGGGCTGTGACGTGGACGCAGGCTCCTCAGATGGTGCCTGGCTCGCTCAGCCTCCTTCAGCAACTCGGAAAAAAATCAGTCAACTTGAGGAAACAGCATTGAGGGTACATTTAGGGGTGGGGCTGATCAGGTGGTGGCTGATGCCGTCTTCTGCAGGGTCTGGGAGTCCAGCCCTCTTTGTGGGCAGCACCAGATAGGGTGGGAAATTCTCGGCTTTGTGTTTGGATGCTGTCTGTACCCAGTGCAAAGGAGCAGGATTGTGTCATACCTTCCTGTCTGAGCTGTGTTGAAGCCATTGTTTTCTAGGGCTATGGTGACATCGTGTGGAGGTTTCGTCATGTGTCACCTGGGGTTCTAATAGGACTGTTGGGGACATGGCTGTGCACATCACACTCTACTGTTTGACACAGAACAGAACGGTTGTATAATAATGAACATTACTGTCTGTGGTGGTGTTTATTATAGTACTGGCTCTGGAGGAAACCTTACCGCAAACCTTTAAGAGCTCAGCCTGGAGGATCTACCTCCCCAGCCTTGGGATGCTGCACGGAATGGGAAATGCAAATCAAAATGGTTGCAGTGTAACAGAAGGATGTAATTTTGGTTCCTGAAGGAGACTCTTAGGCAGGATTTGTTTCAGGTTTCTGTGTCAGGGTTGGGAATGAATGCATGGTCACCAGGCTCTACTCCTTGGTCCTTAGGTCTTGGCTGTGGTGTCCCTTGGCACTCTCTTAGGGTAGCAAGATGCCATTGTAGCCCAATGCTCTCCCACATTCCAGTCTGTGTGGGCCTCAGCCACAGCACCTGTTCTGATTGGACCCACCCTAGGCCCATGTGACAGTCAAAAGCCTTCTCTGTGGCCAGGATGCGCAAGGCTTTGTTGGCCAGGTCCCAGTAGTGCGTCTGTTGGTGTCCACAGGCCAGAGTGATCTGGAGCCTCCTGGACTGAGAGGAAGAGGTCTCCGTCTCTTCTTGCTGCTGTTACAAACCCATAGAAGGAAGAGTGGCTTGAAATAATGAGGATGTATTTCCCTTAGTGCTGGAAGTCACAGGTGGTGTCTGAGTGACGATGTTGTGAGGCCACTTCCCAGTTGCACACTGCTAGCTTCTTGTGCCCTTGGATGGAGGGAGGGAACCAGGCCACTCTGAGAAGCCTCTTTAAATAGCACTGGACCCTTCCTGGAGGCTCTGTCCCCATGGCTTAATCACTCCTAATCGCTCATCTTGGGAGCTCGAATTGACTTCAGTGTGAGAACTTGAGGGACCCATTGACATCATCCTAGGCTGGTCCACAGAAGAGTTAGGTGCTGTTACAGGACAAGATAGATGGAGGTCGAGGGCATCCCCTACATGAGTGACACAGGTGTGGCTGTCTTTCCCACGCCCGTGTCCCGGGCTGTTGGCAGGGAGAGGATACCTTAGGACCTGGTCTTGCAGGGAAGCTGTTGTCGTCTGGGGACTTTGGAAGGAGCAAAGCAGGAACCTGTGAGGAGGTGGCATGGCTGCATGACAGTCACTGAACCCAGTTTCCACATCTGTGAGCTGCTTGCAGGGTCCGACTTTTCGGCCGGTTCTGACTACACTTGGAAAGCTGTGCAGCCCCCAAGGCTTTCTGGTCCACTCCATACAGTTGCTAAAATTTACTTTGTTTTTAAAAACTTTAGTGTAAACAGAACTCCTCACCTGAGCCTCCTGTGAACCCGTGAGGAGGCAGATCCTAGTGCTTCCTCAGGCAGGGAAGCCCAGCAGGCAGTCCCTAACACAGTTCAGGAGTCCCACATAGCTGCCCACAGAAACAGTGTAGAACAGGAAAACCACAGACCCCAACACAGAACCCCTCACCACAATGTGAGAGTTAAATCCAGAGAAATGACAGGGGTGAGCGAGAGGGTGAATCCCAGGACTGCAAAGTTGGCTTGATATTAAAACAAAAATAAACTCAGTATAATGTTAACAGAAAAAGGAAGGAAACCCATGTGGCTGCTTCAGTTGGGAACACTAATTGGCAATGATGGCAGACCTGCCTGTCTTCCAAGAGTATGGAACCCCCCAGCCACACCTCGTCCAACCAGCCACTCTACGGGAAATTGCAGGCTACCCCTTCCTGGTTCATGCTCACCTGAGTCCTCCTTCCTGTTGGTGGGAAGGTAAGACAGGAACCCAGGATATGAAGATTGACTCAGTGACACGTTACATTCTAGCAGAGGAACTGCCTTTTGATATGAATTAAGAGAGGCCCGAGTCTCAGTGGCCTTCAAATGCTCACCCCCTGTGACCTAGAGCTCTCCCACTAGAGATTTCACCTCCTCCCAGTAGCCATGTGTGCCTGTGACCAAGCCCAAAGCATATGGGCCTTTGAGGGACGTGTGCACACAACCACAGCTATCACATAGTGTCACTGCCCTAAAAACCTGTACTCTACATGTTCACACCTCACCTCTGTTTCTCTTTAAATTTTGGAAGCATTCTGGACTTACAGAAAAGTTACATAGCTAATAATGAACATTGTTTTCTGTTGCTGGAGGGCTTCTCTTCAGGTTCCACCAAGTCCCGTAGTCCCACAATCCACTATAAAATAATCACTCAGACGCTTACATTACTTATAAACTGTATGGCCGTGAGAGGTTTCTTGCTAACTGTTCTTATATCTTAAATTAACCCATTTCTATAAATCTATACCTTGCCACGTTGCTTGTGGCTTACCGGCGTCTTTACATGCTGCTTGTCCTGGCAGTGGCTTGCAGTGTCTCCCCCTCCTTCTTCCTGTTCCCTCAGTTGCCCTCTCTCCTTGTTCCGCCTATACTTCCTGCCTGGTCACTGGCCAGTGTTTTATTTATATAGAGCGATATCCACAGCAATTTTCTTCCAGTAGCTTTCCAAAAGTCACACGTGTGAGACCAGGACATTCACAGCAGAACATGACTACTCATGATGCCCTAGACTTTTTGGGCTTTACTGGGCTTTCCAGAGAGGTCCTATTCCAGTTTCCTGATCCAAGCCAGCATACACAAGGCAGTCATTTGTACTATTTCCTTAGTTTCCTCTTACTGGTGTATATGTTCTAGGCTGTTCGTGTGTGTGTGTGTGTGTGTGTGTGTGTGTGTGTGTGTGTGTCTGTCTGTCTGTCTGTCTGTCTGTCTGTCTATGTCTGTCTGTCTTTGTGTGTATGTGAAGTTTGTTTGACCTCCTTGAAAAATATCTTCAACTATTATTACTGAATCAAGTTCAGTTATCACCTAGTGTGAGACCCTTCTCTTGCCCACTTGGGGTGTTTGAATCAACTTTGCTTTTCCCCCTTGGCATCTGAGGTGCTGTCTCCTCAGAGGACACGCTGAGCCGACCACACATGCCTTTCCCCAGAGATCCTGTCTCTTTCCTCACCGACGGGTGAGGTTGGTTTAGTGTATTTTTTACCTTCAGTGCATGTGGCTGTTGTGTTCTAGGCTGCCTGCAGCAGCTCAGCTGATGCCTGTGTTCTCTCTGTCACAGTGTTCTCAGTTGTGGCTGGAGATGTTGCCTCTATCTGCCTGGCCTCCAAAAAGACACCAGACCCGAGGCTGGAAGCCCAGGATGTCTGCTCAAGTGTGCGGTGTACTGTTGTTTTGCTTTGAGACAAGGTCTTATATAGCTTAGGTTGCCCTCAAACTTGCTGTGTAGCTGAGAAGGACCTTGGATTCCAGATGATCCTGAGTTGTTGGGATTACAGGCAAACACCACCATGGCTGACTTTTAGTTGTGACAGACTCCAGCATGCCTGTGCTGTGTTGGAGACTGAGCTGTGTGAGACTGAGGAATGAGTGTTGGCCGCTCAGTGGCTGTCCTGCCCTGGGCCCTTGGTTACTTTGTACAGGTTACTCTCAGAATGCACGATACCTGTCTGCTCTCCACCTCAGGGCCATTGTGGACAGGTCTCCCTGCCATCTCTGACATTCATTCCAAGGATTCCCTGGAACCTGCAGTAACAGTGAATACCCACTTAGCATTCTCAGTGCCACATCTGGTGGACTCTGACGTTTGTCCTGTGACCTGGGACTGTTGCTGTCCCGTGTTAAGGAGCTGAGGCAGTGATAGCTGGTGGGTTCCCCACTGTGTCTCAGGCTGTCCTGACGTACCTGCTGATGTGCTCATCTGCCTTTCTTCCCCCATGTGGTTATGATGCCAGCTCTGAGTGCATAGGGACCCTGTGCTTGTTGTCATTATACTTAGTGGTCTCCAGGTCCTGTAGAAGCCACACGGGGACGAAGGATAACATCTGGGTGAGTGCTCTGAGCCCAGCCTGGATCAGCTGAGATACCAGTATTTGCTCCTCATGCATAAGCACCTTTCCTGCTGGTGGAGAATTACATGAGTAACTCACAGGTTGAAAATATTACATGGAAAATTCCAGAAGTAAACCACTCAATTGAAAAGATTTAGGTAACTTTCATAGCCAGATGGGGTGGCGCACGCCTTTAATTCCAGCACTAGTGAGGCAGAGGCAGGTGGATCTCTGTTGAGTTCGAGGCCAGCCTGGTCTACAGAGCAAGTTCCAGGACAGTCAGGGCCATTACACAGAGGAGCCCTATCTTGAAAAACAAACAATAACAACAACAAATAGCTTTCATTGCAGTCTTGTTCTAACTTGTATTATTTTTTTATGTTACTACTCTTACTCTCTTTCTGGGCCTAATGTATAAACTAAAGTTCACTATGTGAGAGAGAGAGAGAGAGAGAGAGAGAGAGAGAGAGAGAGAGAGAGAGAGAGTGTGTGTGTGTGTGTGTGTGTAAAGTTGGAGCATAGATAAAGGCTACAATACCAGCTGTGGTTTCACTGGGGTCTTGGGCCTTACCCCTGAGGTAAGGAGGCCTCATACAGGCTGTGTATCTTGGACAGTGACTGTTAAATACCCAGACTGTGTCCAGGTGCCCAGTGTCTGGTTTGTTTTACCCAGTGGGGGCTGTGTGCAGTGACTCATGTGCTCAGGTTGCAGAGGTCTGGCGGTGGAAGGCCTTGGCTTGTCCTCTTTCCTTCTCTCTTTCTTTTAGGTTGGTGTGTGAGAGTCCTCACCTCTGCGCTGGGTTTGAAAACAACAGATTCCCAGATGGAAGCTACTGCTCTGGCTTTGGGGCCTGGCTGTGTCTTGCAGTATGGCTCCAGGAAGTAATCTCTCCTCTTTTCACTGCAGGTCATCCACCCGGCCAGAGGTAGCCAGCATAGAGCCACTGGGCCCCAATGAACAGCAGTGTTCCCAGAAGGCAGTGGTGCAAGCCCGCTTAACCCAGCCAGCCCGCCTGACCAGCATCATCTTTGCAGAGGACATCAGTAAGGGTTTCATGTGCCATGGGAGATGCTCGAAGGGATTGTGAGACAGGGAAACACCGCCTTGAGACCTCTACCGGGAGGAGCTTAGGAAACACCTGTCCTGGTCCCTCCTCACTGAATTTGCAGCATTTTACCTTGTGGAGATTGGCTCTCAAAACTCATAAATTAGTATTTATTACCCCAGGTGCTCTTAGCTGGTGTCAAATCAAAATGAAGAAAATTGACCTAGTAGGAAACCATGCCTTTTCCTTCCCCATATTTGATTCATCACATCGCAGATGTGGAGTACAGTTTTCCTTCGTATCCGTAGTGGATTGGTCCCAGGATCCCCTGGGATGCTATGCTTCTGGGACCAGTCCGTCTTGTGTTCTAATGCAGTGCTGGCTTAGAACTGTCTCCCACATTCCTAAACCCAGTTCACACTAAGGAGCCAAGTGTTAGCCTAGCACAGTTAACCAACCATCCAGACAGGAAGACTTCGGCTTTTCTTGTGAACCCACATTTAAAGCTGTGTGGGAAAAAAATCCTTCAGGAACAGGAGGTTGTGCTCAGGCTGTAACCACGAAGGGAAGTGGCACACAGCAGCTGACTCTGCGCCTCGGCCAGTTCACCAGGGTCAGGACTCACACTGGGGCTGGCTTCTTGTTGTTGTTCTTTTGTTTGTTTTATTTTTACTTACTTATTACTGTGGGGATGATATGGGGGATATATGGCACACATATGGACACAGGGGATACCTTTGTGGAGTCAGTTCTTTTCTTCCTCCTTTACATGAGTTCTGGGTGTTGAACTCGTCTCCAGGTTTGTGCAGCCATTTCTCTGGTCTCCTTGTTTTTACTAATGTCAGCATTCCATAAGACTGTCCGCTATATTTATTGCAAGGCGGGTGCATGAATATAAGCACAGATTTTTTACTTCCTCATTAATAAGATAGATAACAGCGTCACCTGGAGAACTCTCTAGTGTAAGGACAACTGTGTATAATACTAGTTATTCTGACCATTCTCCAGGCAACAGATAGAAATACTTGTTCTATTTGTATTAGCCCACGTATCAAGAACTTTCACAATTCTTACATTGTCCCACTCAATGGTACACATCTGTAGTCCCAGCTACTCAGGCAGGAAGATTGCTTGGGTCTAGTATTTCAGAGCCAGACTGTACTCATGTCAAAAGAAAACTATGAGCCAGAGAAGTCTGAGCCATTTGTATCACATCCTGTTTTCCCTAAGGACACAAGTTCAGTTCCCAACACAAATCTCAGATTGCCTCCAACCACCTGGAACTCCAGCGCCAGGGGGATCTGAAGCCTCTGATGTTCGCAAGCACCAACACTCAGATGCACACACCTGTACACAAACACACACACCCTATACATAATTAAAATACAATTAAAAAACAATAAATTTTATATGCTGTGACCCAATAAACCTGGGAATCTAGGTAGGAAATAAGATAAATAAGCCCTAGGTATATAAGATAAAAGCCCTAGGAAATAAGATAAATAAAAACCTAGGTAGGAAATAAGATAAATAAGCCCAAGTTGTTAGGTACATAAATCTAGTGTTCCTAACACGGAACTGAATCTGAACAATAAATGTTTAACACAATGGAACATCTGTGAGGTAGCCTCCTGGTAAAAATCATACTCAGCAGGCTGGGCATATACCTTTAATCCCGGCACTTGGGAAGCAGAGGTAGGTGAATCTCTGTGAGGTCAAAGCCAGCCTGGTCTACTGTTCTACACAGGGAGTTCCAGGACAGCCAGGGCTACAGTAAGACTCTGTCTCAAAAAAAAGAAAGAAAGAAAAGAAAAAAATAAAAGAAAAAGGGAAAAAAGGCGGTGTGGGGGAGGGGATAGTATTCAGTGTTTAAAATTTAAAATGTGGGGTTGGAGTGATGACTCAGTAATTAAGACCATGTATTGTCCTTGCAGAGAACCTAAGTTCAGTTCCTAGCACTCATATTTCATGTCTCACAACTGCCTGTAACTAGCTCCAAGGACCCAAGGCTGTCTTCTGGCCTCCGTGGTCAGCTGCACTTAGGTGGCATACACACAGAACATACATATACACACAAGTAAAAGTAATTGTTCCGTAGCAGGGGCTGAACATGTAGCTCAGTGATCCAGCATTTCCTTAGCACTTCCTTAGTGGTGTATTGGCTTGTTGGTTCCTGGAGTCACTACCACTGGAGGTGGCCATGGAGGTGGGCAGTGGCTGGACACCATTTTCAGCACTAACGCCTCTCTGTCCCTGCACAGCCACAGGCCAGGTGCTGCGCTGCGACGCCATCGTTGACCTCATCCATGGCATTCAGATCGTCTCTACTACCCGTGAGCTCTATCTTGAAGACTCTCCATTGGAACTGAAGATCCAGGCTCTGGACTCAGAAGGTGACCACACCGGCTGCCCTTTGGCAGGCTGCTGCCTTGGCCATAGCCCCTTGTCCTCTCATGACTAGCTACTGTTCCAGCCAGGAAGGGGTAGCCACTGCCAAGGAGAAGCAGAGCGGGTAGAAGCTATCTCTGAGGTAGCTTGTCTTTCCCTGGTGGCGTCAAGCCTCAGCCCTCCTCATGTTCGGTGGCCTGGCCTGTGCATGCAGGTTATTAGCTAACTCTAGGAGCAGGCTTGGTGCCCATGCAGAGATAGTCTGTGCAGAGACAGTCCTTGGTACCTCTGTCTCAGGAGCTCACTTCTGGGCCGTGGTGGAAGCAATGGAAACCTTTATTCCTGCACAGTTTCCAGGCTGTTTTGGAATTCCTAAGCACTCCAGACCTCCAAACACCTGTCTAAGTGAGGGCAGCAGTGGGCTGCTGGCTCAGTTTCTCAGTGTCACTTCTTGACTAGTGTGGATAGTGACTGGTTCTGGGGTGGGATTCTTGTGTGTGGCCTTGCCTGGTGGTAGCACCGACCTCTTGGAAGGAGAGCAAGGGGAGTGTGCCATTCAGCTTGTCATAACTGTGACAGAATACCTGGGACATTCTTGATGCATGTTTTTAGAGGTTCCAGTCCATGTCTTTGGGCCCATGGCAGGGCAGAGCATCATGGTGGGCACTTGAGTCACAAGAGACTGCTCACTTTATGGTGGCCAGGAAGCAAAGAGATGGAAGAAAGAGTGGGGTCCTGATGATCCCCTTCAAGCCCAGGCCCCTGGTGACCTAACTTCTCCCCACTTGGCCCCACTTGTTTAAAAGTTTACCACATCTGGGGCTGGAGAGATGGCTCAGTGGTTAAGAGCATTGGCAGCTCTTTCAGAGGTTCTGAGTTCAATTCCCAGCAACCACATGGTGGCTCACAGCCATCTATAATTGGATCTGATACTCTCTTCTGGTATGCAGGTGTATATGCAGATAGCGTACCATAATACATTAAAATAAACAAGTCTTTAAACAAATTGTTTAAAAAAAGAAAGCTTACCACCTCTGAGCAGCATAGCACCACAGCTGTTACCTAAGCCTTCAAAACATGGATCCTTGCCCCTAGATCCTTAGGCAGTGGCAGTACTACCTGTGAATAAGCAAGGTCTGTGCAGGAAATGAGTGGCCCACATCAGGAAATCTGGAATCTGAAATGTATTCAGTCTTAAGCTTCTTGAAGCACTTGGAAGAGTCAATGCAAATATCCCCAGATCCGAAAACTACAAAATCAGAATTGCTTCCAGTCCCAAGCATCTACAGGTCACTAGGAGACAGTAGAGCTGGGGAGGAGACCCTGGGGACAACTGAGGTGGTGTGCAGGGTGCAGGTTAAAACTCTGGAGGAAGACAGAATGGTGAGGTGAGTAAGGACTGTGGGCTTACCAGACATGGGTGTACATTGGGGAGGGGGTGGGGGGGGCAGGTGTGTAGTAGTTGCCTTATAGCTGAGTCAGAATCTGAGCTGTAACCTGGCTCCAGGGGTCCTGCTTTGGGTCAGAAGTTGGCTGTCTTGTTCAGTAATGGGCAGCATAGTGAATGGGACCAAGGTTCTCTGGGCATATGTCTCTGTCACGTCTTTTCACCTGGGACCTTGTTGCTCCAGAGTAGCAATGAGTGGATGGGTCCTGGGAAAACTATTTTATAGAAGTAGGCTGGGAGCTGGGTGGCACATGCTTTTAATCCCAATACTCGAGAGATAGATGCAGGTGGATCTCTGTGAGTTCGAGGTCAGCCTGAACTACACAGAGAAACCCTGTCTGAGAGGGCAGCAGTCAGGGGCCAGATTTGTTCCAGGAATTGTAGTTTGAAGACCCTTGCTCAGTTTCTGCCTGAAGTTACTAAAAGATTATCCCTACTGAGATTTGTATGCATTAATTCACTTTGTTCTAATTTTTAAAAGATTATTTACTTTATGTGTGTGAGTGTTTGCATGTATGTATGTGCACCACATATGTGAAGTACCCACAGAGGCCAGAAGAGGGCTTCTGATCACCTGGAACTGGAGTTACAGTTGTGAGCCTCCATGTAGGGGCTGGGAACCAAACTTGGTTCTCCGCGAGAGCAGCCAGTGCTCTTGACCAGAGGGCCATCTCTCCAGGCCTAATTCACCTTTTAAAAAAGTAGGTTCTGGTTTAATTCACAAAATTTGTATTACCATCACCATGTCACTGTCTAATTTTAGAACTTCTCGTCAGTGTAGAAAGAAACCCAAAACCTGTGAACATTTACTGCCAGCTGACCGCTGCCCAGCCCCTGGCACAGTCCACCCTCCCCAGCCAGGTTTCTGTCTGCATTTCTTGCTCTGGACTCTTCCTGGAAGTGTGGTCACGTGGCACAGCCACAGAGTCTTCTGACCATCTTCTCTCACTCCCTCTAAGCCTGGTGCCTTCAGTCCGTGCACTTAGTTCTTATTGTTTAGCAGCATTCCACTGTGTGGACAGACCACATTGTTTCTCTAGCCGTCAGCTGATGGAATTTTGGGTTTTCACTTTGCCACTGTGGACTTCTGTGTAAAACATGTTTTAGCTTCTCTTGGGTAAATGCAGATGAGTGGGGCTGGAGAGATGGCTCAACAGTTAAGAGCACTGGCTGCTCTTGCAGAGGACTCAGGTTTTAATCCTAGCACCTATGTAGTGGCTTATAACCATCTGTAACTTCAATTCCAGGGGATCTGACACCCCTTTCTAGTCTCCTCTGGACACTAGGCCTGCATTTGTACATATAAATAAATCTTTAAGAAACAGCTGAGTGGTGTGCTTTCTGATTGGCTTTCCTCAACCAGACATACTTTGACCTTTGTCGTCAGTTTTGGTCCGAGTCTCTTCTGTGAATGAACTTGACCTTTGTAAGCTTTGAGAACTTCACTGTCTGAGAAGGGTTGGGTCTTCTCTAGATCCCTGTTGTTACTCAACACTAGCTCCACAGCTTATCAGATGTGTGGGAGTCTGTGGATGTCAGCCCTTGTGCTAGGCCACAAGCAAGTTGGGTAATGCCCATTGCACAGACAAGGAAGCTGTGCTAACTTACCCAGGTCACATGGCGCATAGGTGGCAGAGTATTCTGCTGCTGCTCTGATTCTCTCCTGCTGCAGTACTTTTCCTGGCTGTTGGCAGCTCTCTGCACTCTGCGTAGACCATCTGCTTGCTGTGGTTTGGATGTGATTTGCCTGCCTGAAACTCAAGTTCATTTTCTGTCCTCAGAGTATGAGTGCTTGGAAGTGGTGGTCCCTTTAAGAGCTGATTCAGTCATAAGAGGGACCGATGCAGTTCTTGCTGGATCTAGTTAGCTTGGTTTTGTTCAGTTCATACCTAGCAAGTCTGCCATCTGCCTGCCTCACTTTCCAAATTTTCAACATGTTTAAAATGCTATGAAGCAGCTTGTTTGTTGTGAAACAGGCTCTTATGTAGCCCAGGCTGACCTCTATTTCACAGACCTCCTTGCCTTTGCATCCAGAGTGATGGAATTATAGGCATGTTCTCTCACACCCAGTTTTCTACAGCGCTGGAATTTGAACCAAGGGCTTCATGCATATTAGGCATGTACTGTATCTACGACCCCTGTCCCCGATCCCTCATGATGCATCTTTGACGTGAGGTCTTCACTGGATGTGGCAACCTAATCTTGCATATTCATTCTCTTGAACCATGAGCTAAATAAACTGTTTTCCTTTACACATTACCTGTGTTAGTGTTCTACTATGACTAAATACCTGAAGATGTAGCTTAGAACGAAGAAAAGTTTACTTTGACTCATGGGTTCAGAATTTTAGTCCGTGGTTGTTTGACCTTATTGCTTTCTAGTATCCCTTGCAGTGGCCACAGGCTGGTGCCACAGGCTGGTGCCAAGTCTTTGGGGGAATTTAAGATCCAAACTATAATGTTCTGTCATAGATGTGTTTATTTTAGGAACTGAAAATGGACTGTCACAGGACTCCTTAAACATTCTCCTCTTGTAGCCAAGCAATTTTCATGTGGTCTCGGGTGTGTAGGAACTTAAAGTAGGCATCAAGTCAAATTTTTACTCATAATAAATCATGCATTCATTTTAAAACAGTGCTTTTGTGTTTATTAAAGATGAAAGCAAATTGGCATACTAACAAGATGGGTGTGCCTACTCACTTTTACATAAAGAATTAAATCCCAGATGGGTATTTGATACTGTAGGACACAGAGCGTTTGCTGTCCTTTTCAGAGCTGATGGATATTTTGATTTTTGATGTCTCGGTGCTGAGAATGCTGCTTTGCATAAATGCAGAGTGCAAGATGGGAGAAATTCATTTAGGGCCATTTCAGAAATCCCGAGCCAAAATTCACATACTGATTTTCTATGCAACTTCAGTTGGCAACTCACATGGCAATATTTTAAGGTGAGGGAGGGATTGAGACAGGGATTGAGACAGGGCCAGCTCAGGCTGGCCTCAAACTCACTGTAGCCGAGGATGTCTTGTACCCCTGTTCTTCCTGCCTCTCCTGCACAAGTGCTGAGATTACAGGCATGTCTCACTGGGCCAGCCTCATGGAGCAGTTTTTAAAATCAAAATTATAACACAATACAACCCCAAAGATAAACTAGTTGGCTGTGTGCTGAGGAATGACAGGAAAATCCAGAAAAGTCCTTGTTTTTCTTAAACAATTACATTATTTTTTATGTATATTGGTATTTTACCTGCATGTATGTCTGTGAGGGTGTCAGGTCCCCTGGGACAGGAGGTATAGACAATTGTGAGAGGCCATGTGGATGCTGGGAATTGAACTCAGGACCTTTGGAAAAGCAGCCAGTGCTCTTAATCTCTGAGCCATCTCTCCAGCCCTAATTATGAAATTTTTAAGAGCAGAAAACTTTGTAGATATATTAAAACATTACATTTGTAACACATGGTGGTTTCAAATCTGAGCATGATGGAATGCCCAATGCAAAGTGCTCATGTTAGCCAGATGTGGTTGCCCACGCCTGGGACAGCAGAGGCAGGTAGACCTCTGTGGGTTCAACACTAGCCTGGCCTACACAGTGAGACCCTGTTTCATTAGAAACAAAACAGAACAAAAAGCCTACCAAAGAGCACATGTTGCATGTTCAGAACTGAGATTGTAGTAAAGTGTCATAACGTGACAATTCCACATTTGAACTTTTGATTATTTTCTGGTCATTGTCCCCATGTAAAAAATGTTTCACTGTTGTATTTTTTTTTTTTTTTTTTTTTTTTTTTTTTTTGGTTTTTCGAGACAGGGTTTCTCTGCGTAGCTTTGCGCCTTTCCTGGAGCTCACTTGGTAGCCCAGGCTGGCCTTGAACTCACAGAGATCCGCCTGCCTCTGCCTCCCGAGTGCTGGGATTAAAGGCGTGCGCCACCCCCGCCCGGCTTATTTTTTTTGTGGACCCCACATTCAGTCATGATGACAAGCTACAGTTTAAGAACTGGGAACTAAGACACTGCCCTTTTGACATGATGCTGTTTGCAGTGTTTCCAGAATTTCTCATCCCTCATGTACCATGTGCATCAGTGAAATGGAACTGAGCATGCTCCAGGTCCCCAGAGATGCTCACCTCCCTGTGCTGTGCTGTATCTTTGAGATGGAGGGCCTGGGCCCAATTCTCTGCTGTCAGAAGCCCTGCATCCTCTAGGCCTTCCTGCTCAGGTTTTCTCCCTGGCTTCTCCCTGACTTCCCAGGTGGAATTTGCCCTTTCTCGCTGACTTCTCTCAGCTCTTACTGGCCATGATACTCAGGGCTTGTTTTACCTTGTTGAGCTGAGCTCTTGGCTCCATTCTTCCCACTGCTTCTGGACTTTGGAGCCAGTGAGCATTGGACATGTGTTTGTTCATTTGAGTTGCATAATGTTTTTCTGAGGCTCTCCTCCCTTCTGTCCTGTAGACTAGGACAGAAGAGGTATGTCCTCTGAAGTCTGAGCTCCTGGGTCTCTTGACTGTGAGCCTTTGGGTCAAGGGTTCTGTGAGTTGTACACATGGTGCTCATAGCTACTTCTCAAGTGGAGAAGCAAGACTCTGGGCCTGGTCTGTGAGGCCATTTTGCCTTTTGCATCCTATAAACCTACAACCCCACCCCACCCCCACGTCACTCTTGGGGCAGGCTTATTTGGTGGTGCTTCCCTCATTCTCTCCTCTTAGCAAGCTGTGGGCCATGGCGTGGGGGTCATTATATGGCTTCCTCTGGTTTTATTTTGTCAGGAGTAATCAGGGTCCACCTTGCCCACAGGACAGGTTCACACAGGGTCCTGTATTCAGAAGGGGGCCAGACTTGGCTTCATGCTCAAATCCTGCTGTCTGGAAGTTCATAATTGTGGACTCTGGTTGCACCGTGGAGTGTGTGCTGGTGACATGGAGCCTTAGCAATTCAGGGTGCTGCATCCTTGCCTCCTTCATGCATCCTGGGATGGCTTCTGTGCCACCTTTCCCTGGCCCTTGGTTCCCTGGGTCCTCCTGTTCCCTGTCCTCGTTCTTAACCATTTCTACCCTCTACCTGTGGGAGTCTCAGTGGGGAGGGTTGGGTGCATGTGTAAGGCAGGACCACCCATTTAGGAAGGAGAGATAAGACTCGAGTTCTCTAGAGCCCAACCCAGGTGGGATGCTGGGTGGGGGTGCAATGGCTGGCAGGAAGAACCAGCAGTTGGCTGTGTCTGGCCTGTTTGTGCCCCAAATTGCAGGGCAGGGTTTCAAGGTCCCCCTGAGGACCTGTTGTCATCTTTGGACTAGTTCTCACCATGAGGGAGCATGCCCTCAGCTGGTTCCATACTTTAGGAAGGGTCTCCTGTTTCTCTTCTAACCTTCTGGCACTTTCCACTACCTTTGAATGAGAGCCCCACATCTGCATACACAGGAAGCCTGGAAAATTCCAGTCAGTTCCCCACGCACATCCTTCTGGACTGGTGGAACTTTAAGAAGCCCTAGCTTCTTCTGTCTCTTCATCTTGGGAGGCAGGGTGGGGTGAGAGAGGTGATAACAACTGAGCCCAGGAGCCATATGCGCCAGCCGCCACAGACATTCTACGAGACAGGGCCCTTGTGGGTTATCTGCCCCCCCTGCCCTCCTCGTAAGGCCCTCCTGCTCACTGGGGACACGTTCTCCCTCCTGCTCACTGGGGACACGTTCTCCCTCCTGCTCACTGGGGACACGTTCTGCCGCCTGCTCACTGGGGACACGTTCTGCCGCCTGCTCACTGGGGACACGTTCTGCCGCCTGCTCACTGGGGACACGTTCTCCCTCCTGCTCACTGGGGACACGTTCTGCCCTAAGATTTAATTTGAATTATGTTTATGTGTGTGTCGGGTTTGTGTGCAGGAGTGCAGGGCCCTTGGAGGTCAGGACCTGGAGTTCAGGTGATTATGAGTCACCCGATGTGGGTGCTGGGAACCAAACTCAGGTCCTCTCTAAGCGCAGTACACAGGGCTCTTAACCACTAAGCCATCTCTGTAGCCCACTGGAGACACTTTCTTGAATTGACCCAATAGATCCTTAAGGTGGAGTTCTTGTTCCCATTTTATAGTAGAGAGAAGAGGTCTGGAGTGAACCAGGAAGAACTCTCAGAGTACTCTTGGATATGCAAATGACCATGGTCAAGGAGCTGACTACCCATTGGGTTATCATATTGAATGTCTGGTAGTGATTGTATAACTTAAAGGGATCATAGAATAGCCTCTAGTCTCCATCAGCATCCTGCAGGGTCAGCCTGCTTGGTTCTTCCACGAGGGAGCTAGAAATCAGCTGGGCTGGGCTGTCTGTGCTCACCATGGGGAGGGGGAGAAAGAAGAGGTTCCTGTGGTACCAGCTGTGTCACAGAAAGGGGCTGGGCTATGAGGTGATGTGCACCTTGTCTCTGGGGTATGATGAAAAGATGTCTGGTGTCCTTGCCATGCGAGTTCAAGGTGTGGATTTCAGTATCTACCTCATGGGTGTTAGGGAGACAAGCTACTTTAGTCCAGGGGCTTCTTTAGGGTTTGAGAACCATAACTTTTCATCTGTTCAACACCTCCCTATACTTTCATCCATTCTGGAGGTTTACCTGTCAGAGGTGGAAAGACACCCAAGGAACTTTAAGAAGAGACCTCCCTTCCTCTAGTCTCCCCTGAGAAGTAAAGGCAAAGGCCACCTTTCTCTGCCTTTTTTGCTAACTGTGGTTTGATTTGGGCTTTAAAAACAAAGATTTATTAGTTTAGTCTTTATGTATGTGTGTGTGCCTGCATGAGTTTATTGCTTACACCACCTGCATACAGGTGCCCACAGAATCCAGTGGGCATCAGAGTTACAGGCAGTTGTGAGCCACCTGATTTGGATGCTGGGAACCAAACCTGAATCTCCTGGATGAGCAATCAGCACTCTTAACCTCTGAGCCAGCTCTCCAGCCTCCGATTTGGCCTTTGAGATCTTGGGTGAAGAAGGTGAGATTCAGGGTAGTCTGATTAAATAAAGATCCTATTGTTTTATGATTTGGGTCTGAACTGTCTCATAGGCTCGTGTTGACTTGGACACAGGTGCAGGAGTGTTCAGAGATGGGCCATGAAGGACCTGACCTTGTCAGGTGATGGCTTTATAATTTGATGAGCTTTGGAGGGGTGCAAACTCAGGAGATTCGACCAGGCTGAACAGGCCATTGGGAACATGCTCTTATGTTCTGCATCTTGTCTCCATTTCCTCCCTCTGTCCCTGATTCTTCACTCCAGTGTGGTGAGAAGCGTTGCCTTGCCCTCCCTTGGTGGCCCCTGCTGCCTTGATACACTCCTATGCTCCTGTACCTCTAAGGGAGGCCTTCTTTCTTCAATAAATGACAAGGAGGTTGATTAATGGCCTAGGTCTCAGTGGTCTCCGAAGGTATCTACACCTACAGAGGGTTCAAGGTTAAGTGGGGGAGGGACAGGCCTGGGTTCAAATCTTGGCTCAGTCTATTATGGTCACCATTTCTTTGAGCCTTAGTTTCTGAAATGGAGGTCATGGTGTGTGTGTGCCTTGCAGGGGTGTGGTGCTGAGCATCGTGGCTGCATGTAGTCAAAGTTGCCATCTCCCTGTCCCTGGACCGTAGGGAGCAAACTCATGCATTTCTGCCTCTGAATTCTTTCTCAGGGAACACCTTCAGCACCCTTGCAGGACTGGTCTTTGACTGGACAATTGTGAAGGATACAGAGGCCAACGGGTTCTCAGACTCCCACAATGCACTACGGTAAGAGGCTCTGTGACAAGGCCTGGCCACCTTTGAGTGGATGTAGGAAATTGGAGGTCCTTAGGCTTCCTCCTGTCAGTGAAGAGGCCAGGGCAGCTCCCAGGATGCTTGGTGCCCACAGTGACTAATTGGGGAAGAGTTTAGTGCTTCCCAAGCATGCAGGCAGCCTCTGTGATCCATTGTGGTGTATTCTGTGGGAACTTGTCAGAGAGGTCGGGATATCTAGCTGGACAAAGAAGACACAGAACTCTGGAAGGCTGCCTTGGGGTGCAAGGGACATGTGGGTGGCCCTAGAGGGAAGTGCTTCCCTGGTGAGCAAGTTAAAGGGGAGGCAAGTTCTAGCTAAGAGGAAAGGCCAGCAGCAAAAAAAGTTCTTAGGATAGGCTGGGTCTCCAGCATGGAGTGTAGACAGACTCATAAAGAGAGGGTGTCAGAGCATCTGGACTCATTACACCCCTCCCCCAGCAGCCATCTGGCCTATGCCCTTTCCACTGACCTTTCCACTTTCCAGCCAGGGAAACTGAGGTTTGGAGAGAAAGGGCCTGTTGGTAAGTGGCTGATTGGCATTTGTACTCAGATCTCTGTAGATCTGCTTTATCCAGCATGGGAGCTGCTGAGCCCATGCTGAGTCAAAGGTACGTTTGACAGAAGGAAAGTTCCTTCTGGGTCAGCAAGATGGCTTGGTGGGCAAAGGGACTCATCACCAAGATGACCTGAGTCCCCATGGCATGCCACATGGTAGAAGGAGAATTGACCTCTTGACCTTCTCACTTGAGCCGTGACATGAACACACACACACACACACACACACACACACACACACACACACACACACACGTGCGCACGCACGAAATTTTTTTTTAAGTTTCTTTCCTGAGACATGCTCCTTACCTTTAAAGCCATGGTTGAAGGCTAGCTATCTGTTGGCTGGAGTGGCATTGGAGTGATTCAATTTAAAACCTACAGAAAATGCCAGTGTAGTGTAGAAAAGGTTCCCTAAATTGTTTGAGGGCCCAGTGCCAGGGTGATGTCCTGTCAACTTTGATCATTTTACTGTGCTTTCACTACCATTAGGATATTGAGTATCTACAATACAGTTGTCAAGATCAGGAAATTGGGGCTGGAGAGGTGGCTCAGCAGTTAAGAGCATTGACTGCTCTTCCAGAGGACCCAGGTTTGGTTCCCAGAACCCCTGTAGCTCAGAGCAGTCTGTAACTCTGGTTCCAGGGGATCCATCACCCTCTTCTGACCTCCACAGGCACTGCATGCACACAGAGCACAGATATACATGCAGGCAAGACACACATACAAAATTAAATATTATTTTAAAAATCAGGAGATTTACCCAGGTGCATGCTATCTTCAGAACTTACGGTAGCAACCCAGGGTCACATACTGCATGCTGTCACTTTTCTTTCTTTCTTTCTTTTTTGTCTGTCAGCCTGGGAAAGTCCCTTGGTCTTTCTTTGATTTTCAGGGTCTTGACACTTAGGAAAATGACAGTCCAGGTGGTATGCTGGGCATGGGTCTTGTGCATACTAGACTGCACTCTGTCACTGAGCTACTCGATGATAAACCACAGCTTACCACAGCGCTGGGTTGATCTGGGGAGACTGCAAGTGCGTCCTGCAGGTTGTTTCTTCTTGGGCAGAGCAGGGGGCCTTGTTATAAATTGCTAGCTGAAAGAAAGACAAAGTAGGGAGCCCATAAGCCAGGCCTGCTGGGCAGCACGCTCTCAGGAGGGTTCACTGTATGTGACTGATTTGTTGAGCTGGTCGGCATTACTGACCCTCTTTGAGTTGGGGCCTTGGGCTTGCCTTTTAATGTGACTTCTTCTCTGTAGATCCAGCTGATGGCCTCAAATTCCGGTGTATGTCATCATGTGTGGGTGTTGATATAGTGCCCATTCCCAAGACCGGTATATTCCACAAAGGCGCTGCAGCTCTAACTCAGACAGTAGCAAAGTTGTGTGTCTAATGTTTCCAAGCAGTGTGATTCATGACGTCAGCACCTCTTATTCCGGGATCCAGCCCTCAGAAGGAAACCCTGATAATGGTGAACATCACACCGGGTTCTGGGAAGTTCCATGTTCAGGTCTCGTGATGCATTCCCCTTTCAGAATCCTCACCTTCTTGGAATCCACGTATATCCCACCTTCCTACATCTCAGAGATGGAGAAAGCAGCCAAGCAGGGCGACACAATCCTCGTGTCTGGGATGAAGACCGGAAGCTCCAAGCTCAAGGCTCGAATTCAGGAGGCTGTCTACAAGGTAGGCCTAGGCTCCACTGTGCTGTCCCCGCAGTGGAGTAAGGTAGACAGTGGATTACAGAACGGCTCTAGGGTGTTATGACTTCTGTATCTTTCTGTTTGATTTATGTGAGCCATGGTGTAGGGATGTTGAGGCTCCAGAAATCATCATCATGGAGGTCACAGCAACTCCTCCTCCGTTTTGAAGGCGTTACCTCATTTCTAGGAAGTGCTCCCCAACCTGATGCAGGGGCACACCCACTATCTGACTGGCTTGGTGGCCATTTGTGGATGGTTGCATCTCCTCACCTCTCCCTAGTTAGTAAAAGGCTTTTTCTGCCAGCCTTGCTAGGCAGCACCTGCCCTGAGTCCAGACCTGTGTAGGCCATTGGGGTGCTGAAGCAAATCTACGGAGACGGAAGATGGCCATGAGTCCACCCGGAACATTCTGGGTCTGTCGGCACTTCTGTCCACGAGCATTATTTCTGTCATCGGTTTTCTCTGACAATGAAAGCCACAACTCCTGGTTCGGAATCTGACACTCAGGGTACACTGGACAGGAGGCCCTGTCCTCCTTCTTCTCAGTCTCTCAAGTTGCTTCCTGAGGTGTGGGTGGGGGCTGAGGGATGAGCTGGGGAAGAGACCAGGAGTAGGAACTGAGAACACACGATACTTCCCCTTTCAGGTCATCTTGGACCTCTGAGCATTTGTGGAGTGAGGGCTTGAACATTGGTAGACAGCCTCTGCAGACATTGCTCCTGGCTCTTCTGTTTTCTCTGTGTAGTAACTGTCACTTTAAATCAAGATAGAACATGGGTAATGTACAGCGAGTAGTCATGTGTTTTTGGCAGTGGCAGTTTTGAGTGCACCCTGGTGCCATACCTATGGGGTTCTCCTGGGGCCTAGGGTGTGGGGTTGCAAGTGATATCCTGTTTCTCCATGCCTGTAGTAGTCAAAAGATAAAACAGAGTTCTGGGGCTTCAGCTGTACCTGAGCTGTGTAACTAGTGTGGGTCAGTCCTGGCTCAGTCTCCAGCACTACATAAAAATAGAACAAATTGGGCTGTAGAGATGGCTTATAGCTAAGAGTGCTTGCTGCTCTTACAGAGAACCCAAGTCCAGTTCCCAGTAACTACATCAGGTGGCTCAAAGTCAAGATACAGGGTACCCAGTTCCCTCTCCTGGCCTCCACAGGTATCCACACACGTGGCATATACACACAGAGGAACACATGTACATGTAATTTAAAAGAAAATAAATGTTTAAAAAAAAACAAAAACAAAACAACAACAAAAAAACTCACCATGGGTTAAAGAGATGGTTCAGCAGTTAAGAGCACTTGCTGCTTTTCCAGAGGACCTGCGTTTGGTTCCCAGCACCCACATGGCAGCTCATTAACCATCTGTAACTCCAGTTCCAGAGGATCCAACACCCTCTTCTGGCCTCAGTGGGAATGAGGCACGCATGTGGTGCATAGACACACATGTAGGCTAAACACCTGTATGCCTTAAAACACACACACAGGCCGGGCGTTGGTGATGCACGCCTTTAATCCCAGCACTCAGGAGGCAGAGGCAGGCGGAGCTCTGTGAGTTCAAGGCCAGCCTGGGCTACAGAGTGAGTTCCAGGAAAGGCACAAAGCTACACAGAGAAACCAAAAAACAAAACAAAACAAAAAAAAAACCACCACACACACACACACACACACAGCCACAGAGCATACCACTATCACCACAAAAACAAAAAAGCCTTAAACCTTTCTTCCAACTCCCCTGCCCCCATTCCCCACCCTACCTTACCCTCTTTCTCCTTTTCTCTGTGCTAAGAATGTTCGCCCTGCAGAAGTCAGGCTGCTGATCTTGGAGAACATCCTTCTGAATCCAGCCTACGATGTCTACCTGTTGGTGGGGACCTCCATTCGCTACAAGGTTCAGAAGATCAGGCAGGGGAAGATTACAGGTACATCCATGTTAGATGCTTCCCTCTTTCTTAAAAAAAAAAATTTTATTTATTTTTTATGTGTATGGGTATCTTGCCTGAATACATATGTGTGTGTGTCTGTCTGTCCATCGTGCCCCCCCCACCTATGTGTATGCAGTACCTGAGGAGGCCAGAAGAGGGCAATAGATCCCTGGAATTGGAGTCAGCACTATGGTAGTGAGCCACTATATGGGTACTGGGAACTGAACCTGGAGCAGAGCACACACAGGAGGAGACTCTGCCATTTTCTTTGTGTGATCTTTTTTCCCCCATCACTGTCTTTTTGGGTGTTATCATCATGTTTAGTCATTGGAACACCTTTTAACTTCCAGAGCTGGATTTAACCATTCTGTTTGGAAATCAGCTTACATTAATTGACATTTTCTTCCATAAATGTATGAAGTGTAAAAACTGGGAATTTCACTGAGACTTTCACATTAAAGAAATCTGTAGCTGGGCATAGTAGTGTCTCTGATCAGGCCCTCAGGAGGATGAACCAGGCAGATCATGAATATAAATGAACCTGGGATAGAATATAAGTTCAAAGACAGCCTGGGCTACAGATCAAGGCCTTGTCTCAAATAGAAAAGTATGAAGATTCATTGAAAGTGATCAAAGAGGCACCCCTTCCCAGTCAGGAATTCTGAATTTACAGCTGCTTCTCAAGATGAGTGCTTTTGACTTGAGTCTAAATGTTGATGGTTTGGGTGACTACACAAACCTTCTAGTTATATGTATGGATGCTTTGCCTTGTGTATGTGCTCCATATGTGTTCCTGCAGAGGGCAGAAGAGCACATTAGATCCCTTGGAACTGGCATCACAGATGGTTTACGAGCCTCCATGTAGGTGCTGGGAATAAATCCAACAAGTGCTCTTAACCATTGAGCCACCTCTCTTGCCCCCAGAGTCTTCTAATTTATATATATATAAAATGTGTATGGGTGTTTTTTTTTTTCATGTTTATCTAAGCACCACTGTGTGTGTAGTGCCTATGGAGGCCTGAAGAAGGTGTTAGATAGTTTGAGCAAACATATGGGTGTTGGGAATTGAAACTGGGTCCTTTGGAAGAGTGGCCAGTGCTCTTAACCACTGAACCACCTCTCCAGCCCTAGCCTGGAAAAACCTTCTAACACAAAAGAACAGGAACACAGGCTTAGCCAGCAGAGTGCCTCTGAGCTGCATCCCCAGCCCAACTCATTCTTAAAATTCTAATGCATTCTTTCCACAAGGGCCATACTGGTGTGTGTGTGTGTGTGTGTGTGTGTGTGTGTGTGTGTGTGTGTGTGGTGTGGGTGGCAGAATGCCTTTTCTGTACTTCTGTGGTGCTTCTGTGTGAACATTTGATGCAGACTCATGTGAGCTATATCCACGTGTTTCCCTACATTGTGCAGCACATTTATGGGATTTCTGATACCAGAAGAGTTTGAAGTTCTGTTGAAAGTTCTTGACATTCTTTCCTTACAGTTCTGTGTGGATGTTGGCTCCTGTCATGTTGCTTACAATAGGAAGTTTTCTTGTGTTTTAGGATTTGGTGTCTTGCTCTATTATTCAGGTTGGCCTTGATCCTGAGTCCCAGTAACACAACCATCTCCTCATTTGATGTATTGCTATTAGTGACTGCAACATTCCAACAATGTCTGTCCTTGTCTTCCTGGCTCGTCTCCACTGGGCCCCTCCCTTAGGTTCTGAAGTCTTCTGCTGTACACTGTAGCCTAAATCCATACAATCACTGACAAATTCTCTCAGGTTTACTTGTGCAGCACCCAGGGAACACCAGGCTGCTGCACTTCTCCAGCATCATATCCTGTAAAGGGTCCTCAGACAGTAGCCAGGTCCTGCCACCCCTCAAGGGAAGTCTACAGCTTTGTCATTGTCCTAACTAGTGTTTTGTCAACTAGACAGAAGGTACAGTCATCTGGGAAGAGGGAACCTCAATTGAGAAGACACCTCTATCAGACTGGCTTGTAGGCAAGTCTGTAGAGCATTTTCTTGATTAATGATGGATGTGGGAGGGCCCAGCCCTTTGGACAGTGCCATTCCTAGACAGATGTTCCTGAATAACATATAAGAGAGCAGGCTGAGCAAACTGTGAGAAGCAAGCTAGTATGCAGCATTTCTCCATGGTCTGTGCTCAGTTCCAGCCTCCAGGTTCCTGCCCTGACTTTCTTATAATGGACTATTATACACTATAAGTTGGAGGAGTGGGGAACAGAGATGTCTCAGCAATTAAGAGCACTGGCTGCTCTTTTAGAGGACTAGGTTTAATTTCCAGAGCCTATATAGTAGCTCACAACCATCTGTAACTATTTCCAGGGGATCTGACTCTCTTCTGGCCCCCCATTGGCACAAGGCATCACACTGGTGCACAAAATATACATGCAGACAAAACAGACACATAAAAAAATTAAAATTATAAGTTGAAATAAACTTTTTCTTCTCCTACTTGCTTTTGGTTGTGGTGTTTATCACAGCAACAGAAAACAAAACTAAAACAGTCCTCAAATGGCCTTTTCCATTCCAAAAGGCAGGAATGGGGACACAGAAAGGAAGGATGGAATCGAAGCAAGTCCAAACCCAGCAGGGCCAACACTCAGTCCTGAAGTTCAGTTCCAGCATCCCATGCATGTGGTGATGGTATGACTGAGCTGTAGTGGGCTTGAGCAGCCCTGCACCTGCAGCCTTCCCAGTTATATCCCACCTAGCCTGTTCCTAGGGCTGGCTCTACTCGTTACCTGCAGCTTCCACCCTCCTAGCATCTTCCAACATCAAGTCTCCATTTCAACTTAGGCTGCATCCTTACAGCTTCATCCATGCATTGTTTTCTCAGGTCGCTACAGCTCTCCATTGAATCTATGCAGAAGTCTATATGACTCCTTAACTCTTGCATCTCTTACATTCTGCAGGTTTGCTAAACCAGCATCATGGGATGGTGGTACCATCGTCTGTTGCCAGCTCAAGCAAAAGCTGGACTGACTTGGCCTCAGCTGCTATGGCCTCTCAGTGCCTAGGCAGTAGAGCACAGTGAAACAAATTACGGGAAAACATTTTGCTAGGATGCCTCATGGCCACACAGTAACACACCTGGAGGGCTCCTGTGAACATGTGCTGTTGAGCCCCACCCCCAGAGTTTGGTGCAGCCCGTTTCAGACATACTCTGCACCTGCTTTCCTCACCCACGAGAGATTCTAGGTGATGCTGACAGTCTAGGGATTGTAGTCTGAGGACCTGCGATTCAGAAGCAAGTTACCGGGAGCTATTTGGAGCACACAAGAGATGCAGAAGTTGGGCAAGTTGCCTCTTTTCCCAAATCCCCTTAGGCGCCTTCACTGGCCATATTCCATTCCAGGTCAAGAAGTGATACATGGCTACAGCTCTTCTGACAGTGAGTGAGTGGCTGGTTAGGACATGCTAAGGATGCAGAGGAGAGAATGTTAAAGTGGTTAGGCTTGGAGGCAGGGGTGCTGCTCCCCCTCACTAGCTGTAGGACTATGTCTTAGTCCATATTCTGTTGGATGAGATGCTCAAGCCTGGTCCTTGATGTAACTCACAGTCTGGAGGTCCGAGAGCACCGGCGTTTGTTCCGCCCTGCCTTTCGTTTGCAGCCCCCTTGGCTGTTTCCCTCAAAGCAGGTGGGTCGTGATGGCACCATGTGCAGCAGGAGGAGATTACATGTAAGAGAGAAAACCAAGAGTTCATGAGCCAGGCTTGCTGTTTCATAACAGCCCGCTCTTCCAGGAGCTAACTAGGGTTCTAGACCTGCCTTCCTTCCTTCCTTCCTTTCAAGGCCATGCCTCTAGTGACCTAACTATCTTCCCCTAGGCCACATATTTTGTTTTTAATTTCTTATTTTTTCTTAAAGGTTAGGTTTTTAAATTATGTGTGCACGTCTTTGTGAGTATATGTATGTAGGTGCAGGTACCTGCGGCAGCCATAGGTATCGGTTCCCCTGGAGCTAGAGTTACAGGCAGCTGTGAGTTGCCCAAATGGGTCCTCTACACTCTCAATCACTGAGCCATCTCTCCAGCCCCCAATCATTAATTTCTCTCTTTCTCTTTGGGGGGTGGAGTGTGTGAACATAGGGGTATGCCTGCCGCTGGTCGGAGAACAGCCTCAGTGTTGATCCTCACCGTCCACCTTGGCTGAAACAGGGCCTCTTGTGATTCACTGCTACGCACACCAGGCTAGCTGACGTGCAAGCTTCCGGGGATTCCTCTGTCTCCCATCTTGACATAGGAATGCTGGGATGGCAGGCACATGCTACTGCTCCTTGCTTTATGTGGGTACTGGGATTTGAACTCCCATCCTCATTCTTACTCAGTAAATGCTTTACCAACCAAGCCATGTCTCCAGCCCCAGGCCACACCCTTTGAGGTTTTTACCAGGCTGAGGGTCAGTCTTCTAGCACATGAAGTTGGGTTCTCAAAGCAGTGGAAGTCATGGCAGACCATGAGCTAGCTTCTCACCTGACTTGCTCAGCCCTGTCTAAGTGGGGGTGTCAGTAGTTCTTGTTCCGAGGGTTGAGGGATGAGATGAGGGAAATTGGTCGTGAGACACCAAAGCAAGCCCATGACACCTTGACCTTGGAGTCAGCTCTTGCTTTCTCTTCCCTGGGACAGGACTGAACTCCTGTCCAGCAGTTGTCATTCAAATCAAAAGTGCTTATGTTCTCTGCCCATATGGTGGGTTCTCCAGAACCTGTGATTTCCTGGGGGCTTGGTCTGTGTCCTGGGTCTTTTTGGGAAAGGTATTTTTACACAGAATAGACATGGGGCGCACAGAGAGCAGTCAGAACACGAGTCATTCTTCGCGATGGTAAGCTGAACTTCTGAAACTAGTGTGGAACCATCAGCTACAGACTTTTTGGTAATACCAGGGAGAACCCCACTGGGGCCCGGATGCAGAGAAGAGCTTGTTCACTTTGGGAGATGGTCAGATGCCCACCTGTGTTAGCACTCCTCAAGCAAGGGTCTTGACAGCAGGTCCCAAGAGTCAGTGCTGGAGATGGCTGTATTGGTATCCAGCATTTCACATCTTTACCTTCCCGGCTTTTCTTGTCTCTTTTTCATGCCCAGAACTCTCAATGCCTTCTGATCAGTATGAGCTGCAGCTTCAGAACAGCATCCCAGATCCTCAAGGAGACCCTACCCAGCCTGTGGCGGTCCTGACACAGGAGACATCAAGGGTGACTGCCATGCAGATGGGACAGAGCAACCTGGTCCTGGGCCACAGGAATATCCTCTTCTCTGGCACTGCGTCATGCCTACTACTTTGAAGCCAAGTTGTTTTTCTCCTTTAAAGCCAGCCAGGACTAAAAATAGCACTGTTTTCTCCATCTGTCTGAAAATCAGAAAGAACCTAAATAGCAACCCACTGAGTGGAATTGCTCACCTCTGTGGGTGACTCACAGAGACTCCCAGAGACAGGAGACTGTGGCAGAGGCACACGTCATTCCAGGCCTCTGGAAGCTTCTCAGGAACCACAGCCCCCTCATAGGGGACCCAGCAGAAGCTGTGAATACTGGCACATAGGTTGTTGATAACCCAAGATTGATTGTGTGCCATGTGGTTCCTCGGGGTCCCTTGCAGAGAGCCTGGTTTGTAGGGCCGACAGTACAGCGAGGGTCTTGACTCATCAGCACCTTTGCTGTAATTGGCCTCAGGCAGGGGTTCTTCACCCACCTCTCAGTGCACATGCTCTCTGCATGATGCTCAAGCCATTTGAGTCAGGCTGGAGCCCCAGCTGCTTTCCATTTTGTGTCTTATGTTTTGTACCTTAATTAAGAATTCAGGTATCCGCATGCAAGGAGCTTCTAGGCTGCCCAACAGCACCATCTACGTGGTTGAAGCCGGGTACCTAGGTAAGTGTGTTCCCCTGGGGTTTCCTGGACATTGATTGCTTGTGGCTCCATCAATTCAAGAAATCAAAGAGTAAAAGCAAGAACTGAGGCTCAGCTTGGCAGTATATGTCTTAGTTAATGTGAAAGTGGCCCCGAGTTCAATTCCTAAGACCAGCCAGCAAGAGCAAACACACAGCAGCTCTCACATTGGCCATGTCCTCTGTCTGCCAGGCTCAGGGCCATCTGTCCTCAGCCCCAGCATCATGCAGATCTGACTGTTGCTATGGACCTAACAAAGTTGGGGACCCTGTGCTGAGCTGAGTTACGGAGCATCTTTAGGGTGACATGACAGTTGGCAGGGCCTTGGCCAGGAAGAAGGAGGAGGCATTAGAGAGAGGAAGGACCCACTTGTAGCGGTAAAAGACCCCGAGGCCCAGGAGGGCCTGAGAGCTGCAATAATAGCCAGCGTCAAGGCCTTTGGGATATGTGTGTCATGGGCGTCACCCTGGCAGCGTTTCCTGGGGTCTGAGGCAACTTACCTGTGGAGCACACTCTTCAGACAGAAGAAGGATAGTCAGGTGGGCAGCAGAACCCTTAAGATCCTCTTGTCAGAGAGCTTGTGAGCCTCTTGTGATGCAGAACCCAGTTGACAAGTAGCAACCCCGGGGAGGGTGACCCTTTGTCTCAGCAGCCTCCTTTGCCTGATTGGCCTGTGGTGAGACTTAGCTTCACAGCAGAGGCTGGTACAAACAGGTGGCAGGACTGCGGAGGGAGTAAACACCAGGGCAGAGGAAAGGCTTCTGGAGGTTTCCTGTGAGACAGGTGCTGTGTCAGACTGAACTTCTGTGGTGGGAAGGGTGAACAGAGTGAACAGCTTGGCTGCTGTTGTGGAGATGAGAAAGCAAACGGTACCATGGGAATAGAAGTAGCTAGTCTGGCATCCTGTGTGGGAACAGGGCTACCTAGTAACCTCAGAGCCCAGACCCAGATACGCCTTGTCCAGAGCTCTCAAGTACTCCTAGCCTGGGATCCAAAACCTGCCCTAGCTTCAGGCTAGACCTGCTGTGCCTGAGAGCTTGGACCTCCCGTGGCTACAGGTGAGACACAATATCACCACAGTGTACTCATCCTTCAGCCTCAGAGCCAGACTGCCATGAGCTTGGCCGGACCTGTGTGACTTTAGGATAGACTTGCATTGGCCAGGAATAGACCAGCTGAGGATTCAGAGTCTAGATGAACTATGGCCTCAGGCTAGATCCACCAGAGCCTCAGACCTACTGGGAAGTCAGAACCTTGATTGCCACAGCCTCAGACCTTAAACCTGCTGACGGTCAGATTCAGGCTGATAAGTCCATGAGTGTTCAGAGTGTGTATGTTCAGTGTTGATCCCAGGAATCAGAAGGATCAGCTGTGATTCTCTAAGTCGGGAACAGTGGTGGCCATCAGGTTCCATACCCCATGCATCCCCCGCAGCCAGGCCTGGTGAACATTCTGGGGCCTTCTTCATGGGTGGGTGTATAGTGCTTAGCCTCGGCTTCTTCCTCAGCCCTGCTGCCCTTGTAACCTGAGTGTTGAACCCCCCTTTTCTTGTTCTAGGGTTCACAGTCCACCCTGGTGACAGATGGGTTCTTGAGACTGGACGTCTATATGCAATCACTATCGAAGTCTTTGATAGGTCTAGCAACAAGGTCTACCCATCTGACGTGAGTGCCTGCTGGGGTTCTGATGGAGGGAGGGATGATGTGAGATCATTTGGAGCAAGTGTCCAAGGAGCAGCCAAAACCACAGGGTCCCCACATAGGCAGATCAAAGCTTCCTGTGATACTCCTAGGGCTGTGGAGATAATATCATGGGGTCCCTGGAGTACTTCAGTACTCTGTTAGACCGTAAATCGGCATCGTCCCCTCACGCAGGGCTGGAACTAGATACCCCAGGCAGCAGGGCCAATGTGGATAGTAGTGGTGGTGGCAGCTCTGTGTGTTGGCCTCCTGTTCCTTACATGGGATGCCTGAGGTGAGAGTCCATTTTGCTTTGGAGATGGTCAGGTGTCTGGGTCTACCTGCTGCCTTCCAGAAACTCTCAAGTGACCAAGGCCGCCATGTTTAGCTTCTGGGAAATCATGCAAGATGAGTTGGGGAGTGGTGGCCAGCCTTCTGTCCCATAGGAGAATTTCCCAGTGCCCTCACATAGATCATACAGTCTCTTGCTATGGTGTTAGAGATTTTAGAAGGAGGCTAGTCTCCTTTTTTCTTTTGACAGAGGTCTTTCTATCCCCCGCTGAACAGTGACTGAGCCCGTCACTGTGTTTGAAACCCCTGCTGTCAGGGACTCAGTTCTCTTTTTAAATTTACTGCTCCCTTCTTGCAACTCCAGCCGACTGTCAGCTGCCCATCACACGTCCAGCTAGAACCGTGCATGATGCTGGGTCTCGAGGTCTGCCTGCTATTGCAGGGAGGGAGGCTGGGAGAGGTCAGAGCACTTGGGCCTCATTTCTTCTGCCCACTTTGAGTGAGAGGCTTTTGGGCCACAGAGGCTCTCAGCCTGGCTTGGCTGCCGTTTTGGAGCTCTCCCAGCTTTTGGATGTCACACTCATCTTTGAGAAGCTCCCCTTACCCATCCTGCCTGCCTTTCCAGAACATCCGGATTGAAGCTGTGCTTCCTCCTGAGTTTTTTGAGGTTCTGTCATCTTCCCAGAATGGGTCTTACCATCACGTCAGGGCGATCCAGAGTGGCCAGACAATCATCAGTGCAACTCTCACCTCCGTGGTGGACCAGGTGAGTTGATGTCAACCCTTGTCCATGTCTTAGGCCCTGGGCCCCCATAACCCAACTCTGAAAGTAGAAATGTCAGGTGGCAGGTACTTTGCCCCAGGACCCACCCTGTGCCACTGCTCTGGCTCCTGAGGAGACTTTTCCCAATTTGGGCTCGAGCTCCAGATGCCCTCGGCTGTCCAGAGCTTGTTGGGATCCTCCTGTTGCCACAAGCTTTCTCTTCCACCACCCTGCACCCACCCCTATAAAAGTGGTCTGCACCTTCCGAGATCAAATACAGCTTTGTTGGGGGACAGCGTGGGCAGCAGGCCCACTGGCACCCCATTATCTGTTTGCTGAGTCCCCCAACCTTCCTTTTGTCTTGTACTGAAAAGCCTCATGAGCTCTAGTGGGGAGCAGTATTTTACCAGTCAGCACATTGTCACGGGTCTTCTCCTCGCTGCCTGCCTCACACAAGCAATGTGTGGAGAGACAGGAAGGACCTCTGCCCCAGACAGTGATGTCTTATCACTGGAGCTCTGGGTTTTACATGAGATGTTCCAGACCTCAGTTTCTTTATCTGTAAAGTGGGGACAGCCACATCCATCCTGTGAGGAATATCTGAGGACTCAAATAAGTATCTTTTACATGAGTGGTCTCCCCCGCCAAGTCTGCTGTCTATTCTGTGTTCTTAGGAGCACAAAGCTACCTTTTATGGCCTGGTCCTCAGGGAGGGTAGGGTCTGGGTGACAAAAAAAATAGCTAGTGATAAAGTGGTTACCATGGTGACATGCAGCAATCTCATCCTTGCAGGACGGAGGGGTCCATGTGCTTCAGGTACCTGTGTGGAACCAGCAGGAAGTGGACATTCATATCCCCATCACACTCTATCCCAGCATCCTGACATTTCCGTGGCAACCAAAGACAGGAGCCTATCAGTACACCATCAAGGTGAGTGCGAGGCTGCTTTAGGTGCTTACTTTGGGGTGTTTCCTTGGGATGATGGCTCTGTTTTCATTCTTTTCTGTATTTATTTATTGAGACAGGATCTGAACTATGTAGGTCTCACCAGACTGGCTTAGAACGAGCTATCCTGCTGTTGCAGTCTGTCTAGTGCGGGGACAGGTGTATTCCACATCTGGCCATCCTTTTGCCTTCAGCTTTATTCTCGAGAGGTAGAAGATAGCTTTAAGTGAGACAGGCCTTATGGTTTTTATGGTTCCTGAGGTGTCTATCACAGCAGTGTAACTAACAAGATTAAAACACACACACACACACACACACACACACACACACACACACACACACACACACACAAGCTGGGCTGCAGTGGCACACACCTTTAATCCCAGCACTCAGGAGGCAGAGCCAGGCGGATCTCTGTGAGTTCGAGGCCAGCCTGGTCTACAGAGCAAGACCCAGGACAGGCACCAAAGCTACACAGAGAAACCCTGTCTCAGAAAAACAAAAAACAAAACAAAACAAAAAATCACAGTAACTGTCCTGATTGGTTAGGCTACAGTCATCTGAGATGAAGTAATGAGACTGGCCTATGTAAGCCTTTGGTGTGTTTTCATGGCTGATGATTGAGCTGCTGGGCCGGTGGTCCTGGGGTGTGTAAGGAAGCAAACTGAGTGGCACGGTGGTATACACCTTTAATTGCAACACTCAGGAGGCAGAGGCAGGAGGCATGTGTCTGAGAATTCAAGCCCAGTCTGGTCTGTATAGGGAGTTCCAAGACAGCCAGGGGCTACATAGAGAGACCCTGCCTCAAGACAAATGAATAAATAAACAAACCAAATAAATATGTAGAAGGAAGGAAGGAAGAGAAAGAAAGGAAAAAGGAAAAACAGCAAGGTGAGCAAGTGAGTAAGCAGCATTCTCCATGGTCTCTGCTTCAGTTCCTGCCTCCAGGTTCCTGCCTTGTTTGAGTTCCTGCCCTGACTTCCTTCAGTGATACCTGGAAATGAAATAAGTTCTTTATTCCCGGTTGCTTTTGGTCCTGGTGTTTATCACAGCCATGGAAAGTAACTAAAACACAGAAATGGAGTATAGGTCTGAGTTCTGCTTAGCAGTTATTTTTCTAAGAGACACTATTTGAAAGTAATATAAATTTGAAAGTAATATAAATATAATTACAGGGAAAATTAAAATCAAGTGGAAATACCACCCTCCCTACCACATGCCTAGCCTTAGTGCCCTATTGGTGAAATTATTAAGGCAACTCCACGTAGTTAAAAGGGAGGTTTATTTTGTGGGGTAACTTACAAGTGAAGGGATAGGTAACAGGGGCTGGGAAAGGTATAGCACAGTCCGGCAGTTTTCTCTGGAGAACTCTGCTTGGTCTACCTCCAGTGTCCAGGAACCAAGAGAGCCTGCGCATCTGGATCTCAGGTCTTCAGGGTCCTCTCTCGGCTCTGCCTTGTAGGCGTGACAGTTACTGAAGCCTCAAAGGGGGTGGTATTTCCAGGTCAAAGCTGGAACGGCTACCCACTACAGTGCCACTTGATGCTCCCAATCCCACATAGTTCTGGTCATCAGGGAGTACTCTCAGCTAGGGCTCAGGCCCAGTGGTCAGCCAGGTCCCATCACTCCTGTGGTCCACCTGCAGAAATGATGACAGGTATCCTGTCTGCACTGGCATCTGCACACTAAGTATGTCAGGGTTTCAGGTTGATCTCTCTGACCTAGAAGAGGGTCTGAAGATGGTTAGGAACAGGCAGAGCTATGTGCTGGGTGTGCTTCTGTCCGCCCCAGAGCAGAATTCCGCAGGTGGATCCATGACCAGGTGGTTTCTACCCAGGTCTGAGCTCTTGGAGGTGACACTGTCATAACTGTGTATTTGTGTGTCAGTTGCCAGGTCCCCCAAATAGGAAGACTGGAAATGAGATGAGATGGAGGAAGGGAGGGCCAAAGGGAACCTCTGAGGAAATGTTGGCCTGTGCCACATTTTTCCATGGGCAGGATTTTGGCTGTGTGTGTAGGTATGATTTTTGAATTATGAACATGTGTGTATATGGTATGCTATGTGTGTTTGTGGGAGTGAGCCCACGAGTGTGTGTGTATGTGTGTGTGTGTCTGTCTGTCTGTGGTGTTTATGGTTTCAACATAAGTGTGAATGTAGGTGTCAAATGTGACTGAATATAAGGAGACATGTGAATGGTGAGTGTGAACAGGTGTGTGAATGTGTGGCTGTAGGCATTTGTGAGCAGGTCAGTGTGTGTGTGTGTGTGTGTGTGTGTGTGTGTGTGTGTGTACTAAACCTGGGTGTCAGTAGATGAGCATGTTTGTGTGATAATGAGTGAGAGCGCACATTTGCCCCAACCCTGTATTTCCCCAGGCACAGAGGGGTAAGGGGCTGATGGATCCCATGTCATTTTCCTCCCTAGGCCCATGGGGGCAGTGGGAACTTCAGCTGGTCTTCATCGAGCTACATGGTTGCCACAGTCACCGTCAAGGGTGTCATGACCACGGGCAGTGACACTGGACTCAGTGTGATCCAGGCGCATGATGTGCAGAACCCTCTCCACTTTGGTGAGATGAAGGTAAGAAGGTGGCCAGGCATTAGGTGAAGAGGCTCAGGATAGAGGCTCCAGTTGCCCTCTCAGGCCTCGTTCAGAGCTCTCACTCCTCTGCCTTTAGTTGTGGTGTGTGGGGGATCGATGGGCCCAGCCCAGCCCTGATCTCGAGGAGTCAGGCCCCATAAGGATGGGCCGTCAGAACTGACTCCATGGCTGCACAGGACATGATGGGTGGTTCCCCCTAGCTGTGCTCCAGCCACTCAGGCCCCGCCTCAGGGAGACTGGGATAGCCCTCCTGACTGGGAGGAGAGGCCTGGGGAGGAAAGGGTTGGGAGAGAATCCTTGCTGCCACCCCCACCCTTTCCAGGCACTGGCCCAGCCCTTCCCCTTGTCCTACCCACTGTGGAACTTAGTAAACACCAGCAGCCCAGCTGGTCTTCCTCCTGATGGGCCTGTGCCTCCTCTCTTTCTCTAGGTGTATGTGATTGAGCCCAGCAGCATGGAGTTCACCCCGTGCCAGGTGGAGGCTCGAGTGGGCCACACCCTGGAGCTGCCCCTGACAATCAGCGGTTTCATGCCTGGTGGGGCCAATGAGGTGGTCCCCCTAAGCGACTGCTCCCACTTTGACCTGGTGGTGGAAGTGGAGAACCAGGGTGTGTTCCAGCCATTGCCAGGTAAGCCAGGAGCAGAATGGGAGCCAAGATGGTGTGGGTTCTCTGTGGGTACCAGAGGGGCCACAACCTAAGGGGTGGCCCTCTCTTGTCCACTCTGAATGCTGCCTGATACGTTACCTTTGACAAGCCACCTCTATGCTCGTTCCTCTTCCATGCGTGAGTGGAGCCTCCTGCCCATGTTCATAGTTCAGTTCATGAAGTGCAACAGGTGCCCAGCCTATGTTGTCTACACGGGGTTCTATCGTAATGCCTATGACAGGCCCAGGCCACCCTGAGTACATTCTTCTCTGCCTCCTGTCTGAGGCTGGTATTGGTGGTGACTGTGACAGTGTCAGCCCTGCATGTGGGGGGCAAGCAGTTTGCCTGGCTGACCTCATTTAGACCTGAAACAGGAGCTGCTGGTGGGCTGTGTGTCCAGTGAAGACCCTGGGGCAGCTTCATTGCTTACGGTCACACATGGCCTGGGCAGGGACGGGGCACAGACCTTCAGCTCCAGTTTCTGTGAGCTGTGGCCTCCCAGAGGTGTGCATCCAGGCAAGGTGAGGATTAGGTCTGATTTGCAGGTTAGGAAATCTGCAGGATGCTTGGGTTATGAGTAGGAGCAGGCTGTGGGGCAGGGCTTATCATGGTGAGCCTAGAACATCAGGACCTATTCTATCACTGAGGGCTCACACCTAGAGGCGAGGAGCCAAAGAAGGTATTTGAGCAGAGAGGGATTAAGTCTCCATGGCACATGCTTTCCAAGTGACTGTATCCCCTGTGGTTGTGATGACATCCAGAACTGCACAGGGTAGAAGAAGGACATCTCTGAAAAGTGCCCAAGCAAAGTCACTGGCTGGTGGCCTTAGAAAACCTAATGTTTCCACATGTTAGCTATTTCGGATGGAAGAAATGGCATTTTGAGGGAGAGGGACTGCTGGCAGCCAGAGATGGAATGCCCCCTGTACTGGCCTCACACCACAGGGTGTCTGTAGGGTGCCACTCAGGCTTCTGGGGATAGTACGCAGGGAAAATCCAGGACCTGTAATTCAGCAGTCCCAGGGCTGATAAGCCCCTTCACTTACTGGCATTCTGTTCCTCTCTGAGGTTTCTCCGCAGGTCACGGGGAAACAGATGCAAGAGTTACATGTAGACATCCCTCGGAACATCTTGTGGATTTTTCAAGGAGTCTGGGTTCTGAAGATAGCAGCCAAAACAAATTCTGTGTGGTCAAAATTTCCCTTAGAAAGTGCTGGAATCTTCCTCAGTATACAGGGTATAGGATTTACCTTGGAAACTTGAACTCTGGGTCAGGGCACACGGGTGTTTATTGGACTCAGCAGGCTGGGGCAGCAGATGTCTATGTATGTGTGAGGTCCATCCTAGGGCACACATGACCTGTGGGGCACATAATGGTTCTCAGGATAGGTTAGTCATGTCTACCCCTCCAAGCCAGGGTACATGTAACAGGACTCTCTGAGGAAGGGGCTCTATCAGGTTCCCTATTGGGCAAAAGCACCTGGAGTGGGGCAAGTCTTTGCAGATCATTTTCCTATTAAGGGGTTAAGATCCAGAATATGTAAAGAACTTCTGTGTGTCAACAATAAAACAGATAAATGATTCAATAACATACAACGAACTTGGCCACGTATTTCTGTGAATGTTACATGTAGTAGTCCCTATTGTAGGAAAAGATGTCCACCCTCATCAGTCATCACAGAATTTCAAAGCAAAACCACAAGGAAAGGGCTAGAGCAACGGCTCAGTGATTAAGAGCACATGCTGCTCTTCCAGAGGACCTAGGTTTGTTTCCTAGTACCCACTTTAGGTACCTCACAACTGCCTAACTCCAGTTCCAGGGAATCCAACGCCCTCTTCTGGCCTCCACGGGCATTGCATGCATGTACATGCTTTATACACACACAATTAAAAATAAAATAAATCTCAAAGAAGAAACATAAACCTACTCCCATTGGGGCAGCTACTATTACAGCAACAGGAAATATCAAGGTTGTGAGGAAACTGGAGTCCATGCTCTTTTGGAAGATGTTAAGGATAGCTACTTGGAAAATGTGGATTCTCCAAAGTTTACGTAGAATTACTATATGATTCAGGAAGTCCCATTTCTAGACATAGACCTAAGGTTAGTGAAAGTGCAAATGCAAAGACGTCTTTGTTAACACATAGCAGCATTATTCTTACATGCTGGTGGCTCAGGTGCTCATCAGTAGAGGATCGGACCCAGGGCAGGTTCAGCCCTAAGAAGGAAGGAAGCTCTGATGTGGTGCAGCCCTGAGGAGCCTTGAGGACACTGTGCTAGGTGAACGTAAGAGGATAAATGCTACATGATTCCACTTGGGTGACAAGAGACAGAGAATAATGGACGCCAGGGTAGAGCAGTTAGTACTAGACATCTCAGCCTTGCAAGTCAAAGGGCCTGAGTGGCAGCTGGTGATGGAACCTGCACGGCTCTGACCTGTGGTTGTGGCATGGGATTGTATATAAGAGTATTGAGGTGGGATGTTTTTCTTAAGACCAGGTCTCACTATTAGTCTCTGACTGGCCTAGAAGTCACTGTGTAGAGCAGGTAGACCTTGAACTCATAGAGAGCTGCCTGCTGCTTCTGCCTTCAGAGTGTGGGGATTAAAGGTCTTTAGCACCACGACTGTCCCTCCCCCCTTTATTGAGGTGAGAAGTATATGTGTTGTGCACTTCATCATAGTTCACATTTGTTTTAGTTTGGTTTTCTGTGGCTGGGATGAACACCATCACCAAAAGTAGCTTGGGGGAAGGAAAGGGTTTATTTGGCTTACAGGTTACAGTCCATTATTGAGGGAATCCAGGGGAGGAACCTGGAGGCGGGAACTGAAGCAGAGACCATAGAGGAGCACTGCTTTTTGGATTGCTCAGCCTGCTTTTTTATACAGCCTGGAACCATTTGCCCAGGGGTGGTACCACTCACAGTGGGCTGGGACCTCCCACATCAGTAATTGATGAAGAAAATGCCCCACAGACTTGCTCAACTTGCCCACAGGTCAATCTGATGGATGCAGTTCCTTCACTGAGTTTCCCTTTCCCAGAGTAACTCATTTGTGTCAAGTGGACAAAAACAAACCCGCATAACATTAATACATTTCTTAGAAACTCAATTAAAATCTGATGGAACATGATAACACAGATGAAAAGCAGCTGTCAGCAAGATAAATTGGGAGAGACACTTGGCTGCACACATGCCTGCCTGCCACTGGTCCCCCTCCTCTGGACACAGCCAGCAGAAAGGCTGGGGTATGCCATCTAAAGATGGCCCCACATATGTCCACACTGGTACTGTGTAGCACAGCCCAAATGAGAACTACCTGGAATGTTCACAGTGGCATGAAGAAGTCTTGCTGTACTTCCTTAGCAGAACAGTGTGCAGAAATGTGGGTGAAGGATGCTTGACTGTGAAGACTGAAAACTTTGGTGAGGAAGGCAGGCCACTGCAGCCTGTGATCTCCTCCCCACTTTATTTAAGCCATAGACACAGCACACTGAGGCTGTTCCGATGGAAGTTGGGAGGGGTTGGAGACCAGAAGGGGTCTCTAGGGGAGGCTGAGCTGCTGGTAAGGTCTCTCTTGACCTGGATCCTGGACGCAGGGTGTGTTGAACACATGGGGGAAATCATTGCCAGTTGTATGTGTACCAGACCTGTGTGTAATGTACATGAATCGTACTTGAATTTGCCTTGTTTGTTTTGTGTTTTGTGGTGCTGGTGATGAAATCTAGAGGGTTCGTGCTAGGTAGCTGTTTTTCCACTGAGCTATAGCTCTAGCCTCTGGAAAATTTAAATGATAACAAAATCGAGCTGTGTATGAAGTCCAGAATGAAAAGGGGCCCTTGGCCTGCCCTGCCTTCTCTTTGAAAAACAAGCTCATGTTAACTTTTGGTTTTCTTCATGCAGGAAGGCTGCTCCCGGGGCCTGAGCACTGCAGTGGAGTCATGGTGAGAGCGGATGCCCAGGGCTCTACTACCCTCCTTGTGAGCTACACACACGGCCATGTACACTTGGGTGCGAAGATCACTCTTGCTGCCTACCTGCCCCTCAAGGTGAGCTGTGTCTGCCTTTTGTCATCTGCCTTGTCCTCCACCTTTTCTTGAATGTTTCTAGAGGTTCGATGAGGATGGCCTCTCTCCATAGATCCTGTGCTGTTTTCTGTTTGTTTTTGTCAACTTGGCAACAAGCTAGGGTCGTGGGAAGAAGGAACCTCAGTTGAGAAAATGCCCCCATCAGAAAGTCAGTGGAGTATTATCTTGAGTAATGATTGACGTGGGTAGTCACGGGTTGTATAAAAAGCAGGGTGAGCAAACCAAAGAAAGTTCCTTCATGGCCTCTGCTTCAGCTCCTGAGTCAGGTTCCTGCCTTGAGTTCCTGCTCTGACTTTTTTCCATGATGCATTGATTGGGACGTGTAAGCCAAATAAACCCTTTCCTTCTCAAGTTGCATTTGGTCGTGGTGTTTATCACACCAACAGAAAGCAGACTAAAACAGATTCCAACTGTTACCATTTGTGCCTGTGGACAGGCCGTGAGTCAGTCCCTTAGCACCACAGCCACCCTACTGGTAAAAACAGATGGGGGCTTTCTGTGAAAAGCTGTGTGAGTTTTCTCGTTGCTCACTGGAAACTTTGAGGCCCTCAGGGTTTTACTGGCCAGTTCACCATTTACTTCAGTGAGTGTTGAGAATCTGCAGTGTGCTAGGCACTGTTCTTACCAAGTACAAAACGGGCCTAGAAACTTGCCCTAGGTGCCTCTACACACTGATGAGGGAGGTAAAGCCAGGCGAGGTGATGCACACCTGTAAGCCCAGCTCTCAGGTGCCTGAGGCAGGAGGATCTTGAGTTCCTGGCAGCTTGGACCTGGTCTCAGTAATGAGACCCATCTAAAATAAACAAACAAACGGAAAATGAGGAGAGCTCCGTGGAGCAAGAAGGGAGCAAGCTGGCCCTGACCGAGCTGGCCAGGAGCGCCTGGAGCCTGCCCTTTGCCTCTCTGCAGCTGTGCTTCCCGTGAGCGCTGTCTTCTGCCCCACACTCCATAGCATCCCTCACTGAGGAGCAAGCTCGAGCATGCTGGGTGTGGAGGCCAGCTCCCACCTTTTAAAAGGGTTCCTATGAGGAGGAGAGAAGGATAAGAAACTTTTAGATAGAAAGATGGTGAAGAGGAGAAAGAAACACAGGATAGCTTCCGGAGAACCTGGATCAAAATCCAATGGTCCCTTCTGCCTCTTCAAACAGGCTTTTTGTAACAATGCCAAGGGGCGGGGCAAATGACTTCCCCGTTGCTAGATCAAAGCACACCTCACAGCCAGGTGTAGACCCTTCCAAACACCTGGTAACCACGCCCGCCTGTGGTCAAATCATCCCCTTATGCAGCCCTGCTGAGTAAAGCAAGCTCAGATTCTCCGACCCTGAGTAAGTTCTCACTAGGAAACCTTTGTGGGTCTCTACAGCTGGGCAAGTATTCAGTCACATCCTCGGACCTTTTTATTTTTATTTGAGCTGGTTTTGCTATGAAGCCCAGGCTGGACTCAAAATCCTCCTACCTCTGCTTCCTGTAGGAGGGATTATAGCCCTAGGCCTCCATATTGGCTGGTTTCTGTTATTTAAAGCACAGTGGAGGGTGGGGGGTAGGGGGTAGGGGGAAGCTGAAGAGATGGTTCTGTAGTTAAAGCAGGAGTTGGAGAGATGGCTCAGTGGTTAAAGTACTGGATGCTCTTCCAGAGGATCCAGGTTCGATTTCCAGCATCCACATTGTGGCTCACAGCTACCTCTAACTCTAGTCCCAGGGCATCTGAACCCTCCTTGTCTTCTGTGGACACATGGTACATAGATATACATGCAGGTAAAATAATCATAGACTATAATAGTAATAGTAGCAGTGTGGTGGAGGTGAATGTTATGTGTTCAGTATTATGTCTTGCATTCAATATTTGGTCAGTACTGTGTTGGGACCTGTGCAAGGTGCCATCATGGCTCCCAAATACCCTCTTTGTGGATATCAATATAATGCTGGCTCTTAGCTGTGAGAAATGAGCATGAAGAACATGTTTTTGTTCATAAAGTTGTTTCTTTCTCATTTAGTCTGTGTTAGGATAGAGCCCAGGTGGGAATTTCCAGGGTTTTTATTTTGTTTTTAATTTTATTTTGACAAGGTCTCTCTTTTTTTTTTTTTTTTTCGGTTTTTCGAGACAGGGTTTCTCTGTGTAGCTTTGCGCCTTTCCTGGAACTCACTTGGTAGCCCAGGTTGGCCTCGAACTCACAGAGATCCACCTGGCTCTGCCTCCCGAGTGCTGGGATTAAAGGCGTGCGCCACCACCGCCCGGCCTTGACAAGGTCTCTTTATGTAACCCTGGCTGGCACATGTCCAGGCTGGCTCATAGAAACCCACATGTCTCTTCCCCTGCCTCCTGAATTAGACTATGCCCACCATGCTCAGCATTCCAGTGTACTCCATGCTCCAGTGAGAACCCAGTTCTTTCCAAAATTCCTAATTCATGGCAACCCTGTGCATACTGCCCACGTGGAGACTGAATTTCAAAGAGGACACAGAGTTTGCCTGGCAGCCCACCCAAGCAGGATGAGGATCTGAGTTCTGGATGCCCAGCATTGCCTGGTCACCTCCTCCCAGAGCAATGCTAAGCCTTCTCCTTCTTTCTCCAGGCTGTGGATCCCTCCTCTGTTGCTGTGGTAACCCTGGGCTCCTCAAAGGAGATGCTGTTTGAAGGAGGCCCCAGGCCGTGGGTCCTGGAACCTTCCAAATTCTTTCGGAATGTCACTTCTGAAGACACGGGCAGCATCAGCCTGGCTCTCTTGGGTCCTCCAGCCTCCCGAAATTACCAGCAGCACTGGGTCCTTATGACCTGCCTGGCCTTAGGTGAACAGGTGAGTGGACAGCTGCCCTCGGTCCCACCTTGCCTACTGAGAGAGCTAGAAAATCTACTGTTCTCAGAGAGCCCTGAGGGTTCCTGTTGTCTCCATCTTACTACCGAGAGAGTCCAAGGCTCAGTGAAGCAGCCCGCTGGATTCCACAGCACACATCAGCTTCCCTAAAGCCAGCCTGTAGGTGGCCTCCTCTTTCTCAGGGGTATAAGTAGGAGTAGAGGTTTGAGACCGAGAGTCACAAAGCCCCATGTTTCAGGGTTGGACTGCTGTCAAAAGGAGTGAGACCCTTGACCTGAGTTTGGTATACCAACTTGTTCTTTCAGGATGGGGTGGATATGCCAATGCCTGTGTGTGTGAACTTCTTGGTTATTTCAAGATAGGGTCTCTCTATTCAGCCAAGGCTAGCTTCAATGAAACTCACTATATAGTTAATGTAGCACAGGCTGACCTTAAACTCATCCTGCTTCAGCCTTCCAAGTGGTGGAATTACAGGCATAAGTTATTATGCCCAGCTACAGTGTTTTTAGGGTTTGGTTTTGGCTTTGTTTTTAGTGCTGAAAACCAAAAGATACTGGAAGGTTAAGCCGACTGAACCAAGCGTGCCCCATGTCCTGAGTTCCCACGGGGCCTGCTTGGCTGGGGGCAGCACCCTTTTCCTCAGGCCAGGCCAAGGCCTTGAACTCTTCTGGCTTCTGACAGATCTCTTTCTGGGAGCCTCAGGGTTCTGCCTGTGGCTCTGGCCTCTCCCCTGGGCATTGTCCTGCATGGTCCCTTTTCTAACCCATTCCTCCACAATTAAGGTCCCCACCCTTCAGTGTGCAAATTCCCACATCTGTGCCTCACCTTGATGTGTTGAAGTCAGCGCAGATTCCTCTTTCAAATATCCAGGATCTTGTGGATGTGCAGATTCAGCTGTGGGGTTTTCCTGGTGTCCTGGGGGAACCACAAGGCATCCCCTGACCTGCCTCTTTGAGATGTTTGTAGATGGTACCTGGAGCATAAGATAGGCATCATCACATGTCCTATAGAAGTTAAGTCTCAGCTCAAAGAGGAGGGGACCTCGTTCGGGTGTCTGACTGTTCCTCCTGCTCCTCTAGGTCATCGCCCTGTCCGTGGGGAACCGGCCCAGCCTCTCTAACCCCTTCCCCGCCGTGGAGCCCACTGTGGTGAAGTCTGTCTGTGCCCCGCCTTCCAGACTCACCCTCATGCCTGTCTATGCCCTCCCGCAGCTGGATCTATCCTGCCCACTGCTACAGCAGAATAAGCAGGTGGTGAGTATGGCCACTCTTGGGGAGGGAGGGGACAGGCAAGAGGACCTTGGCCCACTGCACCCACGGTCTTGAGTGTTCTGATATCAGGATCTCAACAGCCAGAGCTGTGCAGGGTGTTTCCATTTGCACTTTGCATGGGGGAGTCTAGAGCCTGCAGAGGTGGGAGACTTTCCAAAGTTCAGTTGCATAGATGGTCCCCGGCTTACAGAGACTTAGCTTAGGTGGGAAGGTGACAAACACTTGTCGTACTGGGAATTTTGATCTTTTCCCAGGTTGGTAACAGGCAGCCCATCTTCCCTTAATGCTGTGAAGAGTGAACCAGTCACAGCCCCACAGTCAGCTTTACCACCACAGGGGGAAACTGATGCTCTGTGGAGCTCTGGAGTCCATATGTATAGCTCATGGCCATCTGCCCAACTGTTGGCTCATGTCAGTGTCTGAGCTGGGTCAGGGTAGGTGAGCAGAAAGGCACAATAGACTGTCTATAGAATGGTGTGTTAACTCATGATGGGGTCATTGGGGTGTGACCTCACCCTAAGTACAGAGGCTTCTGCAGTGGCCATGTAAGATGCAACCCCTTCCCACCCCACTTTCTGATTCCAGATTCACTGTCGCCCTCTGCTGGGCACATGAGGGGCTGTCAAGTCCTTTTGTGAAGTGTTCTGTGGTTTCAGCTGTTTTGGTGGGGTGTTGTCTCTGGGTAGAGAAGGTGTAGTCAGAGTGGGATTGGGAACTCTGAGGAAAAGGGTCATCTGCAGTATTGAATTGTACGGGGCAGGGCATCCCAAAGTAAGTGTCAAGAGGGGAAGAAAGACCGTGAGTCCGTCAAACAGCAGCCATGGGGGTAAAACCTACTGGTTGGTGTCCCCAGGAGCTGGGGCTGTGCAGTCCTCATAGCCCAGGGCCTGAGTGCATCCTGCCCAGGGATTAGTGATAAGCTAGTTCAGGCCTGCTTGGAGGAAGGAAATCATAGTTTCCTCATCCCTCCAGCAGGTTCTCCTGGCTCTTAGCATCCAAGTTCTGGAATAACAGAGTGTTGAGGAGGGTGAGGAGCCACTGGCAGACAGAAATGCCACAGAGAGTTTAGCTGGGAGGAGCCAGTGATGCCAGAGAGGCAGAAAGGCCACAGAGGTATTGGCAGGAAGAGCAGGATAAGGAGATGCCAGCCTAGGGGAGCCAAGCGAAAGGCTCCAGGGAGGTAAGACAGCAAGAGCAAGGACTCTGAGGTCAGGTCATGGTCAGTATCCCTCCTGTCCACATGGAGAACAGAATAGTCCTGTATGCTTGGAACCTTTACCCCTTAGCCTCATTTCCTCTGACACCATGGCCATCATTGAGGTAGGCAGAGTTGAAAATGCAGAACCAGCTTTATCTCCAAACGTAGCAATTCCTCCTGTGGCCCCCGGGGTCTGTTTCCCTGAAGCGATCTCAGAGTAGGTACTACTCATGTCTGGGCACCCAGGCCTCCTGCACACCTGCATGAACCTTCTGATACTGAGTGTGTCCGCGGCCTTTGCAGCTGTGGGCAGGTGCTGGGAGATCTGGGTCCCTGGTGAGTGAAGGAGAGCTTTGCCTTGGATCCACACCCTTCTGTTGAAGGCTTGGTTAGCACAGCTGTAATACCTGGGGCTTGAGGACCAGCCTTCATCTCTCCTGTTGGAGTCAAGCACAGCTGTTTCCCCTGCTGCTGTGGGGTGGATCTGTGGGGTGGTTCTGCCTTCTCTGGCCCTTGCTCATCATTGGAGCTAAGAATGAACACTCCACAGACCTGCACTTACCTCCTCCACTGGCTTCACTTGGGCTGGTAAGGGTGGTGTAGAGTAAAATGTACAGCTTCTGTACACTCTCCACTGACCCCACAGGGATCCTATAGAATACGTACCTTGTTCCCTCTCATCAAGATAGGAGTGTAACAGACTCAGAGCCTGAAGGTGGCTCAGCTCCAGTGTCCGCTGCAGAGTGAGTGATCGCCTTTGTCTGGCCTCTGAGTGAGCTGCTAGGAGAAGAAGACTTCTCCATCTTGACTTAGAGACCTGTTGAGATGAAATCTTGAACTCACTACCTGCTTCAAGCCTTTTTTTTTTTTTTTTTTTTTTAGCTTTTTGTTGATGTGTTACTGCACATTTGTGGGGTGCAGCGTGATTAATTCCATGCATGCGTGTAGTGTGAGCTATCAAATCAGGATGGGGAGGTCTCCCTCTCAAATATTGATGGTTCCATTGTGTTGGGGAGCTTCAGACTGTTCCCTTGCTGTTCTTTTATATAATATATAATTCTGGTATTTAGTTGCCTCTCTGCACTGCAGAACCCCAGAGCTTACTGCTCCCTGTGTTCAGATATCTGCTTCCTATCCTCCTGCCCCTCCCCTCTCTCCCCAGCCTCCAGTGACGCCCCCTCCCGTCCTCTACTCTGCTTCCATATTGTTTTAGTTACCACACGTGTGTGAGAGTCCACATCACCCCTGCCTCTCTCTGCCTGGTTTGCCTGCAAGTTTTACCTTCTAGTTCACATCTGTTTTGTGCCGTTGTCCTTGGTGGAGGGAACAACATTGTGCTAAGTTTGGATCTTCGGGAAACGTCTGCCGGCTGGGTCCCCTGCCAGAGGTAGAGAGCCAGAGTCAGTGTACAAGTTCTACTCTGAGCCCAGCACGAGGGAACATGGGGCTGGGTTCAGGCCCCACCTGCTGTGGCAGCCAACCCTTGATGGTGATAGAGGCCAGTGCTGGGGGTTATGTGACTGGATGCAGAGTCCAGAGAGTAGCCATTATACGTTATTCTGTGTTTTCTGCTTAAACCCGCCTGTGGCTTCCAGTTGAGCCCGGCGAGGAAGCCAAGTCCCTTCTGTGGCCTTTAGGGTCCTGTGTCCCTGGTCCCTGGCTGCTTTCACCTCTGTGCCTTTCATGCTTGAATGTCTTCTTGTTCCCTCCACCTCTGTCAGTGCTTGGGGCTTAGGTAGGCTGAGCCCTGGGGCTTGTAGTTTCCCCATCCCTGGCCCCAGCCTCCCTCATTTCTTTATCCAAATTCTCCTTTGTCTTTGGCTTGACTTAAAGGTGCACACCTGATCCCCTCCTCCCACTTCTCCCACTCCCAAGTACGCACAGTGACCTATCACTAGACAGTTTGATCGCCTAGTTTAGTCTCTTGCTGGCTCCTGCCAACAAGAGCTCAGCAAACATCCTTGGGCAAGTGAGCAAACCCAGGAGCATGCTGTCCCTGAGTCCTGGGAGGCACCCTCATGCAGACTCAGAGGTGCTAAGACAGCAAGAGCATGGGAGTGGGTGCCTACCTGGAGAGCAGGGGCCTTCACGTTGGGCAGCCTGTGCCACTGAGCTGCAGCAGGGCAAAACCGAATCAGGTCTAGATATGTCAACCCTGTCTTTAAGCTTTGGTGAGGAGCTGAGCATGGTGTTTCCCGTCTGTCTGCAGCAAGACTGGGTGAGTCCAGAGCTGCCTCTGGTTGAAAGGTAGTGGTGTGACTGTGGAGCTTGACTCAGAATGGACTATGTGTTGTTGGTGTCAGCAAGAAGTAATGGGCCTTGGACACAGAACCGCCATGTGATCCATCAGTCCTTGGCGTTCCCGAGCCATGAGCCGGCCATTCAGGCATGACCCCTGCGATTTATGGTCTCATTAGAGGACCTTGAAGAAGATATATCCCCAAGGTGCATCTGGGTGCAGTATCAATTTAATTTTATAGCTCTCCAAATCCAGAGGCCACCTAGGACGTGTTTGCAGAGTAAATTATTGGCAAGGTGAGACACCAGAGTGGAGTCAACCAGCAGGAATGACAGATTGCAGGCAGACCAGGTCCTCTTCTTACCAAGATTGGGTGCCACTTGTGTACCAGGGGACTAATTAGTCCAGGATTGGGTTGAGCTGGTGCCTAAGGAGAAACCAATGTCATAGGAAGTCCTTGGAGAATCTGACCTGCCGTGTTCTACCCTAAGCCTGTGAGACTGAGCAAGTTCTGTAAAGTGTCTGAGCCACAGCCTTCCATTTTGTAAAGTGGGAAAGTTGCAGTCAGCCTGCAGGCATGCTTGCATAGAGCTGATGTCTTTCCCAGAAAAGCACTCATTTTCTACCAGAGGTTGAATCTGGGAGAAGGGGTGAGGTGCCTGGGGACAGACCTCTGTGGTTCCTGCCCACACTCACAGCTCTCCAGCTTGTGTCCTGCCCAATCATTAAAACCCTTGGTGTGCCCAGGTGATGAGCTGAGGTGCTGCCACGAAGGGCACTATTAAATTGCTGCATGCTTGGTCAGGTGTTGTCTGGAACCGGGTGAGCTACAAGAGGTTGGGGAGGGATCCTGGAGGTAGAGGCAGAGAGCTTGGTGGCAACATCAGTTAGAATGTGCTTTGCTGTGCCGCAGTAACAACCCCCAACCCCATAGCTCCATATCTTAACTACACAGTGTAAGTTCAGCTCTTGCCCGTGTGGTGCATGAGTCTCAGGTTGTCCATCACTAGGAGCCATTGTGCAGAAAAAGAGATTGTACTTAGGCCTTAGAGGTCCCCTCCAGCATTGTCACAAATCATGCGTCATATCTCATTTGCCAGACTCAGTGATAGTTACCCTTAGGTCAGAGAGGACAGTTCTTCCTTCTGGGCTATGCCTGAATGGATTAGATCATTGGTAAATGGTAAATTATGCTAAGGCCCACCCCATTTAGTGTGAATTACAGTGTGAATTTGTCTCTCAAATAACCACACAGGATTCATATTTAAAAGACTATCCCAGAACTAGTGAGAGGGCTCAATGGTTAAGAGTACTTGCTGTTCTTATAGAGGACCCGGTTAAGTTCCCAGCACCCACATGGTTCACAACCGTCCGTAACTCCAGTTCCAAGGCATCTAATGCCCGCTTCTGGCCTCTGCAGGCATGAGGGCTACATATATACATGCAGATAAACTCATACACGTAAAATAAATGTCTAAAAATTTTTCTTTTTTTTAAAGAAAGTCCCAACAAATTGGTTGTGCTTCCTACCCTGACTGAAGAAGCCAAGGATGGAGACCTTTGTGCCTTCCTGAGTAGGAAGGGAAGAGCTGGAACCAAGGGTCGATCCAGGCTTGGGGCTGCCTCTGCTTGGCTGCCTCCTTGCTATACACCCTCTGTGCCATTTTGTTAGGTAAAAGGGGAGTCATCATCCCTCATGGAGAAGTAGGAGCCATTTTGGACAGGGCTCTGGGGCATCTTAGTGGTGACATTCCTGAGCATTGGTTTGCAGTTTATCTCCACCCCTTCATCAGGACCATCTGAGCCCATAAGGAAACAGCTGGCTTCATGACATTACCTGTGGCAGAGAGTACTGGATGTGGCCACAGCATCTGATCTCTGTTTCTCTTAGGTTCCGGTATCCAGTCACCGAAATCCCCTGTTAGACTTGGGTGCCTATGACCAGCAGGGCCGGCGATTCGATAACTTCAGCTCCCTGAGCATCCAGTGGGAGTCCTCCCGGCCACTGCTGGCGAGCACCGAGCCTGACCAGCCCATGCAGTTGGTGTCCCAGGATGATGGGAAAGGCCAAAAGAAACTACATGGTGAGCCAAGTCTTGAGCCAGAGGGTGGAGGAGCCCTGGACACCAGGAAAGTCCTCCACTGCTCTTGCATAGGACCTCAGGTGTCTGGGGCTTCCCTTCATTTAGAGCTAAAGCGTGGAATAGAGAGAGAGCTCATCTTCCACCCCACCCCCCTTTTTTTGAAAGAGAGTTTCATTGTAGCTTCGGCTGGCCTAACTATGAAGAACAGGCTGGTCTCCAACTCTCAGAGATCCACCTGCCTTTTCCCTTGAGTACTGGGATTAAAGGCATGTCACCACACCTGGCTACTGTGGTTTTTTTGTTTTTTGTTTTGAGACAAGATCTTCCTCTGCAGTCAAGCTGGCCTCAAACTTGAGATCTTGAGTGCTGGGATCCCAGGCTTGCACCAGTACACCCAGCTTCACTTTGTTCTTTTAATCCCATATAGGCATGTGAGGTAGGAACTCGGGGCTCAGGATCCAGAGCAGAAAGGTCTCCTGTCCCAGGTCCCTTGGCCATGCTGTGACAGTGACAAACTTCCTCAGCAGCCCAGTGTTGAGTCTGTCTTCTCAGCTTACCTCAGCAGCTCTGTTCTTGGCCTGTTGACCCTTACAGTACTCAAAGCCTCAGCAAACTCAGTTACCTGTTTTTTTAAACTTGAAACTGAATCAGCAGCAGGATGTGGCCCCAAGGTAACCAAGGGGCTTGTGACCAACATTTGTTTCCCTCTGTGCCCTCAGGTTTGCAGGCAGTTTCGGTTCATGAGGCCTCAGGAACCACAGCCATCTCTGCCACGGTGACTGACTACCAGCAGTCCCACCTGAATGCAGCCAGAGTGAAGCAGCCGGTATGTGCCAGAGGACACCAGTGGGTGGGACCATGGGCAACACCAGGATGTCTCCTGTTTCTTGTAGATTCTGTCTGGTGTGACCTCCCTTGCTAGGGATCAGTACCTGATAGATTCTTCTCCTCTCTCCAGCATCTCTTAAGGGCTTCAAGCAGATCTGCTGCTGCTTCTGGGGGACCAGCATGTACATATGAGGAATTGGAAGGGTCCCCCAAGAATGGTCCTGTCTGGATGATACCCGCCCTCTCAGGCCACCCCATAAGCTGCTACTGAAATGGTGTGGAGGCAGTAGATACCCGAGGGCAGGGCAAGTCGGGGCTTGCATCCTAAGGAGCCCAGATGCTGCGACAGGGAAGCTTCCATTCTTACCTCTTCTAGGAACTTGCTAGCTTTTGAGTGGCCTCCCTGGGCTCCCCGCTGGAGCCTCACAGCCCACAGACGCCCTTTTAAGACCTTCTGACGCTTCTGATCTCTCTGGGGCTCTCTCTACCTCCCAGGCCTCCCCTGGGTACTGACACTGCTTGAAGCTTCTGTTCCTGGAATGAGGCCACTCCCTGGGGCATCTAGCCCTGCTCTTCTCGGAGGGAGCTGGTGATGCCCTTGTCTTCTGTCTGACAGTGTTGGCCTTTCTTTTTCAGCATGACCCTCTAGTGCCTGTGTCAGCCTCCATCGAGCTTATTCTTGTAGAGGATGTGAGGGTCAGTCCAGAGGAAGTGACCATCTATAACCACCCCGGTGTCCAGGTATGGCCCTTAGCCCCCACCACCCTTCCAAGCGTGGCACCCTGCGCTCTGCCACCCAGCCTGACCTCTTCCATCCCCACATCTCCCTCCAGGTGGAACTCCACATCACAGAAGGCTCTGGCTACTTCTTCCTCAACACAAGCACCCCGGACATCATCAAGGTGGCCTACCAGGACACTCGGGGCGTGGCTATGGTAAGCTTGAGCATCAGGATCCCAACTGTCTAGTCAGAAAGCTGCACTTAATAACACCCACCTTGTACTGAGCAGGGCCTTGAGATTCTGAGTGGCTCTGAAGTCTCTGTCATTCCCATGCCACCTCTGCGCTTTCTCTTCTGTGTCTACGATTACTCGCACTGTTAATTACAGTTAATTCTTTCCTTTCAGTCAATCTTCCGATTCATCTTTTAATTATCCTTTTATTACATAAATGGCTTTATGATAACCCTAAGAAACTTTCATTTCAAAGCTCCACTCTTCACTCTCCTGGCTCTCCACAGTGCCCACTTCACCCTCCCCAACTCTTACAGACAAGGACCCGGTCGGACCTCTGGTGTGGAGGAATGGAGCGTCCTGGTTTCCTCATGCCCCGAGTTGCTTTTTTCTTATTTTTGTGTAGCCTGTAGTTAGCTTACTTGTACTTTTAGCCCTTCTTTTATTATATAGGATCTGAGTTCTTTAAGCCCTTTTTCTTTTTAATGATTTAGTTTTATGCGTATGAGCATCTGCCTTCATGCATGTATGTGTACCAAGTACATGCAGTGCCGTAAGAAGATGCTAGATCACCTGGAACTGAGGTTAGAGCTGGTTATGAAAAGCTATGTGGTTATTGGGAACCAAACCCAGATCTTCTGGAAGAGCAGCCAGCCCGCATTCTTAACCACTGAGCCATCTCTCCAGCCCCTAAACCTTCTTTTCTTAATAGAGCCAAAGAGTGAAAACAAAGAACTGTCTTAAATGTCTCATTTAAGATCGGGTCTGACAGGATATTTATGCAGTCGGAAGTCCAGAATGATACTCACTCACACAGTGTCCCCACTTGCCAGCTAGGGCATTGCCACCAGGCAGCTCTCAGCCCAAATTTTGCTTCCTCTGTTGAAAGTGTACTTGCCTCATTCCCAAAGAGTCACGGCTCCCCTGGACTCTGAGGTTGCCCATGCTGACGTGGTCCTGGAAAGGAGGGGTGTGGCTTCAACTCAGGAAGTCTGGCTGACTGGCTGGCTGTGATTCTCAAGGCCCTTTACTTTTGGCCTTGCCTTGCTTCTGCACCTGAACCCTTGAAGGCTGGCCATAGCACAGGGGGCACCTGCGTTCCAGGGAGGGCCATGACCCAGGCAGTGCCCTAGGCCTAGCACCTGTTTTCAGAAACATTGGAGCATGTTGCCCATTCCTACTCAGGAGTTGGTGGCATAGCTCCAATGTTTGTGGGTTTGTGGGGCACATTTGTTTCTCCTGATTTTTGCCTCCACCAGCTATCTCAGCCTAGAGATCACAAAGTTAATGGCCCTGAACTGGACAGGTATAAAGTGAGAGGAACAACTGAGTGTAAGGAATATGCCTGGAAGTGTTGGACTCAAGGGTTAACTGTGATGCTGGATATCAGGAGATGGTGGGGACAAAGGTAAACCAGAGGGTATGAGCCTTACCCTTGGTGGGGGAGGGTTGGCAGTGTGTGCCTCTGTTGATTCCTTTGCTCCTGGTACTAAAGGGTGATTCCCCTACATCTCATCAACTTCGTGGACTGTGCAGAGGTTCTTAGTAGATTCACAGATGTGAGCAGCCATCACCACCATCATGCTTAGAGTGTTTGCATGCCTGGAAAGGAAACCCTATAGCCACCTGTCACCTTTGAGTTCTTCCAAACTCATGCCCTGTCCCAGCTTTCAGTGACTACTAATGTATTGCCTAACTCTGTAGCTTTTCCCATTCTGCACAGTTCGAGTGAATGGAATCATGAAGCATGTGGCCTTTGCCTAACATGTTTCCATGTTGTAGAATGTTCCAGAAGCTCATTCCTTTTGATGGCTGAGTATGGCTGTGCCACCTTTCGTTTGTTCATTCATCCATTAGTTGATATTTGGGGCGTTTGTTCATTCATCCATTTGTTGATATTTGGGGGCTTCTGGTTTTTTTGTTTTTGTTTTTTTTTTTTTTCCCTTCAAAACCAGGATTTCATATGGCCTGGAGCTCAATTTGTAGCTAAGGCTGTCCCTTAGCGAAGGATAATCGATCTTCGACTGTTCTTACCTCTCCACTTCTGGGATTGTGGGTGTGCACCACCACACCTGTTTTTGTGTGGTGCTGGGACCCAGTGCTTCCTGTGTGCCAGGTGGGCACTCCACCACCTGATCTATATTCCCAGCACTGGTTTCTGTCTTTACTATTGAGAATACTGCTGCTGTGAATGTTTGTGTACGGGAGAAACTTTTGAAAGATTTTTTTATATGTACAAGTGTTTGTCTGCATGTGTGTAATGTACAACATGTGCATGCCTGGAGGCCAGAAGAGGGTGTCAGATCCCCCTGGAACTTGAGTTACAGATGGTTGTGATCTGCCATGTGGGTTCTGGCACCTGAAAACAGTTCTTCTGAAAGAGTAGCCAGTGCTCTTAACTGCTGAGCCATCTCTCCAGCCTTGTATGTTTTTTGTGTGGATGCATCTTTCATCTCTGTTTACATGCCCAGGAATGGGAACTCTGCATATAATGTTTTGAGGAACCACTGACTGTTTCCCACGTCCCATCCTACCAGCACCGGATGAAAGTGCCTGTTTCTCCTCATCCTTGTCAACATTTGTAATTATCAGACCTTGATATTCCATCCACTCCAGTAGGTGCAGGTGACCTCTCCTTGTGAGGCAGATTTATAGTCCCTGATGAGTGAAGTCATTCAGCTTATCTTTGTGTTTCATTCTTGTGTCTTCTTGGACAAATGTCCGTTTAGATCCTTTGCTTGTTACTCTTTTTTTTTAAGTTGTAGAATACCAAATTATATTCTAGATAAAAGTCATTCATGAGATGTGATATGCACATACTTTTCATTCAGGCTTGTCCTTTAGCTTTCTTGGTAGCATGCTTTCAAGCTTATGTTTTTAATTTTGGTTAAAATAAAAATAATAAAATAAATAAAAATTTTAAATGTTGGTTCAGTATAATATCTCTTTAAACTTTTTAAAGTTACATTTACTTATATGTTTATTTTGTTGGGGGTGGGTGAGCATGCATGCCACAGCATTCGTGTGGAGGGCAGAGGGCAACTTGCAGGAGTTGGTTCTGTTTCCACCGTGTAGGTTGTGGGGATTGAACACAGGTTATGAGCCTTATCTGAGAGTAGTCTTGCTGGGCGTCCTTCTGTGCTCCTGTGCTTCCTGTCAACCTGACTCCATGGCAAATGGAGCTCCTGAAGATTTGCCTGTTGTCTTCTGCACTTTGTCTACCCCGAGTGTGTGGTGGGAACCCACGACCTTTCTGGTATGTGTGGCTGTCCAACTGCCCTAGCAGGAGCCATTGCTCTCTTTTGTCTGCACTGGATGATTTCGGTGTTGATGTCAAAAGCCAGTAGATCAGAGACAGGAGCTTAGTTCTGAGGCCCCAGCTCTGCTTCAGCTCTGTGTTGACCTGCATGTCTTTACTTGTGTTGGTCACAGTGTAGATCACCATTGCTTCAGAGCAAGTGTGACCATCTTTAAGTGTGAGCCTTCCGGCTCTTTCAAGTCTACTTGGACAGTTTTGGATCCCTTACAGTTCAATATAAATTATAGAGTCAACTTGTCAACTTAATCGTGAAGCCAGCAAGAGTTCTGCCAGGACTTGGGTTGACCCCTTAACCATATTCACAGTCTCTGTCCATGAATGTAAGGTGTTGCCCTGGTACCTGTGCCTCCTTTGATGTCTTTTAGTAGTGTTTCCAGTTGAGAGTGTTAAGTTTTATACTAGTTTTGCTGAATTTATTTCTAAGTATCCTTTTTCATGGTAATAATTGTAAATGGAATTGTTTTCTTAAAACTTTATTTTTCTAACATGTGGCTTATTTCTGCATGTTGGTTTCATAATCGTGGTAATAATTGTAAATGGAATTGTTTTCTTAAATTTTATTTTTCTAACATGTGTCTTATTTATGCATATTGGTTTCATATTGTGTAACCTTGCTGAACTCTTAGGAGTTTTTAGTGAATTCCCTAGGTTTGTGTTTCTGTGGATGTGTGTGTGTGTGTGTGTGTGTGTGTGTGTGTGTGTGTGAGAGAGAGAGAGATGTCATGTGTGAATTGAATACAGGTAGTTTGACTCCTTCCCTTCGAATTTGGAAGTTTTAATGTCTTTTTCTTGCCATATTGTCCTGGCTACAGTCTCTAGTACAGTGTTGAATAGAAGTGATGACAATAGCCACTGTTGTCTTACTCTAGATTGTGAGGAGAAAGCTGGCATTCTTTCACCACTAAGCACGATGTGGGCATTTTATAAATGCCCCAGATGGGGTAGTGTCTCAGGGACTTCGAGGCTAGACTGAAAGTGTGTATTTTTAAGTGTGTTTATGAGGATAAGGACAGCTAACATTCCTCACCCCACCTTGCCTCTGCTAGTGAATGTGCAGATTGGGCCTCCAGAAGAAAACAGATTCAGTCTCTCCAAGGTTTTGTCTGATTCCTAGAGCTTCCAGCAGGCAGTGAATGGGCATCTTTCTGATGCTGCCTGCCCTGCCCCGCTCAGGACTTCTCTCTCCACCTGTGAGAGAAGGGTGAAGGGTATTGGATAATGGTGCTGTTCCTGTGACCAGAGAGTAAACCTCTGCTTTCACCATGCAGGTGGAATGCCTGCCCTTCTTTGAGAATGCCCTTAAAGGAGTGTGGTCACATTGTAGATCTCTGGTCACAGACATATTGAGATTGTCATGGTCCTTTCTGCTGCCAGACTAGATGACATTGGACTTGGAGCAGATGCCCACTGCATCTCCTTTCTCTTTCATGATTGGTGAGGTGGAGACTAGCTCTTGTACAAAGGCCTTATAGACACATAGGTGGTGGTAGTGCAGACCACTGCAGAGGTAGGAGAAATCCAGCACTTCAGTGACCAGCTAAGGGACCTAAGGACATGCTTATGAGTAAGGATGCATGTGGTGCTGCCTGATTCGGGTTCACAACCAGCCATCTCTGCATCTTGTTTAGGTTAATGAAGAGACAGTATCAGAGAAGCCAGGTGAGAGGCGGAGAAAGGTAGCTGAGGGGAGTGCTAGGGGTGCACCTCACTCCAGATTCCTACCTGTGTTCTAGCTTGGCTCTGTGCAAGGCCGACTTACATAAAATACTGGTGAGATTAGTGGTCAGCAAACACTCTGTGTCCACATGCAGCTAATTTAGGACCTGTGGGAATTGGTCATAGCAACCATGAGAGGGACATGCATACATATATATGCTCCTGGAAGATTCCAAGGCACCTAGGATGCTCCTTTTCTAAACTTCCTGATGTGACTGTCTGCATTGAAAGAAGCACTGGCTCTGCTCATGGCTTGGGGACCATTTGTTTTTCTGTTCCTCCTTTACTATCTTCTTATGATTTAGGTCTATGTTTTTTAATCTGTTTTAATTTCCTTTTTAAAAGTTTTTTTTTTTTTTAATTTTGGTGTTTTGCCTGCATGTGTGTGTGCACCACATGTGTGCAGTACCTGCGGAAGCCAGAGGAGGGCATCAAGTCCCCTGGAGCTAGAGTTACAGATGGTTTTAATCCCATGTGGTTGCTGGGACTAGAACCCAGGTCCTCTGGAAGAGCAGCCAGTGCTCTTAACCACTGAGCCATCTCTCCAGCTTTTTTATTTTTAAGACCCTGGGATCTCCCTACATTTCCTGGCTGACCTTGAGCTTCTTGGCTCAAGTGTTCCTCCCACCTCAGCCTTCTGAGTAGCTGGAGCTGTAGGTGTGGTGCTCATACTTTTCCCAAGCATTTTCATTGTTCCCTTTATAAAAGAAGGAATAATTGCACAGCCCTGTGAGCGAGTGTGCCTTGTCAAAGCTTGACACTAGGAGGAAAAGCTTCAGTTGAAATTCATCCACACATCGGGAAACATACCTTATCTTTGTGTTCTTCTAGAGATTAAAAATAACTTCCCACTATCAAGAAGAGGGGAATTTGAAATCAGGAGAGGTATGTCTGTTGCCACAGCAACCAACTACAGTTTCTCTTAGGTTGCCCTTCGTGAGTAAGCTGAGGGTAAACCTATGGCCAGAAGAAAGACCTTTCATCCAGGAGCGAGTGCTCTTTAGAGTCAATTTTTGGCTTGGCTCTGTGTATAGGTAGTGAGTATACCACATCTGGAGGTATTCAAATAGAAGCTGGAATCTTTGTTTAAAAGACTCAAGGATTCCAGCACTACAGCTTCCTCTAGAAGACCTCTGAGCTCCTTCAGACACTGCCATTCTTGGGTTACCACTGTGTGAGTATCAGTGCTCCCCATCTCCACAGTCACAATGGGCTATAGCCATTCTGTCCCACAGCAAGCACCCTGGGAAGCAGCACCTTGGAGGCAGGCCTTCTGAGTGTGGCATCTGTCCCAGCAAGTTCCATGGAACACTGACCTTGGGTCTCTGCTTTCTCCTCTAACTGCTTCAAGGGGAAATCGGGTCCTATTTCCTTCTCCCTCTCCCGAACCTGCAGGATCTTTCAGAGTGTTGATGGGCTGTGACGGGTGCTCCCAGCTTCCTTCAGAAGGCTCTCTGAAGGACACATTTGCACATTTCTTTGGCATTTTGCAGCTGTTAATTAGCAGCATTCTCATTTCTCTTCTTCAGACAAGAAAGCTCACAGCCGTTCTCACGTAGCTCCTAGACAATGCTTCGTTCTTCTCTATTGATAGGGATTTGAAGCTCCACAATGGCTCCTGTATGTATGTAGTTGTCTTCTCAGTGTCTTTGGAGGAGATCTGAGTGCGCAGTGCAGGAAGCAGGCTGTGGTGGAAGTTTTCATGCCCACACAATGAACCCCAGGCTGAGCAAGGCTGATTAGTTTTGCTCACACAGCCCCCAGAACCCTCTGCAAGGGGCCTTTATTTTATTTTTGGCTAGTTTGCACAGACGAGTGTTTACCTGATTTAAACTCAGGATTTCTTCCTCCTCAGCCATTCCTCATATTTCCTGAGTCCTCTGAGCTTAGCCTGTCACTGAGAGCTTGGTGTGCCCTGAGCACTTGACACTTCTTTCTGCTGTGTTCATTCAGCAAAGCTCTAGTGCAGGGTATGGCGGTAAGAAGGAATAAGGCTTGCAGGCTCTGCTCTGGTGAGCCATAGTAGTGCTTTTTTTTACCACTCAGTACTGCAGTGTGTGGCCAGCCATGATGCCCTGGGTCGTAGCAGAAGCACACTGGGGATGAGTTGGTAGGAGGTGACAGGTTGTAGAGCTTGAATTCAGCTGTGTCCTGTGTCTTCTGTGAGGCTGTTGTGGATGGTGTGGTGCCTAACCCTACTTTCACTCTTGGGGAACTATCAGAGCTGACCACTGCATGAAGTTTTGTCTAGGCTGAGATTCCTGGATACCTGTGGTTTTTGTGTGAGCTCTGGTCATCCCTGTAGACTGATGGGTGAGAGATTAAAGACATGGGTCCCAGTCCTCTTATATGGTAACTTGACTTACTTCATGGCATTGATGAGTACATCAGAAGAGAGAGAAGCTAATGGTCCCATTGATGGTCAGAAATATTACTAGGGTCTTTATCCATCTGAAAATGTCACATGCCACAAGTCTGAAGTGTGAATGGGGCCCAGGAAGGCGGGGCTGGTGAGCTCATGGGCCATACAGTTTCTTAATGAGGAGTAATGCATTCATCATCTCCAAACTGATGACAGGACTTTCCCTTGGGCTCAGTACTTGATGACATTCTCAGGTGGCACTGTCAACACTTAGAAATGAGAACTCCTTCCAGACACCCCCACCGCCTTTTCTCAGTGTTCCTGAATGCCCATCAAGAAGCATGTGAGGTTACAGACTCTTGAGAAGTATAAGCCACCTACACAGTCTAGTGAGGAGTGCTCCAAGGTCTCCATGGGACTACGAGCTGGTGGTCAGCTTTCTACTTCTCTCCATGCTGTTTCTTTGTCTTCAGAGTGACCTCACACACAGGACTCAAAGCTTTGTTACAGGCCAGAGTGAGCTGAAGTGAGTCCAGGAGTGGAGGAGCCAGACCGCTGCTCCCCCACATGCAGCCTGGTGCTGTCCTCCCCTTCTGTCATCTGGAAGGTGGATGAATGTCCATCTTCTGGGAAGCCAAGTGGAAGAGGAATTGATTTCCCCACTGCCATTTTATGCTTTTGTTTAAAATGTGCAAAGTGATTTTTTTTTTTTTTGAAGGACAGAGAGGAAAACAAAAAAGAAAAAGCCCACCCACGCCTCTATTGCCCACGTGGGTCTGTCGGCAGCGGGTGCACCGTGTAATTTCCTCAGGTTATAAAGGACATGCCAGCTCCTGACAGCAGCAGCTCCTGCATGTGCGTCAGACAGGGGGCTCAGGTCATGTTCTCAGAGGTGCTCAATTCCTCCATGCAATTTTGCATGAGTTTTCTTTAGGGGAAATGTAATAACCGTCCACAGCAAAGCCTGATGACTGGTGGCTTTTCCACCGGTAGTTAATGCTAGGCTGGCTAGCAGGAACAGCTCAGATCCCACAGCCATCATTTTGGAATGTAAGTGTGATTCCCACCCTGGGATCCTTGTTAATCTACTTTAAGCCATCATATTAAATAAGCCAGGCACACCTCATCTGCCTGAATGTGCCCTGGAGCTCAGTTACACCTGTGTAGAGCAGCTTGGCCCAGCTTTCCAATTTTGTCTACCCCCAGCTACCTGTGGGCTTAGGCCTTTCCTAGCTTAGACTCTCCCTCCTGGCCCTCTCCTCTCCTCTCCTCTTTGCTGAAGGCCCCATTTCCCTGTGAAGGAGGCAGTGCCCCCAGAATGGGGAACTGAGCCACCACAGTTGGATCTCTATCTCCCCTTCAGGCTGTTTCCACCCTGCCTTTGAGGCATGGCTTGCTCTTCCGTCCTTTAAAGCTGTTGGATCAGAATCCATAAGGTCTAAGTTCTCTGTAGAGTTCTTCAGAACTTCCCATTCTTAGCCAAGCTAGTTCTGCTCTGCAGGGCTACGGCAGTGTTAAGCACCTGGTTCCTGTGCTTTATCAGAGACTCACTCTGCCGGCCTCTGTCTGATCAAGGTATGGAGGCTGGGTGCAGGCCGCTAGTGCCAGATACCAGGCTCTGTGAAGTCTTCTGGAAGGTGGAGGTCAGTATGAAGGGGAAAGACAAGCTGAAAAATTCTGAACAGTGATGAGGGGAATTCAACCCAGTGGAGGGAAGAGCATGCCTGTCTGGAGAGGGAAGTGAGGCTTGAAACTGGAGCCAGCAGCTGAGGGCTGGGGGAAGAGGCAGAAAGTTGGTCATTTTTCTTTGATGGAGAACCTGTTCGCACCCCCACCCCACCCCACTGCACCCCGAACCCCACCCCACAAATTCTTGGTATTGGAACTAGGTTTACAAACGCTGAACTGTTTGCTGAATGCATTTATACCTCTAAGCCCCACTGTGGCAGATTGTAACTTGCAAAGTCAGTCACTCGCCCCTGCCCCTGCCTGCCCAGCCTCAGAAGCCACCCAGCTGAAACACATGCCTGAAGGACATGTTGTGGCAAGTCCATGTTTGACAGTCAGATGTCCCCTGTGAGGAGCCACGGCAGCTGAGCCGGTGCTTGGAGCTGTGGTTGCTTAGGGGGGTCTCCAGGGCTGCCTGGGTAAGGAAGGGTAAAGGGTGCTATGGGAGCCAAAAGACTAGGAAATTCAGGCTTGTGTTTGTTCATTCACCTAACACTTCTTAGTTGGTCATGACTTCAAGCAAAGCTGGGTTGCAGAGATGGGTAGGCCCGCGGGAGCTCAGGAGTGGGTGGTCTGAGCGGTCTGTTATCAGGTCTGTTGTCCTGTGAATTCAAACAAGAACTCTGGAAACCACTGTCTGTCCCCAGTTCTACCAGCTCCTGACTTGCAGCTTCACATGAGACTCTGAAGGATATGCTGCTCTTACTAGAGCTGCCTGGCCCAGCCATCCTGGGTTTGAATCTTCTGCCTCCAGGTTACCGTGTATCCTCATCCATCACACTTTGATCATCCCCCCCCCCTTTATAGAATGCATAAAATTGAGATGTGTGTTGCTTTAGATCCCTCTGGCACTAACACCCCATCCTCAGTTCATGCCCTGGCTGCTGGGGTGACAGAGGATCTTGTGTCCACTTCTAGCCTGGTAGTTCCTGAGTGCAGTTATCTCAGGAGCTAAGCTACTGCTAACTACCCCTTGAGCAGAAATGAGACCTGCGGCCTTGTGACCCTGTCCACCTCTGCTTTGCAGGTGCACCCTCTGCTCCCAGGCTCATCAACTGTCATGGTCCATGACTTATGCCTGGCCTTCCCAGCCCCAGCAAAGGCCGTCATTCATGTCTCGGACATCCAGGAGCTCTACGTTCGAGTGGTGGACAAGGTCAGTAGACACTTATCTGCACAGCTCCCTCTCTGCTGATGCACATAAAGCAAGGACAGTATGTCCTGGGAAGTGTTTCCTTTTATCCTTTGCTTTTCCTCCTGGGTCCTACCCATCTCTGTCCCCTCCAGAGTGGCTGAACTTATGTTACCATCTCTGATTCCTGTGCCTCTTGTGGACAGTGCAGGCTGATGGCCCTGCTATATTTCTTCATCCCAGTTGTCATCAGTAAAGTTGGCAGTAAGTCCTGCCTGCAGGATTGACTGAATTAGCCTTGACTTGGGAATGCATGTCCTCTGGCTCACATAGGTTTATTCACCAGCCTGGCACACACCTTGCTGAGCATGGAGTTTTGCCTCAGAACGTAGGATGAGGATTCTTGGGAATTTCAGGGGCAATTGAGTAAAACTCAATACTGCCAAGTGCTCCTGTGATGTGAATGAACAGCGGACCGAGGGTTTCCTTTTGTGTGAATGGGAAACTGATTTAGAGCTGAGATGGCTGAAGGTAGGCTTCCAGGGCATGCTGCCCAGTCCCTGTTTACCTGTGCTGATGAAAAGGTTAGTCAATGAAAGAGGGATGTTCAGGCAGCTTGGACTTCATAGCTTAAAGCTAAGAGTCTATTACCCAGCCTCAAGAACTCCCCTGGGTATTTTCTTATGGAGATAGGTTGGCTGTATATCTCAAGCTGACCTTCAACTCACTATCCTCCTGCCTCAGCCTCCTGAGTGCCAGCACGGCCAGCTTCCCTTCAGCTTGCTCACTAGATTCCTCGTTAGTAGGCACTCTGTTCCCTCCTTTCCTAAAGTGCCTGCTGATAGACTGCACAGATTTGAGCTGTTCAGACACTAAGTCCCTCTCTGCCCATGTTGTTCTAAGCTGTGTCTTGTCTCCCTAATTTGATTGGTAGCCCACCAGTAGAGAGTGGAGTCCATGCCTTGTGCTATGGCCAAGCCTCCCTAGCGCCTGTATACTATAAACTCATCACTTTTCCCTCGTTGATTGGCCAAGCCCAGACATCATTCTGGGTGACTTGTCTGCAGTTCCCAAGCTCTGAGATGGAGATTGGTGATGCTGAAAGCCTTGGGTGCCACATGTTGGGGGAATGATCACTGAGATACCACTTCTGAGCTTGTGCCTTAGGTGGAGATCGGGAAGGCAGTCAAGGCCTATGTCCGCGTGTTGGACTTCTACAAGAAGCCTTTCCTGGCCAAGTACTTCACCTTCATGGACCTGAAGCTGCGAGCTGCCTCCCAGATAATCACGCTGATGTGAGTCCTCACAGGAGTTGGGAAGGGTGTCCTGGGGATGGGGCTGATTCCCACTGTAGCTTTTCAAGCACTCTTCTCGGAGGAGGAATTCGGTGCTTCTCTCTGTCTCAGGACTCTCGATGAAGCTCTAGACAACTACACGGCCACATTCCTCGTGCATGGCGTGGCCATTGGCCAGACCAGCCTGTCTGCAAGCGTGACGGACAAATCTGGGCAGAGAGTCAGCTCCACCCCACAACAAATTGAGGTAGTTCTGCTCCTTTTGCTCTATGGGCTCCATCCTGGTTGGGTGTGTCTTTACCGTGACAGGCTAGGATTTCAGCCATAAGGAGAAGCCATGATAAAGTCTGTACCTTACCATGTCCTCTGAGCAGAAGGCATAGTCACCAGCTCCCAAGTATGTGGATGGCAGCATTAGATGCATAACCAAAGGGACCTTGAGATGTTGACTTCCTTCTGTGGCATAGGGAGGGGTCTAGGCTGTTCAGAGAAACACTGTGCTGTGTCCCGTGGCAAAGGGACAGGCAAAGATTCTTTCCAGAAAGCAGTAGCCAGGTGGAAGCCATAGACTGATTTTAGCTTGTCTAGAACTGACTCCTCCAGTCAGTTCTGAGCCTTAGCCCAGGCCCAGGAGGGCCAAGAGCACCCACTAGGGTAGTGCAAGCAGAACGGGTCAGAAAGGGGATTCCTGGGGCAGGTTGTTCAGGATCAGCTGAGTTCCGAGGCCCCTACACCATCTCAATGTGGTGTAGGCTATCCTGCATCAAGGTTTTCACAGGCACCCCACTATAGGCAGAGGTCAGGGCAGCCAGGGTCAGGCCACCTTGCCCAAGAATCCCCACATACCCACTAGCAGCAGCAATAGCACCATGTTCTGCAGACCTCGGCCACACAGGGGTGGCAGGCTTCATTGATCTGCCTTCAGAAGCGGGCGGAGGCGGTTTGTGCCTCCAGATGGAAGTGTGCCTTCCTCCTACTGGTGGTGAGGAATTCGTTTCTGCCTATAAATAGCACAGCCCAACCAAGACTAATTCTCAGCACAGAGCAGTCTCCACGCTCTCCTTGGAGCACTTCTTACATGTTTGACAAGCAGGAACTTGTGGGGGCTGTGGGGCAAAGTTGGTACAGAGATGAGGTGTCTACCTGGCTATTGACTGCTCCTGAGCCCTTTCTTCTGTGGGGAAATGGTGCAGCTGTTGAAGTAAAGCCCTATTCCAAGACAGTTTGCTTTTAGTAGCTCTAGAAGCAGCTTTCCAAAGAGGAATCAGAATTCTGGGGACCCCAGTCACAACTTCGGCAGACACCTTAATTACCACAGGGCTTGTCAGACCCCAATTCATGGGACCCGCCTCTGGCTTCATAGGTCTCAGGTAGATTCGACCAGAGGATTCCTGATGGGTCCCCCAGGACGCCATCAGGAAGTACTAGTGCTGCTAGTTGGGGCCACACGTTGAGACCTGCACTGAGAGATCAAAGGTCATTATTTCTGTGATCATAGGTTTCCCCGGCACTGCCAGTTACCCTCAGCTGAGGGACGTCCCCATGTTCAGTGCACATCCTCTGCAGCCAACATCAGCTTGCAGATGCCAGTCCCCTCTCTCTTCTTCCTCCACATCCAGGTCTTCCCTCCGTTCAGGTTGATACCCAGGAAGGTGACACTGATCATTGGCGCCATGATGCAGGTAGGAGCCACTGTAGGTCAACGCAGGCCTCCACTGTTGGCATCCTTACCCTCGTGGGATGATGAGGGCGCTCCAGCGTGGCAGGTCCTGACAGGAGCCTCTGTTTCTCACTTCTTAGATCACCTCCGAGGGTGGCCCCCAGCCTCAGTCCAACATCCTCTTCTCCATCAACAATGAAAGTGTGGCAGCAGTGAGCAGTGCTGGGCTGGTGCGTGGGCTCATGGTTGGCAACGGCTCTGTGCTGGGGGTCGTGCAGGCGGTGGATGCTGAGACTGGCAAGGTCATCATCGTTTCTCAGGTATCACCTATGCCACCGGTGATTGGCTTCTGGGAGTGGTTTTGGTGTGGCGGACTTCTGCCAGATTTGATCTCTGCCTCTTTGAGGACACCCAGACCTGAGATGGCTCTTCTCCAGACTGAGCCTCCTGGGTTTTTCCAGATGCTCTCTGAGATAAGATCACTAATATCCCCAGCCCTACAGGTTCTGTAGTATATAATGAGGGTGCCTGTGCTGGGAACACTGATCTTGGTATTTTGGATTCCTCGGTATATGTTTCGCTACCTTCCCCCTCTGCAGATGAATTGTGTGGCAAACCTGTTAGTGGCCCATGGCTGTTGTGGTGCTTCTGAGCCTTGGCCCGGGACTGCTTGAGGTTAGAGCTCTGGGTCCTTTTGTGCACTGTCTGCAGTGGGTCCTGATCATGTGGTGATGGGATGGAAGGGATCATTCCTGATGAGGTGCTCTGTGTGTAACAGCGTGTGCCTAAATTCACGGGTGGGTGCTGGAAGCATGGTGTAGGACAGCCAGTAATTTCAGACCTAGATTTGTAGTTCAGTCTTCTGCTCATTTCCTCCTTAACCACTGGCCTACTGGCTCTGGCTGCCTAGGCTCTTTGGTGGGCTTATTTCCCAGTTGCTTTTTTTTTTTTTGGGGCCAGCAGTCAGTTGAAGCAGTTGTCTCCCCCTGAAGGCGTTCCCTGACCCACACCAGTGGGTGGCTGGCAGCAGGTGAAAGTCAGTTTTCACAGACTGACAGCTTCCCTTTCTGTAATGTAGTGGGGGATCCTTTCTACTCCCAAGAAGGCCTAATGATAGAACCCAGAAGGGCATCTGGCGCTCTCTCTCTCTCTCTCTCTCTCTCTCTCTCTCTCTCTCTCTCTCTCTCTCTCTCTTTCTCTCTCTCTCTCTCTCTCTCTCACACACACACACACACACACACACACACACAATCTCTCAATCTCTCTCAATCTCTCTCTCAATCTCTCAATCTCTCTCTCTGTCTCTTTCTCTCTCTCTCTCTCAATCTCTCTCTCTCTCTCTCTCTCTCTCTCTCTCTCTCACACACACACACACACACACACATACACACACACACCTCCACAGTGGCTCACATAGGCATCTTGGAAGGCTCCTGTGGTTCCGCTCACAGGAGAGCTTATGTGGTATGCAGTGACAAGTAGTTTACTCAAGCCTCAGTCAGTCACCCCATCCCTCTAGGAGGTCCCTTGTGGGCAGCGTGTACAACTCTCTACACCGGGAGCGTCTAAGCACATGCCTGGGGGCCTGAAAAGTGGCCACCCCCATGGGCCTGGTAATCCTGGTCCCTGAGGCTGGCTTTGACCCAACATTGAGTTCATTGATTGGCTCCCTTTTCTAGCAGTTTCAGTATCTGCCTCCAAGCATCCGAGTTAAACCACAAAGTCTTTGAATGGCAGGGGCGGCTGGCCCAGTTCTGTGTATGGATTTGGTGGAGATGTCAAGGAAGCACCGAGCATATCCCAGTGGTGTCCAGGGTTCACACAGGCATCCCAGAGAGTGACATGAAAGACCCCAGCATGCCCTGCTCCGTTACCTCTGTAGGAGGGACTGTGGCTTCAGAAACAGGCTCTTGTTTGCTTCTCCCACCTCCAGCAGGCACAGCCCTGGCCCTCCCCATGGCTTCCTCTCTGCTCTTGTACTGGCCTCCCAGCTGTGCCCTCTCTCACCTTGCTGGGCCCTCTTCTTCACCTGTCTCCCATCATGGTCCTTGGCAGGGTGTGGGGGTTTTGTCACCAGCTATTCTGAGAGTCTCAGCTTGTAGTTTCCGCATCCACACTGGGCATATGATTCTGTCAGATGCTGCTGGCTCCATCTGTCCAATCCTGAACACATCAGCATCCCAAGGCCAAGGGGTGGTCCAGAGACAGCTAGAACCGTGCAATGAGAAAGATAAGGGGAAGGAAGGCCTTAGTGGGCACCTGTTGTGAAACAAGCACTTGCCTAAATAGCAGGACACTAGCTGGATGTCTTAGTTACTTTTTCTATCGCCGTAACAAAATACCATGACCAAGGCAACTTTTAAAAGAAGATACTTAGTTGGAGTCTTGCTTAGTTTCAGGGTGTAAGTCCATCTCCATCATGGCAGCAGGCGGGCAGGTATGGTGCTGGAACAGTAGCCACAACCATGAGGCCAAGAGTGAAGACTGGGGATGGCACGGGCCTTTGAAACCTCAGAGCCCACTCACAGCGACACACCTCCTCCAACAAGACCACGCCTCTTAGTCCTTCCCAAACAGGTCCACCAACTGGGGACCAAGCGCTCAAATAAATGAGTCTCTAGAAGCCATGCTCATTCACACCACCACAGCAGAGAAGGAAGGTGGACTCCACATGTGTGTGCAGTGTCTAAAGAGCTAGAAAGCTTAGTAGCCCAACTCCCCTGTTAGTTAGCAGCATCTGGAGGAGCCAGTACAGTTAGTCTTTGGTCAGATTAATTGATTTATGGAACTAAGGATAAAGGAAGATATAAAGCCTGCTGCCATCAGATGTGACTGGTTCCTCTACTCTTCCCTGTATCCTGGTGAGTCAGAGAGGCAGATAGGCTAAGTATGGAGTTGGGACTGTCTGAAGCCTATCCTGAGAGGTCCACACAGCCTAGAGAAGAGCAAATCAGGGTCCTGGTCCCCTGTCTACAGTTCTGACCTATAGCAGCTGGCTCAGATAGGATAGGACTGCAGGCCCAGGACCAGACTGGAACTCCTAGTGTTGGAGGACAGAAAAGGCTGGTCCATGGAGTGAGCCATCCTCAAAGCATACCTTCGCAGGCAAAAGAGTATGCTGCTGGTGTTTCATAGCAGGACAGATGCCTCCTTCCCCTCAATAACCCACGTAGCCTGAGCCCCAGCTCTCTTCTAGGACCGTGTGGAGGTAGAAGTGCTACAGCTCCAGGCAGTGAGGATTCGTGCCCCAATCACACGAATGAGGACCGGAACCCAGGTGGGAACCTGATGGGTCAGGAGGCCTTAGGCTTTGGGTCCAGGCTCTTAACAGGCCACTGCTGGTGCACCATGCCTTGTGAAGAAACCACCTTTACCCTTCATCTGTGGGGCATGTTGGTCTGTGGGGCTCAGATCTCATGCAGCATGGGTGTCAAGACTCACCCCCAAGCTCCATGTTTTTGGCCTTCCCTGCTGACACCTGCTTGTGCCTAAGGCTACTGCCTTTCAGCACAGTGGAACATGGGTCTGTGATACTTGCTCTATAGTGCAAGTGTGTATGCTCCATACACTTGGGTAGTAGTAATCACATCACAGATGAGCAGAAAGGTGGCCTTCTGCCCAAGGTCACCCAGTTGGATGTGGTTCTTTTGTATCTGAGGATGTGCAAGTCTCCTAAGTACAATGGAGTACCATTCTCTCCCAGCGCCTCTGTACTTTCATTGTGCCTGGATGACTTACAGCATTTAATATGCTGTAAGTGCTTCTGTGTGGCTGTCAGACCATACTGCCTAGGGAATAAAGATGAGGAAAAGTCCATGAGTGTCCCTGACAGGCCCAGTCTTTTCTGTTTAGGTACATAACTGAGGAACCTGGGGCTAGAAAGGTCTAGTGGTAAGCGGCAGGCTAGGAATTGCCCAGGCAACCTGCTTGGTATCTTTTTTTTTTTAACCATTAGCCACATTACCTTCACCAGTACCCTCTAGCAGGCGCTCAGCAAGCAGGTTGAAGTGTTCACCCCATTGTGTCCATCCCCAAGAACAGAGTCTCCCTGTTGGAGCAGGTCTAAGGGTGTGGGGCAGTTGTACAGTATTGGGAGGCAAACTTGGGCATCCTAGAGTTCCAGGGTGGAGGTTTAATCTGGCCTATGTGTGTTGTTTGTATTGTATCAGACTCCTAGACCCTCTGCCCTGCCATTGTCAGGTTAGGAAAGACCAGGGCACAGTTCCCACTGCATAAGGGAAGCAGGGAGGCTTTGGGGTCAGTGAGGATGGGGATGTGTGTGTGTGGGGGAGTACCCAGTGCTGGAACCAGCAATTACAAGGCCTGGCTCCCCCCAGATGCCCGTCTACGTCACCGGGATCACCAGCAACCAGAGCCCTTTCTCCTTTGGCAATGCTGTGCCAGGCCTGACCTTCCACTGGTCTGTCACCAAGCGGGATGTCCTGGACCTCCGAGGGCGGCACCATGAGGTAACCTCCCAGAAATCCCAAACTCCTTGCCTGAACCAGCACCCTTCCTGGTTGAGGCTTCCACCACATTGTCTCACGAGAGTCTACATATTGCTGTTTAGGGTATAATCTGCCCCTGTTCCGTTTTCATAACAAAATACCAGAGGCAGGATACTTTATGGAGAAAAGGAGGTTATTTAGTTCTTAGCTTGGGGAGTTTCACAGCGTGGCACTAGTGAGAGCCTGCTGGTCATGTCATAGCATGGCAGTTGGCGTTGTGGATTGAGATGTGTAGAGAGAGATGGCATGATGAAAAAGGAAGCCAGTCCCATTCTCTTAGGAATTAACAGGACTCTGTCAAAATCTATGAAGATCCCTTCTGAGGACAGTGCCCTTCCTAGCAGTTACCTTGCTGTGACCCCTTCTACACAGGCTCTTGTGCCCAGATTTATAATACAGGGACCCTTGGGGACAAACGATAGCTGAACTACAACTGCAGGTGACTGCCAGCAGACAACAGCAAGAATATCAACCTTGCAGGAAAGTCACCTCACCTCCAGAAGGCTCTGGGGTAGGGTCTCTAGCTTTGCACCTGCTTTTTGTCATGGTGCCAGGCAGCCCTGGGTCTTTGCTCTGGTTTGTCTCAAAGAGTAAACCCCTGTCCATCAGCCCTCCTCCAGGATCCCAGCCACCTCTGAGATCTTAGGGCTGAACAGGGCAGACATTGAATTAAAGCCCATGGACAGGAAAGGCCTAGGTAGGGGGAACTGAACAGTGCCAGCTCCTATGGCTCCAGGCTCTGACCACAGCAGCCTTGTTACAGTGTCCTGAGTGAGGTTGCTTTAGAAGGCCCCTTCTGGTCTTTGCCATGGATGATGGAGCTGGCAGCAGATGGCCAAGGCCAGGGGAAGGATTTCCTAACTGCCCAAGTTTGTACAACACGCGACCATTGCTTCTGGAGTCCTGGCCCCAGGGCCATGGTATTGTCTGGATTGTTTGCATGGGACACCAGCAGTGTGATTATTCAGATGCCCTGTATCATTGTCTCTATAAGAAACCCTACATGGCCCAGCTTGCCTCTAAGTGACTCCTGATATACCCGTGCACACAGAAGGCTTGGGGATGTGCTGCTCTAAAGACAGTGGCTCTTGTGTGAACACAAAGTTTTCTAAACACCCCCACATGGTAAAATGTGGCCCGTGGTGCTGGAAGAACATCATCTTTTCTCCTCTGGGTTTGCCATCTGACCCTGGCAGCAAGACAGTAGCCTTTGAGAAAAGTCAGGTACCTATCTGGGGCCAGTAGGTCCATCTATCACCCTTCTAAGGATGTCGGGGCCCTGGACGTCTTTCTTGGAAACATGCTTGATGTCTTTCCCCAGGCATCTATCCGGCTCCCACCTCAGTACAACTTTGCCATGAATGTGCATGGCCGGGTGAAAGGTCGGACTGGACTGCGGTTGGTGGTCAAAGCTCTGGACCCCACAGCTGGGCAGCTGCATGGCCTTGGCAAAGAGCTCTCAGATGAGATCCAAATTCAGGTAAGGGGCGGGTCGGTGAGAGCCACATGAGAGGGAGAGAGAATACCAGTGGCCCGAGTTCTAGGATAGCGGTCTTGGGCCACCCCAGCCACGAGGACCGCTTAGACTGCTGAGGAATTGGAGACATCCACCTGTGTGTGGTCAGGGGAGGAGGCAGATGGAGAGTAGGGTGTATAGATGGTGCCAGGGGAGGCAGAGATGGGGCTGACTATAGCTCCAAAGAGGAGTGACTTTGCAGCATGAGAGGGGCTGTGGAGGCTGGCTGTATCTTAAAGTGTTCCAGAAGGGCAGCTTACTCTTAGTTTGAGGTCTGGGAGCATCTTGATATTAGAGACTGCTGACAGGGACAAGAGCTTACCATGTCTGAGTTTTAATCATTTGTATTTATCTAACAATCACTTCTGGACTTCCTGATAGAGGCAGGCTTGCTCCTCTCCACTTCTGGCATTGACACATCCAGTGCTCACGTGGAGCCCACCAGGCAGGCCACTTGTGGATGAAGCAGAGGCCCAAGGGACAAATGGTCAAGGCCACACAGGGTTGGAGGAGCTATGTTCTGTGCTGTAGAGAGGGAGGGCTTTTGCCCAGCACTGAGACCAACTCAGTCTGGCCCAGAGATTCTCCTACCAGAGCCTGTTGCTCCCACCTCTCTCTTAGACCTTTGCCTCCTGCTTCTGGACGAGACGTCATACCTCTGTAAAACAGGAGTTGGGCTGAGAAACAGCTCAGTTAGGGAAGTGCTTGCTGTGCTTCTCTGGGACCTGAGTTTCATCCTTAGAACCCATTTTAAAAAAGCCAGGTGTGGGCCTAGAGAGATGGCTCAGACATTAAGTGTATTTGCTGCTCTTACAAAAGACCCAGGTTCAGGTCCCCTCACCCACATGGTAGTTTATAATCATCTGTAACTCCAGTTACTGGAGATCCGATGCCCTCTTCTGACCTTTGTGGGTCCCAGGCACACATGTATTGCATATACATACAGGTAGGCAGAACACTACTACATATTAAAAATAAAGCCTGGTATGGTGGTTGTAGTTGTAATTCCAGCACTGGGGAGGTACAGATAGGGTGATCCTTAGGTTTCCTGGCCAGCAATCCTCACCTAATCTGCAATTAGCAACCCTGGGCAATGTGAGAGTCTGTCTTTTTTTTTTTTTTTTTTAAGGTTAATATTGCCTAAGAAATAACACCTGAAGATGACCTCTGACCTCTGCACTAACACATGCATGAGCCCACACACAGACACATATCATGGGCGCGCACACACACACACACACACACACACACACACACACACACACACACAGAAGAGGAGTTGATAACTTGCCTCTGAAGAAGGTGTTTCACTCCAAGGGAATCTTGCTGATGATCTGGGATTCTGTAACTCCTGAACTTTTGTAAGCTGCAAAGAAAAACTGAGGTAGCCCCTGACTACCAGGAGAAAGAAAAATAGTTCACATTCCCTCCTAGAGAAGAAAAGAATACACACACACACACACACACACACACACACACACACACACACACACACACACACACAAACACCCATGCATGCTATTCTCCAACTCTTACCTCTTCTTGCACAGGTACACATGCACCTAGAAACAGACACCTGCACACACACTCACACAGGGACACAAGCAGGTAACAGACACATGTGTGTCCAGAGGCACATACCCAGGTACACACAGACTCAGACAGACACTGTTACAGACCCCACCCCACCCCCACCCCGCAGTTAAACAGAACACATGACTTAAAGGCAGGGCATTGTAGTTTTGAGTCTGAGTGGTTCCATGTCTATTTCCCTCCTTGACAGCCACTGGAGTTAGAGTAAGTCAAACCAGGGAAGTGGGGTCCAGCCCACAGATGGGCTTTATTTGTTGCCAGTATGGTTTTACCACATGGCATAATCGGCAGATGAATAAAGCCCAGCCTTTCTATTATCGGAGCTCTACTCTCCAATTTACTACAAGGCCTCACCATTCCCTGGTGCCTGCCAGACAGGTGCCGCTTCCTGAGGTGCTGGTACTGTTGATATCCTCACAGTTGATGGTAAAGTGAGTTCACCTCCATCTAAAAAGACGACATGCTTAAAGGGAACAGAGGATGCTCCCACTGTGCAACCAAGGTCCCAGTCAGTCAGTGAGCCACTCCATGCTCAGGACCACCTGCCTGGGTGAAGATGGCCTCTGGTTCTGCCTCAGGTGCCCCTGACACCAAAGCCCCTTGGGTCTCCCCAAGGCTGTCTTTCCTTCTCCCTTTGGGATGTGCTGCCATTTGCCTCAGGTCCAGCTCCTGGAGACAGGTGGTACTAGAACCCACATTGTGGATATGGGGATATGCTGTAGAAGATGAGCACATCTGCTCAGGAGGCCCATCTGGTCTTGTCAGAAACTGGAAGTTGCATACACAGTGTCAGAATGTGTGGTCCCTTGAGCCAGGCTGGAAGCAGTCTAAGCAAAAGGACTGAGGTGGTAGTGGGCTATGTGGAGAAAGGATCCAATTCCCATCAAGGCCTCCGAACATCTATGAGTGATGGGATCAGATATGGTCCGACACTGTCGTACCCTAAAGGCCAGCCTTCCCTATCACATCCCCAGCCACCTGGGAGGTGCTAAGGGCACTTTCCAGTCTCCTCAGCCCTCACTGAGGGAGAATAGATGCTTAGACTGGATGTGAGTCTGGTTGGGGTAGGAAATACAGCTCGCTCTTTTCCAGGTATTTGAAAAGCTGCGGCTGCTGAACCCTGAAATAGAAGCAGAACAAATACTGATGTCACCCAACTCTCTTATAAAGCTGCAGACAAACAGGTATGTGACTCAGCTCTTGTTTTCTGTGAGGACGAGAGCTGCACTCTCGTCCCATCCGACAAGCCATTTGTCAAAGTTGTCAGGTGCCCTGGGTACATGCAGGGAGCCTTTCTGGGTGATGTGCTTGAATTGGGGTAGCCTCTGCATCCCCCTTCTCTCCCGGTGGATGACCTCTGCTCCTGCATGGCTCCTCTGGATCCTTCTTCTGTTCCCTGTAGCCAAAACTCATTTTTATGAACACTGCTGAATTCAGGCTTTAAAAGGGACTCAAGTACCAACTTAGAAGTGTTAAATTTTTCAAATGCCCCTGTGTTTTCAAGACTTGCTACTCAAAGTAGATCCCATGAATTAGCAATAGCAGTGGCACTAGGGAGCAGGATAAAAATGCAAAGCTTAGGCTCCACCTCAGGCCTACCGAAGGAAAAGCTGCACTTTAACAAAAGTCCCCAGGCAGTGTGGGCACATGCCAAGGCTGGTGGCGTGTTGTTTTAAAGGCTGGCTGCAAACATGGCTCCCCCTTGGATTCACCAAGGAAGCCTTTTCTACCATGGCTTAGACTTGAGCGGCACTTGGTGAGTGGAGGGGGGCTCTGGCCACACAACCACACTGCATGAAGCACTCAGGGCTCGTTTATCCAGAAATAATTCAGGATGAGATGCTAGGCTAGGCTCTGTGACCACAGAGGTGAGGAGATACAGTGCCTCCAGAGACAGAGGAGGGATGGTGAGAGAGTGGTATGTAACCTTCAGGTGGAGTCCAGAGGACCTCGAGATTTAGGGGAGGAGTGTCATCTTTGGAGATGCCTGACTTAGGGGCATCTTAAAGGATGAGTAGGACTTCTTCAGATGACAAGGAGGGAGCTGGCAGAAGAGCGTTCAGGCGGAGCCTGTAACATTTGCTTAAACTCATCTAGAGTGGTTTAGTAGTGCTAGCATAGGCGAGGAGCTTGCAGGCGCTCTTCGTGGTAATTGAAGGTCTCTCCTGAGCACATGAAGTGCTGTGAACCTTTCCTTAGCAGTTTTTGCAAATAGAGGCTAGCCCTTGGTCCATACAACTCAAAGCCCCCACACTGTCCTCCACTCCAGGCTGCCTCATTTCAGTAAGAGAAAATGATTTGCCACTGAAATAGTCTTTTTTACAAAGTGTGGTTGATGAAACTCTGGCCTCATGGTTTCCTATCCTGTTGGTTCCCTCTTGGATATATGCTGTTCTTGAAGTTGTAAGTTTTCCACATTAGTCCTATGGGTGACTGACAGGCTACACAGCAGCAGCAGCATGCGGTACTGATGAACCTTGATACTAAGGTCGGAAGCTGCTGGAGCCACAGTTGTGAAATCTCTGGATAATGCACTGGGCTCCTGCCTGTGCTCTGGCCCCTCCATGCATTGTAAAAACAGATCATCTTGCTTCCCAAAGGGATGGTGCAGCCGTTCTGAGCTACCGTGTCCTCGATGGACCTGAGAAGGCTCCTATTGTGCACATTGATGAGAAGGGGTTCCTGGTGTCCGGCTCTGGAATTGGGGTGTCCACCCTCGAAGTGATTGCGCAGGAGCCTTTTGGCACCAATCAGACTATCATTGTCGCTGTCAAGGTAGGATTGCCTTTCTCCCTATCTGTGTGAAAGAGCAGTCGCTCAGAGGTGACACGTCCTCTCTCGGTGTAAAAGTGAATCACCCTCCAGCAGAGGAATTCTGCTTAGGAATTTATCCAAGAACCACTCACGGGCAGAGGCCCTGGCTAGATTATGAGCCACTGGAGCCAAATGTCCTGGAGAGTTATCGATTCCACCTAGCTTATTTCATAGAAGGGGAAACTGAGGCCCCGTGAATAGCCCAGAAATCACAGAGTTGCAGTCTTGGCGAGCGTGCGGATGTGCTGCCACTGCACCTGACCGCTAACGTTGTTCCCACGTCCACTCTCGAGCCCCTGCCCAGATCAGTGCAGTACCTGAGCACGGTCAGATCTTCCCAGCATGAAGTGTGCTCAGTACCAGGCGTGCAAAGAATTGCATCAACTCTGAGGACACAGTAGCTCATTTTTGCAGCAGGGAACTGACTCGGGGTGGCTCACTCAAGGCTGCACAGTAGCTCTGGACTGTGTTTACCACGCCCAAGGGCTCATTCTGACATTCTGTGCCTACCATGGACAGAGACCTGCTCCTTGGGCATCCCCACTCATTGCTACCACCTTCTGAGTCCTAGAAGACAGAGTGCACCCAAGTCACTGGATGCTTTGGTTCAGACCTGGGCTATAGCTTGTTTTGTTTATTGGGGCTACCTTTTGAGTGATAGAAAGTACTAGGTGTTTATCATATCCCGACCCTACAACAATTAACCTGCCTAGTGGGCTTTGGACTCTGATGGCAACTTTTGGCCAGGTGGAGAATTCTTGTCTAGAATCAGGCTAAATGTTTACCTGCCTTTTATGGGGATGTAGTTCAGAGATGGCTCTAGAGATGCACTGTTGGCCTTCATCAGCACCCCTGTAGGCAAGTGACATCCCTTCTCCAGCCAGTGGGCATTGCTTCTACTTCAAATGCCCTGAAAGCCAGCTCCTCCCATGAACATTTGCAGTCACAACCCAGAAGTTGTTTTTGCCATGTGACCCATGACTCAAGTTTTCAGTCATGGATCCTGGCTCACCGAGGTCTTTTAGAGGTTGACTAGCTGTATTGGATGATGAAAACCGTGTCACTAGGTGGGGACTCTAAGAAGCAAGGTCTTTCTTGTCCACACCCTGAAGTCAGCCCATCCCTTAAGGGTCTCTGAGGTAGGGACCTACTCAGGTAGGTATCACTGTACCTGCATGGTGTCCTCCAGGTCTCTCCTGTTTCATACCTGAGGATCTCCATGAGCCCAGTCCTACACACTCAGCACAAGGAGGCGCTGGCGGCTCTGCCTCTGGGGATGACAGTGACCTTCACTGTCCACTTCCATGACAACTCTGGAGACATCTTCCATGCTCACAATTCAGTCCTCAATTTTGCCACTAACAGGTAAGGGCATGGGCATTCATTTCTTACAGGGCGGCTGGTCTCGGTTTTGTCTGGATTTCATATAGGTCCAGATAGGTGAGGAAAGAAAGGCGGATGCCATGGGAGGATGGTTAAAGGGATGGCATGCTATACCACACAGGCCGGGCCTGGAAGCAGCAGGTCCAATCTAGAGGCACAGGGAGAGAGGGGAAAGAAAAGCCCAGGCTTTTGTCTGTGTGTGACAGGAACTGTTAGGTGATGATGGTCCCTGATGGGCAGGAAGCAGAGCACACCTCCTGAGAGCTGAGGTGGGAGCGTTCGTGGAAGGCTCTCCATGTGACCAGGAAAGGAAGTGCAGGGAAATGTGAGCATGTCAGTCTGGCCCTGTCATCAATGGATGGAGAACCAGGTGCATGCCCCACACTGCATGGGCACAGGAGAAAGAAGCCACTGTCGCTGAGCATCTGTTCCCAGGCTGACTGCCACATCTTTCTGGTTCCTCTCCTAGCCCTATTATAGAGGCCCAGAGAGGTCAAGCCATTTACCATGAGCTACACAGCGAGGGAGTGGGGTTTGAATACCATATTTTCCCAGCTCCAAGCATGGTTTTCTTAGGCTGGCTCTTTTTAATCCTTGCGGAAGCCTCAGTCCTGCTGTGAGGATGGAGAGAGTGACAAGAGGACCCAGGCTCCAGTGTCCACCAGAGAGCAGTGGCTCTCCGAGTGTGGTCCCCAGTCTGGCACCAGCATCCTCTGTGGATAATTAGGGATACATTTCAGCAGGGCTCAGGACTCCGTGATGTTAAAGGTTGTCGGCCACTGCCCTAGGGCATTATAGAGGTGCGAGGGGGACGCTTTGGCTGAGGGTAAGACTTAAGACTTCTTGAGCTGTCCCAGGTGTTGGCTACCATTCCAATTTGGACTTCCCATGGAGCTGAAAACACTTGTGTCCCCTTTGGCTAAGAGCCCTGAAGGACAGGTATAAGGGGCATTGCGTGACAGGAGCCTGAGCAGGAAACCTGCTTGCAAACCTGCCTTGGATCTTCGTGGGTCCTGTGAGTCTGACCATGCAGCTCATCTCCCCAAGGCTCTCCCACCTGTCACGTAAAGAATCTACCTACCCCCTTTGATGAGAGAGTGGTCACGAGGGCCTCTGCACAGCTGTGGGCTCTGCACATAGCACCATCTGTCTGTCTGTCCTGGGGGAGGTAGAGCCCAGGTCTTGCCGCCCTTAGCCATACCGCAGAAGTCACGCTGGCCTTGAGTGGCAGGAGCACCTGCTTGTGGCAGTCAGCTTGGGGTCAGCATCAGAGGCGCGGGGGAGATCTGGGAGCGAGTCAGACGACACGGCCCTCACTCCTACCTGCTCCAGTCTCACCTCTGGCATCCTTCACCGTGAGGGCTGAGCAGGTGTGTTAGGAGTGCCTTCCCACTGCCGGCCTCGTTTGATCCCCATAGCAGATGCCCGTGTGCATCCTTGTTCCTGCTTCCCAGGCGGAGACAGAGTGCAGGAGTGCCTGAGCCAGCCACACAGAAGGCAGTCTACACCTCCTTGGCATGTCCTCTGTGGATCATTTTCCTCCTTGGGTCTCCGCTTCCCTTCTAAGTGTGAGGGTGGTGACGCTAGCACATCCCGACTCGGTGCTGTGGGTTGTGTCCCAAGAATGACAGGGAAGAGGGCATCAGGTCTGTGCCCCCTTCAGTAGAGCCACATCTGGGACCTCAGTCAGCCGCATGTCACTCAGTAGGGGAGAGGGCTGCACAGTTCTCTCATTTCCCCTCTGGCTTCTCGTCTGAGCTTCAACCCTCCTTTCCCTGTCTCTAGAGATGACTTTGTGCAGATTGGCAAGGGTGCCACCAACAACACCTGCATCGTCCGCACAGTCAGTGTGGGCTTGACGCTGCTCCGTGTGCGGGATGTGGAGCACCCGGGCCTCTCCGACTTCGTGCCACTGCCCGTCCTACAGGCGATCACCCCAGAGCTGTCTGGAGCTGTGGTGGTGGGTGACGTCCTCTGTCTGGCCAGTGTTCTCATTAGCCTGGGAGGTAAGAGGAATGGGATGGGTTCGTGCTAGGGTGTGGCACCCCAGGGTGTGCTTGGTACCACATCACAGGAGGTGTGCGGGGTGGAACCTAAAGGATGCTCAGAGGATACTGCCTAAAGGCCACATTCAGCTTGCCACTTGGCAATGCCTGTTCATTTGTGTGTGGCAAGGTAGCAGTGGAGATAGTACTGGCCATACAGCCCAGGGTTCACTGTCTGGTAGTTCGCAGCACAAGTCTGCCAGCCCTGCCCTGGAACAGCACTGCCCAGTAGAATTTTTTACTGTTGTGGAAGTGTCCTGCATGTATACTCTTGTTACCCAGCTGCCTCCGCAAGTGCATGCTTACTCGTGGCTAATGATGCAAACAGGCAGTATGGCTCTGGGACACCTGAGCAGACAATGAGTCCCCACACCCCTGTAACTCATACATGGACACTTGCTTTTCTCTTGGTTGGTTTTCTTTCTTTAGCCTCATTAATTCGCTTCCAAAGGAAATTAAATAGTAGCCTGGTGTGGTGGCTCCTACCTGTAATCCCAGCACTGGTGAGGCTGAAACTGGAAGATTGACAGGAGTTTGAGAGCAGTCCTGTCCATACACTGAGTTCCAGCTTAGCTCAGCCTACAGTGAAACCTTGTCTCATGAATTTGAGAGCAGTCCAGTCCATACACTGAGTTCCGGCTTAGCTCAGCCTACAGTGAAACCTTGTCTCTAAAAGAGGAAAGAAAGGAGGAGGAGGTAGGGGAAGGGAAGAAAGAAGGAAGGAAGGACTGCTGGAGATAGAATGAGGTGGTTGAATTTTTATTGTTTATTGGGAACAAAATGCTGTGTAACATGAGCCTACAAGCTCATTTTTTAAAGAGGCTTTTAAAATACATTAACATACTTTTATTAAACTATTACTAAATCAAGCATTTACAGAGTAAATTTCATCTATTTAATCCAGATAGCAATTTTATGAATACTCAGTTGGCTTGGGCTGGAATTATTATTCGTTAGGTTTATTTATTTTTACTTTATGTGTATGAGTGCTTTGCCCGCTGCTGGGAACTGAAGCTTGGTCCTCTGCAAGAGCAGTACGCACTTTTACCCACTGAGCCAGCTCTCCTGCCTGTGATTTCTTATTTTTATTATCAACATATCAGTGGTGAGGTCTGTTCTCTGTTTCTAAAGAGGAACTAATAATACTAGGGATGGCAGGGCCCAGAGACCCCACACCCAGCCCATCCCAGGACAGGGAGATGGGAAAGCTTCATGTGAAAAACAGATTCCAGATGGGAAGGTATGGGCAGGGGGAGTCAGTACCCCCCCCCCAGGGAGAATGGCTGCAGAGGGAGAGCTGCAGGTGGCCAGAACTAGGGAGGTGGGAAGACCACTTTAGAGGTGACCTATGTGGATTCCTCCCTGACCCGAGGATGGAGACCCTCACGGGCAGAGGGACCTGGGGAGCTAGGTTTGGGCTATGTTGTCCAAATGTGAACAAGATGGATGATATCTGGGCTTATTCTCCCAGGTGTCTCAGGGACCTGGAGCTCTTCGGCCAGCAATATCCTCTACATTGACCCCAAGACGGGCGTGGCTGTGGCCCGAGATGCAGGGTCTGTGACTGTTTACTACGAGATTGCTGGACATCTGAAGACCTTCAAAGAGGTAGGACTTGAGGGCAGGCAGAGGCAATTGTGGCCAACACTGTTGGAGGCAGTAAGAGCCTTAGTGTGTGTCTATAACTGGGCTTGGAGATACATGTTTGCAATCCTAGCACTTGGTAGGGGGGAGGGGCTGGGGCAGGAAGATTATCTTGAATTTGAGACCATCCAGGGCCATCATTGTACCCCCACGACATCATAGTATATATGTCCCTGGGTACCAGAGTCTGCTCATGTTCAAATCTCTTTTCACAAAGGTGGAAGACCTCAGCATCTCCTGTCTAGTTTTGTTTTGTTTTGTTTTGTGGTCTTGTTTGTTTGTATGTCTGTTTTGAGACAGGATCTTACTGTGTAGCCCAGGCTGGCCTTGAACTGAATCTCCCAGGAGTTTGCCACTTCCTGTATGGTTGAAATCACCTCTAATGATTTACAATAACTAACTGATGCTACATCCTGTTAGCCTGTTGTTTAGTAAATGCCTGCCCCTGCTCAGTACAAATGCACTTTTCCCCTAAATATTTTTGATCTTCTGCTGGTTGAATGCAACTGAAATCCAAACTGCCAAAGCAGCAGGTACAAAGGCTGGCTGTACCTCTGATTCCCTTTTCTTTAAGGAAACAAATAACCAGGCCTCCTGCCAAAGCTGTCTGCAGCTGTCAAGATCCAGGAGAACCAGCCACCCACTAAGTGTGAGATAGGAACCAATCCCCTGTTCATCCCAAGCATCCCTCTCATGTCCAAACCAGCATGAGGAGAGAGATCTGATGAATTGATTCTACCCACCCACCAACACCTATGCTTGTCTGGCAACCAGTATAGCCATGCAGCCATTAGGGTGGGCATTTCCTTGAGGGAGTTCAGGCCATGGGATGGGCACCCCAGTGATTTGGTGTCACCAGCAAAGTTAAACTTCCCCCAGCAAGTCACCTTTGAGTCTTTATGAAAGCAAAGAAAAACCTTTCTCTCCAGCCGAGAATGAATCAATGAGCCTAGTCTGGCTGAGTTCCAAACCTGTCTCATTTTTAGAGCCAGCGTGTGCTTTATCGAATCCAGCAGTTTAACCTAATAGTTTGCATATTTAGTGCTGCTGCGGTTCGGGCCAGTAGCTGCAGATAGAGGCACTCTGATTAATAAAGCTCTACTTCCTAGGAGAGGCCTCTGAGAATGGCCAAAAGAAGGGCCAGCAGACCCCAAGGTATATAGAGTTTGAGAGCAGAGCCTAGGGCGAGCTGGATCATAGGGTACATGTGGGAGGGACTTAAGATCTGGCTTTGCTGGCAGATCAGGAAATGCCCAGGAGGCTGGGAAGCTGGGTGTAAGGGTTTAAGAGTGACCTCAGCCTGGCATACGCCTGCAGTGTCACTTCCTTGAGAAGCTGAGATTGTAGCAGCCTATGGAGTTGTAGGACAACCTAGACACTCAAGTCATCACAGTGTGGGCAAGTTTGACCTGTGTCCAAGGGATGGGGACCACACTGTGATGTAGCATAGTGAGCTAACATGGGGAGGAGCAAGTGAAGCAGCACTTAGTGTCTCACAAGTGTTTGCTTCACCTGTGTTAGTTGTTGCTGTTCCTGTTGTGGGGGCGGGGCAGAGTGGTAGCTCACTTCACACTACACAGAGCTTTGGTTTTAAATCGGAATGATGCAGATCAAGGGCGTGTAGAGATGGAGTTGCTGCAGGATGTCCAGCTGGTGGACTGGATGGGATGGTGTGAAGGAGGGCTTGGGATAACTCTCCTAGGGTTGTCGCCAGTGACCTGGTAGATAATGGCTCTTTGCTCCGAGAGGGAAACAGAAGTAGGGGCCGGTGCTGGAAGAAGATAGTGAGTGGGTCCTGGAAGGTTTAAGATGGGTGTCTGAGGTGGTGAGGGGGTCAGCTGAGGTGGTAGGGCACAGTTGGGCAGTGAGTGTGCAGTCCCTTCCTGAAGGCTAGACCTGCACTGGGCTGTCTAGTGCAGGGATGGTATGTTGGGAGACACCCGAGTGTGGTGTGAACGAACAGGAGTAGGCCAGACAGAGGAGGAGAAAATGTGAGAAGACCCAGTGTGCCCAGGAGGAAAAGAGAAGAGAGGAGATTTTCAGAAGTGGGAGACAGGGCCAGGGAGGGCAGTGGTGGGCACCTCTGTTGGTCCCTTGGGCAGCAGTGGTGATCCCTGGGAGGAGGCAGTACAGTGACAGGGGAAGTGCTGTTAAGGCTAGAGGGGTCCAAGGCCCATATGCAGTGGAGCTGTGGGCTGCAGGCCAAGGGAGTTCCCCTCCCTGCTACCATGGCTTTCCTGTCCTGTAGGAAAGGCCCACAAGAGGAGCCCCAATGACTTGCCCCCATCCAGAAAGGGTAGCCAGCATTCTAGCATCCTCAGAGGATCATGGGCCTGCAGGCCTTGCAGAAGGAGACGCAGGAACATCCCAGTAGAGAGAGGTCTGCAGAGGGGATAGAGTATGCCCAGGGGGTGCCAGGGGTGTGTGTCTGAGCAGGCTGGCTTCTGGCATGGGGGTGCTTGTTCTGTAGGCATTTGGGTCAGATTGATCCATTCTGAATAAGGATGGTCAACTAAGTGGATCCTCTGTCCTTGTGGCAGGATGAGTTTACCAGATCTGTGAGCAGAGGAAAGATAATGGCTGGAGCACGCACCCTGGCCTGGACCACTAAGCAGGTTCAGCTTCCTGTTAGCCCTGGCCCTGCCATTGATCCTGGCTCTTCTGGGTGCCCTGCTCTACCACCCACCTGGGCTTCGTTGTTAGTTCCAGCTTTGCTCTCATAGGGTGGAAGAGTAGAGATGGCCAGTCGGCGCTCTGACAGATACCCTGCCACACTCCAGCCAGGGGTTTAAGCTGTGAGCTCATTATGTCTTGTTGCCTGGAGCATAGGTGATATGAGCTACAGATGAGGTCATGAAAAACACCCAGCACAGGCCAGCATACAGTCAGCACTCATCACAACTGCCTTGTCTCCCTAGATAGTGGTCGGTACCCCTCAGAAGATTGTGGCCCGTCGCCTCCACTCTGCACAGACCAGTATGCAGGAAGCCACAGCCTCCAAAGTGACTGTCAGCGTGGGAGACAGAAGCTCTAACCTGCTTGGTATAGAACCAGTGGATTCTGGGTATTTGGGCTTACCTTGCCAGGTTTGGAGAGTGGGGAGTATCATCTGTGCTCTTGGGTGGTTTCATCTGTTTGTGTTTTTTTTATTGTTTTGTGGTGTGGGGCATTAAACCCAGGGCCTTAACACACCACAGGCATGTGCTATTCCACTGAGCCACACCCCCCATCTCTTCTTTTCTTACTCAGACTCATCCCTAACTCCAGAGAGAAACCCTTTAGCCCCAGCTCATCCACTCCTTGCAGCTTTTAAGAAATTCGAGGCCTCCGTAAGCCAAAGCGTGAAAGGCGCCTTCGTTAAGAGCTCAGCTCCAAGACACTGGCAGCCTGCGCTGAGTCAGAGCTGTGATTGCTGCCCTAGGGCATGAGGCAGAGCAAGCTGCAGTCCACCGAGGCTGATGGTGGAAACTAATGACATCGAGGGCTGGTGGCTGGTTTTGACTTTTATAATTACCTCTCCCAAGTCATGCATAGAACATTCCATCTCACTCTTTGCCTACAACAGCCCCGGACAGCAAGTGCCAGAAATAAATACGTCGATACAGATTTTTTTAACCACTTAACGGATGAATTAAGTTCCACCATTCTCATTGTGATTAATGAGGCACACTTATGACATCATGAAAATGCTGCTTTCCTCCTTTAGTACGAGTGGGCAAATACTATACTGTTGCCAAAATGATGTGCAGTGTGTTTATGGAGAGTCTCTGCCCTCCTAGTGTTCAGAAGCAATTGGCCAATGGCCATTCTCCTTGCTGACTGCAACAGGGCCACACATCAGCATGTGGCCTGTCACCATACCCTCTGTGAGGGCTCAGCACCCATGCTGGAATTCTCATCTGAAGTGGCCCTGGCATTCAGAGTAGCCCAACCTGGATCAGGATCCTTAGCTTTAATAAAAGACATGTTACTTTTACCAAGCTTCATAGACTCCCGAGTTCCCCACATGGCAATAATATGGGACACTGGTGTCATTCATGCCTGCCCAGCTTACATAGGACCTGCTCCCTTATTTCAGGTCATTGTGGGTGTGGTGGTCTTGTGCTTGGTTCAGGCCCTTCTCACCTGATCATTGCCCCCCACCCTGTGCCTTTAGGTGAGTGCTCCCCTGCCCAGCGGGAAGTCATTGAAGCCCTGCACCCAGAATCCCTCATCAGCTGTCAACTCCAATTCAAGCAAGATGTCTTTGATTTCCCTGCTCATGATGTCTTCACCGTGGAGCCAGGATTTGATACTGCTCTGGGTAAATTTGCAGAGAATTTAAAATGTAATGAGTCTGCCTGCTGGATGTCTAGGGTCGGTCATAAATGTGTACTTCATGATGGCCGTATGTCCAGACAGGCCGAGGTTGTTGGGAGCCCAGCCTAAGGCTGCTACCATGCTCTGTTGCTGCTCTATGCCTGCCAAGAGGGAGTAGCCTTTGGCATCACCCATACTCTGTAGAGCTCAGCACCAGACCCAGGCTGGAGTCTTTTTCCATAATCCCACCACTCAGTTTCGGATAGAGGCTGACCCTTCTACACCTCCCTCTTCAGACTGAGGATGACGGTGCCTTGCCCTGCCCCCCACTACCTACATAGAGCAAGCGAGAGATGACTGGTACCATATGACATAAACATGCTGGAACACCGCTGCTCCAAGGCTCCGGACACTAGAGAGTGGTTGGGCTGACACCAGCACTGTAGGCTGGTGAGCCTGCCTGGCCCCGCTGCATGGAAGGAGTTGCTGCTGGCTGAGAGAGTGCAAATGTATCCCAAGGGCACACTCAGGGCCTCACCTACCATCTAGCACAGAGGAGGCCCTTACTGAGCAAGGAGGTTAAGTCAGCCAGGGGCCTGTAGTTGTGTGTCGTTGATGGAGTACAACTCAGATGTCCAGATTCCAGGTTGCCCAGCTGCCCGAGGCCCTGCTCATTCCCCCTAGCTCATCCGCCCTGGTAAGGACAGGACAGGACCCAGACAGCCCTACTGCACAAGGCCTCCTGATATACTTGGAGTCAGCTCTGTCGTGACCTGTAGTCCAGGGTTGGGTCATGTGTCTGTTTGCCATTATCTACCCTTGTTCTGAGCCCAGCTGACTGGGGCTTGAGCTGCAGAGCTGGCTCCAACATGATCCCTGCCCCAAGAGTACTATTCAGATGGAAACCTCGTGAACAGAGATAGTGAGAGGACCATTGTTCACAGAGAAGGTGTCCATGCTGGCCTAAGGTCTCTGAAGGGGCATTCCTAGAAGGCCTCCTGGAGGAGCTGACTTCTCAGCTGGCTTCCAAGCATGTCTAGAAGTTTCCCTGTCAGAGAGTGGGGAATCTGTGCACCCAGGAGAAGAACAAGCCTTCTCTCCACAGGCCAGTACCTCTGCTCGGTTACTATGCACAGGCTGACAGATAAGCAGCTGAAGCACTTGAGCATGAAGAAGACATCACTGGCAGTCACTGCCTCCATCCCCAGCAGCCATACCTCTGTAGAGAAGGTGGGAGCCGAGGTCCCCTTCAGTCCAGGGCTCTACGCCAACCAGGCAGAAATCCTTTTGAGCAACCACTATACCAGCTCCGAGGTCAAGGTCTTTGGTGCTGTGGAGATTCTGGAGAACTTGGAGGTAAGCACCTGTGGGGGCTTCAGGTCAGGGAAGCCAGGGGCTGGGATTAGGGTTTAGGGTTAGGGCTAGGGATTGGGCCTAGTATCTAGGGTTATTGCTAGGATTTAAGGTTAGGGTTAGGACTAGGGTTGTAATTAGGGCTTGTAATTAGTAATATGTTTAGATGGTGTGTTTACAGACTGGGATTAGTGTTCAGGGTTGGGCTAAAGAGTGATTGTTAGAGGTTAGGGTTAGTGGTTTATGTTAGATTTAGATTTTAGAGTTAGTAGTTACTGTTAAGGTTAGATGCTTGAGTTAGGTTATAGCTTCTAGTTAGATAATAGGACGGTAATGGTAATGGCTAGGGATTAGGGTTATAGTTTTCGGTTGTTGTTGGAGGGTTAGATATTTGTATTAGTGTCAGATTAGAAGTTAGGGTTAGGCTTTGAGGCTGAAGGTGGTGGTTTGTGCAGGATTAGATCAGGAAAGACCCTAAAGAAGGAGGAGCATGTGGGCTCTGGGCTCCGGCTCTTCAAAGTTAAAAATTAAACTAGAAATTTAAATGGAATAATTTTATATATTCTTTATTGTATAGTACTGTAGTCTGCTCATTCTTTTGGTTTCATTTTCTACTTCAGAAAGTCAGTCTTGTCAGGACAGCACATGCATAGAATATGCTTTGTACCGTTAGCAGGGGAGCAAATTCCAACATGGGATAGGTACTCTGTTCCATGCGGGGATGGGCCTCTTTTCTCCGTGCCTTGCTGCTGCTTCTCCTCCTCCTCTTCATCATCATCATCATCATCATCATCATCATCTTCCTCCTTCTTTAGGCTGATGCATAACTGGTCTCTGAGGCTTCAGTCTAGAAAGCCTACAGGAAGAGCTCTGATGTGTAGATGGAGGAGTGTAGGGGCCCTGTTGCCTGCTTCTCTTGTCGTGGCTAACTGCTCACAACAGATAAGGAAGGAGTGGATAGTTGCTGTGTATACAGTAACTCTATATAAGTACATAGCCTGATGATCTATGGATGGGCTTCGTGGAAACTTGGCGTTAGGTTCTACTTTGGGTTGGCGTAGCATTTTTGTGCTAACTAGAATTCAGTAGTATCAATCATGCCATCCTTAGGAAACACCCAGTGTGGGTCATGCTTCCAGGCATCAGGTCCCACCTGGTCCTGGGAGCAAAGTCCAGCATGTGTAGTCAGAAGGGCGTGTCCAGAGATGAGCTGGGCACCTGCAGTCCCACTTGTGGTCTAGCCTCTGCAGAATGAGCATGCGTCCTCAACGCTGTCTTTCTTCACTTCCCAGGTGAAATCCGGGTCTCCAGCCGTGCTAGCCTTCGTGAAAGAGAAGTCATTTGGGCTGCCCAGCTTTATCACGTACACAGTTGGTGTCTTGGATCCCACAGCTGGCAGCCAGGGCCCTCTGTCCACTGCGCTGACCTTCTCCAGCCCTGCCACTAACCAGGCCATCACCATTCCAGTCACTGTGGCCTTTGTGATGGATCGTCGTGGGCCTGGTCCCTGTGAGTCATGGAGGAGACATCAGCTGGCCCAGACCTGGGCAGGGAGGACAGGCCAGAGGAGCTTTCATGTATAGTGTGAAAGTTGGAGGAGTTAGGAACACGGAATGTCTCTCAGAGTGACAGCCTCTTGCTGTCACTGACACCACACATTACTTCCCCTGTCATTGCATCCTCAGCTCAGCACCCTACCATGGCTCCATCTGTCAAGAGCAAAACCGACATCCTCCCAGTGGCCCCCGAGACCCATTTGGTCTCTCCTGTCCATTTGTGACTTGTCTCCCCCTGCACTTCCTGCTGTACTGGCAGCCTCCTGCTGGTTTCTACAACACAAGCCCCCTACCTGAACCATTGGCAGCACTGTCTCCTTTGGTTGTGACGTCATTTCCCTCAGACAACACACCGACCAGTGTCCTCAACTGCTGCAGCCTGTCTTTCAAGTACCACCCCTTGGTTGACACAGATTAGAATCTCCCTCCCAGACATGTGTTGACCTATGTAGAAGTAGCATTATTCACCCACTGGGTCTCCTGCCTGCCTGACTGTCCCCAAGAAGTCCAACATGAGGACGGCACTTAGCTCAGGTCCCTCCTGACAACAGGAGCTACTCACTTCTTACCTAGCTGAGTGCAAAACTTGCCCTATAGTCACCGAGGCCTAAACCCTGTGCTTTGGCCACCTGAGGGCATGCAGAGGGTAGAGCCTTCTTCCTTCTGGGACAGGGCATATATCAAAGGAGCCAGTAGCCAGGGGAGAGCCCTACAGTCTGGTGTCGGGGTGGTCTCTTCACCTGAGAGTACTTGGGGACAAGTCGAGTGTGTAACGCTGTGACAGACAGGTGTCAGGGATCTGGGACCCAGGCCACTCCACAAAGGTGGATGGATAGCTTTGGGAGGCAGAAGTGCGGCCTACTTTCACCCTGGGGCTCTTGGCAAGGAGTCGGGGGCTCCTATCCTGTGAGCTTCTGGCACACCAATCCCGCATGGTCTAAACCCATAGGGCATTTTTCTTTTTTCTTTTTTTTTTTTTTTTTTTGGTTTTTCGAGACAGGGTTTCTCTGTGTAGCTTTGCGCCTTTCCTGGAACTCACTTGGTAGCCCAGGCTGGCCTCGAACTCACAGAGATCCGCCTGGCTCTGCCTCCCGAGTGCTGGGATTAAAGGTGTGCGCCACCACCGCCCGGCCTGTAGGGCATTTTTCAGAACTGCTTTTCTTGCTTTAGGGCAGCCTAACTGCTTCCTGGCAGAAAGGGCACTAAAACCTGATGTGCCAAGCTGGTATCTAAGAACGTTTTCTAGAAGGAAGCTTAGTTTAGACAGAGATGGCCCAAGGAACAGAATAAGATGCTACCTTTGCCTGGACACCTCACTCTCACATCTAAGACAGGCTTGGCCCCTGCATCCCAGGCAGTGGGGCATGGTGGACCATGCAAACGTCTGGAAGCACAGGAATTCAGTGGGACCCAGCTGTGGCCCTGGTGTTCTGATGTCTGCTTTCCCCCGATGCAGATGGAGCTAGCATCCTGTCACACTTCCTGGACTCCTACCAAGTCATGTTCTTCACCTTCTTTGCCCTGCTGGCTGGGACAGCGGTCACCATCATAGGTGAGCCAACCACGTACCCCTTTTTGCACCCTGCACCCTCTCACCCTGGCCCGTCTCACCATCCTGTGCTCTTGCAGCTTACCACACAGTCTGTGCACCCCGGGAACTTGCTTCACCCCTGGCCCTCACGCCACGTGCCAGCCCTCAGCACAGCCCCCACTGTGAGTACTCCAGACACAGGCACAGCCTGGAGAGCCTCCACCAAGGAGTCATCTCCTGGGGGAAGGGTGGGACCCAGGCCCCAAACCCCAGTCTCAGCAGCTAGACAGACTCAGGGACAGATGTGGCAGGGGAGGAGGGTGTCGTGGGAACTCAGATGCTAGTCCTGACTGTGAAGGCTTCCCCAGCAGGCTGTGGGCTACAAGGACTTGGTAGAGGCAATGCTGTCTACGCAGGTCAGTTCTAGGACAGACAGGCAGGGCTACCGCTGGGGGTTCAAGTTGGAATGGGAGGATGGAGATTCTCGGTGGTCTTGAGGAAGCCATTCCCCCATAGAGAAAGATAGGAAGGCCCACTCTTTTCAATAGTCTTTGTTTCTGGTGGCCTAAGGTCTCGGTCACCCTGTACGACGCCTGAGTACCTCTCTCGGCGAGTCTTCTGGAACTGTGCAGTGTCCTGCCCACGCAGCTGTACCCAACAGCCCTTTGTCTCCCGATTCCCATTTTGTAGTCTGATATCTGTGTAAGAGGCCCTTGAGCTAATGTCTGCTCATCTCAGTCTGACGGGGTTGTGGATAGAGGACAGTTTTATGGTCAGAGGCTCTGTCCTTGGGAGTCAAAACTCCCAGCATGTCCTAGAATCAGAGCCTCTTTCTGCTGCCTCTGGTCTTTAAAGCAGGACTCCTGAGTGTCCCGGCATGCTGGGTGGTGGCTGTCCTCATGACTGGCATGTCACACAGCTGTTCTGCTGCAGTCTCTCGCCCTTTCTGACCCTTCCTCCCAGTGTTTGTTGGAGTCACCATGGGGTCTTTGTACCATCCCCCCAAAGTACCCACCACTTGCCTCCAGGTCCTTGTTACTTCAGCATTGTGCCCAAGAGTCTGGTCCTCCCATCCTCTTGGCCCCATGGAGAGATAAACAGTGTGTCTTGAGACCCATCCAGACTCTGAGCTCAGAAAGGTCAGAGGTCATGCTCCAGGCTGAGTGGAGATCTGAAGTCTTGGTCCCAAGCACCCTACTTTTATCCTCTTTCAAAAACCTCACGCATCCCTGTGAGGCTCATCAACAGCCCCCACAGGATTAGCCCACTCTAGCACACAGACTTCCTCAAGTGGGAATCAGGAGACAGAAGGCTGCTGGGTACAGAAGCACAGTGTAGTTTCCATGCCTCCCCTGCCCCTGTCGGTTTCTCTACTGTCTCGGGGGTCTAGCTGTCCCAGGTACAGGCCCGTGGCATGCCTCACAAGTGTGGTGGGGATATTGGCTCTTATTCCTCCATACTCACTTCCCCTTTCCTCCCTAGATCTTGCCTCATCGCCTGCCACTTTCAACACACTGCCTCCTGGTCGCAAAGCCAGCCCTCCCTCAGGGCTCTGGAGCCCAGCCTATGCCTCTCACTAGCCAGTAGGCCAGGCTGGTGTTGCTGCACAGCTGAACTGACACCTCAGTGGTCACCGTCATGTTCACACTGGGTCCACATCTGGAAAACCACATCTGGGTCCTGAGCCATCCTCACTGCCCTGCATGTGCTGAGCCGCTGCCTGATTCACACAAGCGAGGACTTTTTATTTGTTTGTTTTTAAATCTCCTTCCTAGTCTTGAAAGCTAGGGCTTCCTGGCTTCCCTCCTTCCCACGTGGCATGTGGGATCTGGGGGTGCTGCTCAGTCCTGCGTTTGTCCTGCTCACGGACGCTCACTCCATGCTCATGGCTTTGAGTAGCTGGAAGCTGTTTCTACATTGCCTATAGATGGTGTCTCTGTAGCAATCTCAGGGAAAGGGTTTGCTCATTACTCCTGGGGTTTGTGTGGTACTGGGCATGGAACCCACGGTCTCATGCCTGCTAGGCAAGCCCTTATCCACTGGCACACACCCATACAAGCAGGCAGGCACCCATGTCAGCCCTTTTGTGTGTAGATTGTTTTGTTTGTTTGGGTTTTTTGCTTCATGAAAACCTGCTCTTGTCCTATTGATGCTAGGAAACGTGAGGGACAAGCAGGCGTAGGTATCCCGTGAACCCTGTGCTGTCTGAGCCCTCTTACTGGGAGAGTTGCTGAGCTTCAGCAGAGTGGCCCTCACCTCAAACTCCTGTGAAGACTACAATCTCGAGTCACAGCAGGAGGGCTCTGGTCACTGGTGTGTGGGAGTGCCTCTTGTTCTCTCCAGGGCAGCTTGGGAATAGCCAGAGCATCTTCAGCCCTGCCCTGCAGCTGCTGGCAGGGGTCTTCTGATCTGCTGGTTTGTTCTGAGAAACTGCTGTGACTTGTGCAGCACAAAGACCCAGTGCGACCTGCTCTTCTGTCATGGAAGACACCCAATACAGTACCTCAGCAGATCTGAGCCACCACCCACTCTCCCTCCTCTCCTTCTGTTCTGCCGCCAGTGCTCCCCTGGCTGGCCCAGAGACAGAAGGGGATACCTTGGGAATACAGCTCCTGTTCATGTCTGAACTCAGGGACATGGCCACTCTGCTTCAGGTCCAGATGCTGTGGCACTGTCAGACAGAGCCAGACACTCACCTCTGATTGGACGTGTATGGGCACCACATCACCAAGAGTACAGTTGGCCTGTGAAGGCCAGGTGTGATCGCTTGCATCCTTTGAGGCTGGGCCACAGGATGGACTTTTCTGGAGCTGGGAACAGAGGATTTGTGCCTGGCCTGCCACTCAATCTCCCACCGGAGCTGTCATGGAGCCTTCCCTGTGTTTGTTTAATAAAGTTCTGTGTAGTTTCTTACGAGTGTGGAAGTTCCTAGGACGCTGACTCTGCCTGAGTGTCTACTATGACTGATGACTGTTTCCAATGGTGCTCTTCCCTCCTCTCTGGCTATGGGGCCTCCCTTCCTACCCTAGAGACCAGGGGCAGTAGCAGGGCCTTGTCTGCTGGAGGACAGCATAGCCCTCTTTCATTCCCACTGCTGCCAGTCCTCAGGACTGTCACTCTGCCACCTCCTCCTTCCATTGTCATTTGAAATTCTGACTTTCAACTTAAAATGGCCTTTCCTTGTCCTGCCCCCGGCCCAGGACTGTGTTCCCAAGACCTTGAATGCCTCTGCCTCTCTCTCCTGAAAGGAGCAGCTCTCTGCTGCCCTCATTGCTCTCCTCCCCAGCCATGCACCCTTGGTCTCACCTGCCTTTTTGGCGCTCTCATGGGCCCAGCCCAAGCCAGGTAGTAGCCCTGCCACATTCCCGCTGAGGGCCCTACACTTGCGTGGAGTGCAATCCTTTCATACCTGGCCACCATACACAGCAAACCGGATCCCAGTAGGCCCTGCTCCATTGTGTCCCTGCCTCCCTCTTTCCCTGCCCCATACAGCATTTGATGTGGGGGGAATAGGTGCTTCCTCAGCCTCGGGACCTGTTACCACAGCACTTTCCCTACTAACAGCATTGTGTGGCCCCCACTTCCCTTATCACATAGGACTTCCATGGGAGTGAGCAATGGTGCCCTTCTCATAGCTCTCTGGGATGCTGTACCTGAGGAGATCTAGAATGTGTCCAACAGTATCAAATGCTAAGAAGACACTGTACTTACTGTATATGTGCCTGCCTGGCACAATACACATGCTGTTGGTGCTGCCCTTAGGTAAGACCCCTCTGAAACACAAGATAGCTGCCAGGATCCAGGCAGCACATCACATCCAGACATGGCAGTGTCGAGAAGAACAGAAAGAAACTCTCCTGAAGGTACTCTTCAGGGCCCAACAGACAGTTTAGCCATCGCCATGGCTAAGGTCTGAGCCACTCCTAGCCTGTGGGCTAGTGAGTACACTGGAATGATCATATCTTGAGGGCCTCTAGATGTCAGGAAGCTAACCACTGGCTCCTCCTAGATGACAGAAAAATCGCAATGTCTTCCAGTCACCTTTGGGGCTACTGAGTTTCCTTCCTCTGCCCACCTGGAGTGCTGGGGACCTGATAAGAGCTGGCCATTAAGCTCCTCCCCAGGGGGAGAACACAGCCAGAGCTTTATGATAGTAAACCTGACTGGGCATGCTGACAACCCAGAGAGACCCACATAGCTTGACTGGGTTCCCAGCTGAGCAGCTCTCACTGCCTGAAGGTGCCAGAAGATGCTTTTAGCACCAAGAATACACAATTGCAAAGAGGTGTTTTTCTCTAGAATTCTTAAGTTGGAGCATTAACCCTCTAAGTCTTGCTCTTTGTCTGTCTACATGCTCACCTGTTGGACAGATTTGAGCCCTTAGTCTGCTCCCTATTGCTGTGATCAAACAGCATGACTAAAACCAACTTGAAGAGGAAAAGGTTTATTTCATTTATAGGTTTGAGTCCATCATGGAGGGATGTCAGGGGAGGAACTCAAGGCAGGAACCTGGAGGAGAGACCATGGAAGAATGATGCTTACTAGCTTGTTTTCCAGTGCTTTCCCAGCCTGCTTTTTTATTCAGCCAAGGACCACATGCCCAGGTGGCTCCCTCCACAATGTGCTGGACCCTCCCACATCAATCATCAATCAAGAAAGTGGCCCCACAGACTTGCCTACAGGCCATCTGATGGAGGCAAGTTCTCCAGGATTCCTCTTCCCAGAGGACTAACTTGTGCTACATTGACAAAAGACCCAAACAGCACACAGGCTGGCTGGAAACCCTTCATCTTCAGGCTGAAATGTAGACACAGGTTGAGCCCTAGGATCTAAGTTGATGAGGGCACCTGGAACCGAAGGTGGGGCAGGAATGCAGACCTGCCTCACTGCAGTTTTCACTTATCACCAGTGGCCTTTTACAGGTGGCTTCAACAAGAAGCAGGTAGCATACTGCATCCCTCTTTTCCAGCCTCTTGGCCTCTCTGTGTGGCAGCCTCTCCAGAGAACATTTAAAGGTCTTCCTACCCAGAGAAATTACATGTTGCTCATGTGGCTTTCTTTCATTAGCATACATGGTAGGTAGACGCAGCAACAGTCTGTTTGAAGGTTCTACCATGGACAGGAAGCCCTGTGCTGGTGGAATGGACGTATGGGTCTCAGGTGTTCCCTCCTCACCCAGATGAGTCCACTTGGCAGATAGTGCCTGGGAAAACAAGGTGATGGTCATAGTCCCTGGCATAGGGTCCATAGTTAGGCGGTACATGGCTGCTCAGGAGGACCATGTACCCAGAAGGAAAGAGATTTCAATCTATGAAAGAAACAGTTCACCAAGTATTTTCATAAGAAAATAACATTTTGTTATTGTTAAATTTATTAATTTGAGGGGGTCAAATGGCATTGGCTTTGTCCTTCCACTATGTGAGTTCTGGCGATCCAACCCAAGTCACCAAGGCTTGATAGTGAGTGCCTTTAGCCACTGAGCCATCTTCTTGGCCTGTAGAAAATAAGAAAAAAAATAACTTTTTTCACAAGAAAATGACTCATAAAAGGATTAAAATTTTTCAGTAAAATTCCACATTAAAATTCTTTTTGGCTTTGTTTGATTGTTTTACTGAGACAGGGTCTCTGTGTAGCTTTGACTAGCCTGGAACTCATTCTGTAGCCCAGGCTATCCTGGAACTCACAGAGATCTGTCTGCCTCCTGAGTGCTGGGATTAAAGGTGTGCACCACCACTAGCAAAAAATAAAATAAAACCCAACTTGACAAAAGAGCACGTAGAATAGCGTGGTGACTTGATGTCTGTCGTATACTGCAGGCAGTTAATTGGTAGCACAGTCTTGGGTTTCTGAGCTTTGTTGGGTTTGGTTTTGTTTTGGTACTTTTTTGCTTTTTTTTCCCTAAAAGCAGATAGGAAACTATGACTAAAATCTCATTTAGCATCTGCCTTCTGTCTCATTTTCTCATTAACTAATAAAGTTGTTCCAAGATTTCCAAGGCAACTTTTATTCTTTTTTTAAAGATTCTTTTATTGTTTTTCATTTTTATGTGTGTGCGTGTTTTGCCAGTGTGTGTATGCCTGTGCACCATGTATGAGCCTAGTGCCTGCAGAGGCCAGAAGAGGGCACTGGATCCTCTAGAACTGGAGTTGGCATGGTTGCAGCCTGCCATGGAGGTACTAGGAATGGACTCAGTTCCTTTGGAAAAGTAGCCAGAGCTCTTAATGACGAAGCCATCGCACCAGTTTCTATTTTTATTATTTTTAATTGTGTGAGGGTGTGTGTGCATGTGACTACAGGTGCCTGCAGAGGTCAGAGGCTAGACTCCCTGGAGCTGGGACTACAAGCAGTTGTGAGTCTCCTGACGGGAGATGCTTAGAGCAGAACTCAAGGCCTCTGGAAGAGCAGTGCTCGCTCTTTAACTACTGAGCCATTCTCCAGTTCACCCCTCTCTTTTCTTGATGGATACTGGTTTGTCCTAGACCCCGAGCAAGAAAAGGGAAGAACACCAGTGAACACCAGATGCTGGGAGTCTTCATCAGGGACACAGAGTGAGCCTATGGAGCAGGCTGGTGCTTTGCATGTGGATATTTTCATGAAGCAGTTTGTCTCCAAAAGAATTTATTTAATTATTTCATTTATTTATTTGGGTTTTAGGGCTGCCGCCGGCATGAGCTGTGAGGCAGAGGTATAGACACCATGCATTTCTGCCTGGGGGTTATCCTCAAGGAACTGATGGGAAGCTGTGTTTTTGACGTGAAGCCAGTGCAGAGTAAGGAAGAAGGGGAGCCAAAGCCCAGCAGTGGCTTGGGACCAGCTATTACTTTGTTAAGTTTTATGTTGTATGTAATTAGCAAATAAAAGTCTGTGGAGGATTTCCACAGTCGCCTCATCAGGTGACCACTTTCATTTACTGAAATGAGCATCTTGGTGTTCACTGAAAGCAAATAAAAGCAAATTATAAGACCCAGGGAACTGAAATCTGAAGACTGGCCACTTCCCCAGTTTTCCAGCACTGGAGTCCTCAGTGAAGGCCAGATGAGTCGGGCATAGAGCTGTGGGCCAGGCAACAAGGTGCAGATAGCCATCTGATCTGCCAGTTATCGGCTGGGCGTCTTTGTGGACTTTCCATCCGAACCTTGGTTCCCCTCCGTCATTAGCTTTCTGTGTGGCTCTTGTAGATCTTAAATGTCCCACAAGAGCCCACGTGGTAAAAACTTAGTCACCAGCCTGTGGCACTCACTGCTAGGAAGTGGTAGAACTGATGAGAGGTGGAGTCCGGAGGAAGGAAGTTAGGTCTCTGGGAGTGTGCTCTGAATGGGCTGTTGGGACCCTGCACTCTCTCTCCCTCCTCCTCACCCTCCCCTCAGCTTCAGGTGAGCTGCTTTGTTCTGCCATGCATTACCACAGTGTGCTTCATCCAGGGCCACCGCAGTGGGTCAAATGACATGGTCTATAGGCACGAGCCCACCCAACCCTGTCCGTCCTGTAAGCTGATGCATGGTGGCTGTCTGTGCGGTGACAGAGGAGCCTGTGTTCAATATGGATTTTCCTCGTTGCTCTCCCTTCGGGGGGTCCAGAATAGCCACTCCCAGTCTCTGAGGTCTCAATACTCTCTTCAGGACTTGCTCCTTGAGTGGTCCCCTGAGCCACTTACCAGACACACAGAAGTAAATCAGTAACCAACCCAGTCCTGACAGGACAATGCGGACGGGCCAGATCGACGCCCGCAGAGAGGGCCAGCTGGAGAGGGGGCTGGTGCAGTTCTCAGAATACAAGGCAGATAAGACCCACTTGATAAAATTCCACATGATGTCAGGCTGAGTGGGCTACTTAATTTGATAATTAGAACCTATTTTATCAAGTCATGTCATAAAATAATCTAATCACAGTTAATCCTCATTGTGTTTCATCTTGTCAATGGCTTAATAGTTTCTATTTCCTGTTAATAAAAATATACCACTAAACACAGGAAGAGGGATTACAGATGCCACCGGGAGAAGCTGCGGGGGATACAGTTTGTCAGCGTTCTTAGGGAGCAAACCAAAGGTTGTTAAATCACCCCTATAGGCCATAGGGGACCAAGGATGGTCCTTGAGCAGGGGTGTGAAGTGTTTATGACAGACAAGGACGGTTGTTCTGGGGAGGTATGTGTGAATGGGACTCTGTCAGTGGACAGCATGGGTGGTCAGTCGTGGGAAGAGGGACAGGGCTGTACTGGGGGAGATCTGTGTTGTCTCCTCTTTGCCCTTTTGTTCTCTTTTAAAGGTTTGTTTTATGTGTATAAGTGTTTGTCTGCATGTATGTCTGTACCACTTGCAGTCCTCTGCCCATGGAGACCAGCAGTGGGCTTCTGATCCCCTGGAACTGGAGTACAGGTGGTTGTGAGCAGCCATGTAGGGACTGGGAATTGAACCCTGATCCTCTCTCAAAGTAACATATGCTCTTAACCACTGAGCCACCTGCAGCCCTTGCCCCTGTGTTTCTTAGTCAGGTTCCCCCTGTGCCCTCTGAGCAAAAGGAAGAGGCCAGACTTGGGATGTGGTATTGCCTGCCCTGCCAGACCCTCCACCTTGGCCCTGAACTTCCGTCTAACTGCTCTAACAGGGGACTTAGTGGCCTCTGCAGCCACACACCCTCGGGGAGCAAACCTGCCATCCTCAGGTGGGGTGCTGTCCTGTGGCCTCTGAGAGTCCAGACCTCAGAGCCCTGGGAAAGCTGGTGGCTGACCCCCTCTCCAAACTCCAAACTGACTAAAGACTACATCAGTCAGAAGGATTGCTGGTGAGGCCTGAATGACAAAGTTAACAGTTGTCCCTTCCCTGCCTGACTGGGGGGGGGGGGGCACAGCACCAGGGATTCCTGGTGGCTGGGATAGGAGGGGCTCCCACCCCGGAATCGTCCACACCTCAGCCTGGCTGTGCCGACCTTTCTTCCATTGTTCCAGTCTGGACACACCCTCCCTCCCACCCAACTCCCACTGTGACCTGGAACTTTCTGTAGTCCATGGTCTGTGTGTGTGTGTGTCCCTCCCTTCTCCCTCAGCCCAGTTCCTCTGTCAGGAGAGGCAGCGGAGACTTTCACTGTCCCCTCCCCTCCTTTTTCCTTGCAGTGCCTGTACCCTCCCTGTTCCACCTGAGGTCTTCTGATCATCGGCTCACTCGGATAGTGGTCAGTGCTGACTGGACTAGAAAACAGATCAGCAAGGAGAAAATCGAGTGCTCACCGCCTCTGACACAGGCTACTCCATCACTTAGCATGTTTGAGTTTTTAATTGATTTATTACTTATACAGTTTCATGGGGTGTGATATTTCACGACACGTATACATTGTCAGATCATGGCAATTACGACACCTGTCACCTTCAACATCCATCATTTCTGTGAGAGGGCAGCATAGAAGATCCCCTCTTCTGGCTGCTTTGGCTACAGTATGTTACTGTCAGCTACGATCTGTCCAAGCAGACAACACCATAGACTATTCTTCCTGACACACTGTAACTTGTTCCTATTTGCGTCGTCGTTTAGGTTTATTAGTACAGGGTTACTTGCTGTAGTCTGACTAGCCCAGATCTCACTGTGTAGCTCAAACTAGCCTTGAATTTCACAGTGCTCAGATGATCGATGTGAGCCACCATACCTGCGTTGTAACTTGTTCCTATTCGACAACATTCCCCTCACCCCCTCTGGCGACCCCTCTACTCGCGGTATCTTGGTCATCAGCTTTCCTAGGTCCTGTACTCGAGGTGGTCCCCCTGGTACCTGGCCCGAGCATGGCTCCTTTCACTTAACGCAGTGATCTCTAGCTTCTTCCATGTTGTCACAGATGTTGGATTCCTTTTTTTTTTTTAACCGCTGAATTGTATTCCACTGCACAAATAGGCCATATTTTCTTTTTCTGTGCATCTATTGGTGAGTGTGTAGGTTACCTCCGCGTCCTGACTGTTGTGACCAGGGCTGCCAAGCGCTGGCATGCAGGTGGCTTTTCCACATGCTGGCTTCATTTCCTTGGATGAATACACCAGGAGTAGGATTGCTGGGTCATGTGGTGCTTCTATTTTTAATTTTTTGAGGAACTTCCACACTGTTTTCCATAATGGCTGTACTGATTTACATTTGTTCTTCCAAGGTTTTTTCCTGTGTGAAGATTTTATATATATACATATATATATTTCTATTGCATATATATATCCACAGAGAGAAATGCACTTCACACAGAAATGTCAGCAGGCTGTGGAAATAGTGTAACCTGTGTTCTTCATGCAAATAGCCCATGGGCATTTGCTGTGTCAATAAGTGTATGTTTTTATCCCTCAGCCGTTTTTTATGTTTATTTAACACCTACTATGTGCATTGTGTTTGGCTCTAGGTTTGCCCTAGAGTGCAGATGATCTATTTCTGCTTTAAGAATGCCAACAGTCTAAGGGGAGAGAAAGATAAATCAAGACTCAAAGCAATACCAAGACCCTGCAAATAGGATGTGCTCCCAGAAGATCACGTGATTAGGGACTTGCCTGTTCAGGGAGAGCTCTCCAGAGAAGCAATGCCAGTCTGGGGTTTGACTGACAGGCTGGTATTAAGCAAGGACAGAGGGGAGGGGAGGGAGCTACAGACAGTAGGAAGGGCTTGGGCAGAGGCTCCTGGCTGGAGGGAGTTTGGCCACTGTGGTTGACCACAGAGTGAGAGAAAGCCTGGGAGATGAGCTGAGGTGTTAGCAGAGGCCAGCCTCAGGGATGGGTACAACTCAAGCAATTCCCTGCTCGTGAGCATCTAGTCCCACAACAGGCAGTCTACATGTCTCTGCTCATTTCTCACTGACAACCTTTCAGACAGGGCCGAGGGTCTTCTCTGTGAGGGTCCCCACCCCCAGCCCTCGCAAAGCCCTCCCTCTTGAGCCAGCCACACTGACTTGGGAGCTGACTCTGCTCCAGTTGACAGCACTGCAATGACTCTGGTTAGCCAGGCCTAGCCTGGAGGGGTCCAAGGCTGCTTTGAAGACTGGGATGGTGGAAAACAATTGAGCTTCCCTGTGTGGGAGGGAGGTGCTCCCTGGGCAGGACCTTGGAAGCCTCTGCCCCTCCCCAGCCTTCTGGAGCTCAGGGAGAATACAGAGGAGACTCCGCTCAGGCTCAAGAAAATTCAGGCTTGTCTAGGTAGAGGGGGGCCGCCTCAGTAGCTCTCCAGAAGAAAGGCCAAAGCCAGGCGCTAGGCTGGGGTGGTGGCAGCGAGGTCTAAGGCCAAGAGACTTCTGGGGCCGAGCAACTGAGTAGGCTGGGCCTTCTGCTGACCTTTTCGAAACAGTAAAAAGAGTGGAAAGGAGAACGCTGGGCCAGGCTGCGGCTTCCTGCCTGCAGGTTCCAACCCTAGCTCCGCTTCTCACAAGCTGTGTGACTGTGAGCAAGTTCATTGCCTGACCTCGTGGTGCCTGTTTCCTCATCCAGGAACTAGCACCTCCATCGTATGCATGGATTTGAGCAGTGGATGAGTCAATTCATAGGAGAGTGTCAGATATGTGGAGAATAGTCTAGACAGAAGAATTGCTGCGGTTTTGAATCTTAAGTGTCCCCCAGAGGCACATGGGCTAAAAACTTCATCACCAGTCTTAGCGCTGGGAGAAGGTTTAGTAACCTTCAGGAGGCAGGGTCAGGTAGGAAGAAATGGCGACATTGGGGTTGCTTTCGATGGCAAATATTGTGACGCTAGTACCTTTCTCGCTTTGCTTCCCAGTTACCACGGAGCAAACAGACCTCGGCCACTCACGACCACCGTGATGTGCTGTGCAAGCATACGCTTGAAACAACAGGACTGAGTGGCCGTGGACTGGACCTCCTGAGACCATGAGCCAAAATAAGCCGTCCCTCCTTTAAGTTAGCTGCCTTGGGTGCTGTCACCCCAGCACAGATGTCAAAGGCACAGCTGTCTATGCCGTCCACAGCTTCATGGACGTTCTGTGTTCTTGGGACTATTTTTTCCTTCCAATTGACTTATTTCGAACTTGGCCTTTTCGTAAGAAAAAGCATCCATGAAATCACACATTTTGTGACTTGCCACATATATTTTTCTATTGCTTATTGAACCCCACCTGTAATCATTAAGGTGATAGAAGTGACATTCAGGGCCATGGGCCATGGATGGAACCCTGCTTTCTCCCCACCATCTTTATTCCCCCCCTGGCTTCCTTCCATAGATACATCCCCTGCCCTCCTTGCCTGAATCAGTGCCCCACCCATCAAAGAACAGCTGCTCAAGTGTATGGGGGGGGGGGGGCTGTGTTTGAAAGGTCAGATAGAGAACTTGGGCCAGTCACTCACCTCTGTCTAAGCCGCAGTTTCCTTGGCTGCAGAGTGGGAAAAGGGGGACATCTCATGCAGAGTTACTTGGAAACATTAAACATCATCACTCTTGTGTGCTGAGTACCTGCTAAGTACCCCGTCTAATGCTAGGCAGACTCACAGACTCAACTTCTGCCCCAGAGCTGGCATTCTAGTGAGGTGGGGTGCAGAAGAAGCATAATAGGAAGACTGTTTGAAGGGCTACACTCGGGGCCGCAAGAAACATACAGCATGTTCAAAGGCCCTGCGGTGGTTAAGCAAGGACCCTGGGTGCTTATGGACCAGCAGGGGGCAGTGTGGCTACAGGAGGGTAGCCGGGTTGAGGGAATAAAGACTGAAATTACAGATAGAAAACCAAGCCTTTTTTAAAAAAGTACAAGTATATTCCATGCTTCTGGGACACTCGTGTGCTTAAAAAGAAATCGTTTGTTGTTTATTTGACGTTCCCATTTAACTGGGCGCACTGTATTTCATCTGACAACCCTAGGCTGGAAGGGGGAGGGGAGGGACATGGCTGACTCAGCAGCAGGCAGAGCCAGGCAGGGCCAGGCAGCACCAGGCAGGGCCAGGCAGCTGGGGATGCAGCTAGATGGCCTTCTAAAGGTCTTGCTTACCAAGAACAGAGCCTGCAGCCTCCAGCAGGGCCAGGAGCTCCAGGAGGGGCTCAATGGGGGACCCCACGATAAGCAGTCACCCAGGATACAAAACAGCCTTATAGAAGATGAGTCATCCCAATCAACAGGCAGGAAAGCACTGCATCCCGCTTCCAGAGGCGGAACAGCCCTTCTATAAATGAAGCCGGGGAGGGGACTGAGGTAGTAGGAGAGTGGCGTTAAAATTAGAATGACTGTGTTCTCTTAATTAAAAATGCGGTAGATGCTGGTGAATGGTAATGGGCTTCTTCCTGGACTGCAAAGAGGAGTCAGGTCAGCTGCTTGAATATTCATGAAGAGCTGGGAAAGGTCCCCTGGGGACTATTTTGCCTACTTGCTTTTAGGAGAGTGGTGTAGATGCCCCAGGTGCCACTGGCAAACCTCAGGACTGAGCTAACCTCCTGGGCCTCAGTTTCCCCCATGTGAACAAAAAGGAACTCTTTTGGGGAAGGTGGAAGAGAGATCAAGTCCAGAGCAGGACCTGGAACGATGAGGGCTAGGGCAGGGGGCTGAGCTCTCCCTCCCAGAATCTGGGGCCTCTCCATAGGCACATAGATAGACTCTTGAGTGCCTGTCCAGTGGAATGGACACACGAAGGAGAGATTTTTGCAAACCTCTTGGTTTTTGAGGGCACAGCTATTTTAAGACCTGTGCCTGGGCCCTGCTTGGCATTTCCATACCTCACCACATCAAACATATTAAAAGGCACCCACTTGCCTCATTAAATAAAATTTATGTAGAGCTACAGAAGCATTGAGTTGAAATGCAATTGACTAGTTGACTAATGTTACATTCTGTGGATATTTAATTAAACATTTATTCATTTTGACGTGTCAAAGTGGCATTTTTCTCCCTTTTCCCCTATACCCCAACTCAGATTCGTCTGTGGACTCCTGACAAGTTCCTGGTGGAGATGCACGGCTCCAGGGCCCAAGGGTGGGGGCACTGTCTGTGGCCTTGTTGTCCCAGCTGTGCCTTAGATGTGAGCAGCAGGCCTGTAGCCCCGGGCTTGTGATGGGCACCTACCTGCAGGGTGGGCTCCGGGGAGCAGAGCTCTGCTAGCAGTTGCCTGGGAGGTAGGAGCTGTCTCAGCCCAGGGTGGTGGTTGAAAGGTGTGTACTTCCCAGTGTTTTGTGCTGGAATATCAACCCAAGTTGATGGGGCCATGATGCATATAGCTTTTGGGAGGTGAGCGGGCTATGAGGCTACTCCTCCTTAGAGATTTGTCCCTTATCAGGAGGTAAAATCAGACAAGTTAGGACATATACTTCATCCCTCCCACCTTCTAACATGGAGTATGCAGCCCTGGTGTTCTGACATATAGAGGGGAGCTCTTCCCAGACATAGGCCAAGCCAGTACTTGGATCCTTGACCTCTCAGACTAGAATCTGTAGTCTAACGCATTAGCACATGCAGGTGCCTTGCAGAAGTAGATAGCCTGGACTGAGCCAGAGTGGTGACTGAAAGTCTGCCCATCTGGTTTGATGGGAGCCAGGATACAAAGGAGTCACTTGAGAGGTCCCCCCACCTGCCTGAGTGGCCAGGCCCATGGGCAGGGAGCTCTATGATGACTCTTAAGGCACACAGCATGACATTGCACTAGAGGGCTGTATGTTATTCCCCTTTGATTTCATGGCTTCCATTGTCCCTGGCAGTAGATAGAATCATGCCAAATTTATAGGTATGCCAGCAGAGAGCTGGTATGTAAGGGACCAGCCCTGTGGAGATCCTAGCATACACCAAAGTCCATGAAATTATTTGAGGACATGAGGACAGGAAACCTTAAGTAGCATGGCGGGACAGGGAGAAGCAAGTCACTCTTATTTTGGGTCTCTGGCAATCCCGTGATTATATGAAAAATGTCTCAGCAGGTCCCCAGCCTATAACATCTCTCCAGCACCAGAACATCTAACTGGTTTTGTTTGTTTGAGACAGGGTCTCTATATATAACCCTGGCTGGCCTGGAACTTGCTATGTAGACCAGGCTAGCCTTGAACTCTTGGTGATCACTTTACCTCGAGCTTCCAAGTATTGGGATTATAGATGTGTGCCATCACATCTAGTTTTATGTGGTATTGGGGAATTGAACTCTGGGCTTTGTGCATGGTAGGCAAGCATTCCACCAACTTCAGCTACATTGCCAGCCCTTGAATCTCTCCTTTCAATTGAGAAGGAGCAGGTCTCAAAACCAAAGTCTAAACTGATGGCATTTTCTTTTTTTTTTTTTTTTGGTTTTTCGAGACAGGGTTTCTCTGTGTAGCTTTGCGCCTTTCCTGGAACTCACTTGGTAGCCCAGGCTGGCCTCGAACTCACAGAGATCCGCCTGCCTCTGCCTCCCGAGTGCTGGGATTAAAGGCGTGCGCCACCACCGCCCGGCAGTGATGGCATTTTCTAGTAGAAAACATTTCTCCTCTATTCTGGTTTACAGAATACCTTCAATTTATGACAAGTGGCTTTAACTGTAATTATAGACTAAGTACATATTGCTTAAAAATTTGATTATTAGTTAATTGATTATTAATAATTAATTTTATTCATATGTATTTTGTGTGGGGGGTACACATATGCAGATGTATGGAGGACAGAGGACAACTTAGGGTGTCATTCTTGAGGAGCTGAATTCCAATCTCAGAGGGAGTTCCTAAACCATCTTTCTTCTTCATATGTATAGCTGAGCTTTATCTGAAGTCTCTGCATATTAATTAATTAATTAAGACAAGATCTTACTATGTATCACTGGTTGGCCTGAAACTCACTATGTAAACCAGGGTGGCCTCAAACTCATGGAGATGCTCCTTCATCTGCCCACTAAGCACTGGGATTAAAAGCCTGTGCTACCACACCTGAGTACCTTTTAATTTTTTAATATTTTTTTCGGTTTTTCAAGACAGAATTTCTCTGTGTAGCTTTGTGCCTTTCCTGGAACTCACTTTGTAGTCCAGGCTGGCCTCGAACTCACAGAGATCCACCTGCCTCTGCCTCCCAGTGCTGGGATTAAAGGTGTGTGCCACCACCACCCAGCCCCTTTTAATTTTTTTTTATGCAAGTTCTCACTATGTAGACAGGCTGGCCTGGAACTAGTGATCCTCCTGCTTTGGCCTTCCAAATAGTTGGGATGACAAGTGTGCACCACTTCATTCAGCTGTTAGTCTTTGCTTTTTCATAGGTGTGGTAAAGACATTTACATTTATTCAGTTGTTGACCTGTTTGGGCTTACTCATCTATCTTACTTTACATTTCTAACTAATCAAAATTTCTCTTTTCATTGTTTTAAAATTGGTCAAACTGTCCCTCTACCTCTGTTCTTCTAATGGCTACTACTATAGTTTTCAGCACAGATGTACAGTTTTCTACTCATGTTAATGGTATAACAGTCTGTGTATTCTGACTTGGGTGTGATGGGTGCTGATGAGTCCCTGAGTCTAAGGCCAGGCAGGAACAATGTAATGTGTGCTTGCTTTGTGCCAGGCACTGCCTCTGTGCATCCAGATGTGGTCTCACTTCACCCTCAGAGCAGCCTGGTGAGTGGGGTTCAAGGTCTCACCTACAAAGGGGAATGCTGGAGCTCAAAGAGCTGAGTCATCTCAGGGCTCCTCAGCTGCTGTGACCAGGCCAGATGCCCCAGCATGTGGCTTATCCGTCCTCGGCCAGGAGAGTCAGGCACACTGCAGAGCAGAACGAGAGTGTGAGGGGAAGGGAACATCCATGTTGTATCCTCTCCTGCCTTCAACCCCCCACTCCTGTGGGTATGAATGAATGTGTATGCTTATTTGTATATATATTGTGTATATTGTATATACTTATTGGATATAATTTTTCTTGTATTAGTTATAAGCTTTTTTAAATTTTAGACAAAAGAGAGGAAATGTGGTATTGTATTCCCCCAAATATTGTGCATGCTAATAAACATATATATATATGTTTATGTGCATGTATATGTGTATGTGTATATTCATGTATTGTGTTTGTGTATATATGTGCATTTGTATATGTTTGTATATATGTGTATGTATGTACATGTTTTATGTACATATGCATTTATGTCTGTATTATGTATGCATGTATGTATGTGTGTGTGTATGTGTTCCAGGTGACTTCCATGATATCTTCCTGCCTACAGGCTTCACTGATTCAGATCTAAACTAGGAATTCAGGGGTGCCTGGTGATCTCACAGGCTTCCCAGTCATTCCTTCCCTGGCTTGTTCACTCCTTTAGCTGATATTAAGCAGCTCTTGGCAGCAGTGGGCGGGAACTATGAGTGTAAGATTAGTCAGAATGGCCTTTGCTGCCAGAATCTGGTGCAGGGGGTGGGAGACAAGCACAGAGTAGCAAGCCCAGGAACAGGTCTTAGAAAAAGTGACCTGTGAATGTGGAAAACAGTGTCTGGATTTTCTAAGTGGAAGGCCTCCAGCCTACTGTCATTTTGTAAAAATGTAAAATACTCACAAGGAATGTAGAATATGTTTCCTCTGGGTTGGACATGACCCTGACCACCTTGAATCAGAGGTGCTGTGATCACCTAACAAACCCCTCAGGAAATCTGACTGTTAGCCTTCCCTCCTGGAGGGAGGGGGTAGCTCATGGGACTCATGGGCCCAGGAGCCTTCAGGAGATCCTCACAAGGCCTTTCCCTCCTGACATTATATAAATGGTCAACAGTTGACTAGGGTGATACTCCTCACAGAAGTCGTCTTTGGGACTTCCTGGTGGCATAGTGGTGTTCCAGTTACCTATGCTTCTTAAGTAACTCCAGGAAACTCATTGATTCACCCACTGGACTTGGACAGAGTCCTTTCTTTGGTCATGTTGGTGCTCCAGTGGGTGAAGGTTTCCATTCTTCTGCCTCCTTAACAACACCTGCTGTTGCCTGTAGTTTTAGTTCTTATCAACCTACAGTGTGCATGGGTATCTTATGACTTAGCTCATACTAGGGATGGTCAGCCATGCCAAGCATATCTCCATGCCACTGTCTCTTCCTTTGAGAAATACCTCTTTGGTTACTTTGCTCATTTTTAGATTAATATTCTGTTGTAGAATATTAAAGATGTGTTACATTTGTTTATGCTGTGGAACATTTGTTTAATGATGCAAAGATGTATTGCATTCCTTTATGTTGCATTTGTTTAACTCTGTGAAGCTGTGTTATTGTGACTTTCTAAAATACCTGATTGGTCTGATAAAGAGCTGAACAGCCAATAGCAAGGCAGGAGAAAGGATAGTTGGGGCTGGCAGGCAGAGAGAATAAATAGAAGGAAAAATCTGGGAAGAGAGAAAGGATTAAGGAGCAAGAAAGAGGAGAGGAAGGGTCCAGGGGTCAGCCACCTAGCTACACAGCAAGCCACAGAGTAAAAAGTAAAGAAAGATATATAGAAATAGAGAAAGATAAAAGCCCAGAGGCAAAAGGTAGATGGGATAATTTAAGATTAAGAAAAGCTGGCTAGAAAAAAACCAAGCTAAGGCTAGGCATTTATAAGTAATAATAAGGCTTTGGGTGTGATTTATTTGGGAGCTGGGTTGTGGGCCCCCAAAAGAGCAGAATAAAGAGTTTAAAAAAACAAGCAACAGTTGTCCATTTTTTAAAAAAGGTTTATTAGCTAGGTATAGTGGCACAACCTTTAATCCTAGCACTAGGGAGGCAAAGTCAAGAGGATCTCTGTGAGTTAAAGGCCAGCCTGGTCTACATAGTGAGTTCCAGGACAGCCAGAGCTACATAATGTGACCTTGTCTAAAAAAACAAAAGGATTTATTTACCTTTATTTTTGTGTGTGAGAGTGTTGCCTGCATATGTGTATGTATGTGTACTGTGTGCATGCCTGGTACTCAGGAGGCCATACGAGGGCCTCAGATCCCATACAGCTGGAGTCATAGGACATGAGTGCTAGGAACTGAATTTGGGTCCTCTGGAAGAGCAGCAAGTGCTCTTAACCTCTGAGATGCCACTTCAGCCCCCTTTTACTCATTCTTTAATTAAGTTGTTTGTATTACTATTAGGTTAAGGTTCTGTAAATAGTCTACATCCAAGGTCTCTGTCAGATATATAGTTTACAAGTATTTTCTTCAAGGCTGTGGCTCGCCATTTCCTTCCTTCCCGTCTATCTATCTATCTATCTATCTATCTATCTATCTATCTATCTATCTATCATCTACCCATCTATCTATTATCTATCCATCTTTTTAGTGAGCTTTCATTGTGTTGCCCTGGCTAGGCTTGGACTTTAGCTTTTCTGACATCAGCTTCCTGAGTAGCTGGGATTACAAGTATGTGCCACTAGACCTGGTTGCCTTTTCCTTTCCTTTAAGCTTTCTTTTTCCTTTTTTTTTAAAAAAGTTTTTAATTGTGTGTGTGTGTGTGTGTGTGTGTGTGTGTGTGTGTGTGTATGTATTGGGGGTGGGTGGGTTTAAGTATGTGAGTACAGATGCCTGAGGAGGCCCAAGCAGATTTCAGATCCCCTGGAGCTGGATTTACAAGCAGTTGTGATCTGCCTGATGTGGGTGCTAGGAATTGAACTTAACTGCTGAGCTGTCTCTCCAGCCCCCTTTCCCTTTTTCTAGCAGCATCTTTTAAAGAACAAAGTTCATTTTGTGAGAGTTTAAGTTATTGATTTTCTTTCCTTTCAAAATGTGTTTCCTGTGGTGCGTGCTTTTGATGCTCTGTTTGTCACTGTCAAATTCAAGGTCATTATGATCTTCTCTTATTTTTGTCTAGAAGTTTTATATGCTTGCCATATATGTTCAGGTCTATGATATAATTTAAGTTAAGCTCTATAGAAGGTGGGATGTCTGGGTCATTCTTCAGCACAAATTTCAACATCTGATGAACGAATTCCCTTTCTCTTGGTTGGCTGAAAGCCTCTTTGTGAGAGCTTGATCAGACAGGCAGGCACAGATCTACTTCTGGATGGGCTTCTGTGTTCTTAATTTATGCTCTGTCTTCACACTCTTCATGATTATCATTGCTTATTATAAATCATAAAGTCAGGCACTGTGGAGTCCTCTGACTTTTTTACTTTTGGCAGTTCGGGAGTGTAGTTTTTGTTACAGGAGATTTGTTCACACTGAGACTCTGAGATTGACAATAAAGTTAAACCTTGAATCAGAGAGCAGAGTCCACATTCAGCTGGCTAGAATTAGCCATAGAGATGTTGGAGGACTCAGTGAGCTGGACAAAGAGATGTACAAGAAGTAGTAGGGATGGGTGTAGAGATTCTCCGGTGTTTTAGATCTGGGAAATGTGGAGAGTAGGGCCAGTCCATCATTTTCTCTGCTGCTCTTTGGATTTGTTGGAATTTTGTCCCAATTTCTGACTCCTGAGTTTTTATTAATAATAGAATAATTTAGATAACTGCATCAAGTTTGTATTAGATAGGACTCTCCTCCATGTCATTATCCATTGACATCATCCACAGTCATTGAGATGACCAGAAATGTTCCCCACCAGATTTCCAATGTCTTGGTTAGGGACCATAGCACCCTTCTTCCAAAAGAGAATCACTTATTTAAAGGAAGGCTAGCATCAGCAACATTAAGTGAGACAAAAACGGAGTCAGCCTTTCCAGGTTCTGAGGAAATAGATTTTTAATCTGGAATTCCATACCTAGCCAAACTATCAATCAAATAGAACTGCAAAATAAATACTTTCAGACACATAAGGACTCAAAGACCTTCTCATAGGCTATCTTTGGGAGAACTAATTGGGGATGTACACTGCAAAATAGAAAATGAATTCAAGAAAGAGTACACAGGATCCAAGAAACAGTGGACCCAATCCAGAAGCGTAATGCCAAGAAATCCCCAGTGAACCACGTAAAGGCCCAGGAAGCAGCCAGCACAAGTTCTAGCTGTGAGCCAGAGAGCTCCCAGAAGATTTTAAAGGTGAAATATGTGTTTTCCACAACAAATATAGTATTGAAAGAATGGATGCCCTCTCTGAGAAGCTATGTGTTAATAAAAATTAATAAATTATTATGAACAATCCATTCCCTCTGTCATCTCCAAAGTCTTGTTACTTTTTTCCCTTTGGCTTGCTAACAGTTCCGCTTACATCTTTCTTCCCACTTCAGTTCAGTATACGCTACTTGGCCTTTAATTTGCTCAATTATAACACTGAAAAATGAAGTTATCAGTGTCTCATATTTTAGAATCTGTGTTCAAAGCAGGAGGACCTTAGCTGGAATCATAGTGTGGAATTCACATCCTATAAATCTTAACAAGAACAAGTGAAGGTGTGACGATAAAGAAGGGAGACTCGGTGAAGATGGATGCCTCTGGTGACTCCAGAGGCAGAGCTGGCTCTTCTAGGAGTGCTCTTGTGCTGATTGGGCTGAGCTGGTGCAGCCCCTGCAGAGGTCTCTGGTGATCCTCCTGGAAGCACTGAAGCTGGCATGATCCCACAGCATGGCCCATATGGAGGCAAGAGGGCCTGACTGTGGAACTCTGTATGAACCAGTTCTGGGATGAAAGTCACCTAGGAAGGGGAGATAGAAACATGCCAAAAGATTCCAAGTTAGGCCTATCATCATAGGGCCATTTCCCAAGGGAATCTGACTTTTGAGCCATCAACTACCAGCATGTATCATGGCAAGGGCTTTGTCCTAAAGTGCGATCCACCACTGGGCAGCCGCAGCAGCCAGTACAGCATGCTCGTAGGACACTGAAGACTCCTTTCCTTGTGCACTGTGGAATTTAAGCAAGGGACAGTATCTGATTAGACAGCTCTATTTTATTGGTTCTTCATAATAAAACCCCTCTGCTTTATCCTCACTTATCTGACCTGCTGTTCTGTTCATCTATGTGTCTAGGTCAAGGGCCATGGCATTGGGGGAACTCACAGAGATAGCTGGTAGCTGAGTCTAGACTCTAGAAGCAGGTCTGTGAACTCAGCAATTTGCTGTCCAGCAGTGAGGATCAAAGCCAGAGAGATTAAAGGATGTGGCAACAGACAGGGTAGCCAGTGAGTTGCGCTTAGCCATCTTGCCTAGCAAGAGCCTGCATGCAGCAGGGTGTAGAAATGTTTCAGGTCTCTTGATCTGAGAGGCGCTGGTGGGACGTGTCCAGCCTGGAGCAGATCAGGAGTTGGAGTGGAGATCTTTACAGCTCCAATCTTGGTTCAGGCTTCCTTGGTCCCAAAGGGAAGCTCTCTGCTCACATGATGTCGTTAGGACCAGGTTCGTGTTGAATCTCATGATAGTACCGTGCTGTCAGAACACCCTGCATGTCTCCTGCACTACAGTGGCTGGGTGTGCTTAAGCTGGTTCATGCTTGCTGTGGGTGTTACCTGTGCCCTTGTCCCAGATGTACCTATAGTCCCTGAGCTCAACCCATAGCTTCAAGTCAGCCATAATGGGAACATTTGCACAGCAGAGGTGGGCTTTTGGTTTGGCCATTGAGTGTTTGGCTAGTGGGAGGTTTTGTTTGGCTATTAAATGCTCACTAGAATGTCATTACTCTCCTCCAAGATGGTCTCGTGATTTGGGAGTCCAGTCCATAATGAAAATTATGTGCCCTTGATAAGAAATTAAGATATCTAGACAGCAACAGTGGAACACCAAGCCACCCAAGGCTCTTCTGAGGACAGGCCCCATGTGACCTCCCCCTTACATGCTGCTTGATACTCACTCACTCTGTCTCCTCTAGAAAACACTAAGAAAGCAGGGGCCATGTGTGTCCTGCTCTGCACCCCCTGATTCTAGCCAGAGTTGATACCAAGGAACATTTGCTAGGTGAATGGCTGGCTGATGCCCTTTGACGAAGAGGCATCCCCTCCATGGTAGGGCAGACTTTGTTCCTGGCAGTTTGCTCCTGTGTGAGCTAGGATAATGGAATATGTGCCCCCCCCCCCAAGATGTCAGGCTCTTCTGTCACCTCCCTGTGTACTTCTTGCCTTGGTGCAGGGGACCTAGGGAAGGTCAGGATGCCACAGAGAATTGGTGTGTGGCCAGCTGCCCCCCTTAAGACCCCTGAAGCAGTTGACAACTTCCTCTCTGACCATGCCTTGAAGGCTTCTGATTTGTCAGTCTGTGTTACGTCTGAAGTATAGCAGGATAAGTCTCAGAGAGCACGCAGGTAGTGTGGAGATAGAAGTGTGAGGTCAGCTCCAGAAAGAACTGTTGTCGGGGCATACAGACGTGGGGAAGCCATGTGGGCACTGGGCACAGGGGCACTGTTCCTTCCTCCATGGTTCCTCTCTGATCTGTGCCAGGATTTAGAGTTTGAAATCTCTTCACTCCCAAACATTGGCAGAGATACAAGCATGACTCCAAGGTCAGATCTCCCTTAAGATGGAGTGAAGCCTGGGCCATCTTTTGGAGACACTCTTGATAGATCAGAACATAATTGCGAAAGTATTAGCGTATTTTAAATGTAAAAATCAAAACATTAAACACTTTAGATATACACATGGGATATAGCATGATATTACTTTTCATAAGACAATTACAAGATTTATAAAGGTAACATGGAATTTTTTGGAGCAATTCAAATAGCCTAGTAACAAGGGACAACATTAAAGCTTTCATTTCCAGTCATGCTGAGAGAAAAGTCCTTGGTGATTTTGAGGACCCCAGGGAGAGCCCTGCTACCATTCTCTCCCTCTCTGTAGGCATGCCCAGGGAATTCCCAAGGAGGGTTTACAGGGATAGCAGCAAGCGTGAGTTAGTGAAGCCAGGGTTATGTATGCCAGTGTAATGTCAGCCTTGACAAAAGCAATGCCCTCAAAATGCAGATAATAAGTTTTAGAAACTTTGGAGATGTAGTTAAGGCTTTACCCAGAGGCAAATTAATAGCCTTAAAAGCATTTGCTAGAAAACAAGAAACAATGGCAACAACCCTTAAAAAACAAGAAGACAAAACATAAGTAAATTTAGTCCAGAGAAATCTGGGATAAGAAAATTATGAAGACTCCAACAATCAAGAATAGTAGTACGCCCGAGGAAACTGAGACTCAGAGGCAAGGTAAATTGCCGTGCTTTCTGGCTACCTTTTTATTTTATTTTTATTATGTGCATTAGTGTTTTTGCCTGCACGTTTGTAAGGGTGTCAGATTCCCTGGAAGTGGAGTTACAGACAGTTGTGAGCTGCTGGGAATTGAACCGGGGTCCTCTAGAAAGGTAGTCAATGCTCTTAACTGCTGAGCCATACCCCCAGGCTTCTGGCTACCTTCTGACTGCACAAGGAAGGGGCAGTTTGTGAGACTAGTGTCTGCTGCTACAAAACAAACCTTGTGTTGTAGCAGACTTAGGCCTTAAAATAGGCCAAACGTCTCATGAGTTACTTGTTTTTCTGTTCACACGACCTAAAATCATGGGCCAGTAGCATGAAGATAGTTTTCTTCATTTTTTTTTCTTTTTAACCTTTATACATCAGAGGGGCTGGCAAGAGTCGACAGGAAGTGCTGGGTTGGGGGTCTCCAGGCTGATGGGCTGAGGGTCACAGGTTGAAGATCCTGGGGTTGGATAATGGGGACGGAGCGACCGGAATGGAGGAGCTAGAGTGGTAAGGAGCTTGGGGCCAAGGTGCTCAAGCACACTCAAAGCCACAGGTTTGAGGAGCTCCGGAAAAGAGACCGGCCTGACTGGCTGAGGGGCGGGGCTGAAAATGCTAAGGTACCTGGGGCTAAAAAACTGAGGCCAGAGGAAGGACGTCTGACCTAGGAACTGAGGAAAAGGTCGAGGCTAAGAGGAGGAGCTGAAGTACTGGGGAGGAAGGACTAAGGGTGGGGGAAGCTGAGGGGCAGAGAGGAGGGGCCGAGGCCATAAGGGGGAGGTACTGAGGGAGGAGAGCTGATGAAGGAGCCTGCTTAGGGTGAAGGGTTGAGGCGCCGAGGGGGCGTGGCTGAGCCCCGACGGGGTGGTGCTCAGCGCCTTAGACGGACTCCAGCTTAGATGCTGAGACTAAGGAGCCTAATGAAGGAGGGGAGGTACCCAGCGCTGAGGGGGCGGAGCTGAGATGCTTAGGGGGCGGGGCTTAAGGGCAAAGGGCTGAGAAAGTGTGGACTGAGAGTGAGAGGCTGAGGCGCCGAGCGGGCGGGGCTAAAGGGCATGGGGGGCGTGGCTGAAGGGCTGAGGGGCGGGGCTGAGGGATTTACTGGACGGAGCTGAGGGGCCGAAGAGGCGGTGCCGAGGCTAAGGGACCGCGCTGAGGAAATTGGGCTGAGGGACAAGAGGATGAAGGGGCGGGACTGAGGGGCTTAGGGGGCGGGGCTGGGACGAGGATGAGGGGCTCCGGAGCCGTGGCGCTGAGTTGCTGAGGCGCTGAAGAGCAGGGCGCGCGGGGTGGAGAGGCGGGTCCGGCAGGCGGCGCCCTCCCTCCCAGGCGCCTCCTCCCTCTACGATCTCAAGGCTCCCGCTCCCCCTCGCGTCGCAGCCGGCACTTTGCAAACTCCTCGCCTGCCCGCGGCGGCCGCAGCTCCGCGCCCTGCCGGCCACTGCGCGTCGGTGGGGCAGCGGGCAGCGGGGCGGCGGCGGCGGCGCGGGGGAGCGGGAGGCGCCGAGGCACAGGGCGTCCGCCGGCGGAGGCGGGAGCCGAGGCGGAGCCGCGCCAGCCCCGCGCCGCCGCGCCCCCCGGGCCGAGCCCCGCTGCCGCGCCGCGCCTCCGTCCCCGCCGCGCAGCCATGGCTGCGCCGCTGCCGCCGCCCCGCTGCCCGCTCGCCTGAGGCGCGGCCATCCGCCGCGGGGACCATGGCGAGCGCCGCCGAGCCCCCGGGCACGGCGGCCGAGTACCTGCAGGAGCTGACCCGGATCGTCGCGGCGCAGCAGGAGCTGCTGGCGCAACGGCGGCGGCGCATCGAGGAGCTGGAGCGCCAAGTGGCGCGGCTGAGCCGCGAGAACGCCGGCCTGCTGGAACGGCACCGGCGACACCTGGCCGCGTGCGCTCGGCGCCCGGACCCCGGCCCTTCGCCGCTCGGCGCCATCCCCGAGCTCGGCAGCCGCCGCGACAAGTAAGTGCCGAGCGGCCGAGCGGGCGTGCCGGGGGCGCGCGAACTTCTCAGGGGGCCGTGGAGTGAGTCCCTCGGTCGGAGCCCGGCGCACCCGGGACCTCCCGGAGCCGCCATCCGGCCTGGCCTCGCCGCGCGGCTGTCGCGTGCAGCACCCGCCCGGGGCCGCCTGGGCCACTCTTGCTTAGTGCTCTTCACACCGACCGACCCTGCGCCGTCCAGCCTCGGGGCCTCATCCTCCTCCCCTCCCCAAGACGCTAATTCCCCCCGCCTCGACCCGAGATTACCCTGGCTATTTCGGACCGAGGATTAGGGAGACGCCGAGGAGGCACAGCCCCGCCACCCTGGCCCCTGGCGTCCCGGGAGCTCCAGCCTTGCAGCAGCTTCGCCGCCTCTGGGTGCTGGTGCCCGAAGCCCTGCTGGCAGTCTTCGGTGCCCACCTGGGCGGGGCTCGGGCTCCAGGCTAGGGACTTAGGTGACGCTGGGGTGGAGTTGCCGCGTTTGCGGCCAGCTCTCTGCCTACCCCTTCTGCAGCAGCCTTTGGGACTGTCAGGGGTCGGCTAGAAAAAGTGTGCGATGTGGTCAGTAGCTCTAGAACAAGCGACCTGAAAGGCTTTGGGCATGCAATGCTGGAGGAGGGAGCTAGGCTGACTCCAGATAGGGGGTCTGATTCCCTGGAGTGGGAATCCAGACCCTGGAGATCCGTTTCCTCCACCCCAGGTCGGGCTGCATCCTGCCATGGACATGGGACAGAAAGCCCGCTACAGCCTGCTTGGAGCACTAGTTGTAGGCATTTATGGAAGGGTTGGTCCACTCTTTGAAAAAGGAGAGTTGGGTTGGGGTGAGTGGGGTCTGAAGAGCCAGAGTATGGCTGAATTCTGTGGCTCTTTAGGGGGCAGGCTGAGGTGTTATACTCACCCTTTCTTTCAGTTCTTCTGCGAGGTAGGGGGGATTTGTGACCAGCTCCTAACGGGTGTCACTGACCCAGAGCCCCTCCTGCCACTCCAGAGCACGGAGCGGGAGAGCTTAGTTAGCTCTGAGGCTTTTCATTAGTCCCTTTCACAGAGGCTGTGGGTCAGCTCATGCTGGCTGCAAGGATGGAGAGGAAAGTCTGGGCTGCCGAAAGGAAGTCCCTCACAGCTTGGGGAGGTGGCATCAGGGTAGGGACACACGTTCCTGTTTTGATAGGGAAGAGTGACACACGTTGGCCGACTGATGCCTCACAACACTATCCCTGGAGATATAGTCCTTCTTTCCCTTCAAAGTCACCCCTGCTGACCAAGTGGAGCACGTGGACAGGAGAACTCAGAGCGACAGAGGTTTCTTCCCCTGCCTTGGGGAATCTCCATTGTCCATCCAGACAGTGGTCTTGGCTGAGGAGGTCAGGGGGTGCAAATGCTGAGATTTTAGTTCAGAAGCTTCCAGCTTTGAGACCATCTGGTGTTTCCCCTACTGGAGGCACAGACGAAGCCTGTGTCACCTCAAAAAGTATAGTGCCACTTTTAAGGAAAGCAAGTGGCAGCACAGTTCTTGCTCTGTGTTGTAGGTCCAAGGCAGCTGGCGAACTTCAACATGCATACTAGGAGCCTGGACTTCTTTGCTGATTGTGGATTCTGACCCAGCAGGTCTTGGGCAGGCCGGAGAATCTACTTCTCTCACAAGCTCTGAGACATTGTATGTTGCTGGCATGTAGACCCCATGATAATGAGTGAGTGTCTGTGAGGAATGGGGATAGGAAAAGGAACAGGAGCCCCCCCTTCAAGACAGAGCACACTAGCCCTGCTTTCCTGCCTGGAACTCATTTCCTGGCCTTTTGGAAAGAGGAATGCCAATTCCTTCCTGTTCTGGCAGGAGATACCTCATATCCTCTAGTTCTGTGGTATGGTATTTAACTGTTGTGTGCTTAGGACTCTGGGACACTAGGGGCTGCTTTTCCAAACATAGATTAGTTGTGTCAGGGGTTATGTGAATAAAGTGATTAATGTGAAAGAGTATGTGATGACTAATGCCCCCCCGAGAGCTTTTATTAAGTACCTGTTGTATGTAGAACCACCAGAGATAATATTTGGAGATACAGGAAGAACCACAGAAAAGAAGAGATTAAATAATGCCACATAAAGAAAATAATGTGAGTAGATGGACTTGGGACTAAGGCCCAGCTCTGCACATCCCAGCTGGTGACTGTGGGACAGGTCACACCCCCTTTCCTCATCTCAGCTTTTCTTAAATGCATACAAAGCAGGAATCAGTCTAACTGCCTCCTGTTTTTCCCAAAGGTAACAGCGAGAAAGGAAACCAGCACCCTGTAGGTACTTCATGCACGCTAGATTCTTCCATATCTGTCAATTTCTCATTTCTTTGGATCCCATGAGCCCAGGCAGGAGGTGGGAACTCAAAGGCTAGGTGCAGGAGATGTGCCATGGGGAATATGGAACTGTGGGGAAGGGTTGCTGAAATTGACAACTGTTATTGAGCCTGTGTTTCCAGAGGTAACAGAGAAGTACAAGACCACAGTTTGGGGGGAATGGAGCTGGGGGACTGGGCTCTACTACTCCCTGCCTTTGGGCATTGATGATGCCATTCCCAGGCTTTCCTGTCTGCATAGAGTGTAAGAGAGGGGCTGACAAGCGTGCTGGCTGAGCATTTCCTAAGTAGCTGGGAGCCACTGCAGCATTCATTAGGAGCTTCCTGCTCGCTACATAGATGAGCTTCAGTGGTCCATTGCTTGCCCCGAGACAAGAGTGAGCTTGATAATCACCTCACCAGGCACAAGATGCCTGGACGTTCTAGAAGCTTTCAATCCCAGAAACCCTTAAGCTCCTTCTCAGAGGGTTTTCTTGCATTTCTTGACCGCTAGGCCAAAGGTCATCATTGATTCCCAGCATTGGGGGAGAAGATTAAAACAGGGAAGAAATCCAGTCATTCATGGTGCCTTTGCTAGCCCGGGAGTTGTTTCTGTTGTTATTGATGTTGATTTTCCCCTGATATCAGCACTCATATGCAGTGTTCAGTCAGCTACATTCTAATGATCCATTTCTAGAACCACAATCCCCTCACTAGAGTTTGGGTACCTAATGGGTGCTCAGAGTATATTGTTTGAATGGGTAAGGCCTGGGAGAAGAAGGGTGATTGGAACCATCCTGTAGCAGGTACTGATGAATATATTGAATCAAGTTTAGGAGAGCATGACGATATTCCCGAAGGTTTTGCTGTGTGCTCACACCTCATGCATCATCATTCCTATCAGACAGAGACAGTTGCTGCTCTCATTGTACAGATGTGAGACTAGACTCCAAGTGATGACATGCCCTGTTTAAGCTCTGCCATCTTGTGAGCTAGTGTTGGATTGCACACTGTCGCCTGGGTCCTGATCTTGCTCACCTACTGCCTGCCTTTCACACTGTGGAATGGTCAGACCACCTCTCAGGATTCTTTTTGGCTCCTGGCCCATGCTTGAGGGAGCCCAGCATGTGTGGATCCCTTCTGTCCAATGGAATCTCGTCACCAAGGCAGCGCTTTTGGTGGTGGTTGTACAAAGGGGCAAGGATGGAAGAAGGTGACCCCCTTTTAGCCTTTGATCCTCTGAAGTTTCTTGGCAGAAGAAGTAAACATCAGCCTTAAGTGGCTGGGGAGAGGCCCAGTGGAGCTGCCTCTTCCGCCTTCTCATCTGCTCCAGCCCTCAAGGGCTGTCACATCACACATCACTCTGAGAGGACGTTTTTTTCTGAAGCTCTGAATTGGTGACTCACTCTGGGGGAGGTTTTCAGTGGCATTCAGTGTCTGTTGACTTACCAAACAAAGTGCTCTCCCTGGGCTTGTGGTGACATTAACCATGATGATGGTGCTTCATTTCAGGGGCATGCTCAAGGGTGGCCGTGGAAGAGGGGGTGGCAAGACAAAACTGGATTGTCCTAATTGGCAGCAGGCAGATGACACAGAAAGCCCTACTTAGGATGGTCCTGGCAAGGAGACTTTGAGTTGTGTTATTCCTCAAAGTGGCTTGGAAGTACCAAAACTGGGTTGCAGGAGCCAGGGAGCAGAGTGCTCTTATGTGCAGATTCCTTTTTCTCTCTGAGCAACGACGGAGCCTGGGAGAGGCTGGGAGGGCCTTTTCTCCTCTTCTGTGACTAGGGCTAAGAAACTGGTGACAGGAAACACTGTGCTTATGTTTCCATTAAATAATATTCTTGTTCTCCCAGCTGAGATAAAGCCTGTATCCAGTGCTGGGAAGATATCCCTCTGTCAGGAACAAACTGCACCACACTTTGGGACACTTGTCCTAGTTGGACAAAATGTATTAAACTGTAAGGGAGCAGGGTGAGCCATTCTTATTTTTCCAGCAGATGGTAGAGTCCGCAGAAAGATGAGGGAGTGTTTCTCTGAAGCTCTCTCCCAGCCGTCTGACAAGCTAAGCAAATTATTATTTTACAACCTAGAAAATAAATCAGGGAATGCTTCTTTATCTAGCGGGAGCTGAGGAAAACAGTGAGCAGTGCAGTGTGTGAAACTCAGTCAGGGGCTGTTGGTGTTTTCGACGTGAGTGTTCGTCCTGGATACAGGCAACTGTGCCTGCAGAAAGCTCAAACCCCAGGGCTTTGCCATGGAGGGGGAAGTGTAAGCACTTGGCCACAGGAGTCAGGCATTTCAGGACATCCTTATGTTTTGTCATCAGGATGGCTATTTGTCAGTTCTTTTGTCTATGATGTTGTTTTGACAGCTGATTGGGTTGTTTGTGCTATTTTTTTATGGAAGAGCAATACTTGGCTTAACTTGGGAAGTACATTGTGTTGTGCTTCTCAGGGTGTCAACTGGAATAATTACCACTGAGCCACCAGAGAAACAAACATAGACAAACTGAGAGTTTGGCAAGAACTAGAATCCAAAAAGGTGAAACTGACCTATCTGAAATGGAGTAAGAGCTACTGATGCGGTCATGAGACCATCTGAGTTCAGTGGGTCTCCTGCTTGCTGACCCTGACCCAGTATAGACAGACACAGGTCAGGCTGCAGCCCATAGCTCCCCAACTGTGGGCTAAGTGTGACTGAGTGACACAGATGGAATTCCTGTGTAGCAGATCTTCTCTGTGGAGCTGATCACTTAGGATTATGTAGAGTGCACTGTCCAGTACTACGTATGGAAAAGACCTCTGTTTTCATCAATAAAGCATGGCAGTCTTGATGTTGCAATGCCCCCTGTGACCCTAGCTACCTTAGGCTTTCTCTGAGGACTTTTAAGGGTTTCTCATGACTAGTCCCTGGATAGTTAGCCCTCCTTAGCAGTGGATTAGAAGATCTAGCCCCTGCTGTATATATTTTTTAGTGGCTCAGACTTTGTCAGTCCCAGCCTCTCTAAGTCAGTCTCAGGACAAATGAGAGTAACCATATCTATAGAAGGAGATCAGACATATGAACTGCCTGTGGTATCTGCCACTGGGGACTCAGTAGATGGTAGCTTTGGAGCAGGGTTAACTAGGGCATTGAAATTGCTTTTGAGGATTGTTTAGACCCAGCATTTTCAAACATAGAAAAGTAGAAAGAATCATGCAGAGCAGAACACCACTTCTCCTTCCTTCCCTCCAGGTTCTGCAATTAAAGTTTTTCAATATTTGCTTTATTGCATACCTCTGTACCCTTGAGGGTACTTAGAAGCACATGGATGGGGAGTGAACATTTATGGAGTGCCTACTGTGTCCCAGGGATGGGGCTCAGTAAAACAGACATGTGATTGCCACTTCCTCTATTCACCATGTTCCTGGGCCACACAGGTAGGCGGGATTCTTGTCCTCTGTTAGGGCAGCTTCCTTACTTCCTCCTTTTGGAAACATGAACAGGGATAGAGCTTGGATTAGGGAATGGGGCCAGAGTATGTGAAGGAAGTGGTCGGTCGCCTTTGGGCTTACAGGCTTCCTGCAGGAGGTGTCACTCAAGCTAGGGCCTTAGGAGCAAGAGAGGAGGAAGAGGAGGAAGAGATTGTCAAGTAGATGAGACAGAACACTTACCACACTTGTATTCATAGAGTGTTTGGGGGTGACAGGTGCCCTGAGTGGCTGTGGTATGTCAATGAATGGGGACAGCTTGGCAGAAGAGGCCAGACAGACACAGATGAGTCTGACAAAGTTACCTTGCTCAGGACCCAGATGTCAGACTGGCAGGGCCTAGGGAGCAAAACTGGGTGAACCCTTTCCAGGTTATGTCTATGTTCTGGTTTTGAAATGTTTGTCTTTCTTCCCAGAGGGTTGTAGAGTTTTTTTTTTTTTTTTTTTTTTTTACAGTTAAGAGCACTTGTTACTCGTGCAGAGGACTTGGGTTCAGCTCCCAACACATACATGGTGATTCACAAACATCTGCAACTCCAGTTCCAGGGAATCTGACACCCTTGTCTGACCTCTAAGGGCGTCAGGCATGTATGTATACACATGCATCAGTGCAGGCAAAACACTCAAGCACATAAGATAAAATAAACAACTTTTTGTTGTGTTGTTTGAAACAGGGTTTCTTCGTGTAACAGCCCTGGCAGTCCTGGCACTCACTTTATAGACCAGGCTGGCCTCGAACTCACAGAGAGTTTTGCCTCTGCCTCCCAAGTGCTGGGACTAAAGATGCATACCACCACCCCTGGCATATCTTTTTTTAAAATCAACTCTTAAAAAGAAAAAGAAAAAGAAACAGGACAGAAAGTCTTGTTTGGCTCCTGACCTTAGCATGCACCAAATTACAACAAAACTATAACATTAACTAAGCCCTTTAGGTACTGTATATTGGGTGCTTGCTTGCTTGCTTTTTCTTTTTCTTTTCATTTTTCTATTTATTTTTATTTATTTATTTGTTTGTTTGTTTATTGCAACAGGGTCTTATGTATCCTAGGCTGGCTTTGAACTCTCAATGTAGTCAAGGATGACCTTGAACTTCTGATTGTCTTACCTTCATATCCTGAGTGCTGAGATTACAGGTGTACAGTTCTGTGGGTCAAACTCATGGCTCTGTACAAGCTAGGCAATCACTCTTCAAACTGATTTCATTTTGTAGATAGGGAATCTCAGACTTTTTAGCCGTTTCTCCACCATCACCCAGTGACAGAGGCAGGATCTGCACCCCAGTCTGTCTGCCCACAGTATGCTTCACTGCACTATGTGGCTTTGGAGCTGCTCATAGGTGTAGTCGTTACAGTGTGAAACATCTGAGGCCCTTCAAGGTGTGGTACAGTTCAACCACCCAGACTTTTGGCTTAAGGAGCTAGTATTAACTCCAGCTTTGTTATCCACCCAGAGAGAGCAGTCACTTTAAATTTTGAGCATCAGATTTGGTGTCTTAGTATTACTTGGGTCACCTTGCAGAAATAATTTTGCTTCCAGGAGCCCCTACCCTTCATGACAAAACAACCTCAATGGCAGTGCCCAACTGGCAAGACTGATGTGGGAAGCATGTGTGCATAGACGTGGGAAGAGTTCTCCAGTTGCTCAGCCAATACTGGACACTACTCTTTGAGTCACTTTCAATTTCTTTTCCACCTATGTGTGTTTGTTAACCTTTTGGAAAGCTGTTGGTGAAGCAGCCCATGCATTTTCATGTTTCATTCACATAGGGTATGTGGGGACATGTGGTTATATAGGGGGTATGGAATCTACACCCTCTTCAGGCCTTGTCCCAAGCCTCCTTGTTGGAGGCACATTAGTGGATTGGATGTCTTGACTGTCTGTGTATTACACCTCTGTGTATGTGGCACCTATAGAGAATTCTTGTCTCATGACTGGGCAATCCATATCTGACTGCAGGGAGCGTTGTTTGCTAAGGGTGGAAAATGAGACTTCCTTGAGGGTATCCTGGAACCAGCTTGGCTGCTGAGTCCTCTCAATGTTCTGTGTGGAAAACTCAGGGACAAATGCCAGAGAGGACCCAGCCTTGAGCTCTACTATTTTCTGCTCCTGGGTATGTGAAATGAATCTCTCTGAACCTCAGTATCCTTATCTTTTCTCTGGGACAGTGATAACTGGACCCTCCTCTCAGGGTTGCCTCCAGCAGGGAATGTACCTGATTTGGTTGAGGCACAGGGAAGGGACCAGTGTGTGAGGGGGATAGCTTGTGATGGGAGGGTGAACAGGTGGGGTGAGGGAAGGAGATAGTGGGGCAAAGTGAGCAGGGCCCTGCAGATCCATTAGAGACCTTGGCTTTAATCTGAGGAAGACAAGAGCCCTTAAATGAACCTATACATTGAGAGGACCTTTGGCTCCTGGGCAGACAGGGACAGTGAGACAGGCTACAGTGGGTGCCGCAGGACACAGGAATGGCCCAGGTGGTTCTGGGAGGGGTGGGAGGGGTACATATGTTTTGGATAAAGGCATGTGATTCCCTGCTATCTCTCCACCCACGACATTCATCTTCCCAGATGGGGAGGAGAAAGAACAACTCATCCAAGAGAAGGTTTCCAGATGGGAGGTTGCCATTTGGGGCCTTGTTGCCTGCAGTGGCTTTTGGAATAGTGAGTGAGGGGGCTGGTGACATCCCTGGAGCTACTTCCAATTCTTGGTACCAGAGGAGCTTCATTTACTCACCTCTTGAGAGGTGCAGTTCAAGCAGGGTTGCTTGCTCTCCTTAGCCTGGCAGAGGCTTTGAGGTGGCTCTTGGATGAGTTCATGTGCAGGAAATGGATAGCACTATAGACATAGACTGTCACCAAGCTTCTCCCTCTACCATGAACAGGCTGTGTTTCCTCAGACCAGTGCTTTTGCCTTACTCGGCTTCTAATTTGTTTATTGTAAAACAAGACTACAAAACTTCACTTACCTCCTGGTGGCAAATCTTTAGTGCACACGAATGTACAGGAGACTCATGCTAACTTGTGTCACTGTTGTTCTTCCTGGGCTGAGAAGCTTGTGTGCAACCTAAGTCACAAGGTTAGAAATAGATGATTAGAGTTGTAGCATGCAACTGTTTTCTATCTACTGCTTACCATTCTGCATATTTAATACAACAGAGTTTGAGTCAAACTCTTTGTAAGACATACTGTCTTCATCTGGTTAGCCTTTAGTTACAGACTCTTTGCATGTTTTAAAGTGTCAGAGACTTAGTGCTCTTAAAACCAAATGGATTCCCTAACTCCCCTCCCCCAAAGCAGAGCTATGTTTACATCTCTGGTTAGCCTTTCTGAGGCCTCTTTTCACCCAGTTCTAACTTTGTGGGGCCTCAAAGATTTTCTTTGTGTATATGTGGGGGGTGGTCTTTGGATATTTTGTTTGATTTTTGAATCCATAGGCTGTCTTCCTTGGCCTCCCTGGCACCTACAGTAGGCCAGTCACTGGGCTAAGGACTCAGCAGATGCCACTGTACTTGGCCTTTAACCAACAGTGTTTAATAGATGACCCAGCAGGGGTGCAGGGAGTACCATCTTAAATAATACGAGCAAAGGTGTTCTTAGAGCCCACACCATCATACAGCTACATTTCCTTACTCAAAAATGAAATGAAAGGGGGTAGAAAGGTGGTTTAGCAGCTAAGAGCTTCATTTGTAAAGAATGTTTTAGAGCTTAATAAAACTTGTACCAGACAATAGTAACCAAAAGAGAAATAGAATGGCTACACCAGCCAGGCATGGTGGTGAACATCTTTTGCTGTGGGATGTTCTGTATGTTAAATGTGTTGCTCTGATTGGTTAATAAATAAAACAATGATTGGCCAGTAGCCAGGCAGGAAGTAAAGGCGGGACAAGGAGAGAGGAGAGAATTCTGGGAACAGGAAGGTTAAGTCAGGAGCCGCTGCCAGCCGCTGCCATGAGTACCAACATGTAAGATACTGGTAAGCCATGAGCCATGTGGCAAGGTATATAGATTTATAGAAATGGGTTAATTTAAGATGTAAGAACTAGATAGCTAAAAGCCTGAGCCATTAGGTCAAACAGTTTAAATAATATAAGAGTCTGTGTGTTTACTTTATAAGTGGGCTGTGGGACTGCCTGGGCTTGGTGGGAGCTGGAGAGTGCTACAATCTTTAATCCCAGCATTCAGGAGACAGAGGCAGATTTCTGTGAGTTTGAGGCCAGCCTAGTCAACAAAATAAGCTCCAGTCCAGCCAGGGCTACTCAGTGAGAACCTGTCAAAAAAATACACTAATAGTAAAAAATAATAAATTTTAAGAAAAAGTTTGCTACTGTGAATAAGGAAATTCTAAAGAAGGTCAGTCCCTCAAGAAGACATAACCATAACAAACAAACATGCACTAAGTAACAGAACCTCAGGAGTCATGAAGCAAAAACTGACAGAAATAAAGGAGAGACAAACAAATCAAGAATAATAGGCAAGAACATCAATACCTGGCTTTTGACAGTGCATAGACCCAGATACAGAACACAGACTTCATCCTTACCTAGAGAGAATGAGGACAGGGGCAGGAACTGGTCAAGGATGTTGGCAGGGAAACTCAGACCCTGGGGGAGAAGCTGACAAACATGGATGCAGCTCTGTGACAAACTGTGGGCACAAGGGAACCAGCCCAGAAACTCTGTGGGAACAAGAACAAGTTGTCTTGGCTGTTCATATAATGGGGCCCCGTCCTCAGCTAGTGTTCTCTCTCTCTCTCCCTCTCTCTCTCTCTCTCTCTCTCTCTCTCTCTCTCTCTCTCTCTCTCTCTCTCTCTCTCTCTCTCTGCCTCTGTGTGTGTGTGTATAGGTGTATGTATTTGTGTGTGTGTGTGTGTGTGTGTGTGTGTGTGTGTGCAAGCCAGAGGTCAACATTGCATGTCTTCCCCAATCCCTTCTCCACCTTATTTCTGGGGTCAGAATGGACTGTATCTCTCATTGACCCAGGAGCTCAGCCTGGGATTGCAGGCACAGGTACTGCCCCTGACTATTTTTTTTTAAATAGGTGCTGTGGATCTGAACGCAGATCCTCATGCTTGCATGGCAGGCACGTTACTGACTGACTGGTCTTTCTAGATCCTCATTAGATTTTAATGAATAGTTCACAAATAAAGAGTCAATAATTCAGTGAGCAACCAGTCAGCCATCCACTTACTCTAAATAGTCTATTTGTTACTGTGTAAGAAATTAAAGTTTAGTCTTAAACCAAAACACCATTTTATTTTATCTGAAGATTTTTGAGTTCAGGTTTGGGCAAGACCTGGGTAGGCTACTCTTTTCCCTGTACTATCAAGGAAAGTTGCTCTGTAGGATTTACCTGGAGATGGGCTTGTCTGGAGGATAACCAAATGCCTTCACTCACATGCCTGGCACCTGTGGAAGGCTTTGGAAAGCTGGGCTCAGCTGGAACCACTGACTGTTCAGATGAGGCCTCTCCAGCATGGTAGACTCTGGAGAGTCAGTTCAGGAAAAGAATGTTCTGAAAGGCGTAGGAGGGAGATGAGAGACTCCTTTTGACATACTCTTGAAAGTGAAGGTCACCTCTGCCCATTTTGTCATTCAACCAGGTGGAAGGCCAACATAGATTCTCGGGCATGGGACTTGGCCCTGTTCTAGTTAGGGATACTGTTGCTGTGTTGAAACACCATGATCAAAAGCAACTTGGGGAGCAAAGAGTTTGTTTGGCTTACACTTCCACATTACTGAAAGAAGAACAGGAGCTCAAACAGGGCAGGCTCTGATGCAGGAGCTGATGCAGAGAGGCCACGGAGGGGTGCTGCTTACTGTCTTACTCCTCAGGGATTGCTCAGCCTGCTTTCTTATAGAATCCAAGACCATCATTCCAGGGTTAGCATTACCCACAGTGGGCTGAGCCCTCCCCCAGTAAACACTAATTAAGAAAATGGCCCACCTTGTCTGTATCCCCTTATGGAGGCATTTCCTTAATTGAGGTCCCTCCTCTCTGATGACTATACCTTCTGTCAAGTTGACATAAAACTAGCCAGCACAGCCTCCCTTTCATTGTGTCTTTTTGTTGTTGGTTTTTTTTTTTTTGTTGTTTGTTTGTTTTTTGAGACAGGTTTTCTTTGTGTAGCTTTGGAGCCTATCCTAGAACTCACTGTGTAGACAGGCTGGCTTTGAACTCACGGGGATCCACCTGCCTCCCTAGTGCTGGAATTAAAGGTGTGTTACTCTAACAAATTACCTGGGATAATCAGTTTAAGTAGAGGAAGGTTTATTGTGGCTCACAGTTTTTCTGAGGTTTCAGCCCATAGTTGCTTGGCCCCATTGCTTTTGGGGTTGTGGTGAGGTAGAACACCATGGCTATAGCACATGATAAAGGAAGATGTGTCATGTACCGTGAGAGCTGGCAAGCTAAGTAGAGAAGAAGAGACTAGAGTCCCTCAGTGTCCTTTGTGGATATTCTCAATGGCTTAGAGATCTCCCACTAGGCCTTACCTTTGAAAACCTTTCTCACGGGCTTAGGAGTCAAGCTCTTAACACATGGCCTTTGAGGGGCGTGTTCCAGATGTAGGATATGAGAGTCACCAGAGATGTTGGTGGTATGTCTGAAGAGGCCAGTGTCCACAGGGCTGAGGATGCTTCCCATGTCTCAGATCTGGCCTGTGCCCTGACTGAGGACTGGCTAGGGCAGGCAGGATTCCCTGCCAGTCACTCTGAGAGTGCTTACCCATCTCATCTTCATTTCCCACACTCAGAGCTGTATTTTTAACTCCTGCCATATGGTGAAGCAGCCAAAACACCCAGGAGGGAGTCTGGGGAAAATCATATTCATGGATACAATGTTGATAACGTCAGCCATGAGGGTCCCTGTTCTCATTCCTGCCTCTTCCCTCCTGTTAACTCACCATGAGCAGCAGCATCCTGCTGGGCTGTCACCCTGCTAGGGACAAAGAGAATATCTTTAAGACCTCTGGCCTATCTGGTGGGCTCTATGTTGGAGAGAGTGGTCACATGTGATAGTGGGGTCTTGTGTTTTTAGGGACATGCTGTGGAGTGTGCCAAATTGGGGCCTTCTGAGATGTAAACAGGCACCAAGTTGTGTCTTCCTCCTATTTCTCCTCTTCCTGCTCCCTCTTTCCCTCTATTTGTTTCTTTATGTCTGTCTTGGATATTGCTGTCCTTGAGTCTTCTGAAAGTTGTGTTGCAAACCTAATCCCTGAGGTCATGTATGTTAATAGTGTTAGGAGTCATAGCCTTTGGGAGGTAATTAGAAGAGATCTTGAGAGTGGGACCCCATGATAGTTTTAGAGGCTTTGTAAGAAGTGGAGGAGACCCAAGTTAGAGTGTTGCTCTATTTCCCAAGTAGTATGCTCTGTTATGTCAATACAGCACTGGCCCTAACAAGCTTCTCATTATTATGTTCTTGGACATGCCAGCTTCTAGAACATGATCCTAATAAACCTCTATTCTTTATTAGCAATCCAGTTTCAGGCTTGCTGATAGCAACTGAAAAGGGACCAAGTCAGCTACAGATACATATATTGGCTGGCATGTTTCCTCTTGCTCACAAAAATGCACAAGGCAGAGTGGCCAAGTGATGGTTGATTTGTTCTATGCTTTCCCACATGCCCAGAACTATCACTTGTCTCAGACATGTGCCGTTTTTGTGCCTCACGCCATTCTCTGTCTAGAAGCCTCATCCCACACCCCTGTTCCTGCTTTTTGAACCTTCCTGGAAGGACAGGTTCCCTATCTTAGCCTCTTTTCTGTTTGACACATTTTAGAATAAATCTCCCTTTTATATGTGTCCACTTTACTCTTGTAGCCCTGGGTCCCCCTGGCAGCTTCCCAACTTCTCTTACTCCTGTTTGCCTGCCTCTTCTCTCTCTGGGAGTAGAGACCAGTTATACCCTGTTCACCTCTGCGTGCCTACCCTTCAATTGCTTATGTTTAATGCAACATACTTCAAATATATTATGATTGTTTTGTGTGCAAGTCCAAGGGTTTCCAAAGTGGTTCATGAATGCCCCTGGTGTGAATATGTAGTTGAGGAACAGGATTGAACCAGGCTGGAGTTCTGTTTCTGTGCATTATTTAGTCTCATTCTGCTGCTTGTTTTTGCTGGGCTCCTCAGTAATGTGTATGATGTCAGTGAAGTCATATCTTCATATCATTTATACATGAATTCATTTATCAGGTAGCCTTTCTAAAAATTTCCCCTGTTTGTGGAATCTCATAAAAAACCCTATGGTTTGAGCAAGGCATAGTGGCTCATGCCCAAAGAGGTGAAGCCTCCTTCCTGGCTGGGCTGGATGTGGTGCTGGTTTGTATGACTCCAACCTAGTGCTATTTGCATTCTTGCCATGTTTAGGGCCCACTGTACACCTGTGGTCAAGATTTTGAACTCTGCTTTGTAGCTGGGTGAGAGCTGAGTTCTATATCTAAGATTTCTTTAGAGGAAGGTCCTCCTGTCAGTGGTCTCCTGGTTTTTCTCAGTAGAGGCCCTGACCCTGTAACCTGAACCACTGTGCAGGAAAGGTCAAGATCATGTCTGAGAGATTCCATTGAGGGTCTAACCCAGGGCACATGGACAGGTTGTTGGGGCAGCTGGTTCACTACCTTTTCCCCAAATTTTCATTTACCACATGCTAGCAATTCCATCCTCTTCCACTGGAGACCAGGGAGATGGAGAAATGGTTGTTCCTTCATCATGAGAGTTTGTCTTCCTTGCATAGAATGTTTTTGTTGTGAAATGTAATTTCTTTGATTCTTGTCTTAAGCTGGCCCTTCAGTTCGTCTTAGCCCTTTTTTGCTGTTCTGTCAACCCTGTACTGACTTCTGAACCACAGTAGTTGATTTCTTGCAATCTAGAAGCTAGATCAAGGCACTGACAGATTGGGTGTCTGGTAGCTATGCTCTCTGGTTCACAGATGGTGACTTCTCCCTGTTCTCATGGCAGAAGGGATAAGGGAGGTCTCTAGGGCCTTTTGATAAAGCCACTAATTCTATTTGCTGGTGATCTGCTTTCTTGACCTATCACCAGCCTATTCTTAACTCCATCACCTAGCAAGTTAGGATTTCAGCATATAAATTTGAGGTAGCCAAATCTCAGACCATGGCAAAGCCCAACCTAATTGTCAGTTATGTAGATGAGAGTGGGGAGAGCTGGGATGCAGCCCATGACCCGGCCTTCCTGACCCTTGGCCTTGTTCCATGGTGGGGGAGCAGATGCTTCTTTGAGCCTGTCGCCTGTGAAGGATGGGAAAGGAGCTTGTTGGAACAGCTACCTAGGCTGTAGAGGCAAGGGGATGTAGAGAGAGAGCTCCAGAGTCTCTACTCCCACTTCTGTACTGTCCTTTGGGGACTCAGTCAGCTTGAACTGTGTGATCTTCATGTGATTGCCTTAGAGGGGTTGGGTTTTTACTTCTTTAGGTGTGGCACCTTCTGCCTAAGTTCATAGCTTTTCTCCCTGAATGATGCTGTTCTGGAACTTGACTGACACCAATCACTACTTCTCCCACATGGAGAGCTGGGGCTGTTGGCCCTGCTGGCTCTGCACAACCTTCTTAGGTCCCCAGAGTCTCCTGGTTTAAAAAGCACATCCCTGTTAGGATCTGGATCTCAGAAGCCTGCAAGCTCACCCCACCTTACTGCTTAGTAGGCTGAGTTCTGCCTTGTGCCTATGAAACTTAGGTAGTTACATGTGTGGTTGGTCATTGGATATTTCCCAGTTAGGAGACCTCAGGGATGTCTCAGGCTCAGGTTCTGATTCCACTTTGAGGTGAAGGGCTGTGACATTAAACAGTGTCACTTCTTGGATCCTAATCTTCCAAGTGCAGTTTAGTTGAAACCAAATTGCTGAGGTGGGTGGGCATGCAGAGAGCTGTGACTGGAGGCTGGCTCCACTCTGAACAGTCCAGGAAGTGCTTCTTCATTTGAAATATGGGTATAAGAATGTGGTGGCTCCCTGGCAGAGTCTGTAGTGTGCTGTGTATGCAGAAGAGACAGAGACGTGGATAAAATTAGAGGCAGAGATGGAGAAAACTAGAGAGATAGAAGAGAGGCAGAGAAGGGGAAATGGAAGAGACCCAAAGAATAGAGAGATAAGAAAGGAAACAAGTAGAGAGGTCAAGGGATAAGAGAAGGGAGAGGAGAGATAGAGATCTTAGATGGAGAGAAAGACAGAAAAGCAAGGAAACAGACAGAAGGATGTTATCTGTGAGACAGGCTCTATAAAGGCAGAGGTTGACAGGCACCAGGCCCTGTGTCTGGGTTCACCCTCCTTCTTCCCCCTCCTCTCCTTCCTTCCCCCATGCTGAATTCGTCATTAATGTATTCATGTATTCCTTCACCTAACAAGCCCTCTCAGAGCACCTCCAAGTGCCAGCCTTCTTGCAGGCTGAGGCTCCATCAGTCCTCAGGGTGCCAGGCTGATGGGGCAGGAAGGAGGTGGGTGAGTGGGGAGGGGGTGCCAGGCACATGGTAGAAAATGCCGCACATTTGAAGGTGATGCTTGTGCAGGTTCATTTTGACACTGGTGAGAATCTGTACAAGAATGAGTGAGACTTGGGTGGGATCAGAAGACATGGGCCTGCTTTTCCTATGTGCTTCACTCTACTATTTGCCCTGCTGCCTTGGTATGCTCATTCTGTCCCTATGTGGGTTATTCAAAAGCCTAAAGCATTCCACAGGCAGGGCTGGACCTGCTGCTGCTTGGATTTGAAAACCAATTTGTGTTTCAAAAGAGGAAATGTGACAGGCAGTGAAGTAACAGGCAGTGAGCCTGAACCTGAGACTGGAAAAGAGGCAGAATGTGGCTGGCGTTGCTTACTTGCTGGGGTCTGAGCAGCTTGGGTGTGCAGGAAAGCATGTTTTCAACTGGCCTTGCAAAGGTCCCCCTACATGGCCCCTGCTACTGGCCTACTCAGAAGCAGAGCTTTGGGGCTATTTATATCCACTCCAGCAAATCTTTTGATCTTGATGATCCTGGGCAAAGCTTCTGTGGTGCTGGCTTTTGCATGCAGTCCTCCCAGAGTGACATGAGCAGGAAGAAAACACCGATTCCAAGAGTGGCAAGGTTAGGAGGCTTCCTGTTCATACCTTAGCTTGGGACCTTAGAGTCTGGACAGCCAGCTCACATCCAGCCCTGTGTGACACTATCTTCTCAGTGTTTCTCTGTTCTTAGGAAAGGGGGACACCATCCAGAACTGGCATTGGTCGAAGACCTACTATGTCTTAGCTATTTTACTCGTTTCCTCAAAGGAGGATTATTTTAGTTTTAAAAATTGTGGAACTGCAAAGAATGCTCAGTGGGTAAAAGTACTTTTCCCTTTAACCCTGACAACCCAAGTTTGAATCAGTCAGAACCCATGTAAAAGCCAGACTCAGCTCAAATGTCTAATCCCTGTGTTCCTATGGGGAAATGGGGTGTAGAGACAAGAGACTTCCTAGAAGCTTGTACACCAGTTAGCCTGTACACACAGCAGGAAGAAACAAAGAGATCCTGTTTCAAACAAGGTGGAAACTGAAGACTGAGGTTGTTCTCTGACCTCCACATGCATGTAGTGGCACATATATGCCCCTCTGCATCCACACACACATGCATATGCACAAACACTGTATACATAAAAATTGTGATAAATCTATACTTTATAAGATATATAGAATTTTCGCTATCTTTAGATGTGTAGTTCAGTGGTACTGAGCATGCTCACATTGTATAGCCCTCAGGACAGCCAAGCTCCAGAACTCTCCCATCTTCCCGAATAGAAACTCCTAAGCACTACTCTTGTACCTACCTACTCTTGACACCCACCATGCTACTCTGTGATATTCTAGAGATGACATGTAAACAGAATTCTCAGCGCCTGTCTTCTGTCACTGGCTTATTCAATTGAGTATCACAGTCTCAAGCTCTGTTCCACTGTAGCACCTGTCATCCTTCCAGAAATGGAGTAAGAGTCCATGATGTGCCTCTACCAGAATTTGCTTCTGCAGTCAGGGACGCTTGGGGCTCCCACCTCACTGCTGTTGGGCATGCTGCAGCTGAGCAGGCGAGTAAAGACCCTTCTCTGAAGCCTTTTGGTGCTCAGGGTAGGTACCAGAATGGGAATGTGTTTTGGGAGTAACATGCCAGGTATGTCAGATGTCACTCACCCCCATGTAACCCTTTAGGTAGGCATTATTATATGTGTTTTGGATGAGAAAACTAAGGCAGGGTAATGGTGGATAAGGATAAGGGTGGACTCAGGCCAGCCACTCAGTTGGTCAGTAAATGGGTAGTTACCCTGCGAGCTATGTCACTCACTCCTTCACTTCTTTCTTCAATAGGGAACTAATTATAATTTTTAAACCAAATTACTTTTGAATAGATACAAAAATAGAATGAGATCAATCAATGAAACTGTCACCCAGCTTCTCCATCACCAGAATTTTACCTTTCTAATTTAATTTATTCCCTCTGCTTTCTAACCTCTTCTTCCATTTTGGGGGTTTCCATGTGGTTGTGGCTGTTCCTAGGCCTCTCCCAGTCCCATCTCTTACCACAGTTCCCTTATCATCCATATTTTCCTTCTTAGCACCAGTCTCTGAGCTGCACGTGGAGTTGTTTGCTTATTAGATGTCTCTCCAGAGGATGTGTGCCACTGGAGGACACTTTTGTCTGTCTTGCTTACTCCCATCATCTCAGCAGGTGATATAATAGTCCTTCTGAGCAGCCATTGAGTAACTGCTTGCATATTGCTAGCATTCTTTCACTTCCCTGCTGGTTCTGCATGGCCTCATACTGCAGCTTAGGAGCTGAAGGCTACCTTGACTTACACAAGGGGAAGTCTAGCTTAGTAGTCTCTCACCCCAACATGGTTGGCCTGATGGTGATGAAGTCTCTGCTGCTGCAGTTATTAGCTGGGCTTGCTGGTGCTCTGGCTACTCCTAATGCAGAGTTCTCTCTGCTGGTGGTGGCAGCTTTGTTGACACAGTAGCCCCAGCTACAGTTTGCAGGTGTCTCCTACTGTCTACAGCAAGTGATAACTGCATTCATAGCCTTTTTTTTCGAACCCCTAGTGCAGAGGTTTGAGCAAATCACACTGACTGGTGCCAAAGCATTCACCATTGCTGTCCAGCTGAGGTCTCTCTATCCCTGTGTGGTCATTTATTTCCCATCACCATGTCTACCTGCTCTATCCCCTGATGCTTAAGCTTTCTTTTCTGCTTGGGCAGTGTCCTTGTTCATTGTATCCTTATTCAGTGAGCACTACCATTTGTATTTTGGTTGCCATAAGCTAGATTGCCTTTATTTACTATTGTTTCCATTGGCTGCTAGTTGAATGTACCCTTAGCTGATGAAGACCTTACCCAGTCAGTCAGGCCTGGAGCTCTTGCCCTCATCTGAGGTACAAGTGACCTATGATGGGGGCCATAGAAGTCCAATGCCTGGCCACAGGTAGAACATCTCCTGCAAGCTTACTCTTTGACCCTTGTGGATCAGACCTGGTCAGACTTTCTTGTGAATCCCTTCCCACTTTTTTATACTTGAATGAAGCCCATCAGTCCATAGGGAACCCTCTTCTGAGGTTCCTCTTATTTTCTGCTTGTGCTATGTGCTCAAGTGTGTTTGGTTCCTTCTGGCTTGGCTTTGCATCTAGCATTTGTTTCTCTACCTGGTCAGAACCCTCGGGAAGGGTGCCACCCTACTCTACTACCTGCTACTCCAGGGATGGGTGCCTGGGCTGCCTTTATTATGGGTTGTGTTCAATGTGGCATCTTCCTGTATTATGCCACAGGCACCTGTGTGAGGATGCCTTTGGGGCTTTAGAGGGTGCAGCATCTGGTCACCATTGGACCACATGAAATGGATCATCCTCTTGAAAAACATTACTAGGTGATGTTTTTGCTCATGTCCATGTATGGCATTGTCATCCCCACTTCCACCCCATCCAAGGCAAAGGTATGGCTCTTCTGACCTTCAAGCTCTATGGAGGTACTTGTCACTCCAGCTCAACTCTTGCTCCTCATCCCTGGTCCTCCTAGGGACTGTTCTTTCTAGCTCCAGGGTGATAGCTCATCTATCTGCTCTCCTACCTTTGTGTGGACTGTACTTTTGCCTCACCTACAGCCTGCAGTCAGTGACTAAGTCCAGATTTTGCCTCCAGTAGGAAACCTTCCTAGCTCTGGCTTGTCCACAGTGTCAGGTTGGCCTCCTGAGACCTATGAAGCCATTCATGTCTGTAAAATACGAAGCAAAAAGGCCTGTAGAACCTGTCTAGTCCTCTCTATGAGGGAAACCTTATTCTCTCTGCTTGGCTGTGTATTTCTCCTGCAGGAGGCAGTGTGATAGGAAGTCATCCTAAGGGCATGGTCCAGACTGATACCAATGTTCAGATGGAAAAAGGCCTGGGGAGCCACTGACAGCTTGTGTCTCTATCTCTGTGACAGTGACTTCTAGCCTGGTCCATGCTGGGGAAGCCCAGGTGTGGGCCTTAGTCCTAGCCTGGCTCTTTGGAGGTTTTTTCATTTCTTGCAGCCTCAGTTTCATCACTTGTGAAATGGGCTAATGACCTGCCTTTCAGGAGTCCAGAGTATCAGGAGGGCTTTTCCTGCAATTCCTCAGCAAGGCCTGGTCCCTCTGCCTTTGTCACACTTCCTGGTGACCTTTCCCCACCCCAGGGTGGTTAGGCTGGGGGTGGCACTAAGTTATTGAACAGCACGAGCTCTACCATTAAACTGCTGAGTGGGGAGTGTTCACGACTCAGTGTGTGGCCTCTGTACCTCACAGGGCCTTTCTGTGCCTTGGTTTCATCTGCAAAGTGTGGTAATGAGAGCCCTCTCAAGCTTGTTGAAGGTGGAGATATCCAAGATGCTGAGGTCAGAGACCCTGGAATTTAGTGTGACCAGTAATCGCCTGTTCTTATTGCCATAACCACTACCATTACCATTGTTAATTCATGTGACCCCAGGCACCTGAGGAAGTGGGATTCAGAGATGGAGGCCCATTGCCCTTTGTGCACAGCACATCAAGGGGCAGGCCTGTTGGAGGTCCTGCTATTTGGCCACAGGAAGGAAGTCCTGTTCTTGACTCTTGAGTAGATGCACAAGTAGCTTCATGCAGTCTCAAGAGCTGTGACTTTTTCCAAGATATAAAACACTCTGACTTAGGAAATTTGCCAGAGACAGAACTAGCCAGATAGTCTACACATCCATAAAGCCTAAGGTAGATTGTTTTATGCTGGGTCCTGGCTGACTTTCCTGAGAGAGAGCTACAAAGGGTCATACTTAACAATGCTTGTAGCACAGGGTGCCAAAGATTACAGAGGGAGCTGAGCTGTGAATTTCAGGGGTTTGTTATTCCGGAGGATTCATCTGGAATAATGGAGTGAGGTTCTTAGGATACCAGGTTATCTTTCTGCCCTAGCTCTGTCCTAGAATTCTAGGGGCAGATGCATGAATACCCATCTCTGCAGCCCAGGTGATAGCAAGGCAATGGGAGCAGAGGGCAGAGGACTAAGTTCTGACGGGGGACCTGGGTGTGTGTGTTGTGTCTGAAATAGGACTTGAGAAAGAAAGTGGGTTCATTGAGAAGCTCTTGGGAACAGTGCTTATAAGAAGGTTTGTTTTGGAAAGAGGAGACATTGGAGCATGACAGTCTCAATAGAGGTCCTTCAGCCCATATCCCCAGAGCTCTGGAGCTGGGATGGCTCTGCACAATGGTCCCTACTCCAGGTGAGAGGGTTGGCCCTGTGTCCCTCCAGATTGGACATTGAACATGGGTGTCCCTGGTGAGGAAACCCTGACTTTGACCTGGGGTAGCTCCTTCAGTTGAGGAGCTGGGCCTTGTTCTCTTAGCTGTAAGGAAGTGTGGCTGATGCTTTCCTAGCCCATGTCACCTCAATTGCAGGGCTTTGGGGTATAGGCCAATGTCAGTCTCTGGGCCATGGGGGCTGTGTGTCTCTGTATTCTCAGCCCATGTTCAATTCCAGGCATAGACTAACAATCTAAGCTGGAGTCAGGGAAGACTCAGTGGTGGATTAGCCTTGACCTTGGATGTAGTTACTGGATCTTGTGCAGTTCTCATTTACTGGGATGTAGGCTTTGGCTGCCTGTTCATCCAGCCAAATAAACCCACTTTGAATAAAGTCAGTCATTCAGTGAAGAGCAGAAAGTCATTCCTCTTACTGGATGGAAATCAGCAAGGAGATGGTGGGACAGAAGCTCACTGGTGATTAATGTCAAGTGTAACACACAGCTCATTGCTATCAATTGAGGTTTCCACATCACTGCATAGATACCCCTCTTCCAGCTCCCCTCGAAATGTCAGCTCAGGAATTAGGGAACTCCATACCTTTCTGGTTGCCTTCCAAGAATGTAGCAGAAAATGTCAGTCCAGAGAATGTAGTTAACTAGCATCATACATATTAAGCCTCTGGGTCTGAGGATTGTCCCTCTCTGTCCCCTCCTCCCCAGCCCCATCCAGTCTCCGGAAACCCCCTCTCTGTTCTCAGCCCCATTCACCCTCCAGGCCCAGAGAGCTTAAAACTGCATTCTAGGATCCTGCACCTGGTCAGCCTCTGGCAGGGGCAACTTTTGCTAGAGCAACGTGGCTTCCTACAGAAGTCTTCCTGCCAGCACGACTGTTCTAATTAGTCATATTTTGAAAGCAGATCTGCTTAATTGCAAGCAGTTCTAAATATTGGTATATAAATAAAGTCATTAATAACAGTATATGCCGAAACTTCTCCCACTAGCTCTACAACAAACAGGCCTATTGACCGCCTGTAGCATCTGCCTGCTGGGGGTGTCCTGCTTGGCCCCTCCTGGCATCTGTTGATGATTGGAGGTGGAAAGCAGTGGAGTCTCACATACAAGGGCAGGAGCAAAAGGGATGAGGCGGGGCTGTAGACCTACAAAGATGGTTCCAGAGCAATCAGCATTGAACAGCAGTATTACTACCTGATGGATTATCTGCACCACCTGATGGATCATCTGTAGTCATCAAGTTAACATGTGCTTAGTGAAAACAGTTATGGCTTTAAGCACTCCATCCATCAGCCTACCTCCACACCCTCCCCCATTCAGATGCCTGGCCTCTAGGAGTGATGATGTTCCCTGTGAATATTGTGCCTTCTTTCTGTGTGTGGAGTTCACACAGGCTAGCCACTGGGCTGCTTGTGAGGACTGTGATGTTGAGTGTATCTTGGTTTCCTCTTTTCAGGATTGCACATGATTGCATCTGTCCAGCACAGTTTGGGATTGCTCATTTGGGGGTGTCCTCGCCAAGTATTTACCATGTCCTATTCTAATGGAAGTCATGGGTGTCCTGTATGGTGGAGGGTGGGGTAAAGAGGGAGGCTAGCAAGGGCCATAGGAGGAATTGGGATTTTGTTCTGGATGCTGCAGTACATACTTGGAAATACCAGGCTTGGATAATATGGCCCAACTTGTCTGTTTAGTGGCTGTCTCTGACTGTGGTGTGGGATAGGCTGTAGGAGGTAAAGGGAGGCTGTGGCAGGGCTGGAGAGAAATGGTGGGGCTCATGAGGCAGAGGGGTGGCACTGGGCAGAAGCCTGGGTGTGGGGGTTTTGTGAGACAAGGCTCAGAAGTCCCCAGAGGGGTGGGGCTCATGTGATGGCATCATGAGGACTGCAGGGATTCTGATTTGAGTAGCTGAAAGAGTGGTGGTAGCAACAGTTGCTGGGTTGCTGGTGACAGGAATACAATGGGCACTCAGTATGTGGTGCTTAATCTTTCCTTGTTGGTTACACTTCATACTGATGGGTGGCCTCTGATTCTAACGTCTCTGGTTTCTAGACTTTTTTTTTTTCTAGTTCTTTCTTTTTTTAAGTGGACTTTATTTTATAAAGCACCTTAGATGTATGGGAAAATTGTGTGTGGGGTCTTTTCAGCAGTGCAACACCCGTATCACATGGATGACTCTGTATTGTTGTGTCATTATCACCTGTCTACAGCGTATGTGAGGGCTCACTTTTGGTGGGAAATGTACTGTGGATTGGGTAGATGTATAGAGATGTGTGTATACCATACAACTGCACACAGAAGAGGATCATTACTCTTCAAATCCTTTGAGTGCCATTTGCTCATCCCTCCCTTCTTCTGAGCTCTGGCCACCTTGGATCTTTTTACTGGCCTCATGTTTTATCTTTTCCAGAACTGTCAGCTAACAGGACAGTAACTTTTCAGAGTGGCGTCTTCCACGTAGTCATGTGACCTAAATTGCTGCTTATCTCTGTGGCTTGATGGCTCTTTTCTTTCTAGTGGCCAATGCCATTCTACCGTCTGGGTCTGCTGCAGTTTGTTTCTCTACTTGCCTGCTGAAGGACATCTTCCTTGATTGCTTCGGCAATCATGATAAAGGCTACTGCAGACATCCATGTGCAAGTTTCAATATGGACCCAAATCCTTAGCTCCTTGGGGTAAACACTAGAGTGTGATGTGCGATTGTTGGTTAGAGAAGGTTTAATGTTGTTCAGAACTGCCACATGTCTTCTGAAGTGACAATACCTGAGGTTCTAAATGTTGGATACTCTATGGGGTTCTCAGTTCACTGAACTTCACCTGCTTGAATGCCCCTCCCTCATATCTTCAGCCTTTTTAGACTCAGGAGCACACAGAGCTTCCTGAACCTGAATACAAACAAAGATGTTCTCAAGGGTCTCTGATCTTTTCTGGACATCAGGCTGTGCAGGACAGGCAGGAGGTGTGCTGGGCTGGGCTTAGTTGTTCTGGGAACTGAGGTAGCATGTTTGGCTCAGCTAGGGGCTGTGTAACATGGAACTAATGGACTTAACAAAAGTGTGACTCTGGCACTGTAGGGCTCAGCACAGTCTGAGAAAGTGGGAGTGTCTTTACAAATGATCTGCCTTGCCAGAATATCAAGCCTTCTAGTGAGTGTTGGCTTGCTTGTGTTTCTCTCTTACATGTAAGAATGTATGTTCGGGCATGTTTGTCCCAAGTCCCCAGTACTGTGGGGTGCATCTATGTGACTGTACCTTGTTTTCCTTATCATGTTTACTTGTATTAGCTGTGACCTCTTTTACGAGTCAGCATGGTACCAGCTCACTGTATGCACATGCTGCCTCATTCTTGTAACAACACCCAAAAGTAGATTTTGTCCACCTCCTTTGATGGGATGGAACTAGGCACAGAGAAGCTGAAGAATGTGCCTGTGAATACCCAACACGTGGGCTGGGATCTTGTAAGGCAATCTCCAAGCCTGTTCTTGGGTTGGGGAGCAGGGTCCAATTGCTGTTGGTGCCACACACTCTCCTTAAGGATGGGCACCTCTCTTCCTCCTACCTTGCCTGTCTGATGGACACCCTCACTTCTGGTTCCTGTCCCTCTCCTTTGCTCCTTTGTATTTGCCATCTGACATGCCTTACATGTTGTCCTCTGGTTTTGTTTCTGTTCATTTTCTTTTTCTCATAGTTGGCTGGACTCCCTAAGGGAAAGCGTATCTGATTGGTTCCTTCTCACTGAAATGGGCTCACGATAGGGTTGATGTCCTGGGTTGTGATGGTGGTTGACACAGAGTAAAACACTTGACATTATGAGCTGTAGCTGCACCTTGACTTACAATAGGTCACCTCTTGATAAACACAGCTTGAACTGAAAATATTGTTTGGAAAGAACATTGAATGCATCCAAGCTTCCACCCATCCTAGCACAGCAGCATAGTTCTCTATGGAGCGTTTGTTGCTTGCCTTTGTGATTGCATAGCTATCTGGAAACTGTAGCGGGTTGTCACTGCACTGAAAGAGTATCAAACTACATAGCCCTAGCCAGGGAAGTATCCAGATGCCAAACTCTAAGCATGGCTTCTGCTGAGTGTGGATTGAACCATTATAAACTTGAAGTATTGAAAGTTGAGAACCAGGCAGTGGTGGCACACACTTTTAATCCCAGCATTCAGGAGGCAGAGGCAGGTGGATCTCTGTGAGTTTGAGGCCAGGCTGATCTACAGAGTGAGTTCCAGGACAGCCAGGGCTACACAGAGAATCTCTCTGTCTGTTTCTCTTTCTCTCTGTGCCTACAGATCAGGATGTAGTTCTCAGCTACTGTTCCAGCATCTGTCTGCATGCTACCATGCTTTCTGCCGTGTTGATAATGGACTAAACCTTTGAAACTGTAAGCAGGCCCCCAGTTCAATGCTTTCTCTTATTAGTTTCCTTAGTTGTGGTGTTTCTTTACAGCAATAGAAAAGGGTCTAAGACACTGTGCTACCTAACCATAGGCCCAGAAGCAATGGAATCAACCAGTACTGTCTCCTCTTAAGTTGATTAGCTCGGGTACTTTGTCACAGGGATGGAAGTAGACTAACAGTTAGGTCCAGCCCATTTGGTGTGGAAAGGAAAGAACCTGTCTCTGGTGCTATCTTCAGTACCAGAAAGCCAGTCTTTAAGTTAAAACTCCAGCATCTAAAATGCCTAGTGTGGATGTAGAGATTCAGTACAGCCCTTCTAGATGTTTCTGAAAGCACATCTGCTCTCAGACTCCATGTCTCTATCTGGTGAAGAGTGAAAATCCAAGCGAAGGCTATGAAGATGTGCTAGTTTTCTGTGGAACTTTATCAGGTTTCTAGAATCATATGAAGAAGGTTGTTGGGTATGTAGAGGACATACAGAGCTGCCCACAATTCCTGCCCAGGTAGCCTGCACCAAGCCATGACAGAGAGATGGCTTACTCAGCAACCTGGGACTCATGCACAAACATCTCTAAGGTAGAGCTGGGCAAGGGTCAAACAGGATTGCCAAGCAGGGCCATCAGAAGCATTTTTTCTGTCATGTGTAGGCAGTACAAGTTAGTACCACCATTACATGAGTGGATGGAAGGAGGAGAGAGGAAAGTGAGTAGGAACAAGTTTAACATTCTCTTCACTTCACCCAGTTACCTGAAAATGGAGGGGCTGGTTGTGTTCTGAGAAACACATCATTAGGTGGCTCTGGCCTGTGAATGTTTAAAGAGACCTAGGTTGTGTGGGCAAGTCACACAGTGTGGCTTTCTGATGTGGTCAGAGCATAAGAGGCACACCACAGCGCCCCCCCTCCCCGCCCCGTACCCCTGTAGAGGTCAGAAGACAACCTCAGGTACTGGTCTTTCCCTTTTGCCTTGTTTAAAACATGGTCTTTTGTTTGCCCTTTCATATGCCAGGCTAGCTGGCATGGAAGTTTCTGGGGACTTTTGTCTCTGCCTTCCCATCTTGGTTTAGGAATGCTGTAGGATCACTGGAATTACAGAGCTGCACTACAGTGCCAAGCTTTATGTGGGCTCTGGGGTGTTCAAACTCAGATTCTTGTGCTTGTGTTGTAGATGCCTTACTCACTGAGCTATCGCTCCATCTCACCAACTTTGTTTTTATAATCAGAAGGGAAACACATTAAAATAATGATACAAAGTGTAGACCTGCCAGTCATGAGCCAACAACACAGTGATTGTTATCAGATTTTAGGCATGCCAAATGACAAGTGCCATAGTTCTGTACAATGGCCAGTGTGGCAGGTTAGGGTGACTGCCCGCACCACAGCAAGGGAAGAATGCATCTGTCGAGGCACGAGGACACTGTCAGCTTCATTGTAATCTTAGGCTTTATAGATATAGATATGGCCCTTTGTGATTGTATCCACTCTCAGAGTGTGTGTTGTTCTCCTGCTCTGGTGCTTGTGCTGGTCTGGCTTCCAGCCAGCCCCTGTATTCTACCTGGCACCCTACCACTACCTTTTGCTGAGAGATTTGGCTACATTTGTGCTCAGAACCATGGCAGACATGTTTGGGAGGTCTTCCTTTTTTGGCAGAGCCAGGTGTCCAGCTGGAGGTAGAGGGAGCAAAGGAAGAGGTGGGTCACTGGGGACTAGAGGAGGCAGGTCCTGCCCACCACACCCTTATGGCTCTCAGTAGAGCCTCCTTGCTCCACTCCAGCATCTTCAGGCAGAGGCTTGGGAACTATAATACATACTGTCTTGCTCTAAGGAAACAGGCTCAAGTTCATATCTACTATGTGAATTATTATACCCAGCCAGAGGTGTGCTCTCATGTGGGTGGAGTTCCCTTTCTATTTTGGAAAACCAGAAAGCAACAGCAGGAAGTCTGAGTGAACCTCTGGGTGCTCACTTGTGGAGACTGCTCTTAGAACCAGCCCCTCCATTCTCAGGTAACTGGGTGGAGGCATGCAGGACTCTATGCAGGAATTGCCAGTGGAGGGGTAAGTAAGAAGGAAGGGCAGCAGGTCTTTTGTGATCTGTCAAGCTGTATGCACACCCTCCTGCAGAGCTCTTCAGTGTTCTGCCTTCAGTTCCCTGCCTTTATGAAGTACCATTACAATCTAGGAGCTTCTGGTGTCAGCCCTGTCCATCTGTTACGACCACTGCCTTCAGTGGGAACGTGTGGTGCAGTGCCTTTTAGTCCAGTAAACCCTGGCTGTTGATTCCCTCCTAATTGAGCTTTTGTTGTACAAAGGAGCTCCAAGCATCTGTGTCTCTCCCACCTGCAGTAATCTCCCCAGAAAATGAGGCTATTGATACTTCAAAAATAGAGTTGCTTAAGACTATCATTACATTTATCGCCCTTGTGTGCACTTGCATTTCATGTTTAGAAAGCAAATGCTGACTGCTCCTTATCTAATATTTTGATGATAGATGGAATTTTTAGGAAAATGGCATTGCATTTTGTTTTCTCTGTGGTAGCATAAAGACACGTTTATAACAATTACTGAAGCTTCATTGAACCTTGGTGTGAGCTTTTCTACCTCCCTCTTCACTGTTACTGCACCACCCAAGCTGAGCTGGCTAAACTCACATTTTAATGCTGCCCTCAGTGAGGTGATTAAATTGGGAGGAGTCAGCTGATTAGTGGGTGCCATTCCCCTTATGAGGGGAGCTTGCACTCTCAGTAGAGTCTTACCCTCTGGGTTCAAATCCTGGCTCATGACGTTAGCTTCTGCACTACTTGGCAAATTTTGAAAACACTCTGTGCCTCAGTGTGTATTCCTGTAAAATGAGATGGCAGTGGTATCTATTTCATTATACTGTTTGGGCCTTAATGAGTTAATATTTACAAATTACTTTTAAGTAGAATCTGGTCCTGCTCTACAGCATTAGGAAAATGCAAGTCAAAGCCACAGTGTAGTACCAACTCTCAAGCACTAGCTACTGTTTAAAACACTGAAAGAAAGCTGGGGAGTAGTGGCACAGTCCTATAATCCCAGCACTTGGGAGGCAAAGGCAGGTAGATCTCTGAGTTTGAGGCCAGCCTGGTCTACAGAGTGAGTTTCAGAACAACCAGGGCTACACAGAAAAACCCTGTCTTGAAAAACCAAATCCAACCAAACAAGCAAAAAACCTACTGAAAACAAGCCTGTCAATAAAGACGTGGAAAATCCAGGAACCTTGTGCATTGTTAGTAGGAACACAAATGGTGCACCTGCTTTGGAAAACAACACAATAGTTCATCAAACATTTAAACAGGAGTTGAAGGTGATAGACATTTATCTAGTATGTGTGAGGCTCTGGGGTCAATCCCTTACACATCATAACTAACAAAAATGAAGTTCGGAATGAGCATGCATCCCAGCAATCCCACACCTGAGTATTCACCCAGAGGAGCTGAATGTAGGGGCTTGGAGAGTTATCTGAACATCCAGGTTCCTAGCAGTGTCATTTGCAATGGCTGAAAGGTAGAAACTTCCCAGCTGTTCACTAACAAATGAAGAGTAAACAAAATGTATGCCACTGTGGAACAATACTCAGCTTTAAAAAGGAGCTTGTGACACAGGCTATAACATGGATGGACCTTGAGGACATTATGGTGAGTGAAACAAGCCATATATAAAAGACATGTGTTTTCTGATTCCTCTTAGGTGAGGGCCCTTGAATGGTGACATTCACAGGTGTAGAAAGTAAGTAGCATTGTGGCTGCCAGGCCCTGGAGAGGGATGGGGGTGTGTTTAATGGGGACAGGATTTCCCCATTAAAGAAAGATGGGAAAGTCCTGGAGATGGGTAGTGATGACAACTGCGCAGTGTAATAAAGACTTGATGCCATAATGCTGCTCACTTAAAAATGGCTACAATAGGATGGTGTCTTAATTAGGGGTTCTATTGCTATGATGAGACCATTACCATGGCAACTCTTAGAAGGAAACATTTAATTGAGGCTGGCTTACAGTTCAGAGGTCCAGTCCATTATCATCATGGCAGGAAGCATGGCAGCACACAGGAAGACACGGTGCTGGAGAGGCAGCTGAGAGTTCTACATCCAGTTTGTCAGGCAGCAGGAAGAGTGAAACAATGGGCCTGACTTGAGCATCTGGGACCTCAAGGTCCACTCCCAGTGACACACTTCCTCCAACAAAGCCACACCTACTCCAACAAGGCCACATCTCTTAATAATGCCAATCTCTGTGGGCCTGTGGGAGCCATTTTCATTCCAAACACCACAGCTGGTGAGATGCTCTGCAAGTGAAAACTCTTGCCATGCAAGTCTGATGACATAAGTACATACCCAGATTCCATGGTGGAGAGAGTCCAACTCTTCAAAGATGTCCTCTGACTTTCACTTGTGTGCCATGGCCACATTCCCACATACACATTGTCTATATCTACAATAAGAAAAGGTAAGAATTAAAAAACATGTCATGATGCTCAATTTTATGTTATGTGTATTTTATTATAATTGAAAAACTTAGAAGCAAACTAGTATGTATCCTCCAACAAGTGCTAGGTTTGTGGGTTTTCTAGCTGCTGCTGTTCATACATGGTGGACTACGTGTCTCAGGCCCATTTCTTTGTGCATGATGGTCTCAGTAGATGAGCCCTCTGGTCTTTAATCTTGTGGGAAGTGGGGGTATTGCCCACTCCTGCTGAGCTTGTGTGGTTGCCTTGCTTTGGCCTTGTTTCAGAATCTTCTGTTGTGCTTTGACTCCTTAGAGTGCGTCAGGACTGACAAGGGTCTCTGCCTGGGCATCGAGGCATAGCCTTTTCAGGTGTGTACCTTCTCAGTCTCTTCACCCTCCTCTGCCTTGCACAGTTTAGTCTTTCAGACACTTTAAATATGGTGGTTTCTTTCTTCTGTCCTCTGGGTTCTGTCCCCAATGGCTTCCTAAAGTGTTCCTCTATGTCTTGCTGGTAGGGAATTCAACTCCCTAATATACTCATGAGAAGGCTCTTTTGATAAGCACCATACACTCACTTCCTCACTCAGGAAATGCTTATTGCATTTCTACCTCAGCCAGATTCTCTTGCAGTTACTGAGAGATTATTGTTGTGCACAAAGCAAGACAACAATCTTCATGGGCTTGCACTGCAGTGAGAAGAAGTAGACAATAATGGAGATGAATATGGCTAATATTTGTTGTGTTTGATTGGAAATGTGGTTAGGAGACAAACAGAACAGGGGCAGAGAGAGCTGGGGGTGGATGAGTAGTGTTAGGATTTTAAAGCCAAAGCAAAAACCCAAAGCAAGCAAGGGCTGAGCAGTATCTAATCCAGGCAGAGGTCCTGCCTATCAAGCAAGGGGTGAACAGTATGTACATCCAGGTAGAGGCCCTACCTACTACAGGTGGAGGGAGGAGAGTTCACCTGGGTTCCTGGTGGACTCTGGCTTTCCCCTTACTGGGAGGTGGAATCCTCTGCTGGGCATAGAAGGGATATCACCTGAATCAGGAGCCTTGTGAATGCTGCTTTCAAAGGAGACTTGAGGGATTTGGGGACCACTAGAGAGTCCCCTGGAGTAATCAAGAGAAAGGAGAGCTGGGATATGGCTTAACTGGTAGCTAACTTGCCCAACAAGCACAATCCCTGGGTTTGATGATAAATGCCACATATGCCAGGTATGGTGGCACATGTCTGTGATCCCAGCACTTGGGAGGTAGAGGCAGGAGTATCAGAGTTTCAAGATCATCCTTGGTGACAAGGAGAGAGTTTTGGACCAACTTGGGCTAGTGAGAATCTATCTCAAAACGGAAAAAAAAATCCAGGGAAGAGATGTCAGTGGTCTTGTCAGAGGCAGCAGGTTGGGGCCGGATTGTTGACATCATGTGACATAGTATCAACATCCCTGCCTGAAGATGGTTTCACTCACTGTCACCTGTAGCATTACCATTCCTGTGGCTACCATTTATAGGAGGCTTGCATTTGTTCCAGCCTTCATCCATTGTCAGGTGGTGCTTCAGCTGAGCCTTGATTTTGCTGTTTCACTGCCCCTTGATTCCTGACGCATGATAGTTTTCCTTCCATGGTTGGTCTAAATCTGAGTTCGAGATCTTTTGCTGTTTGCTATGTTCCCTGAAAGATTGTAACAAGCCCTAGAAAGGCCAACGAGGACATTCATACCTGCATTGTACTGCCAACAATGTGAGCTGGGCTATGAAACAGTAACCATGGCAGCAAGAGAGATGATGCCTATGTTGATTAATCTTGATAGTCAACTTAGTTGGATGGAGAAGTGCCTTGGAGATTAGTAAAGCATACTTCTGGATATGTCTGTGAGGGTGTTTTCAGAGCTGATTAGCTAAGGCTCCTTGAATGTGGTGGCACCATCTCATAGTTTGGGGACCATGATGGACTAAAGGAGGAAGAAAGCAGGCATGAGCACAGTCATGTTCTCTGCTGCTATAGAGTGAACAGTGCTGCTCCACCTGGCTGTCTACAAACAGATCCTGCCTCCCAAGCCCAGAAATGAAAGAGCCAGCCAACCATTGTCTGTATCCTTTGAAACCACAAGCCCAAGCAAATCTTTCCTCCTTTATATTGTCACATTAAAATAGTCTAACATATGCCACTGTGCATCCACAAGCAGAGCCCTAGAACTCCAGACACCTAAGGAGCGATAGAGGTGGGCCTTCATTATATAAATGGGGAAACTGAACCCCATAGTAGCTGTTTGCACTCACACTACTTGTCAACAACAGAACTCTAAAGACATCCAAGAGTCTCAAGACTTGTCCCACAGAGTAATGGTGGCAGCAATTATCTGTCCTCAGGATTTCCTCAGCATCAGGTTCCTGGCTTGTGCCTCATCTCATCTCATTTCTTCTCATCCCACACTCCTATGTGACCCAGGCCTTCTAGCTACTTTTTCAGAAGGAAATTGAGACTCAGAGAGATTGGCGTGATTTGCCTATGGTCACTGCAAAACCTGGGATTAAAACCCAAGGGAACCCATTCATCTTTGGTCTGTTTTGGCTTCTGAAGTCAACTGGAGTCATTGAACAGAGGTGAAGCAAATTCCTGAGATATGTGGGTTGTACACTTTTGTAGTGAAGCCATTAGGAAACTTTACCACTCTAATTGGCAGTGTGAACCTGGAAGAATGGGGCCTAAAGAACGAGACTAAAGTCTTATGTAATAGCTAACTTAATTCAGAGCATCAGACAATTTATACTCTGTGGGTTAAGAAGAGTCACCAGAGTAAAGTGATAATCACAAGGACAAACTGCACATGGCAAAAACATGTTTTTACATAGAGGTATATAAACAAATAACCATAGCCAGTTGTAATGAATAATCTAAAGTAAACTCACTTCTACCTGTCACACCTGGAAGGGGCAGAGAAGTACATACCAAGAACAATTGCCTGTTTTTGAAGAAACTGAGGGCACAAGACTCTTGTTTTCTTGGAGTTTTCTCAAGCACTCAGAATTCCTTTTGCATAACTCCATTTTTGGACTGTGTTTCCAACAGGAAACCACAAGGAAATTCCAAAAGGGGATTTCTTTCCTTTCCATACTATGTGGTTCAAGTCTCACCCTTTGGGAAGTAGACAGCCTTAGAGACTCAATAAGGAATGTTAGCAATGAGTGAGAAACAGATTCTGCTGCCCAAAGTAAGTCTGAAATAGAGCTTTTTTTTTTTTTTTTTTTTAAATAGAGCTTTTAATAGGGTGAAATGGATTGGATCACAGACTCTGAACTATAGTGGCTTGACTAGGACCCATTAGCTAGGAGGCCCTTGGAAAGTCCCCTCTCTGTGTATCTGTGTGATCTTGGGAAAATTAGTTAACCTGTGGTGCTTCAGTTTTCTCATCCCTAACATGTTACTCACTTTATATAGTCCTAGTGAATTAAATGAGTCAGTAAGTAAGATGCATATACATGAAAAGTGTGTAGTGTTGAGCTATTGTCATCCAGTCTTCAGGACTCTGAGGAGGCAGAACACATGTGGTTTACAGCTCCCAGGAAAGGCCTCCTGGAGAACAGGGTCGAGAGAACCAGAGCATGGAGAAGGGGTAGCATTTCCATAGAGGAGAGACTTGGAGCAGCTTCAGAGGTTGGGCATGAGAATTTGCCTACAGTTCTGGAGGCTAGGGAGTCTGTGACATTGGCATCTGGTAGGGACCTCATACTGCATCACAATATGGCAGAGGGTGTTATGTGCAAGACAAAGCAATGTGCTAGCTTGGGTCCCTTCCACATCTTATAAAACCACATCATCTAACTTCCCATTGGCTTTGCCCAGATGCTGTCAATATATATATGACTTTGGGATTAAGCTTTCCATGTGAATATTTGGTGATGTATTCAAACTATAAAAGGGTGGTTAATTTCTCCAACTTTGATGACCATGAGAAGACCTTTAAAATACGATGAAAGGGAGCTGAGCATGATGGAGTAATCCCTGAGCTTGGAAGATGATCTAGGAAGATCCTGAGTGTTGTGCATTTGACCTGTGGCCTGGTACCAACAAGACCCTGTCTGTCTTTCTTTATCTGTCTGTCTGCCTGCCTGCCTGCCTGCCTTTCTTCCTTTCTTTCTACCTACCTACCTACTTACCTACTTATCTATCTATCTATCTATCTATCTATCTATCTAAAAAACATGGAAAGGTATCCTAGCTTGCTTTTTATTGCTGTGATAAAACACTAATCAAAGGCAACTAGTGTAGGAAGGAGTTTATTTATCTTACAAGCTACAGTCCATCACCGAGGAAAGCCAAGGCAGGAACTCAAACAGGAACCTGAATGCAGGAACTGAAGCAGAGACTGGAGGAATGCTGTTTACTGGCTTGTTCAGACTGCTTTTTCATATCACCCTGTCACACCTGCCCAGGCACTACCAACCATGGGCTGGGCCCTCTCACACCAATCATTAATCACGAAAATTCTCCATACATGTGCCCAAATCTGATAGAGGTAAATTTTTCAATTGAAGTTTTTTCTTCCCATGTAACTCTAGTTTGTATCAAGTTGACTAAAACCAACCAGTACAGAGGAATATTATGACTTGAAATCCTACATCCCTACAAACTTGAACTTGACCTCAGGCACAGTGCTGGGAAGGACTGTTGAGCATATGACTTATGGCCTGATATAAAATGCTGCAGGTCAATGCAAATACTGGGAATAGGAGATATCCTCCAACAGACACAGGAAGCATTTTCACAGGGCCTCCAGGATGTAGTAACCCTGAGCATTCCCATGAGGCTAGGGAACGTGCAGCAGCTGGAATCAATAGCACCTGCATGTGGCTCTGGAGATGACAGTGTCACCAGAGGAAGTCCTGGCAGCCCCTACAGATCAGCTCACTTATCACATTTACACTTGATGTGGAACTGAGAGGGTGAGAAGGCCACTAATGTGATGGAATCAAGATTGTAAGTGATGTTGACACCCGCACTGCTGGGCAAAGGCTCTCAGAGTGAAAATTATTAGAGATAAATATCTGCTTCAGCTTGCTGCTAGAGAAGGGAATAAGGCAGCTAAGTCCCAGGGGAGGACAAGGAGGGCTAAAATGGAGATGACAAAGGCAGGGGCCACACTTCCTCAGTGAGCTGCCCCCATAGCGCAGAAGAGGGCGAGAAGGGAGATGAGGCCATGGGAGTCAAAATTATCATCCAGGTGCTCACCCAGGGGCCTGCTGTACGTGTTTGTTGACATCCCTAGACTGAAGTGGGAACCTAAGAGGTCACACAAGCAGGCTGAGAGCATTCAGGAAGTTCCAGTAGAATGGCAGTAGAGCAATCCCAATGCCTTGTTGGGGGGGGGGGTCAGGTGTGGGGCTCTATCTCAAGGCAATGCCTGTTGGCAGTGTGTTTTTTAGGTAGTTCCCTTTTGTACATTAGGGAGTAAAGAAGGGTGATGATGAATGGGTTAATAGCCATCCCCCATAGGTCTTTCCAGTATGTTCTAAGAAAAGCAGGTGCCAGACCAAGGTGTGCCTTGAGTAAAACAGCTGCTGGGAAGCAGGTACCCTCAGCTCCCTAACTCCCAGCTGCTCTATAAGCATCATTTGGGTGTCTTAAGACCTCTTTCATGAAGAGAGTGTATGGATCAGAGTTCTGGAGACCTGATAACTGATCAGATCCAAGAACCAGGAATGCAAGAATTCTCTCCATTTGCTACAGATGGGAGTTGGGACCCAAAAAGGACTCACTCTCATGATTCATTGACTGTCCTGTTCTGTCTTGGGGAGGGGAACCTATTGAGTTATGGTGGGCTACTACCACCTGACCAATTAGAAGCCATCCATATGTCTGTCATGGTAATTAACAAGCCATATCTCACCTTCACAAGAACCTGTTGTTCATATAATTAGCATTATGCTAATTTTCACAGCCTGTGTACTGGACTGGGGACACAGAGCTGGGGTTCAGAACAGAATGACAGGCATAAGCTGCCTAAGGAGGGTGGCTTTTGATTGTTTGCCAGTTGATCATGCTGTCCTGGGGATTCCCAAGTTAGGGCTGAGGGACTGCCAGCAGAGTATGGCTTTAGCCACCTGTCACAGGACAGGCTGTCTAGGGTGAATGCTTGAAAGTGGATTCTAGACAGTGAAGCAAGAGACGTCTGTGCAGCTGTCAGTTTTGCATTCCTGTTTCCTTTGCTTTAGTTTTCATTGTAGTGTGCCCAACATGAAATCTACCATTCTTACCGTCTTTAAGCACAAAGCACATTTACTGTCCCTCTCCTGGACTTATTCCTCTTCCCAAGCTGACTTCTCATTCCAACCTCCATCCAGTCTGGTGATCACCAGCCTACTGTCTGTCTATGAATGAGCATGCTAGGGACCCTTGAGAGTGTCTCCTGCAGTATTTGTCCTCTTGTGGCTGGTTTGTTTCTCTCACGGTGTGCCTTCCAGGTTCACCTGTAGTGCAGTGTGTACCAGAATTTCCTTAGCAGGGCTGAATAACACTGTCTTATGTATCTGCTGCATTTTGTATATCTACCCATTTACAGATAGGCCCTTGGATATGGTACTATTTATCTAATGTTCTTTTTTTTTTTTTAAGGATTTATTTGTTTGTTTGAGTGTTTTGTCTGAATGTATGTATGTGTGTGTACCAAATGCATGCAAGGTGCTCATGAATATCAAAAGAGGGCATTAGACTTCCTTGAACTGGAGTCACAGATGATTGTAAACTACCATGTGGGTACAATCAGTGATCTTAACCTCAGAGCTTTTCCTCCAGCTCTCCCTTTTTTTGAGACAAGGTCTCACCATGTGGTCCTGGCTGGCCTGGAACTTGCTGTGTAGACCAGGCTGGCCTCAAACTCACAGAGATCTGCCTATTTCTGCCTTCTCTCCTGAGTGCTTAGATTAAAGGTGTTAGCTTGGTATTTCTTTGGTTATTTTGAAACAGGGTCTCACTTTGTAGTCCTGCCTGACCTAGAACTCACTGTGCAGTCCAGGTTGGCCTCAAACTCACGACAATCCTCTTGCCTAGAACCCTAAGTGCTGGAATTATAAGTGAGAGCCACCAGGATTGGCTAAAGTAGGATATTCCTTTTGCCGCTGGCTACTGCATGCCCCATCCACTGAGACTGGGGGCTTGGATCAATTAGGAATGTCTTGGCAGGTTGCTCATAACCATGCCTAGAAGCCTGGAGCAGGTATTTGTAGAGTCAATTGAGTAATCCATTTTTTGGGGTCATGTTTTTCTGAACATAGCAGATCTCCTCTTTGTCTTCTCAGCAGACATTTATTTAGCACCACTGTTGGTCAAGCCCAGGGCATCCTGTCTGAGTGACAGGTGAATTACATTTATTGGCAATTACTAGGATATCTGTAGATAATTGTTGCCATTTTCAGTTGTTCCTGTACTTTGCACTTTTTGTAGAGGAGAATTTCTAAGTGTTTAAAAAAAAGTAGGCATTGTTGTATTTAATTACTAGCTGTTTTTTTTTTTTTAAATTCTAATTTGTTTTTGAGACAGGGTCTCTCTGTGTAGTCCAGGGTGGCTTGGAACACTCATCTTCCTGCTTCCTGCCTTCCAAGTGCTGGGATGGCAGGCATGTGCCACCACATCAAAACTTGCATTTTTTAAAATCTGCTGTTCCTTTGGAAAGTGACAGTGTTCAGGGGAGTCAGACTAAGTAGGAGTCAGAAGGGCAGGTGATTTGTCTTTAGCTCTGGTCACAAAGGGAGGCCACCTCTGTATCTGGAACAGTGCCTGGCTCAGCACAAATATGTACCAAGCAAATGAAAGGATGTCCTTCCTACCTCATCTGGTCTTCCTCAGTGCTGTGCAGCCCTTGTCTCTACTCTGAAGCTGAAGGGACACTGGCTGAAGGGGCAATGGAGCCACCAGGGGCCATCCAGCAGGGAAGTGGAGAGGGAACTCTTGGCAACTGCCCTGAGAACAACTGCCAAGTCAGATGTTGCTACCATAAAGACCATAGATGGATGAGGGAGCTGCCCCATTCCTTTATTCTTGTCTGTGAAGGGGTCACATCTTCTGCTGGGCAGGTCTGCTGTGGGATCACCTCATCTTAATCCCTCAGAGCCTGAAGCTGTTTCCCAGCTGAGCACACCTGCTTGACTTTGGCTTCTGCAGCAGCCTGGAGGCAGGCAGAGGCAAAGTAGGCTTCAGGCCAGCAGCACCTCCTTCCAGCCATCTGCAGTGAAGAGCCGCCCTCAGAGAAGCTTTCATTCTAGAAGGCTTTGTCTGGAACGGTGATCTCAAGCTTCTTTTCTCTCCTGGGATGGGGGACAGCTTGTGGCTGAAAGGGGAGTGTCCAGATCACACCATGTGTGATGGGCTGATATGTAAACTTTTGCTGAATGCATCATGGTTTGCTCACAGTGTGATGGTGGACCTAGGTTTCCATATGGATGGAGAGACACCTAGGAGACTGGTGAAGCATACTTCTGTGGGTATCTGGGGACTGAGTAGGGAAGCTACTCCTTGAATGTGAGTGGCAGCATCCACTAGGCTGGGGGCCTGGATGGAGCAATCAGCAGAACACAGAGCTGCTTGTGATTCTTCTCCAGCAGGTGTGTTTTTGCTGCTGCCACCATCCATGACATCAGACTCCAGGTTTTTCAGCCTTTGAACCTGGACTCACACAAGTGACTCTCTAGAGAACTTCCAGGCATTCAGCCTTGGGATGGGGATGGACCACATGATACTTTTATTCTGAACCTTCTAGCTTCACAGACTGAGTGGCTTGTAGGTAGCCAGGCAGGACTATCAGCTTCTGAACATGGAAGCTTCTTGATTATGTATACTTCCTATTGATTCTGTTCTTCAGGAGAATGTTGGCTAACACAGTGGACAGAGCCTGGGTACCACAGGAGGTCACATTTACCCTGCTGAGAATGTGCAGGCAGTGCTGCAGGGGAAGGCTGGTAAGAATGGTGTACCATTGGACTTGGTCCTGCAAGTTACAACTTCAAGTTAGGAACATTTCTCCACCTATCTAGGTCTGCACTAGGCCAAGGGCTCATGTATGCTCTCTTTTGTGTTTCTTTTTTCTTTTTTTCCCTTTTATTTTATTTTACAATACCATTCAGTTCTACATATCAGCCACGGGTTCCCCTGTTCTCCCTTCCCTCCCCTTCTCCCCAGTCCACCCCCATTTCCATCTCCTCCAGGGCAAAGCCTCCCCCGAGGACTGAGATCAACCTGATAGACTCAGTCCAGGCAGGTCCAATCCCCTCCTCCCAGACTGAGCCAAGCGTCCCTGCATAAGCCCCAGGTTTCAAACAGCAACTCATGCAATGAGCACAGGACTCGGTCCCACTGCCTAGATGCCTCCCAAACAGATCAAGCCAATCAACTGTCTCACCTATTCAGAGGGCCTGATCCAGCTGGGGGCCCCTCAGCCTTTGGTTCATAGTTCATGTGTTTCCATTCGTTTGGCTATTTTTTTCCCAATAATTGAGTAAAACCGAAATTTATTATAAGCCACAGTTGTCCTAGGGACCTCCATGCTATATATATAGCCTCCATGGTTCTAGGGGTTGTGGTCTGATTGTTCTTTATTTTATATCTAGAATCCACTTATGAGTGAGTACATACCATGACTGTCTTTCTGGGTTTGGGTTACCTCACTCAGGATGATTTTTTCTAGTTCCATCCATTTGCCTGCAAATTTCATGCTTTCATTGTTTTTCTCTGCTGAGTAGTACTCCATTGTGTATATGTACCACATTTTTTTCATCCACTCTTCTGTTGATGGGCATCTAGGTTGTTTCCAGGTTCTGGCTATTACGAATAGTGCTGCTATGAACATAGCTGAGCATGTATCTTTATGGTATGAATCAGCATTCCTTGGGTATATGCCCAAGAGTGGGATGTCTGGGTCTTGAGGTAGTTCGATTCCTAATTTTCTGAGAAACCGCCATACTGATTTCCACAGTGGTTGTACAAGCTTACATTCCCACCAACAGTGGAGGAGTTGCTCCACATCCTCTCCAACATTGACTGTCATTGGTGTTTTTGATCGTAGCCATTCTGACAGGTGTAAGGTGGTATCTCAGAGTCATTTTGATTTGCATTTCTCTGATGATTAAGGATGTTGAGCATTTCTTTCAATGTCTTTCAGCCATTTGTGTTTCTTGTTTTGTGAATTCTCTGTTTAGCTCTTTAGCCCATTTTTTAATTGGACTGTTCAGTATTTTGATGTCTAGTTTCTTGAGTTCTTTATATACAGTGGAGATCAATCCTCTGTCAGATGTGGGGTTGGTGAAGATCTTTTCCCATTCTTTTGGCTGTCTTTTTGTCTTATTGACTGTGTCTTTTGCCCTGCAAAAGCTTCTCAATTTTGAGAGGTCCCATTTATTAATTGTTGTGCTCAGGGTCTGCCCTGAGGCCCGCCGTAGTCCTACCTGCCTCTACTTGTTGCCGCTGTTGTGCCTGTCTACCTCTGTAGGCCGCTGCCGGGCCTGTATGTCTCTGCTGGTTTCTGCCTGCTTTTGTCTGTTGCCGCCGCCAGGCCTGTCTCTCTTTTGTGTTCTTAAGTTGTAAGACTAGCTCCTAATTTGTTTAGGACAATTTTGAGATCCAGTTTACGCAGCAGCAACGAACTGTGTAGGTTAAAGGTCAGTAGACTCTCAAATGCTCTTATCTCTGTCTCTCCTAGAATTTAGAGTTTTATGTGGGGCCCCAGAACTTGCCAAGAGGTGCCTCCCTTCCCTCCCCACCTCTGACTCCTTTTTCTTCCTCCATTTGAACCAGCTGTGTGGGTCTCACTGTCCTATGTGTAGAGTTAGTTATGCACTGTCTTCCCAAGCCCACATATGGTGCCCTGTTGTAATGTAAGGCACTTCCAAGGCTCTTTGGGTGGGATTTTTGCCCCCTCTTGGGGTTTTGTAAAGGTGAAAAGACTTTCTTTAGTCAAGCATCCATCCATAAGCGCAATCACCAGTCTCAGGAATATAGCAACTGGGTTGTGACAAAGTTGACCCTGTCCAAGACAAGGAGAAGGGTGTGACTGACATTCCTCATCCCCATCAGACAAGACACTGCAAAGGGATTAGATGAGGCTTGGCCATGGTAGAGGCAGCATGGTGGGTGGAAGAACCTAGTTTGGCTGACTTTCCAGTCTCTGCAAGTTAGTTAAGCTTTCTGAGTGTGAGGGGATCCCCACATGCCAGTCTTTTCTGGATAACTCTGCAGCCAGGAGCCACTTGGAAAACTTCTGTACCTGAATGACCACCACCTTGTGTTTGGTCATGTCTCCACAGTTTATAGGTTGGATCCAATTTGTCCAGCTCACAGCCACCAAGGCAGCAAGCTGAACTGCCCCATAGCTCCTGACATTTTCTCTCATGGATATGTCCTGGTATCCTCATGCCTAGCACTACTTGGCCTGCAGCTCTTGGACTGGGTGTAGTACAATCTTGCCTTTTGTCCCTGTGGGTCGTTTCATTAATGCATAGTAAAATGAACTAAACATAGAATTGACACTGTAACAGTTTTGGGGTGTCCAGCTCAGAGGCATTCAGCCTTGTTATACCATGGTGTCACTATTACCCCCCCCCAACTTCGTTTTCTTGTCCTATAGTTCTATGTCTTGTTCACATTTAAAAACATTTTAAAGTATTTGTTTACTTTTTTATTAAGTGTGTGCATGCATGTATGCATGCACGTATGTGGACATGCTGTGCCACACCACATGGGTGGAGGTCAGAGGACAACCTGTAGAAGTCAGTTTTCTCCTAACTCTGTGTAGGACCTGGGGATCAAACTCAGGTTGTTAGGCTTGGTGGCAAGAGCCTTTACCTGCTGATCCATCTCCCTGGCCCTCTCTTTCACTTTAATTTATAGTTTATTATTGGGTTCAATGCTAAAGATTGCACATGGGTTCTCGTTCGCTACCATAGAGACAACTTCTCCTGTCTCCTGTTGGTAGAAGTGCCACACACAACCACTTCTCACACCTCATGCTCCCACTGGGTACTTGTGGAAGGAAGGATCTGTTGGGGTCCCATGCTCTCAGGTACTACTTCTGATGGTTCTAGCTGCTAAGGGGCCTGTTGTCCCATTTCTGAAATGTGGAGCTGTGGGAACTGGGTCAGAATGTATTGAGTCACCCTGTCCTGAATCTCACAGACCCACACTTCTCATCAGCAACAAGGACATTCAAGACGCAGCTCGACCCCTTTGCTAATTCAGAAGAGTAAGGCAAAGTGCCAGAGCACTTGCTGGCCTGGAAAGCAGTTTGAGTGAGAGGCTGTGACTTAAGGGGCTGGGCAAGGTGGCCCAGGCAAGCGTTACTACTGAAGGACATCAGAGCCGGTGCACCTTCTCTCTGGCATTGATAAAAGGCAGAAAAGAAATTGCTCTAGGTCAGCTGTGGTCAGGTGACACAGTCCAGCCCAAGCATTGCAGTAAAGGAGTTCAAGCAGGCCTCAGGAAACTCCCGATGCTGGTAAAACGTGCTTTCTCCAGCCTGCTCATGCCTGGCCTTTTTGTATTTTTCAAGCCTAATGTCTGTAAGGCCACAAAGCAAAATTTTTCATTGTCAGTGAAGCTGAGGGACTGCTGGGCCCATCAGTTTTTGTGCTGCAGGCCTTTTTGGAGCATTTATGAGCTGATAGGGACAGTCTACAAGCAAAGGCTGGTCTAGTATCTTCTGGCCATCAAGTAGTCTATCTAAAGATGTCCCCACACTGGAGCCACTTACGTGCTGCTGCTGAAATTGAGAAATGCTTCTGGTGTTGATTTCTTAGGGGAAGGAAGACAACTTCTGCACTCTATCTTGAACTAGCTCAGCAAATGACTGGTTTGCTGTGGTTGGTACCCCTTGGTCCTGGTGTTCCAGATTCTTTGAACATGAAATCCGTCCATATACAGATGATCTCAGCTATGTAACTTCCCAAATTTTGATTTACGAGGCCAAAATTATACCCATTCTACGTTTATGTTCTGCACTTATAGTATAGCATTCCATAAATTGTACAAGATCTTTGGTATGAAGTTGGCCTTGAGCTAGTGAATTTCCCCAGCTGGCATCTATGATCACATTCAAGGTAGGGTCGTCTGAGTTAGGATGTCATGGTTAGATCAGTTAAATGCATTTTTTATTTCATACTATTTCTAACTTATGATGGGTTTGTTGAGACATGAATCCACTGTAACCCCATGCACATCTATCTGCACAGTGTGTTGGGGTATGTATTTTTAAGATCTTTGCTTCTCACTTGTCCATCAGAATTGTGTTCCTCTGAGTCATTTATGGCAGGTGTACTTGATTCAGTTCAGTTGTGAGTGCTTCTCTAGTGCCCGGCACTGGGTTTCTGTAGCAGGAATCTTAAAAGTTCTTATTAATAAAATCAAATCCGGGGCCAGTTATTGGGGTGAAATGCTGGAAGATCAGAGAGACAGAACAAGCCACAGCTAACCTCACCTGGCCAACTTCTCAGCTGGTCCTGTTTCCTCAGACTGGAAGCTTCTGTGTCCTCATCCAGAATGAATCTCAGCTGAACTGCTGCTCGAAAGCCTGAAGCTTAACCAGCCACATGCTTAACCAGCCAAATGCTGCTAGTTTCTGGTCCTCACGCCTTATATATCTTTCTGCTTTCTACCACCACTCTCTGGGATTAAAGGCTGGCTTTCTGGGATTAAAGGCGTGAGTCACCATGCTTGGCTATTTCCAATGTGGCCTTGAACTCACAGAGATCCAGAGGGATTTCTGTCTCTGGAATGCTAGGATTAAAGGCGTGTGCTATCACTGCCTAACTAGTGGCTTTTCTGTTCTCTGACCCCAGATAAGTTTATTAAGGTACACGATATTTTGGGGAACACAATACCACCACAGGTTTCTGCCTGGGCAGTGGAGAATGCAGAATGATTATGCCTGCCCTTGGCCCTCGGCGTGCTCACAGCTCAGTTCTTCCAGAGGGAGAATGCTGCTGATGCTGAGGATGACACTGACCAGGCAACTTGTGGTCTGAAGTTGGTGCAACCCATGAAACCCCCCAGCAGCTGGCCCCAGGTTCTCCATTAGGCTTCCTGCCTTTCTGCATTGGAATCGCCCCATGTTGTGTGCCTGTGGCCCACCAGGTCCCTTCAGTGTTGAGAATTCTAGCTTACTTTGTTCCCTGTGTTTTAAATGTCCTTCCCCTGGAGAACCTCCAACAGTGATGCAGGTGTTTTTGTTTGTTTGTTTAAAATAACATTTTGTTTTTTGTAAAATATGAATGATCTAAAGTAAGCATGCTCACCATTTATGCATGTGAAACCCAACAACATGATGCACACTCAATGTATTGTGCAGCCATCCCTACATCCCCTCTCCTAGATTTGCCATCATCCCAGCCTGAAACTCTGCCCCTTTTGGTCACTGACTCCCCACCCCAGCCACTGATAGCTATCACACGACTCTGGATCTATGGACTGGCGTCTTTGGGACCTCCTTTAGGGGAATCATGCAGTATTCTGCAGCTGTCCTGCACAATGCCCTCAAGTCCCAAGTATGAGGCCAGTGACCTTGCTCTTCTCAGAGACCTAATGGCCATGAAGACTCAGGATTTGTGGAAATCCTGTCTCCTGAGTCCTGTGTGTCAGAGAGAACAGAGAGGTTATAAAACAGGAAAGTTCTTTTAACTTTGCCAAACCTGTATGTTCCCACCTCATCTGCCTCCTTCATGCCTATCCAGGCTAGGAGACTTGGATTCAGGTAAAGACCCCTAAACCTTGGGCTGGCTCCTGGGTACCAGTGGAGGGCTACAGCCTTCCATGGAGTCACACCAGGCCAAGGCTGAGCTTCTGTCTGTGATATGATCCAGAGCCTCCCAGTGGGTGGCAGGGTTTCCAGGGAATTCCGCAGTTTTAATTTAATGCAGCCACAGGAAATTCATAACTTACTCCAACGTTGTTCCTTTGAGACACTAATTGTGTTGTCTGTCTCTGCCCCAGTAGGGAAGATCTGCAGGGAGCAATGGCTTCCTCCCAAAAGCCCCACTCTGAGGGCCAGAGAGGCTGGTGAGCAGGGTAAGTCCCTGTAAGAACCTCCTTCTCCTCTCCTGGGAGTAGAGATAGTGGACATTGGGCATTTCACCACACCTAGTTTTGTCAGAGACCTGGGGTCTACTTTTTTTTTTTTTTTTTTTTTTTTTTTTGAGACAGGGTTTCTCCGTGTACTTTTGTTTCCTGTCCTGGATCTCACGCTGTAGCCCAGGCTGGCCTCAAACTCACAGAGATCCACCTGGCTCTGCCTCCCAGGTGCTGGGATTAAAGGTGTGTGTAGCTGCTGCCGCCAGGCCTGGGGTCTACTCTTGATTTGGTTGTGGTCCAGATCCACATGGTAGGGGGAACCTTAGGAGAGAGACCATCCCAGCTGGATTAGACTTGGCATGGGGTTCTGTACCTAGTACATTAGGAAACTGAGGCAGGGGCAGAAGATGACTCAGCCTCTTGAATGAGGATGTTTATCTCATCAAGCAAATGTTGGTGGAATAATTACTTTAGGTTCTGAGTATAGGGAGGCCAAGACCCAGCCCTACTGTCCCGTGGGAAGGATGAATGATATGGGTCTAGAAGAGTGACAAATTTAGAGTATTGGCCCTGAGAAATGGGGGACCATCTCTGAGGAAGTGTAGCTGGGCAGAGCCTGATGGAAGAGATGGGTAAACCATGAGGATGTCAGGAGAGCATCTCAGAAAGAGCGGAAGTGCAAGGTCCAGAGGCAGGACCCTGGGGTGTACAAAGGTATGTGAGGGGCCAGAATGTGTGTGTTTGAGATTTGGGAACCATGAAACATTATGTGGAAGAGTAATGAGATTCTGTGTGTTTTGACTGGATCAAGTTGTGGGCATTGGTGCCCTGGGCTAGTCTGCCCATAGTTTTAAGTGTCAGATGAGCATGTGGAGATATAGAAAGTTCCATTAGATTGCTCAGGGCACAGCGGGAACCAGAATGTGACCCAGGCTTTCTTGACCATCAGTCATGGTTACCCCCTCCACATGAACCACAGATATCATGGTGGTGTAGTAGGGCCATCCCTTAGTACTTCTCTACAGCAGGTCATGGGGTGATACCAATGAAGCATTTAGGGAACAGAAGGACATAACATCAGGTGTCTGGGACTTGGTGACTCCCAATCTCAGGGGCATGATGAGTTCTTGATATCATCCTGAAAACTGAGCTGTGTGTGTCAAGTGTCTGCTTCCTGCTCAAAGCCATGGCAGTTGCTGCTTCTGACCTCATTTCTACAGAAGAGACTTGGGAGCAGGCACCAGCCCATTTCACAGATGGGGTACTGACCGTAGAGCTGAATCTTACCCAGCTCACTCAACTTCAGGGCAGGCTGGACCTCAGTATACTCTGCTCATATGACTTCTGTGCTCTGCCCTTGAGCCTTGTGCCTCAGCCCAGAGCAGTTTTATCCCATCAAATGGACTGCACAGCTGTGTGTGCTGCTGTGTGCTGTGGGCCAGGTCCTGTGCTTCATTGTTACCTGGATATACTCACTCAAACATAATTCAGTGGCAGAAAACAAAGGAACAAGCGTCAGGGGAAACTGAGGACTGAGGGAAACTCTGAGCAGTTCCTGAGTGAGAAGTCCCCGTTACTCTGCTTTGTGCCGATGGAAGCCCTGTCTAGCACCTAGAAGGGAAGTCAGGTGTTGTCACTGCATCCCTCACCCCATGTAGCTGTTGTTATGTCTGGGCTGTCTCATTCCAACTCATGACATCTTGGATGGTCCTTGAATTGTCTATGCAGCCCTTAGGGGAAGGGAGCTTTCCTGACAAATGCCTGGACCTTGTGCATGTTTTAAGTTCCACCAGTAGACCCCATTTCCCAGCAAACTCTTTTCTGTAGAGCTAGGCTGTGAAAAGTGGGGAAAACAGACCCCCTCAGGAGGGTCAAGCAAGACTCTTATGTAGCCCTACTAGGACCTAGCATCTTGGGGAGCAGTTGAGTCTCCTCCATGATTCCCAGTGCAGTGGCTGGTGGTAAGACCTGGTGCCACTGAGAACACCCTAAATCAGACTTCTGGCTCCAGTCAGTCCAGTGGCCTCCCAAAACCTGGCCAGGGGCTATGTTTTGCTTTTACAGAGGCAGTCTTTGTGTAGCCCAGAGCACTTTGGATAAGTAGGGATGGGACAGAATCCATTGCATCAGGGGAGCCCAGAGACCTAGGTGCAGAGACCATGCAAGTGTACTGTGAGGAGGCTGGGGACAATAGCCTTACCCTTCCAGCTAACTCCTCAGCCCTATCAGAGTCTCCCTCGTCTCCTTTGCCTCTGAAGATAGTCATCGTCAGAGAAGATAGGGAAGGTTCTAGGAATTAGAAATGCCTGAAGGTGGATGAGGAGGGCCTAGGTAAGGTGGTGAGCCCCCGTCCTGGTCAGAGGAGAATCAGAGGAACCATGTGCCTTTCTTACCTAGGTCTCCTCTGCTTTCTTTGGCCAGCACCATGGAAGGCCACACACTATGGCCACTTAGAGCAGGACAGTGGAACCAGAATGCCTAGGTGCCAATCTCATCACCATGCACCCTTGGGACTTCAGCTTCTTTATTTGACAAATGAAAGTGGAAGATAGGCCGGGCGGTGGTGGCTCAAGCCTTTAATCCCAGCACTTGGGAGGCAGAGGCAGGCGAATCTTTGTGAGTTTGAGGCCAGCCTGGGCTACAGAGCGAGATCCAGGAAAGGCGCAAAGCTACATAGAGAAACCCTGTCTCGAAAAACAAAACCAAAAAAAAAAAAAAAAAAAAGTGGAAGATAGGACCTAGTTCTCAGTCAGTGTAGGGTGAAATAAACTAATGTGCCAGACCCAAAGCACTCAGCTTTTCTCTCTTCTGGATAGTCTCCAAGTTGCTAAGGATGAGAGGGTATAAGGGCAAGTTTGAGGCACCATGGAACCATCTGGAACCATAGTTTACATACTAATGAAAACATGGTAGAAGCCCCAAATGTTGATAGAGCTGGCAAGGTGGCTGATTGTATTTAGAATACCAAAAGAGTGCAGGGGATGTGGCTTAGTATAGTACTTGCCTAGTATGCTTGAGGCCTTGGTTTTAATCCCTAGCACTGCCAACAAACAAACAAACTTGAGACGATCCAGTGTTGTCAAATATTTCTAATCAGCATATACAGGCTGGGGAGATAGTGACATGGGCTGGTGGGTATGTGGGAGACCATGTGCATACATGCAGACCGTGGGCCAGTTATCTCCCTAGTCCCTGTCCGTCAGTCATAACCTTATTTCCCACCTTAACTAGAAACTGCAATCTTGCTCTCTTGCCCTTACTTCTTTGCAGCAGAAGCATAGAAAACATCAGCTGTCCTGGCACAGTGCCAGGGCTCTGCGTATACACTCCCATCCATACTCCTTGGGGGCACTGGGGTAAGATCTGTTTGTCTTGCTTCCCAGGAAACAAACACACAAGAAAGTTGCATTTCCTGCTCAGCATCCCACACCTAAAAGGTGGCAGAACCAACTTAGGACCAGCCTTAGAAGAAAGATACTCTTTTCCCCTACCCTGCCCACTTGTAGAATGCTGCACGAGATGAGGCCATTGGCTACAGAGGTACCATAAAGAGTTCTAAGGACAAGGGAAAACATTCTCCTGGGATGTGCCCTTGCTCCTTGTTCGGTGCCTGTTTGCCCCTGCTGCCTCCCTCCCTCCTCCCACCCTACTCCCTCATTGCTCAGGGACCAGTTGCTTGAAGCCTTAAGGAATATGCCTGGCCCTGCAGGGCTCCTTGGCATCAGCAGATATACCTGCATCCCTTTCAGGACTCTGACCAAGTCCCCTCCTGCACAGCAATAGCCTCACATCCCCAGTGATTCAGGTACCAGTGATTGTATCGGTTTGTAATGTGGGGTTTACAGATCCTAGCTGGAAGCAGGGATGTTTCTAGATAGATCTGGTCTCTTCCTACCTCTGAGAGTAGGATAAAGGTACCAGCAAATGGGATGTGCTACATAGTCCTGCCATGAGTCAGGTAAGGGTTATGGTTACACTTCTCAGATGCCAGCATTGATGGGACATGACAGGTAGGGGAAACCCCTGGGGAGCAGCCCACCAGGCCCCTGTGTGAGGAACCAGTTAGCCCAACCCTCCTCATTGAGGCCCTTCCTGGTCATTCTTCTGGGCCTCAGACTACTCGGAGGAAACTGACGGATCTCCTCGGTGAACAAAAATCAGCCAGAGCCTGCCCTAGACCTGTGGGCTCTTAGGAGTCCCCATTCAACACAGCTGCCCCCCCTGCTTTCATCTATCCCCAGAACCTCAGCAATAATCCACCTCTCATAGCCGACTGCCGTTGAGCTCAAATCACATTTCAAAATAAACACCGTGCGGAGCAGTCGGGGGAAAGAGAGATTTATTAGCTTTCATGGGGTGAGAGACCGCAAGGACCAGAATAATAGGATACATTTCTCATTAGTTGTAAACGCTGGAAAAGAATTAAAGGAACACTAATATTTTCTGTCTTGAACCAAGCACCATGAGGCTTGTGAAGTTCAGGGGAGGGAAGAGAAAGAAATGTGATCTCTCATGTGGGACTTGGGGTCAGGCAACAACCAGGCAATTTCACATAGTTCTTCACTCCAGATATAAGCCATGTCTTCTAGCTGGCTCAGCCCTGAAAATGTGTATTGGTGTTTCCTGTAATAAGATGAGATTAGAAGAAATTCAGAGTGCTGTTAGCAAGGAGGGTGAGGGAGGCTCGGGGTGGGGGGTGGGGGGATGGGGGGTGGCCTCCTGATGAGACCTGCATTCTGTCTTGCTTCTCCTTTCTGTCCCTTATCAGGGAGCTGCTGCCCCAGGTGGCCCAAGGCAATGTGAGACAAGGTTTGCTTAGGCTCCACCTGAATGTGGAGGGCAGGTAGGCTGGGACTGACAATGGGGCCTGCTGTGCCTGTCTGGACACTGGCCTCTGTAGCACAGCATAGGGGCTGTAGAGCCAGCCAGCGGACTGATGCCTGGATGTAAAAAGGGACATGGGGCAGGGTGTATAGAGGAAGCTCAGCAGCAGTGAAGGGAGCATTATGGGAGGCTGAAGAAGGGGAAGTGTCCTGGGAGAGTGATTGGGGATCTTCCATGGGAGGGGAAGCAGTTTAAACTGGTGACCATCATAGTAGACAAAACCTGGTCTGCCAGTCCATTTGGGGCTGGGACTCTAGGATGGAGGGTTCAGGAGACAGATGGGAAGGAAAGTATGATTGGTCTTGGAGGACCAAGGACCAACCACCATGACTTGTTTCAGATCTGTAGGTACTAGGTACATCCCAGAGCTGTCTCTCCTAGGGACAGACATTGAGTCTGTTTGTAGAAAGGTGACAGGTGAGCTCTTACTTTTGGAGATATGTGTGCATGTGCACACAGCCTCACATACATAGATGCACATGTATGCACAATCTGTCCAAGTTCAGAAGTGTAAAATGAGACAAGTTCATGTTTAAGAGCTAGAGCAGGGGGCTAGAGAGATGGCTCAATGGTTAAGAACACTCACTGCCCTTGTAGAGGACCCAGGTACAATTCTCAGCACCCACAGGGTAGCTTAACATCTATTACTCCAGTTCCAAGGGATCCAACACCCCCTTCTGGCTTCCACATGTACTGCATGCGTGTGGTATACATAAAATACAAGTGGGCACATAGTCATACACATAAGATAAAAATAAATAATCTTTAAAAAAAAAAGGGATCTAGAGAAGGTTGGTCATTTTTAAAACACCATCCAGATTTGAGCAGCACAGGCCTAAAGGCTACCTTGTGTTGTTACTAATAACAGCAGGTGCCAGTTATAAAGCAGCACCTGACTTAGCCTCTATTCCAAACACCGCACCAACACCCAGTCCTACCCTCCTGGTCACCTGCTCGGGGAAGGAAACAGGCTTAAACTGAATTTTGCAGGGGTGATACCAGGAAACAAGTGCCTTGCCTAAACCCATCCTTTATAAAAGTGTGGAACCAGGAAGCTGCCCTGTGGCCCTCGCTCATGTCTTTAGGAAAGAGTGAGAAACCTCTAGATCAACAGATAGAGGCAAAGAAGGCAATATGGAAGAACTAGTGAGAGACTTGGAACAGAGAGGGGGCACACAGGGACTAGGGAAGAAATGTGAGGGATATAATGTGGAGGGGAAGTAAGGGAGCTGGGCCACAGTTAGGGACTGGACAATAGTGGGCTGGATATGCTGCGCTGACTCACTTTGTGGATGTGCATTCTGATGTCCAGTATGAAGCACAGTCTGGGAAGCCATGCTACCACCTATTTCCAGAATTTACCCAGATTCCTAAACAGAAACTCTGTCTCCATTAAACAGAAGTTCCCTTCCCCTCCTTAGCCCCTGGCAGCTGTCACTCTGCTTTCTGTCTCTATGAGTTGAGGCTCTAGGGACTTCATAGATATGGGATCTTACATTCTTTGTCTTTTTATGTCTTATTTCGCTCAGCATCAGGACTGATTCCTTACAGCGTATGTCAGAGTTCCCTTCTGTTTCAGGCCAAGCAAGATTCCAGTGTATGGCTGTCTATTCTGTCCTGGGATTCTTGGGGTAAGCTTCTGTTTATTATTAAATACTGAACATGTGATTGTCCATATGGTTCTTGCAGTTGGTGTGTGAAGAGCTGCCTCTCTGCTTCTCTCTCTCTCTCTCTCTCTCTCTCTCTCTCTCTCTCTCTCTCTCTCTCTCTCTCTCTCTCTCTCTTTCTCTGACAGAATTTCTCAGGAGGCCCTGACCCTAGTCCATCCTCTGTGTCTTCTTCCACCCCACCTCCCTCCTGTTTTGTAGACCTTTATCTAGACAGGTTGGGTTTTCTTGCTACCACCATATTCAGAGGCCTCCCAGCCACTTTCCTGCCTTAGGAACATGGGTGACAACAGTCCTGGAAGTGACTATTTCCATCACCAGCTTTTCCTGAGGCAGCCAGCCTTCCTGCGAGGGGATGAGGGTGGTGGAGATGGTGCAGCTGGACTCCTCCCCCACAAACAGAGGGCGCAGCAGCGGAAGAACACTGGAAGGGCGGCAGTCCCACCCGTTCTTTGTCCCTCTGGGCCTCCGCTTGTTTCTGTCCATGTTAGGGAAGTGGAGAAATTGAGGATGAGTGCAGGGCTGCTGTGTTCTGAATGTGCCTCCTTGGTCCATTGTGTGTGAAGCCTCAGTTTCCCTGACGGTGCTGCTGAGAGATAGTAGATTCTTTGGGAGCCTTGAGGAACATGCTTAGGTCATGGGGGTATGCCTGTAGAACAGCTCTTACATACATGCACACACCCCTATCTACCCCACCTCACGATCCTGCTGTGGTGTGCCATTACCTATTGCCCTCACTAGAGGCTAAGCTGGTGTCCCACCCTCACCCATCTTGCACTGCATACTTCTAAGACTATAAGGTAAATGCTCTTTTTAGAAGTTAGCTGCCTCGGGTCTTGTGGTCAGGCAAGAATGGCCATTAAGGGGTCTTAGACAACCTTTCTGAGATGGCAAATACCTTGTAGCCACCACAGATTCTGTACTGAGCATCAGAGCATCTATTTCAACTTGTTAAAAAACCTGCACAGACCCTCGCTGTGCTAGAAGGTAGGAGCATAAGGAAGGGAGAATCAAAGCTGACCCCTCTCCAGGGTAACTGATGTGTATCTGAAATACCCACATTCATGACCATGTTGACAGGGTCAATGACAATGAAGGCAATGTCACCACACTGATCTTCAGAGATAAAGGCTTCCACTCCAGTGTCCTATGATGGCAATATCTGACCCATTGTGCACCTGACAGGTAGCACTCCTGGGGAGGGGAGACCCGGAGGAGGCAGGACCTAGGGGATGTTCTAGCTGTGACTCAGGACCAAGTGACCATAGACTGAGCCTCAGCAAACTTCTTTTGATAAGGCGATTGTCTCTGGTATGTCCTACAGCATCAAGAAGCTGGTGGGCATGCTCAGTAAACATCTGCAAAGAGCAGCTGTGTGAACATCACCCTTACTCAGCAGCCAGCCTGGGCTAGGCTCCTGGCACCACAATGTCAGACGATATCAATGACAAGACAGTTGTGATATGGGATCTTGATGCTAAGACCTTGGCAGATCACCATGATGATGGGGCTTTCTGTGCCTAGTTTATTTCCTTTAGAAGGTATCTAGGCCTTTGAAGGCATAGGCAAGCCTTGAACCTGGGCTGTCCAGGATTTGAGGCTGCTGTGCTGGTTCACTGTGTGAAAGCACATACATAAGAGTGTCATCAGTGGTGCCAAATCATGTCACAGTACACGATATATACTGTGTGCCAGGCTCCATGCTGGGCTCTAGTGGTGGAATCATAGACAGACAGACACCCTCAGAGTTTTCAAAAAGACAATTGGAAGTTCTCCTAAGCATCAGAAGGGAGAAAGGAGCTGAAACTAGAGAGACTAAACGGAGGCAGAACAGCCATGAAGTCTTGCTGAGTGGTTTACACTGAAGCCTGAGGAGGGAGCAGGAGCCTCTTGGTACTGGATGGAGTGAACAGTGGTCTAAGCAAAGAGAGCATCGTGTGCAAGGGTCCTAAAGGTTAGCATACCTTTACTTATTTGGAAAACTAAGACGTCAAGAAGGGGCCGGAAAGATGGCTGCTCCTGTAGTGGACCCAGGTTCCAGTCCCAGCACCCACGTAGCAGTCACAACTGCCTCTATCTCCAGTTCCAGGGGATCCAATGCCCTCTTCTGGCCTTTTAGGGCACCAGGCATGCAAGTGACGCACAGACATACATTCAGGCAAAATACCTGCGCACATAAAATAAAAAATAATAATAATTAAAAAAAAATAGATGCCAGCAAGGCCAGAGCAGAGGCCGAGTGAGGGGAGAAGAGAGATACGAGTGGGCTCCGACTCTACAGTGTTTCAGAGGGCATGTGAAGGGCTTGGGTAAAGTTTCCAAAGATTTCAATTTTTTTTTTCTCTCAAAAAGAAATTAGGTCTTTTGTAAGCTAAATTAAGAGTTTGGCTTGTTTTCAGCTTCACAGAAAATTTCAATGTAAGATCATAAAATAATGATTATAATGTCTGTTGTTGCCAAGTGTTTGGTGCCTTTGTTTCTGCCTCACCCAAGGCCATTGTTAGTTCTAGTTTACTGCTGGGACCCATAGCCTGCCTGTTCCTCAGGTCTTCCAGGAGCATTGCCCTCTAGACTATGTCTTGCCTCTGCTCCTTTTACCCTCTGACCTCCATTTTCCCACTCCACCCTGCTCAGTTCTGTTTTGCTCTATTTCTGCAGACTGACCTGTTTGATTGTTTTCACATGTAAATGAGAATGTGTAACATCTATCTTTCTGTGCCTAGTTTATTTCACTTAACATAATGTCCTCCAAGACTCATCACTGTTGTGGCACAGAGGAAGAGCTCATTTTTAAAGCTATATAATGTTCCATACTTATATGGCCCATCAGCATGAGCACTATATAGATAATTAAACTGTACTGCATTTGGGATTCACGATTAATAGATTTTAGTTGTCCTCACTACACACAAAACAGGTGAAAGATTTTGGATGGAGGGAAGTGCAACTGTGAAATGGTGGATCTGTGAATTTGTTTCACCTCCTAATCTTTTGACTACTGGTATGTATCCTGTATCATCATGTGTGTGTCTTTATATACACATTCAGTTGCTTCTGCCTCATTCGTTAAGGATCCTTCGAGAACTAAAGTGTCAGACACTTCCCACTTCGATGAATTCCATGAACCTTTTGAAGAAAGTGCAGCTCTGAGTTTCTTAGCATCATCAGAACCCCAGCTGTTCCCAGACTATGGCGCCCTTGATGCTCCCCTGGGTGAGGCAGGAAGAAAGCCAATGCTGTTCATGGTAGCAGCTAGTGGAGCAAGACTCCCTGCAGCTGTGTGCGTGCGCGTGCGTGCGTGCGTGCGTGCGTGCGTGCGTGTGTGTGTGTGTGTGTGTGTGTGTGTGTGCATGTGCAGGGTGTGTGTGTGTGTGTGTGTGTGTGTGTGTGTGTGTGTGTGAGTGTGTGTGTGATAGCAGCTCCTGCATGGCTGTGCCTAACGGGGACATTGAGGAAGGCAAGGAGGCTTCAGATAGGTGTACAGGAAAGGCAAACAACAATGGGTTGGCTCCTGCTCTTTGCCTGGTTTAGAAACTGAGGCCAGGCTGCTGAGGTCTCCAGGGAGAAGGGACTTCTGGGTGAACAGCCCAAGCTGGGAGGTAGCTTTAGGCCTTGGCATCTGTCTGCCCTCACAGCTTTGAAGTGGGATAGTAAGTACACCTGTTCAATGTGTGGCCTAGGTGTGCCATGCTGTCTTAAGGTTCTATCCTGCCGCCTGGCCTCTCTCCATGTGTATCTTTGGGCCCATCAAAATCTGCTCAAGAAATCTGCTCTCACCTCCTGAAGGAGTCCTTAGGCTCCCCCAGTCCTTAGCAGCTGCTTAGAGCATCGAATACCATAAAATTGTCTTCTACACCCTGTGTGCCTTCCACCTGCTCATCATGTACTGACTTTTGAAGACTCAAGTGCTCCTGACACCTCCTTCACCTTTCAGCTGTCAGTGATCTTGGAAACTGACTTCTTTAGCATTGTCTACTCCCAGCCTCAGTTCATCTCCACCATGCCTAGCTTCTGCCTGGCTTCTTCCTGGTCTGCTGCGCACAAGCAGGCTACTGACCAGTCTGGATGGAGTCACTCATGCCTCTCTTTGCTTGGCTTCTCACCTCATTCAGGAACTGCCAAAGCCCTGTAAGATCTGTCCCCACCACCCTGCTGATGTCACAGCATGTTGCTCTTCCTCTTATAATCTTCCAGCCCCCCCCCCAGCCACCCCAACACCAGTTCCCCTAGGACAATATGGAGTGCAAGAGGGGAAGGACATTTCTTTTGTCTCCTGTGCTTCCGGCCAATCTAAGATGTTTGGTTTACTTGTATGGTATGACTATCACCAGCTTAAATTGAAGCAAAGAGGTTAGGAATATGTTCAGTTTTATATAAGTGCCAAATGGCAGGCTCTGGACATAAACCTAGGCAGTTGAGTTAACAATCCATGTTTTTGGTTCCTAGTTGCCTCTCAATTAAAATTTGGTGAATTAGTTGGGCATGGTGGCACATACCTTTAATTCCAGCACCCAGGAGGCAGAGGCAGGTGGATCTCTGTGACTTCCAGCCCAGCCAGGCTACATAGTAAGGCACACCCAGCTAGAAACTGATGAAGTAATAAATGCTAACGTCTTTATAATTTCTTGCATACTGTATCATAAAGTCTTTTATTTATCTGCTTTTGATTTCCTTTCCTGTCTCTATTTGCATATTCTGTTCTCTTTGATTAGTGAACCTTTCTGCATAAAGAACTCCTATTCTTTAAAACCCAGCCAGGGGCTTGAGCAATAGCTGCTCTTGTTGAGGACCCACATGGGGGCTTACGACTGACTGTAACTCCAGTTTCAGGGTATTGGACATCCTGGTCTGGCCTTTGAGGGTACTGCATGCATGCACTTCATACACAGATGTGTAAGTAGGCAAAACACCTGTATACACAAAATAAAATAAAATAATTAAAAAAATTAAAACTGTAATGGAAACCAGGGAGTTTATCCTCCCCGCTTCTTGTTTCCACTACCTTGTGGGTATGACTTGGTTATAGTCCTTAAAAATCTATTTTCCCTTCTTTTTGAATCCCCATTTGGCCTTGAGTCTCTTGGTGGCAGGGGCCTATTTGTCATCTTAGTCTCTCCCAGCCTCTGCCTAACACATGTGAGGGACATAATAAATATTTGTTGAGTGAGAGACTCCAGTGTTCCTGGCATTTACCAGCGACTGAGCGACGCTCTGCGTGTCAGACACTGTTTACACGATGCACACTCATTTTCATTCTGCTCATGTCTTTCAAAGAGAGTGCGAGGGACCAAATCTACACCATTGAAAACAACCACATCTAGCTAAGGCTTCCCATACCATTGCTGGGGAGGTCAGGCCTCTGGAAAAGACTGTGTGGAGGGAGTTAAAGCAGTTAATGCTCTCTGATGTGCAGTTATGTGATGTCCCCAGCAGCAAAAGATATGGCAGAGACTAAAACTAACTGGTCATAGGAAGGTCCACTTAGGCCATTTAGGCCAGCCATGCCCCTGGAGCTCCTGATGATGAGATGTGTTGGCTTCTCTACAGAGGAACATCACATGAATGTGGGAACTATCTCCCCTGTAAGGTCTCCTGCTAATTTCCCTGAGACCAGCAGAAGGCTGATGTCACCTGTTGCTGGCCAGTGTTGTTAATGGTAAATGATCCTGGTTGGTGAATGGCAGCTGGGAACACCAGTGGCCCCATATTTGAGTTTCTCAGAGCACAGTAACTCTAGGCTGGGGTGTCTCTTATTAGGTTCCAGGATCTTGGCTGGTGGAATTGTTACTGGACATACTAGCTCCTAGGAGGCACAAGGCTTTTAAGCTGGGGTGGCTCCCAGCCCTGTATAGTGGGTAGTGGCTCTTTTTGTACCTGTGTGGTTATGGTAGGGAAAGTAGTGACAGTGGGGATCATTTCCAAATAGCCATGTGAGCTCTGTGGAAGACTCTTCATATGGCCCTGCTGGCCAACATGCTCTTAACCTGGTGGCCCCAAGTAGCCATTTGCTTCTGAATATGTGTTGAACCCCAAATATACTCTTGTGGCCACAGCAGGAGTGGAATGCAATGCCAGGCTGTCTTGCCATTGAAGGGAGAGCAACTAGTGGCTGTGTCGGATAGGAACATTGAATAAGGGGTCATGGGGTACATGGGGGCCATTCAAGACTAAAGACTCCCTCATAGTGCACAGTGCCCTTTCTTCCATGGCTATAGAGGTATTGCTTACCTTGACTGATCCTGAGGCTAGGGTCTTGACGGCCTGTGGTCTCAACACAGACCGGCACCCTTTCGCCTTCTGCAGGGCCTGACAACTAGGTCAGGGCAGCTTGCTTCCTGTTGAAGGAAGGGCTGGGGCAGGGCCTCTTCTCCCTTCCTCTGGCTGGGCTGGGCTGCAGAGAAGACTTGTTGGCCAGTTGAGGTTAGCCACGGGGTCCTGCCAGACTCTCATTCTGTAGAAGGCAGGGTTACAGCCCTGCTGTCTTTGCCCAGCAGCCTCCCAACAGACTCCAGAGCTTTCTTATCTCTACTTCTCGGATATGGAGCTAGAGGTTCAGACAGGTGAAGTAAGTTCTTCAAGGTCACCCAGCAGGTCTGTAGACAAGGAAGGACTTGGGCCCTGGAGCCCACTGACTCATTGAATTGTGCTGACCTCCAGTTCCCTTCTAGGGCTAATTAGTATCCTGTGATTCCACATCATGGCCACCCTAGGAGGTGGCCCTGGGCAGTGAATTTCTAGGGCACAAGATGTCCCCTTCTTCCTCCTTCTGCCTGAGCTTGTCAGTTCAGAAATGCTGAACTGGGACAGGTGTACAGTCTGAAACTGGCCCCAAATTTATAAGCTCTTCCTCCTCTCTCTCATGCCTTTGTTCTGGCTTCCTCTGCACACAGCCCTGGTTTCCCAGTAGTTTAGTGTGTCGGACACTTCAGATTCAGTGTGACAGCTGAGAACATTGGTGGGGTGGGGTGGGATGGGGGCTGAGAACATTGGTGGGGTGGGGGGTGGGATGGGCTGAGAACATTGGTGGGGTGGGGTGGGATGGGGTCTGAGAACATTGGTGGGGTGGGGGGTGGGATGGGGGCTGAGAACATTGGTGGGGTGGGTGGGGGGTGGGATGGGGCTGGGAACATTGGTGGGGTGGGGGCCTGTTTTCCCACTTTCTGCACAGCTGCTGAGACTGCCACCTCGCCATCCATTCCATCTCCCTGATGTGAAAGGGGTGTTAGCTCTAAGTTCTGCCGTAGCCCTTGGCAGAGGGAGAATTATGCTCAGAGCACAGAAGGTAGCTGTTGCCTTTGAGGAGGGGCCTCCAAACGGGTGCCAGTGCCACATAGGGGGCAGGTGGAGAGCTAAGATGGTCACTTATCTACTCCGTAAGGAGGACTGGACCCTTAGAGCCTCTGAGCTACTATCCTCCCAGGGTGCCCTCTGTTGGTGTCAGGCTTCAGCTAGCAAGTGGGATGGTGTAGGAAGCTCTGACTTTTCATAGTGTTGGCTTCCTGGAGACTTGTATGGAGGTTCAGCCAGGCCAGCTCTTTTTCTGGCAAGGCTGGGCAGGATATGAATTGGGGGACTGGACCTCCCAGCCTTGCCTCATGCCACAGGCTTCTAGAGAATTCTTAGCCCTTTTCTGACGAAAGGTCCAGTTTCATTATTCCCATACACTGTGATTGATACTGTCGTAAAATACTAAGTCATGCTTTGGATGTCAGCATATGGTGGAGTCTGCACATGCTTCTGCACACCAAGCACCACAGATGTCCTCATACATGGAAGCTGAAAAAGTTGATGTCATAGAGCAGAGGTTAGAATGGGATCACTATAGAATGGGAAGGGAAAGGAAAGAGGTCACAGAGAGAGCAGTCACTAGAATATAGAGGGGAGCGGTAAGCTCTGGGGGTTTGCAGCACAGGGAACCCTTTCCTGGTCAGTGAGGGTGTAAACACTGTAGAGTGTTTTGTTGCTGATGGGAATGGTGAATATGGTGTAATCACTATGCAAGACAAAGTAGTAGTTCCTAAAAAAGTTAATATGAATTGCCATTTGTGTGGCAAACCCACTTCTGACTATATTCTCAAAAGAACTAGAGCAAATGTTTGCACAGAGCATGCTCACAGCAATGTCCTAGATAGGGTTACCATCACTATGATGAAACATCATGACCAAAAACAACTTGAGGAAGAAGGGTTTATTTGGTTTGCATATCCTGAATCACAGACTATTGAGGGAAATCAAGACAGAAACTCAAATTGGGCAGGAACCTGGAGGTAGGAGCTGATGCAGAGGCCATGGAGGATGCTGTTTACTGGCTTGCTCTTTATGACTTGTTCAGCCTGCTTTCTTAAAGCACCTAGGGCCACCAGCCCAGGCGTGATACTACCTAAGTGAGCTGGGACCTCCCACATCATTCACTAATTAAGAAAATGCCCTACAGGCCCTCCTACAGCTCAATCCTATAAAGGCAATTTCTGAATTGAAGTTCCCTTCTCTGAGATGACACCAGCTTGTGTCAAGTTGACATAAAAGTAGTCAGCACAGACAACATTATCCATAGTGCCTAAAAGGTGAAAGAAATCAGGTGTCAGTGACAGGATCAGGAAAGACAAGTGTGGTCTGGCTGTATAGTGGAATATTATTCTGTCTTAAAAATGGAGATTCTAACATATGCTGCAACATGGACTTTGAGGGCAATATACTTAAGTACTGTAAACTGGTTACTAATTTGGAATGATTTTACTTGTATGAGTAGTCAGATTTATGGAGACAGAAAGTGGAATGGCAAGTTCCAGGGGCCGGGGAGGGAAAGGAAGAGTCACTATCTAGTGGGAACGGAGTTTCAGTTTGGAAAATGGGAAAGGTCTGGAGATGGGTGGTGGGGGTGGCTACATGGTGTGAATTGTCTCATGCCAGAAGTTTCACACTTAATGTGGTTAAGGTCCAGCTTAAGCAGTATGTCTCTCACTGGTAGAAAGGAAGGCACCTCCCTGGAGATGCAAGGTATAGGGCTGGGTGCTTCTCTCCCTCCTGCTCCTCCACCTTGGGTCTTCTGTCTCTGGACTGGGCCTCATCCTGGCTGAACAAACTCATGCTTCCTGGTGATAAATGTCTAGATTAGCAAGCCATCTGGCCCCAGGTCATTTGTGAACCCAATCTCATTCTGCAGATTGCTAATTGCAAGGAGATCCTTGGGTCTCTAGCAGATGCTGGCCCTGGTACCTCTGTGAGAGGGACACTGGCCACTCTGATGCATGCAGTCACCAAACCATATGCCATTTTACTGGAGCTGCTGGAGTACCATTTAGAGAGGATCCTGAGCCAGAACAGGCATGTATCCTCATGGCTGTGGGACCCAGTATGGTATTTGGGAGGTCTTTATTGGCAAAGTAGGCTGGAGATTCATGAAGGTGGGCTTCCTATGTGGTCTCATCTGTCAGATTCTTCACAGGCCTCCTGGGAGATGATGGCAGCATGGAGGTAGCCTCTGTGTGACAGTCACAGAGCAGTCCTGAGGCCATCTTAACTTTACTTTCTCCCTGGCTCTGGCTCTTTCTAAAGGACTCTTGGATCTGTTGAGAAAACTGTGTCTTCCTCTGGTGGATCCTGAGGGTCATTGGCCAGAAAGGCAGCTGGGCATGGGGCCAGGCAGAGGGCCTTCTGTCCACATGTAGGAAAGAGTACCAGAGTGATCTCACCATGGCCAAGGGTCTAGGGCAGTAGCTTCAGAGGTAGAAAGGCTGTTTGCCTTTGCACCAGCTTCCTGCCGCCACTTTTATTCAAGACCTTTCCTGTGCTGTCACTTTGTAGGGTTCTTCCTGCTCAGGGGTGGGTATGAGCCACGGCCTCAGAGTTATATGCACTAAGTTCATCCTGGCCGTCCTGCTCCCAGGCCTGAGACCCCATTGCTACTGTTCTCCAAGATATTCTTTATGCAACTGCAGGATGGAGTGGGCAGCTTGAGAAGTCAGTTGGAGGAATAAGTGGCATCCGTGCCTGAGTAGTGTCCCCAGAGCCAGGAGCTATTAATAGAAGCAGTGCTGGCAGTGGACTGTGTCCACGCGGCTGTAGATGCAAGTGGTTCTGAGAACAGTGCCAGGCTAGACTGTGAATGAGGCTGAGTGCTACATGCCCTAGGACGTGGGTAGCTGAGTGGGCATCACCCTTTTGATCATCTCTGTAGTAGGGGCACCCTCGGGGCTTCTGGGGGTGGCATATGTGTGTTAGGGCTTCTCCTGAGGTCTTTGTAAACCAGAGTAAGCTGGCAGCAATTGGAAGGCTGTACCTTGTTTCTGACCAGGAAAAAAAAAATTCATTTATTAGGTATTTAATTGAGCAAGTACCAGGCATCCTCCTCCTCCCAGAGTATCCAGAAGCCCTGCTCTAGGGAGATTCCAAGTCCAGATCCACCAACAGATGATAGTCACAGAATGAAAGAAGCCCAGCAGAAGCTCATGGGGTGTGAGCCGAGCAGCAGAAATGTGGAGAAAAGGAAGCTGCATGAGATCAAGGCTTTGCCATGGGGTTGCGCTTCCTTGGCCTGAGTTTCAAACTGATGGTGTTGGTCTCACTGAGAAATACAGGTGAGCTGAGTGGACTAGCCTTTTCCCGTGACTCCATCCAGCAGGCACGTGAGTGACAAACCCCAGTCTTAAGTGCCCTTGAAGATTTTAAGCTGCGCTCACAGCATGAATGTGTTTTTAGCCTAGGACTTGTGTTCCAGTAGGAGTGAGTGAAGGCCAAACCCAGGTGGTTGCTGGTCCTCAGTTCTTTGTACTGGGCTGCAAATGTCTTTGCTTCTTTTCAGATTTCTAGTTGAGGAGTCACCAGGCTAGAACCAAGCAGCCGAGAAAGAACAGATTTAGGCAGATCCCAAAGATAAACCCCTGGGTACATGGACGGCACCAGTGTTGCTGAGGTGAGCTGTACGCATACCCAGGACCATGTGAGAAGAGGGACCATCTCCCCTCCTCATGGCCAGAAGTCAGCACATGTCCCCCACCCCCACCCTTGTGTGGTCCTGTAGAGGTGGCCAGTCCTTGGGCAGACGTCACACTGCTGCCCAGCAAGTGCAAAGCTGCAGGGCGCATGGCAGGGTCTGCTTGTCGTTGAATTATTTAACATCTTAATGAGTCCATTTTTCACATCCTCTACTGGTCCCACAGGAAGGCAGGGCGGGCAGTTGGTAAAGTGGCAATGAATATTAATAGAGCCGTTGGGAGGTGTGTCTGCTTAATGGATCTTTCCACCAGGGTGGGGCTGCTCATCCTACCTTCCAGCCACCAGGGTCCCAGAAATATTTTTATGGGGAGGTCTTCTGAAGGCCTCTGTGGATAATCTGTCACTGCAAGCACCTCCTGAGGCAGTTCCTGTCCCTGGGCGATATGTGTCCCTGCCATTGTCTGTGAATGAGCAGAGCGATCCGCTGAGTCTAGGCCCTTCTAGTACATTTTTGGTACATTTGGAAATGTCATTTTTAACACCCATTGCATCAGTGGACAGCAGCTCCGTGAGGGATTGTGAGTATGTATTTATGAGGATGTTGAATCCCCTGGATCTGGAGTTAACAGACAGTTGTGAGCCACCATGTGAGTGATGGGAATTGAACCCAGGTCCTCTGGAAGAACAGCCAGTCCTCTTAACTACTGAGCCATCTCTCCAGCCCCAGGGTGAGTGTACTTAAGCACAAATATGAAGTGATTACCAGAGGCCAGGGAACAACACTGGGGAGGAAGTGTGATGAATCAAATTGAGGGTAATTCAGAGCTGGTCAGGTGCAAGGCTTTCAAGTAGATGTGGAGGTGCCTCACTCCTGCCCTTTCTGGAGAGTGGGTTCCTCTCAGTTTCTGGGTAGGAACATTCTGGAAAGCATTGTGACTGTATCTACAGGTGCATCCATACAGTGGGACATGACTCGGCTCTAAGAAAGAATGAGGCCCTTGTGGAGCTCCTGATGGGCAAAGCTGCATCATGGGTAAAGTTCACACAGTGCTAAGAGAGCCAGTCTAAGGTTGCTGTCATGAAAGGGTCTGTCCATAGAGACTGGAGTGAGGGGCTGCTTGCCCAGGGTCAGGGATCATTAAGGGAAGTGCATCATATGTCAACAGACTTGAAGGGTTTTATCTGTGGAAGAAAATGTTTTCAGGCTGATTTATGGCAGTGGTCACCCTCCAAAGGTGCAGCTCAGCAGTGGAGCACCTGTCGAGCATTCTTGAAGCTCCCATGTAATTCCCAGCACCAAGGGGGGGAAACCAAACACACACACACACACACACACACACACACACACACACACACACACACACACACACACACCAGATTATAAAGTAGAAAAAAAAATCCTGAATCATCGTCACACCAATTATTAGAAAATAATTTTTTTTTTTGGTTTTTCGAGACAGGGTTTCTCTGTGTAGCTTTGCGCCTTTCCTGGAACTCACTTGGTAGCCCAGGCTGGCCTCAAACTCACAGAGATCCGCCTGGCTTTGCCTCCCAAGTGCTGGGATTAAACGCGTGCGCCACCACCGCTCGGCGGAAAAATAATTTTTAACCACAAAGAATCAAAACCATCCCTAGTCATCTATGGTGAGGGGAGAATTTCCTTCTGGGCTTTTCGCCACATACAAATATATCAGGCTATGCTGTCAGGTTTTATAGTTAATTTCATCTGCTTGGTGGTATGCGATGTCCTATACTTTTTTTCTTTTTTTGATCCTTTAGATCCCAGGACCTTGTATATGCTAGGCCAGTCCTTTACCACTGTGCCATAGACCCCAGCCCCAATGTCATACATTGTTATTAACTTTTCACTGTAACCCAGAGTTACCAGGAAGAAAGATTGGTAAACTTGGGGGTGAGGAGGGATAAGCAGGATTAACTATGTATGTGTAGACTAATAGAAATGTGTTTTGATGCTCTAAGGGGGAGAGAGTGTATCGGGTGTTGTGTCCTCTGTCCTCGGGATCCGCTGTTTCCCGCTTTGCATGTCCTGTGTCCTGGAAGACTGCCCTCTTTCACCTGAGCTCACGCTGTCCAAGTCCACAGATGGGAGAGAAGCTCGGAAGAGAAGCGCAACAGGAGACCAGTGAGCCGAATGGATGGGGGCCGGGCTTCCATTCTTCCAGTCCCATTTCTGCTGTTCCTCTGTCCCCAGTTGTCTCCATGGGTCCAAGTTGATGTTCCCTCCTCTGTCCTCTAGGGAAGGGTGAGTTGGTCCTGCTGTGCTAGGCTGGGTGCTTGGTTGCCTGACCTAGCCCATGTTGCTGCATCACTCCAGAGACCCTTTCAGGGCTACTGTTCCCTGCTAGGTGGTGTATTCTAAGTGATGTGGCCAGCGTTTCTCACAGAGGCTACATGGAGCTAATGGCCTGTGGGATGCCCATCCAGGAGGATGTTGTTCTGCAGGAACATTTCTGCAGTGGTGTAAATTCCCATGTTGTGTGTGGGACCTGATTATAAACAGGAGCTCCTGCTGCCGAGCGTCCAGCCACTGCGGTTGCTGCTTTGCATCAGTGCAATGATAGTGTCCTTTAGATAGGCGGCCAGAGGGCATGCCCTCTCAGATGGATTGCTAGCAGAGAGTGGACAGAGATCTGGCAGGGGTGTAGCTGCACAGCTCTATGACACTGCCTCTGGTGTCAAGGAATCTCGGGGTGGGGGGGGACGGACGGACAAACAAAAACAAACACCCTTTAGCTGAGAGAGCTGAAGATAGAAGTTTGATCTGGAGACCCCAAGATCAGTTTCTTTCTGGGACACTGACTATGATTATTTTACTTATGTGTATTATATGTTAATGTACACCATACGTGTGCAGGTACCTACAAAGGCTAGAGGGTGTCATCCCCAGGAGCTGAGTTATAGGTGGTAATGAGCTGCCATATGAGTGCTGGGAACCTAGCTTAGGTTCTATGCAAGAGCAGTAAGTGCTCTTATCTGCTGAGCCATCTCTATAGCTGACAATGCTTATTTTCTGAGCTCTTGAACAGACCCTGTCTCAAGTGCCCTGGCCAGACGTGAGATATTTGGGCCACATGTTGCATCCCAGCTCTGCCCCTCTTCATTTGTGCCCATCTCATTGCCCTCTAAGGTCTGCTGTTCTGAAGCAGTTTGTCATGGGCTGGCACAGGATGGGTTGAAATTGTCTGAACAGACAAACCACTTAGGCTGCGCAGGGGTGAAATACAGCAGCCTTGTCTTGCCTTCTCCATGCACCATGGACACATCGATAAATCATCCATGCTGAGGAATTTTATAATGTCTTGGTGCTTTATTATCTGTGTGCATTTGCCTTCCTAGCCCCAAAGAGGCGTTTATTAACTCCTCTAATCCAGAGAGTGCATCATCTGGCTAATTATGTCTCTGCAGCCATATGGGGTCACAATATTTTATAACATAAAGATCTTTAGGGGCTGGGGTAGCTCTGTGGGTAAGAGTGCTTGCTGCACAGGCATGAGGACCTGAGTCTGGATCCTCAGCAGCCTTATCAAAAGATGTGGATGCATGCCCTTGTAACCTCAGGGTATTTGTAGGACAGGAGGATTGTTGGTGTTTGTGGCCAGCCAGCCTAATTGAGGAAACATTAGAGATCCTGTGTCTCTAATATGAGCTGAGCATGACTGAGGAGGACGGACACACACACACACACACACACACACACACACACACACACACACAAATAAATATCTCTTGGCACTCTGTCGCCCTTTGCTTGTCTGAAGGAGTTTGAAGGTGACCTTTGCAGCTGTCACAAAGCTACCTGATGGACATCAGCTGGGACCTGGAAGGTGGACACTACTGCTTTGCTGTACATAGAGCTCAGGCCCCAGGAGGTTATTCTGCTCATGCTGAAGATTGCCACTAATTTAATCGGCGTGTCCTTCTTGATTCCATCAGGCAGCTGGCACGCAGCTTGCTCTGTCCTCCGGCAGGTCCTCAAGGCAGCCGTTCCGCACCTTGGCCAGTAGTTTATTTGGGAAACTTCCCGTCCCTAGATCAAAGGTTTTGTCTTCACTCTCTTCAGGTTCCTTCCTTGTGTGATGTGGGATCCTATCTTTAGGACTTTCTGTCACAGAGGCCATGCATCCTGCCCTGCTGGTGCAAGGGGAGGTGACAGCTGATTGAAGAGTCACCTTCTCTTTATTTGCCAGATGGTGAAGAAGGAGCTGAGTCCCCACCATCTGCATCTCTCCTCCCCCAGCCTTTGCAGAGCACAGCCAGCATCAGCAGTTATAAAAAGTAGGTGCTCACTCATTCTGCCAGTCCTCAAACATGGAGTAGAGCCTTCCCTCAGCTAGGCACTGTGGGCTCACAGTACCCTGAGATGCCATTCAGCCAAACCTACGCCAGTCCACACTACATGTCTTTGGGACAATCAGAGTGTAAATGCCCAGTCCACCAGTGTTTTGCAAACCCATATTCTTAGTTGTAGACAGTAAGTTCCATTCTTCTCAGTTCTAGCAGAGACAAACATTGCTCAAGGATACCAGTGACTGTGCTTCTTCATCTTGGAGCCCAGAAAGCTAGCGTACAGTCATAGGCCAGCTCACCTGAGCTCTCAGATCTGTCCGGTGCTGACAGGTATTTCTTGTGGGGTGGCTTTTTACAGGAGCTGCTTCCCACCTCTCCAGACTTCTGGCGGAGTTCTAGCCAAGGACTGGCAGTGAGAGGCCTGCTGTAGGAATGCCACACAAGCTGTGACTTGGGTTTCTTTCTAGTTCTCAGAGACGGGAGAGCTTGTCAGGAGGACCCCACTCCAAGTTCAGGGCCTCAACTCAAGTTCACTGCAGTGCTTCTGTGCCTTTCCTGTGCTGGCTGTGGGTTTAGAGGTAAGAATGGGCTCTGGACCACTCCTGAACCACTGTGCCATGCATACCACTTATAAATCAGGACACAGTGTTCCCAGGTCCTTAGCTGCTTTAGCTCGTAGTCTGGGCATGTTTAATATGCTGAGTGATAGAATTTGATTTGGTTTATAAGGATCTTTTATTTCCCAAAACAACTCAAAGTGAGGGATATCTAAAGGAGGCCTGATGTAGTGGTGCACACTTTTAGTGTCAGCTCTGGGGAGGCTGAGGCAGGCTGATTTCTATGAGTTTAAGGCTACTTTGGTCTACATAGTGAGTTCTAGGCCAGCCAGGGCTGTATAGTGAGACCCTTGTCTTAAAAAAAAAAAAAGTTTAAAGGAACTCTGGATAAAACCTGGCTATAGAATCAGATTGATCAGGAATGAGGGTAATCAGCTGACCCAGTGATTCATTTGGAATTGTTCGTGCGAGGACTCCTGGAGGAGAATGGAGTTGATCTCACAACCCTGCTTTCAGAGCTCACGAGAAGCAACCGTGATGGAGATGTGCAGTAACGGCGGTGATGCAGTGCTGACCCAGGCAAAGGCTAGTGGGGTAGTGGGGTAGGACTGAATGTCCAGAAGGCACTCTCCATCTCCAGGCTCCTCTGCATAGGGAACCTGGGTCTGTCTGTGCGGGAAAGAACAGTCATGAAGTCTTCGCGGGACACTTGGCCCCCCACTTCACACGGATGGATTTAGACTCTTAGCTTAGGCTGCAAACCAAAACCTTAAAGTGTAACTGTAAACAAAAGGGCTCAAAATGATAAAAGCGCTTGCATGAAAACAGGAATAATCTATATGACATGGCACCTGGCAAAGAATTTTTAGGTATCACCTAAAAAGCATGAACAACCAAAGAAAAGAGATACATTAAATTGGATTATGCAAAGTCCAAACCTCCTGTGCCCCAAACTCTCAAAAAAAAAAAAAAGAAGCCAGGGTCACTGGACCAGCAGGCCTATGGGGCCTGTCATAGCAAACGACTCTGGGAGCTGGACGTCACTGCTGTCCCAGAGCCCTTTTGTCAGGAGGCTTCATGGTTGCCTCTGACCTGTGCAGACGCTCCAGTGGGGAGTAGACCCGTGGGATAATTCTCATGTTCTCAGTCTGGCTGGGGTCCTAGGGACCGAGCTCCCCATTGCCTCTGCCTCCTGCATTCTGAAGAGTTGCCAGGATCTGTCCATCCTTGGGCATTGCCGGTCCCCTTGGCCACCAAGACATTTCACCTGAGGAACTGGTTTGCCTGAGCTGCTGCAGACTTCACTTGTTGCTGGTAAAGTTTGCCAGGGGTGGGGATAGAGAGATGGTTCAGCGGTTAAGAGCACTGACTATCCTCCCAGAGGACCTGGGTTCAATTCCTAGCACCCACATGACAGTTCACAACCATCTGTAACTCCAGTTCCTGGGGATCTGATGCCCTCTTCTGGACTTCTCAGACACAGCATACACATAGCGCACACAAATATACACATCCATATACATAAAAAAATTAAAATTTACCAGGTATGTATGGAATGTTCTCATCACCAGCATTGTTGTCATTAATAGCTGATTTATTAGGATCTCCTCTGGGTAAGGTTGTCTCCCAGAAGTGTGACTCCCATGGTCTTGTTTAATTGGTGACACTCTTGACTAGAAAATGTGGTTATTTTACCATACAGATAAGCAGAAGGGGTTGGGAGGCTAAGGAACCTGCACTTAAGGATGCACAGCAGTGCTGGGGAAGAGCCCTGTTCAGATTCCATACTGTGTGACTCCAAAGCACTGCACATTTTGATATGCAAACCTGTAGGCACTCAGAAGTCCTGTGGGTGTTGGAGGTCCTGTGGTCATCGTGTGGGCTATGAGCATTTGGCCCAAGAGCAGCGTGATGGTAGCTTCCAGTATCATGAGTGCCTCCAGAGGGCGTGGCCTTTGTGTGGAGTTTTAAAGACTGCATCTGTCACCAAGGGATGGGATGAGAGAAAGGCATTCCAGGAGGAGGGATGTTCAAGAAGGTCTGGTGCCTGGGTACCTCAGTTTATGTTGAACGTATCTACTGAATTGAGCCAGATGGTGGCAGAGTCTGGGAAGTAGTCTGGCCTTCTGGGGGAGGGGTGTTAGCTCTTCTGGTGGTCATGGCAAGCCAAGGGTAGTGGCCTACTGTGGCCCTGGTGGCTTTTGCTGGAGGTGGAGGAGAACTCATCCAGGGAGATGGCTGGGACTTGCTCCTAAAAGGGGTGGTGGGGGATAGGTGCTGAAGAACCCTGGACTCTGGGTCTTCATCCTCATAAGGCTGACATGGGCCAGGAGTGATGAGGTCTGAGGGAACCTGGGGAGTAGAGTGAGGACCTCAGCAGGATAGTGCTTCCCTCACCCATGCAGAAGTGTTGTGAACCATTTCCAGGGACTCTGGGCTCTGGAACAGCAAGATGAACTGCTCACCACTAGAAGGGCCTTCCTTACTCAGTGCTGTGGAGGCGGTAGTGAGGTCCCTGTCACCACATTACAAAGGCAGAGGCTGGATCCCCATTTCCCCAGGCTGTGCTTCAAGCACACAGCAATCATGTTGGGGAACCCTAATAATCTGCCCCTCCCTCCATCTTCCTCTCCCTCTTCGTCTCAGTCTCTCCCTCTCCCCCCCCTCTCCTCTCCCCCCTCTTTATTTCTTTGGCACAGGAACTATGAACTCCTTGAAGTTAGAGGTCTCAGAGTCATTCAGCAAGCTTTACCACGTACCTACTGGGTGCCAGGCAGTATGGGAGCAGAGCACACAGGTGCCCTGCTTTCTTGTTTCTCTCCCAGTGCACAGCCTCAGATCATACCCATCAGCACCCAGGACAGTGGTAAATATTTGTTGAGTGACTCTTATTAGGAGAGCTGTATCTGGGGTATTTCCATGGTATTTATGGATCTGAGGTCTTCTCCCCTCATTAGCCAGGCAGGGGACCTTTCAGTTCCCAGCAGGCCACACCCTCTGCCTATTCCCACAGACAACATATATTTACAAGGCGTTGGGGACTGCTTCTGACTCCCTCTTTCCACAGAAATGTTTTCATTTGGGTCAACTCAAGGTGACTGCACTGCACATTAGCTGAGGGTACTGAATGCTCCCTTGGCTTCTCAGAGGCCTGCACAGAGTCATTCCTCAGGAAATCAGGGAGAGACGCTGGCCCTTACCTGTAAGACTTAGTGTGCTCTGCTGTTTCTGCTGCAGCTTCTCTGTGTGAACTGGAATTCTTTAGCGTAGTTACTGGGGCTCCTGGGCCTAACCTCTTGAAATACTAATAAATCCCCTCCTTCCAAGGATGGCACACAGCACAAAAGGGTGTGGTGGTCTGACATCTGGTATCTCTGTGGATAGGAGTAGGTCCTTCTCAGGGTGGCCCAGTGAGGTGGAACAACTGCCCACATATGGATGTGTGCCACATTAGATTAGAGGCAAAACTGGAGGTTCTTGATGCATCAAAGATGAGGGCAGCTTCCATCAGCTGAGAACCTACTGTGTGCTGGTGCCTGACCTTCCAGCTGTCTCACTGGCTCCTCATGGCTGGAGGTGTTACTGTAACTTCCGTTTTACTCACAGGGAAGCAAGTCTGCGATCAAAAGCCACCAGTGGCATCAAGTGGAGCTGGGATTCAAGTCTGGGGTATTGGTCTCCGAGGCAGATATTCAATCACCAGAGTTTCCTGTCTTCCATAGGGCTGAGACTCCAAGAGGTGAAGTGACTTTCAAGGCTACCCAGCAGGTGTGTGATGTTGCTGTACTTCATGAACTTCTACTGCAGGATGGATGTTAAGGAGAGTGTGGGTAATAGTCTTGCTCCATTCTGATGAAGGAAATGAGGGGATGGGGAGGGGGCCATAGCTGCAAGGATCATGAGAGGGAAATAGCTCCAGACCTGGTCTCAGGCTGCATCCAGCTCTGGGTCCAGTACTGGCCTGTGTTCCTGAGCTGCAGGCAGCTTGCATGTGCTCAGTCTGAGAAGAGAAGTGAGCTGTGGGTTAGGACTTTAAAAACCCCAGGTCATGAGATGTCCAAAGTCCTGGATACTGGGAGACCTTTGAGGGGTGGACGTGTCTAAGAGGGAACAGAAATAGCAGTGAGCTTCTAGCAGACCCAGACCCTAGGCTCGTGGAAGGCAAGAAGGACCTCAGAAAACCTCTGGATTGCTAGAGTGATACCACTTTGGAAACAGCAGTTTCAAGTGTCCAGAAGGAAGGCCTAACACAGCCTACACTAAGGAGACAGAATGCCTGCAGAAGCCTCACAGAATGGATCTGCAGCTGGTCAGCAAATACTGGCTGGTGCTTTGGGCCCAGGGGAAGAAATCCATCACAGGGAACTGCAGCACAGGCACGTTTAATCTCTGCTAATTTAACCATATTAGCTAGAGAAATGGGAGGAGGGGGTGAGGATGAGAAAGGGAGAGGGAGAGAGGGGCAGGAAAGGGGGGAGGGAGAGGAGAGAGGAGGGAGGGAGGAGAGAGAGAAAGAGAACACAGCTGTGATGGTGGAAGCTATCTGCCTCCACTTCTTAGCTCAGGCTACCCAGTGTGAGCCAGGGCCAGTTAACAGGAGCCACTTGAGTCAGAGTCCAGGGTCTATAAGCTTTGGCTCCTGAACACAAGCTGGTTGCCTCTTCCCGGTTCCATCAAGGAGACAATGGTCATCTCTCTAAGGACAAATGACCCTGGAGACACAAAGCAGCTGGCATGTGACTGGGTCTCTGTGTTGCTCACTCCAATCTGGTGAGCTGCACTTTATGGGTGATTCACACTCTGGCCAGGGCCACGTTGAGATCACCAGCCTGGGGATAATGTTTGCCCATAACATCTCTCTTTACCCCAACCACTGGTCAAGCATGACCCCGTGGTGGGTCTGGTCTTGTTGCCCTGTGTGGTTTGAGATGAGACCTTTTCATTCTTGGGTGCCTGTGGGCCCCCCTAACAAGGGACAGTGAGACTCAGAAGGTAGATACTGCCTGCTCATAGTTATAAAGAAAGATGGCATGAGGATGAGTTTGTGTGGGCAGCCTGGAGAGTGGGTTAGGGGAGAAGAGCAATGATGGATTGGGTCAGGACCTAGGTGCAATGACCTGCCTCACTTCTGAAACTTCAGGAACTTGTAGTCATCCCTGGCTTGGGTTAAGCATAAGCTGACCTAGAAAAGGGTCAAAAGTGATCTGTGCAGGGAATCATGGACCAGGAGTTGAACAAAAGCTGTATTAGAGGGACTGGGGAAGAGCTGTGTTTGAGTTTAGGCTCAAACAGAAGAAAAAGTGTCCCCAAGTGGGTTCTGAGCCAAGGTTTTCTGAGACGGATATAGTAAGGGGCAGAGGAGCATCCTGTGCAGAGGTGTGGTGGGGAAACAGTGCAGTGAGGGTCCCAGGAGTTCTAGGATCTGGAGTGGAGACAGTACTGTGGCCAGATCCTAGATGGTGTCTGTGGGCTTCAGAGCTCCTGTTTATCCCTGTAGAGGTGAGTTTCAGAGACTCTACTGGAGAGGCCTCCTCCTTCAAGCTATTCTTTAGCCACCCCTGCTCAGTTACCCATTGAGTGCTGTTGTGTTCCTGGTTTGTGTGCAGCATCTGCTCACTCTTTATATTGCTGTATCCAGCTGCACCCACCTCTCTCTACTATGCTTCTGTCTCCTGAAAACATTTACCTGGACTTTAAACCTGAAAGGTTTGGCAAATCAGTTGGTTGGTAAGTCACAGAATGATGTCCTTAGTAGGAATATTTGGTTATTCATTTATTCATGATGCATTTATTGAGCGCCTGCTGTGTGTCACTCTGGGATAGAGGAGTGAGAGTGCTCTTCTCTCTGAACTGTATGTCATGGCAGGGCAAGGTGAATGGAGTAAGCAACAACTCAAAAAGTCAGAGAGGAGGTGGCCACAAAGATCACTCAAGAGTGCCCTGAGAGCATTCATGGCTTAGATATGGCGACCAGCGAGGCTGCTAGGAAAGCCAGTGTTTGCATAGTGAGTGGCAGAAATAATCTTGAGAGGGAGCTGAGGAAGGAGATTCCAGCAGATGGAGCAGCCGCTGTGAATGCTGGGGTAGGAATGCTTGAGGAACATCCGGGAAGCTGGTGTGGGCAGAGCAAGTGTAGGGGACAGACTCAGATTGTGCCAAACTTTAATTTATGCAGAGTGCAAAGGGAATCCATTGGCAGGTTGGAAGTAGGCGGTGACATTATCAAAGTGCTCTGTGGGATGGATCCTGGAGCAGAGTTGAAATGGCAGCTGTGGGTGGGGCAGCCAGAAGAGAGGGGCATCCGTGTGACTAGATAGAGAAGGTAGGCTTGGGTCAGGGTAGTGACTGTGGGGAGAAGAGGAACATGGGTGATGGGTCTTAGGGGTGAAGGTACCAGGACTAGCTGGTGAGGTTGGATATGGCCTAGGACAGAAAGAACAGGGACTTTGAGGTGGGCTTAATTGGGTGGGATCAGGGTTTGGTTTGGGGTGTGATTTGTGCCTGTAGGGTGCCAAGGGAAGGGGACAGATCAGCAGCTGGGCATACAGGTTGGGTACTCATGGTTCACAGCAGCTGAAATTGTAGTGACAGGTGTACTACAGCTATATCCACCTCTAGTGAGCTTAGATGGGGTTCCCTAATTGAAGGCTAGATATAGAAATATCAAGGCTCACCTGCTTGCCGACCCAGGACCTCAGGGGCATGGGATAGTTAGGGTGTGTTGATGGGTCACTCCTATCAGTGGTCTATATCTGGACCTATTTGCCTATTATGATGTTATGCAAATGAATGTCCCACCCAGCCCGGAAGCTACATAATCATATCATGGGTCAAGTGCATCTTGGCATGAGACTCAGGGTTGATGTACTGGACCCCTTTGTTAACTTATGAATGTGGATCTCCAACTTGTAAACAGGCTAACTTAGGAGTCTTGTGCTGGTGGTCTGCTGTCCTCCTGAGTACCTTTTGCTGCTTGCCTTTCATGCCTTGGAAAGGGTCTAGGTGCTAGTCCCCAGGACTCAGCCTCGTGCTGAGCCTTGTTTTCTGTTCCAGTGGTGATAGAAGAGCAAAGAAGCCCTGCCAACCCCCTCAGATGACATGGGGCACCTGCACAGATCTGCCTCACCACGTGGGAGATGGAATGGGCCATGCAAATACACTGGGGGAGAAAATAAAGCGAGCCAGAAAGGGAGAAAGTCAGAGGGAAGGAAGGAGCAGAAATAAAGAGCCCAACATAGAATCTTGAATGTAGGACAGCTTCTTTTTAGGAAATGCAGGCTGAAATTTTTAGGAAACATAATTCTGGCAATTTATTTTTTTAAGCAAAAACATATAAATAAATGTTTGCTGAGTGTGTTCTTAGTATTAACTTAAAATATGTAATATTTGCATATCTTTATGAATAAAAATGGGTTACATTATTGACAATATTATATGATTCACCTTAAAGGTATCTTTCTGAAACATTTTGTAACCTGATGCTAGGAGAGGGGAAATGGATCATAGTAATAAAAAAAATGCCACCTTGGGAAAAAAAATACTGAAAGGACAGAAAGCATTTCCTCATAACTGTTTCACACTCTAGGACAATTAAAAGGAACTCCAATTGAGTAATTCAGAATTAGAAGATTTAAATAAAAATCAGGATGAAATGAAAAGAAAGAGTGAAAACTGAAGGAAAAATCTGTGGGTCAAAGCAATGGTCCTTAGGAGCTCAGACATAACTTAGTAACAGGGACAGACAGAACACGTGCTCCTAGATGGAGACAAGAAACAAGCAGAAAGGAGGACAGTACAGTGAGTGAATCTGGGCTGGGCTGGGGTGGGAAAAGCAGTCCCCTTTCTCCAAAAGAAGGCACAGGTGACCCCCACAAGGATCATAACGTCCTGATGTGAGAAGTTGTTAGAGACTAAATGGTGATCTGCTCCACAAAAATCGAAGAAAAATTGGAATCAACAGGTTAGATAAGCCCCCTGCCTTCTGGATAAAATTCTCCACTTCAGGCACACCCAAGACAAAATGGAGGCAGGAATTATACCTGTCAACTCCAAGGGCAGATAGAGCATGCTGGTCTCACCTCTGACAACACAGTTTCAGAGATTGATGGAGATGTGTGTGCAAGGCTGTGGGTGGTGGGGTGTCCCTGAGAACAGCTCCCAAAGCCTAGATTTGGTTTATGCATAAAAGCGGCAGCACACTTTCACAGACTTGCAGAGAGGAAGTTTCCTTGAAAAGTCTGCTTAAAGGTGAGACACATTTGGTTTGTGGCTAAACCCAAATGAAGATCTGGGAAGGGAGAAACTATGATCAAGAACTGGGCTTGAACCATTAACCAGTTCTTCTTGAAATGAATGAGGAGGAAAAGAAGAACACGAGTGTTATTAAACATGAGTGACGTGCAAATGATGATGCAGCTCACAAAAACTGGGAAGTGGGTGGCTGGAGAGATGGCTCAGTGGTTAAGAGCACGAGGATTTGATTCCAAGCACCCACATGATTTCTCATAACAGTAACTCCAATCCCAGAGGATCAGACACCCTCTTTTGGCCTCCACAGATACTACATGCATGTGTTGCACAGACATACATACAGTCTAAACACCTGTATATATAAATTAAAAATTTTAAAAAGAAAAAAATTAAGGAGTGGATGTAGCATGAATGTCCCTATGTTCTCACCTTCTAAGTTTGGCATTTATACCCACTCTATAGCCCCCACTCCACAGATTTTCCTTCCCTCCAGCACTACCAAACTAAGGACCAAGCTTTCAGCACATGAATATTTGAGGACAAAATGCATCCAAATCACAGTAGAAGAAGGCAGGGGTGTAGCTAGAGTTTTCCTGCCTTGCCCACAGTCAGGACAAATCTTTGTCATCTGCCAGTCCCACAGCCGCTCAGACCAACCAAGTAAACACAGAGACTTATATTGCTTACAAACTGTATGGCCATGGCAGGCTTCTTGCTAACTGTTCTTATAGCTTAAATTAATCCATTTCCATAAATCTATACCTTGCCACGTGGCTGGTGGCTTACCGGCATCTTCACATGCTGCTGGTCATGGCGGCGTCTGGCAGTGTCTCTCTGCCTCAGCCTTCCGCTTCCCAGAATTCTCCTCTCTCTCTGTCCCACCTACTTCCTGCCTGGCCACTGGCCAATCAGTGTTTTATTTATTGACCAATCAGAGCAATTTGACATACAGACCATCCCACAGCACAGGGGTGCATGGATGAGTCCATAGATGGATGGAGAGATAGCTGGATGAATGGATGAAGAGATAGTTAGATAGATGAATGGATAGATGGATGCTGAGTGTATGGATAGAAGGATAGTTGGGTGGATGAATGGAGGATGGAGGGATAGGTGGGTGGATAAATGGATAGATGGAGGGATAGTTGGCTGGTAGATGTATAGAGAGGGATGCATGAGTGGATAGATGGAGGGATAGTTGGATGGATGGGTAGATGGATGGATAGACAGATGGATGCTGAGTGTATGGATAAAAGGATAGTTGGATGAATGAATGGAGATAGGGAAGGATAGGTGGATGTATCAGTGGGTGGAGGAATAGATGGAGGGAAGATGGGTCAAGGCAAGAATAAGCTCAGGTGGCATTTCATACAGATGACAGACATGTTCAAGCTGCATGGCCGCCCTTGTATGGCACTAGGACATGGCCCTGAAAGTTTATAATGCAGACTTATGATTCTGTGATTGAGACAAGTGACTTAACTAGTCTGCGATACTCAAGTTCAGCTGGAGGTAACTTAGAATGCTCCCTAGTGTTGTACAGGATCTGATTTTGAGATAAGTAATAAGGCTGCTTACTGCTATAGTCTTACTATTCAGGACAGTGTCAGAAGTGTATGCTGGGCTAGTCCCCTGAGGAATGGGGAGGCTGTAGCTAGGGAAGAGCAGGAAAACAATTTCTGCAGAAAATTTATGACTAGGGTGGATCTGGGAGACTGGAAAAGACTGGAGAGCTGGCCTACCAAGCTGTGACTGAGTGCCCAGCACAGCACAAAAGGGGTTTCACTCCTAGGTGTCCTGTTCAACTTCTGCAAAACTCCGGAAGGCTGCTTCATGATTCCTCTATAGGAATCAAGAAACCAAAGCTCAACATCCTTCCTTCCTGCTCGCTGTGGGCAGCCTGAGGAACCTCCCTCTGCAAACCTTACTTTGGGTGAGATGAGACCTGTTGTACATGCTTGCAAACTGTGGTCCACTGTGCACCAAGGCAGCTGTCAATTGTGACTCAGTTGTTCTTCCTGGGCTTGGGAGTCCATTGCTTTTGGTGGGCACAGCTGCTCATTTCAATATAGTGTTGGCTTTGCTATGTCCCTGTAATTACTCTGATGCTGGAGCTGCTTACTGAGGTTTCTCTTTATGTCCATCCCATGCACAGGTGAAAGGAGCACCAGCTGTAGCACCCAAGCCCTGTAGCTCCATGTGAGCTTTGTTTGGTCTGTAATCTTCCCTAAGCAGCAGGGACTTATCACTGTGCCATGAAATGGAAAGTGCCGACCTCCTCGCTTTCCCTAGACAATACCCTTCCTGGAAGGGGTTTCACAGATGGGCAGAGCTGATGGGTGGGGCTTGCTAAAACTGCTTTGAAGGTGATCTAGAGACATTCTGAGCTCAGTTCCATGCTTAGCATAACCTGGACTCAGGCCAGAGCACTAGAAAGGCTGATTCTAGGGTCAAGAGCTTGCCAGAGCCCCCAGACACTTGCCCATGCCACTGCTATCCACTGGCATATTCCTGACTCCTGACTCAAGCCCAGCATGTAATAGGTACTTGGTAAATATAAGATACAGGAGAGAGGTACTTTTGGAAGATGGTACAACCTTTCTTGGAAGTGGAGCCCTTGGGGCTTCCCAAGGTCATTGTGAGCATACCCTTGAAGAGGATATTGGGACCTCAGACAAGTTGTTGTTTTGAGTGCATGTGTGTATATATCCATGTAGAGGTCACTGGACAATCCCAGATGTTATGCCTCAGATACTATTCACCATGTTTTTATTTATTTATTTTTAAAGTTTGTTTAAGACAAGGTCTCGTTTTGGAACCCTAGCTGCATTGGAATTCTTGGGACTCATGTAGAGAGGATTGGTTTCAAACTCATAGAGATCCACCTTCCTCCTCCTCCTCCTCGTCCTCCTCCTTCTCCTCCTCCCCCTCCTCCTCCTCTTCTGCAGGGTTTCTCACTGATCTGAAATTTATCAAGTAGGCTAGGATAACTGGCCAAGAGCCCCAGGCATCTGCCTGTCTGCCTACCCAGCCCCAAGTAAAAATTGAAAATTGAATACTACCTACCAACTTCGCTTTGCTTTGGTTTGCTTTTCTTTCCCTCCCTCCCTCCCTCCCTGCCTCCCTCCCTTCCTTCATTTGTTTTGGAAGTGAGATTTTGGGAAGATGGCGAGATGGCTCAATGGTTAAAAGCTCTTGCTGTTCTTCCAGAGGTAAGTTTCCAGTATATAAGTCAGGCAGCTCACAATCATCTCTAACTCCAGGTTCAGGGATCTCAGGGGATCCTTTGCCTTTGACCTCCACCGGCATCTGCACTCACATGTACATACCCATATACAGATGTAACTGAATCCTTTTAAGTAAGTTTTAGGGGTTGAATTCATGTCCTCATACTTGCAAGGCAAGCACTTTATGGACTGAGCCATCTCCCAGACCACTTTTAAAGTTGATTGTCTTAGGTATTTTGTTGTAGTTATGCAAAGCTGACTAATACACGGTCATTTGTTTTTCATTTATTGTTTGCTACTTATTTACCCTCTGCTAGAAAACAGGTTTCATGAATTCATTTTAAACTTTACAAATTGTGCTAGTGTTGGATGAATTTGTGTGACAAATTCATTTTGGTGTTACTATGGAAGTGGCTTTCAGGTTCCTGGAACAACCATCCTTTGTGTCCTGTGCTTATTCCCTGTGTCCAGAACACTCCACGGACATTTTCTTTTATGGCAGTGTGGAATAGGGACATTGTGAGGATAGACTAAGGTTATCCCTGGAATCTGGGATATCCACTATTTGAACTATATCCTGTTCATGTAGGCAAAGAGAAAGGCCAAAGAGGTCTTGGGAAACTGAGGCATATTTAAAGGGAGGTGTGATAAAGGGACAATTTACAGAGCTGTGTGTTAGAAGGAAATTAATCAGTGCTAATACAGCTCTCAAGGATGAGCAACAGAAAGAAGAGTAAAAGAGGTGGGGGGTTGGGTTAAAGGAACACTGTGAGTGCCATAGCTACAAGAGAGGACTTTGAACAGGGGCTGTGTGCAGAAGAGCACAGCTTCTCCCTTGACAGAGGCCTGCCTGTCTCTCCTTTGTCTTTACTGCCTCCTACTGTCTCCTCCCCTGCCCAGCTGAAATAGTTCAACCAGGAAATGGAAAACATGAGTGATGTACTCTGTGGAAGTGGGCCCCCTTCACCCCTAATACATAGCTGGACAGAAAAGACACCTGAAGAATGGGCAGTGAGAGTACAGGGCTTAGGGTTGTGGGAGCAACTGAGGTCACCCTGCTCTCAGCAATGCCGAGCTCACCAAGGGCTCTCATAAACAGTCCTTAACAATTGTTATGGTTCCTTCTATGCCTCTCACAGTAGGTGCCTGTCACAGACTTATTTTTATCTAAACCATGCAATGTCCCAAATTAATCAGTCTTTAAGTACATTCACAATGTTGTATAGCCATTCCCACCATCTATCTCTAGAACTTTCCCTAAACAGAAACTTTCTTCAGTAAGTCCTAATCTCCTTTCCATCCCTGGTATTCACCATTCTGCTTCTATGGTTTGGATATAGGGTTTCTACTGCTGTGAAGAGACAACATGACCACAGCAACTCTCATAAAGGAAAACATTTAATTGGGACTGGCTTATAGTTCAGAGGTTTAGTCCATTATCATCATGGCAGGAAATATGGCGGCACACAGACAGACATGCTGCTGGAGAGGTAGCTGAGAATTCTACATCTGGATCCACAGGCAGCAGGAAGAGAGAGTGATACTGGGCCTGGCTTGAACATCTGAAACCTCAAAGTCCACCCCCTACAGTGACACACTTCCTCCAACAAGGCCATACCTACTCCAACGAAGACACACCTCCTAATAGTGCCACACCCTAGTGACCAAGCATTCAAATAAATGAGCCTATGGGGCCATTCTTAGTCAAACCACCACCGATATGAAGTGTCTGCCCAAAAGGCTTATGTGCTACAACCTCCATTCCCATTGTTCATGTGAGGCTTATTTTTATTTTTGTATGTTTATTGAAGAATATTTGTTTAAGTATGTAAAGATGTATTGCATTTATTTAATTGTGTAAAGATGTGTTGGTGTTTTACCTTTCCTGCCAAAGGCACTTGATTGTCTAATAAAAAACTGAACAGCCAATAAGGAGGGAGGAGGAGGTATAGGTGGAGCTTCTAGGCAGGGAGAGTAAGTAGGAGGAGAAATTTAGGCTTGAGTAAAAAAGAAAAGGAAACATGGAGGAAGCAGAAAAGTAGGACGTATGGAGTGAAAGAAAGGTTAAAAGCCCCAAGGCAAAACATAGATGAATAGAAACAGGTTAAATTAAGTTAAAAGAGCTAGTGGGAAAAGGCTAAGCTAAGGCAGAGCATTCATAATTAATAATAAGACTCTAGGTGGGGGCCCAAAGAAAATGGAGCTGCATATGTGGGCATGTTTGTGTAGGGGTTAATATATGCATATGTGTGTGGAAGCCAGAAGTTAACTTCAAGAGTCTTTCCTCAGGAACCACCTATCATTTCAAATAATAAACAAAAACAAAAACTTTTTTTTTTTTTTGAGACAGTGGTCACAGAGATCTGGGTTCTTGTAGGTTTGACAAGGCTAGCTGACTGGCCAGTGAACTCCAAGGATCCTCATTGTTTTAGCTACTTTTCTATTGCTGTCAATAGGCACCATGACCAAGGAAACTTGTAAAAGAGAGCACTTAAACTGTGGGCTTCCTTACAGTTTCAGAGAGTGAGTCCATGACCATCATGGCATAGAGCATGGCAGCAGGCAAGCAGGTATGGCAATGGAACAGTAGCTGATAGCTCACATCTTGATCCACAAGTTGGAGGCAAAGAACAATACTGGGCTTTTGAAACCCCCAAATTCACCCCCAGTGACATGCATTCTCCAACAAAGACACACCTAATCTTTCCCCAAATAGTTCCAGCTGCTAGGGACCAAGCATTCAAATATAAGAACTATGGACCATTCTCATTCAGACCACCACATCTAGTAACCTCCTCCCCAGTGCTGGGATTACAAGAGTGGACTGCTACACCTGGCTTTTTACACGGCCGTAGGTCCTCATGCTTGTGTGACAAGAACTTTATGGTGGAGCCGTCTCCCTAGCTTCTGGAGGTATCACTTTTAGCAAGTGATTAAATTATAAATGCTCTGACCTCAGCAATGCAGTAATTAGGTGATGGATTAATTATTGGGAGGTGGTGGAAATTAGGAGGTGGGACCTACTTTGGAGGAAGTAGGTAAATGGTAGTATGTCCTAGAATGGTATGCTTTACCATGTCCCTATCCTTCCTGCATCTTTCTTTACTTCCTGACCACCATGAGGTGACATTCTGCTTTATCTCAGGCTCAAAGCCATATATCAGCTAACCTCAGACAGACGCCTCTAAAACTGTGATTGGAAATAAACCTACCCCCCTTTCAGTGTTTTCTCTCAGGTATTTGCCAGTGACAAACAGTCTGAGGAGCACACTGTCTCTTTGAGTACAATGTCCTTTGTTTCTGGCTTATTTAACTTAACACAGTGTACTATATGCTAGAATTCTCTTCCTTTGTTAAGGCTGATATGTGGATAGGCTACACTGAGTTCATTTGTTGATGATATATGGTTATTATGATTAATGCCATATGAACAGAGCTGATTGAATACCCTTAACACTTTGCTTTGACTCCCTGTGGGTAGATAGGAAAAGTGAAATCACTGATCATATAATGAGCCTGTGTTGAAGATTTTGAGGCACTGCCATGGGGTTTCTAAAGGGAACAGTATCAGTACAAGATACTCCATGACCAGGTTCTCAGCACAAAGGAGATTTGTTTGCTCCAGAGGGTCAAAGGGCAGGGAATAAGAGACAAAGACTGGAGATAAAGGATGAGGAAGAAGGAGGAAAGAACAATAGAGAGGGGAAGGGATATTTGTCTCTGGATAGAGAGGAGACAGACATGGCCCATAGGCAAATGGCAGTTTATAAAGGTAAGAGGGGAAATGCTGTGTTAGGATGAGGTGTTTAATTTTAATTGGGCATGTTAATTAGGGCAGCCAAAAGGGAGCTTTTGATTGCTGGATTTCTATACTTCGATAGCTGGACCTTGGTAGTCAGCTTCAGGAGGAGGAAGTGGTCAAATAAGGGAATAGACGTGGTGGCTAGCTTTAGGAATGTAATCTAATGGTTTTTAGCAAGGCAGGGGGAATGGGGGGAAGGACAAGGCCTACCAGAGCCATGTTTGCCATGCTCAGACCGGCTAGAGTCCCTTCAATTTCTATAACAGTTGTACTATATTCATTATTTTTTTTTCTTGTATGACCAAATGCTTGACAAGTAATTTAAGGGGCTGGAAAGATGACTCAGCAGGTAAAGGCACCTGCCACCAAGGCTGAGGACCCGGGTTTGATCCCTGGGACCTATACAATAAAAGGAGAGAACGGACCTAGAAGTTGTCCTCTGACCTGTACATGTACATACACAAAATAAATAAATACATAATGTATTAAAAATTAAGCAACTTAATGGAAGAAAAATTGAATTGGCTCTGTTTGAGGGGATACTGGCGATCATGGTGGGGAAGACATGGAAGTCAGAGTAACTCAAAGCTGTGGCAGCAGAATGTGAGGTGATTGGGTATATTGTATCATCAATCAGAAATCACAGAAGTGGGACTGAAACAATGTCCTTTGCTCAAATCAATCCACTTCCTCCAGCTAGGCCTCACCTCTTAACTGTTCCACAACCTCAACATATCACCACCAGTTGCAGATCAAGTGTTCAAACATGGGAGCCTGTTGCAGAGTTCACACTCATAGTGTAACATGTACCATTTAGCCTTACCAACACTTCTTTGCATCTTTGCTAATACTTGTTACTGCCTGTTGTTTTTTTTCTTTAATTTAGATTTATTTTCCTGCATGTGTATGTGTATATGTGCCAAGTACCTGCAGAGGTCAGAAGAAGGCATATGGTTCTCTGGAACTGGAGTTAAGGATGGTTGTAAGCCACCATGTAGGTGCTGGGAGTTGAATCCAAGTCCTCTGCAAGAGCAAAAAATGTTCTTAACTACTAAGTCATCTCTTTAATACCCCATTGTTTGTTTTTGATAGTAGCTATCCTAATAGAAGATTCTAGCATAGAATTTTGAATGTTATAAAGGTGAATGGATGGATGGTGTATGAATGAATAGAGGGGTAGTTGATGATTGGATGAATGAATGAATGGTGTATGAATGGGTAGGCAGGTGGTTGGCTGAATGAATGGATGGGTGGTTGGATGCACAGATGGATAGATGGGTAGGTGGGTGGTTGGCTAGATGAATGGATGGTATATGGAGGGATAGATAGGTAGATGGATGGTTGATGGATGAATAGATGGGTGGTTAGATGCCTGGTTTGTTGTATAATATTATTTTAAGTTGTGTTACATTTGTTTATGCTGTGGGACACTTGTTTAATGATGCAAGGATGTGTTGCATTCTTTTAAGTTGCATTTGCTTAACTCTGTGAAACTGTTACTTTGCCTGTCTAAAATACCTGATGGTCTAATAAAGAGCTGAACAGCCAATAGCAAGGCAGGATAAATGGGATAGCAGGCAGAGAGAATAAATAGGAGTAGAAATCTGAGAAGAGAGAGATCAAGGAATGAGAAAAGGAAAGGAGGATGCAAAGTACCAGCCACCCTGTTACACAGTCAGCCATGGAGTAAGAAGTAAAGAAAGGTATACATAAAAAGAGAAAGACAAAAGCCCAGAAGCAAAAGGTAGTTGGGATAATTTAATAAAAGCTGCTAGAAATAAGTCAATCTAAGGCTGGGCATTTATAAGAAAAAATAAGCCTCTGTTTATGTGATGTATTTGGGAGCTGAGTGGGCCCCCTAAAGAGCCAAGAGAGGAAGATGAAAAAGCAACTAATTACAGGGGTTGGTTAGTTGGATGGATAGATTGATGGATGAATGAATGTATGGTGGTTAGATATGTGGATGGTTAGATATGTGGTTGGATGGATGGATGGGTGGATGGATGGATGGATGGAAGCAATATCTCTTTATTAAAGCAAAACTCCTTGTAGTGATTTAAATGAGAATGTCCCCCATAGGGTCATATATTTGAATGGTTGGTCCCCAGTTATTGGGGCTGTTTGGGAAAGATTAGTGATGTGACCTTATTGGGGTCGGTGTAGCCTTATTGTAGGTGTGTTACTGGAGGTGTGCTTTGAAATTTAAAAAAGAAACACCAGGCCCAGTCTCTCTCTCTCTCTCTCTCTCTCTCTCTCTCTCTCTCTCTCTCTCTCTCTCTCTCTCTCTCTCCTCTCCTCTCCTTCTCTCTCTCTCTCTCTCTCTCTCTCTCTCTCTCCTCTCCTCTCCTTCTCTCTCTCTCTCTCTCTCTCTCTCTCTCTCTCTCTCTCTCTCTCTCTCTCTCTCTCTCTCTCTGCCTGCTGCTTGTAGATCAGGATGTAAAGCTCTCAGTTACTGCTCCATCACCATGCCTGTCTGCTTCCCACTATAATGATTGTGGACTAACCTTTAAAACTGTAAGCAAGCTCCTAATTAAATGCTTTCTTTTTTAAGAGTTGCCTTGGTCATGGTGCCTCTTCACAGCATTAGAACAGTAACTGAGACATCCCTCTTTACAGAAACTCAAGTTGCTGGAGTGTACATTAGGAAATAATGAAATATTTCTTTTAAGATACTTCTATAAAAACCTTCCCCACTAGCAGAATATTTAGTGTGTGTGTGTGTGTGTGTGTGTGTGTTTTTCTGGTATGTGTGTGAATACGTGTATACATGCTCATGTAGGCCAGAAGTGAATGCTGAGTGTCACTTTCCATCTTATTTTTTGAGACACGATCTCTAATTGTCTAATTGTACCTGGACCTCATCATTTGGTTAGACTAGCTAGTCATTGCTCTTCAGGGATGTACCTGTCTTTGCCCCTCCTAGTACTGGTGTTACAGATGTGCACCATCACACCCAGCTTTTATGCTTTATCAATTGAGTCATCTCACCAGCCCCTAGGATTTTGATGTAACAGAGCTCCTCAAAAGACATAACACTTGTGGCTACAAATAAGTTCTTAGCAACATGGTTGCAGGGTGTAGAGGCTGAAATAGTGAATTGGTGGGTATGCTTTGTATGATGTTTAGAGCACAGCCCACCTTATGGAATCTCGGAAATGTAAATATTGCCCTGTTGACAGAGCTTCAGCTAAAGCCATCTCTTGAACACAGAGAGAGAGGGGGGGAGGGGGAGAGGGAGAGGGAGAGGGAGAGGGAGAGAGAGAGTTGTTCCCCTTCAAGGTGCTGAAAGCTGTGGCGGTGAGAAGCACAGGGCATCTTATTTCATCAGCATCCCAGTGTCTCCTCTCCCAGATCCTTTTCCAATCGGTACACAGGAATGACTCACAGCTCATGACTAGTCAGTGATGAAGTGGAAGCTCCAAGAGCTGAAGTTTAAGGTTAAGACACTTTGATCCCTATCCATGTGACCTTGAGCAAGCACATAGTTTCTTTATGGATCAACCACCCTCCAATAAGACTAAGAATGGTCAACCTCATCTCCCAGGCTCATCATGCAGATTTGATGAGGTAACTTTTAGGCTATTCCCCAGAGTTGAGTCCACATGGCTTTTTGCTACTGAAGTGTAAAATGAGGACTCTGGAAACCAGAAAGGAGAGAGGAAGAAAACTGGTACTGAGTAGTGGGGCTGTTTCTGTGATAAACTTGACCTTGCAGTTATTAGGTCTTTTGAACTGCTTTTCAGAAAGAATGTAGAAGAGTTTGGAGCTGCAGGCCAGAGAAACCCTAGGGCATTGTGAGTGGAGTTTAATAAGGCATTCTTTTGGGAGCTCAGAAGACCTGAAATCTTGAGATAAACATAGACAGTAAGATCTGAGGTCCAGACAATTAGGTTTCAAAGGGGAACAGGACTCACTCAAGGTCAAGATTATCACATAAACAGCCTCACTACTCAGTACCAGTTTTCTTCCCCCTCTGCCCTCCTTTTTTGAGGTAGTACTGGGGGGCTGAACACAGGGCATCATGCACATGAAGCATGTGCTCTACCACTGAGCTACAGTCATAGTCCTCAGTTTTCATTACTAGCTACTTTTCTCATTTCTGTAACAAAATCCTTGACAAGAGCAATTTAAGGAAGGAAGCTCATGGCTCAAGAGAATGTAGTCCATCGTGGTAGAAAAAGCATGGCAACAGGAATATGAGTGGCTGGTTACATTGCATCTGCTGCTGTAGGGAGCAAAGAGGGACAAGTGTTAGTACTGAGCCCACTTACTTCTTTGTCCTCTGTCTAGGACCCCAGTCCATGGCATGGTGCTACCTACATTCAGGATGGGTCTTTTCCTCGTCCGTCAAAGCTTTCTGGAAATACTCTCATAGACACATACAGAGATATGTTTTCATGGTGATTCCAAGTCTGGTCAAGTTGACAATGAAGATTTGACTCGCACACTAACTTAGAAAGGAGGGCATAGATGCACAGTGAGGCTGATGACTCCACCCAGAGTCACACAGCACAGCAGGAATGGTAACAAGATGAAGCTACAGCAATGCACTGTGTGTATGAGCACATGAGGGGGCCTTGCAGCTATGACTGTCGAAGTCAGGGCTCTGTCTTCCTTCCTTTCCATCTTCCCTTAAAGTGTTCCCCAGGTTACTCAGCTCACTGTCAACGTCATCATGTGGAGAAGGTTTCATCACAAATTTTTATAGAAGTCACTTTAAAAGTTGTTGTTGCTGGCTACAAGTATAATGTATAAATGTTGTTCCAGATTAGACTGTTTAAGAAATCTTGAAGAAATGTATCTCCAGGGCCCTAGGAAGCTCAGCAAGTGATGCCAGTGTTGTGCAGGCTTTCCTTCCAGATTTTTCTCTGTATATAATTTTTGTTATAGTTGATATCTGCTCTGTGTGTGTGTTATGGGTATAGAGCATGTGGTCAGTGTATGGTATATGTGTATACATATGTGTTATATGCATGAATATTATCTGTATTGTGTATATGTGTAGTATGTATGGGGTGTGGTGTGTATGTGGTACATGCTCTGTGGGAGTGCATTGTATTTGTGTTGTATATTCACTTGTGATATGTTCATAAGTAGAATGTGTGTTATATGTGGTGTGTGGTAGTTGAGTATGATGTGTATGATGCATGTGTAGCTTGTCAAGTTATATGTTGTGTGTCATATATGTATAATGCATGAATATGGCACGAAGCATGTCTATTTGGGTGTATATAGTGTATTTGTATGTGAGTGATGTTGTATGGTATGGGAGTTTGTATATGATGTGTGGTATCTGTGTATGATAATTGTGTACTGTGTGTGGTATATACAGTGTGTATGATATGTCAGGATGATGTGTATGTGGTGTGTATAGTATGTATATGGTATGTGATTATGGTACATGTGTACTCTGTAAGGTATATATGGTGTGTATGTGTGTGGTATGTATTGTGATGTTTGTATGGCTTATATGGTGTGTATGCAGTATGTATAATGTATGTAATATGTGTATGACATGTCAGTATGTCTTGTGTAGTATGTGTATAATTTGTGTAGTGTGTTGGTGCATGGTCATGCTTGAGGTGATAGGCATTGGGTAGAAGTGGTATGTGTGTCTCAGACATTCTATAGAGATTGTGTCTGAGCCTAGCCCCAGTTACTTTCAATGAAGCTGTTCTTTTGAGAGACCATGACCCTGCGGAAGTGGAAGGTTGCCCTTGAGTGACCTGTTTAGAAGATGCTCTGACATTTGCATGACCAGGTTCCTAAGGGCATCAGGTGGGACTCTAGTTGTCACTGCTTCTCTGGGCAAAGAAATTTGTGGGGCCCAGAGCAGATGGTGTGAAGCCACCTTGAGTCCATGGCCATAAAAGAAAGCCAAAGAGGACAGTGGGCAGGGTGGGAGGTGGGCCAGAGTGACAGCCAGAAGACGGTGCGTAACAGGTGACTGGACTGGTGAATGGACTTGTGGAATGCTCTGCAGTTCTCTGTGGGGAGGCTGGCTCAGGGACAGGTTTCCTGTAGTAGTAGTTTCTTGCTGGGACCATTAGCCTGCAAATAATGACATGGAGACTTTTTAATTATGAAAGATCAACCTTAGCTTAGACTTATTCCTAACTAGTTCTTATAACTTCAATTAACCCATTTTTTAAATCTACATTCTGTCACATGCCTTGTTACCTCATCTGTCCATACTGCCCATCCTGCTTCTTCCATGTCCGGCTGGCCACTCTTCCTTTCTTCCTCCCAGCATTCTTTCTCTGCCGGAAGTGCTGCCTGTCTCTCCTGCCTAGCTATTGGCTGTTCAGCTTTTTATTATACCAATCACAGTCTTACATCCATAGTCTTACATCTTCACACAGTGTACAAATATTCTGCAACATTTCCCCCTTTTTGTCTAAATAGAAGGGAAAGGGTTTAACTAACACAGTAAAACTATATATAATAAGAATAATTATCAGGTAAGAATTACATTCACAATGTCCAGTCCAATTGTATTTGGCAATTTTGGAGAAAATACTCTATAATCTTCCCTATCTTGATGAGTCCAAAGTTTTATACCTAAACCACTTTCTATCATAACTTGTATTGCTATCCTAAAAATATTTTTTTAGACTTAAACTCCATTAGAGACCTGAGAAGGATAAAATATTACCTAAGTAAACAGGAAGTACAGAGGAAGCAACTTCCAAAACTATAAATGACAGAAACAGCTGGCTGCCTGCATAGTCACCCAAGGTTTTTTTGTAATGTTAGGGCATCCATCTTTGGCCTGCATACATAGAATATCTGGTAGACTTTTCTGTGAAGCAGGAGTTTAGAAGGACTGTCCTATCTTGTCATGGCAAAGTTTGGCAGTCACATTCTTTTGTGTCCTGCTTGTCCAATTTAGACAGCATACTGTCAGCAGTCCAGGGAAGGGCATTTTCTTGCCTAGTGGCTAACTTTGCTACAATAAAAGCAAACTCCATATGGAGGTTCTTTAATGCTAACCATCCTTTAATAAAGTAAATTGGTGCTACCTGGAGCAGACATGTTTCACTGTCATAAAAAGCCTTATGTTATTAAAACATCTTAAATGCCATATTCTGTAGGTCTCTGAAGTGTTTGAAGACCACCTATATATCTAAAATATATCTCTGTTTAACCTTGAAAATATACTTAACATGACTACAAGTTTGATTATTATAGATGACTAACTACTAACCTCTATTTCTTAATTATTCTAAATAGCTTTCAAGAACTAGAACTTTACATTAAATTTTCAAGTAAGCTGCATAGATACGATGCCTTAAACAAGAATAAAAACATATATACAGTATAACAAAATAACCTTAAATTTCTATCAATGTATAAAAATCCATGCCAATGTAAAATATTTGAGACTAGTAGTTGTCTTTTAGTTCAAAGGTAAACTCAACAATCCATTCTTTTATCCTATCATTTTTATACTATATTCCCCCTTTTTCCCTTCAGAGAGAGATCCCCAGATCTAATCTCCTTTGTTCATCTTTTTCCCTGACCATGACCAATAGCAACTTATAACCAACCCATCTAAACAATAACAAATATCCATAATCCATTGAATGACCAAAACCACCCACCCTACCTCTTGGGAATGTGGGCATCATGTTCTCTAGACTGCTTCCTGTTATCTGGGATGATAGCATCTTTGGGAGACCCTGATAAAATTGGAATAATAGTCAAGTTCTGGGAGAGCTAGGTGTATTTTATGTTTAGTCTCTGTGTGATGGGAAAATGTAGAACGTATTCGAAGTTTGGCTGGAGTAGTCTGTGAGGCTGGACCATCTCAGCTAGCAGCTTTGAAGTTGTTCTGGATCTAGAATTTTGAGGAAACTGCAACAGAGGCATTCTGAGAGGCTGGATCACCTGGGCTACTCATCTTCATTGGTGTCTGGTCCTTTTTTTTTTTTTATTTTTTGAAAACACACAGACTTTTAAAGGTAACATACCTGCCTGAATTAACACAACTCTGGAATGTGTGGTGTGCACAAGTTGGCTCAAGATAATGTGTTTTATGTTTGAACAGGTAAAAGACATCTGTTAACTTTATAAATCCATTTGTACTGTATAACCAAACTGTTATGAGGACTCTATGGCCAATGAGATTTACCATATTTCATCCAGTCTCAGAGCTATTCCCATGTAGAGGGATCAGCATACATGTCACCAGTCCTGTAGTCTTTCTTGGCTTCTTTCTTCATGTCTGTAGCCAAGATTTTCAGGTCTTCTGCAATCAAATCCGATCTTCATTAATTTTGAAGAGAATCATAACTTTTTGTTTGTGGAAACAAAGATATAACCTCTCCTTGAATGCAACATATTTTTTTACTTCCATTTTGAAGTTAAGACATTCTTAAAATATATAGGTTGGTTTAATTTATCAGTTTCCATAATCCAGTGTCTCTCAGAAGCTATTATTTTTTGTACATTAGCATTTAAAAAATTCAAAGTCAACAAAGCACCATAACAGGATCCAGACACCCTATGTTTCTCCCATCTTTACATGGCTTATTTTTTTTTATATTGCTTTACTCTCTCTTTAAAGACTTTATTATTTTTAAATTATTTTTTCAGCAGCTAAGCACCTTTTAAAGCATAGTGTACCTTTTTAGATGTTTTCTGTGTTTGGACCTGGCTTTACTAAGTGCCTGAAGCATTCTCTGACTGCATGAGACAAACCTTGAACTACCATGTCAGGTGCAGTGTGGCTTATCTTAGTGCACAGCGTTGGTGCATGGTGCTGGTAACTGGCCCTGCCCCCTTCGGGTCTGCAGGCAGTGGCAGGAGCTGGGCCTCTGTGTGCCTACGCGCATTGGCTGGCCTGAGAGACTGGGACTAGGAAGCCACGTCTGGCTCCTTGTCCAGAATTTTTTTTTTTAGCTTTCTCCGGGCCTATATTTGGATATTCAAGTCCCTACATTGAACGTCATATGTAGTTGCTCCTTGGAACCGCCAGCCCACAAATAATGACATGGAGACTTATTATTAATTATGAAAGCTCAGCCTTATCTTGGACTTGTTCCTAACTAGTTCTTATAACTTAAATTAACCCATGTTTTTCAATCTGCATTCTGTCACATGGCCTGTTAGCTACCATCTGCAGAGAGTTTCATGGGTGGACTCCCTGCATGTCCAAAGTGAGGAAGTGAAGTGTGCAACATGTGCCTCAGAGTGGCAATGCAAGCATGCACTTTCTAAATCCCTACCCTTGTGTCCACTCGTTTCCCAAAGAAGACAGTATCACACATCTTTGTAGATATCACCTCTTCCAGGCTGTCTTCTCTCTCTCTCTCTCTCTCTCTCTCTCTCTCTCTCTCTCTCTCTCTCTCTCTCTCTCTCTGTGTGTGTGTGTGTGTGTGTGTGTGTGTGTGTGTGTGAGAGAGAGAGAGAGAGAGAGAGAGAGAGAGAGAGAGAGAGAGAGAGAGAGAGAGAGAGAGAGAATAGCCTTGGTTGTCATTTCTCATGCACCATCCGCCTTGTTTTTCATTTTTATTTTTCAAGACCGTTTCTCTGTATAGCTCTGGCTGTTCTAGAACTAGTTCTGTAGACCAGTCTGGCCTTGAACTCACAGAGATAAGTGCTGGGATTAAAAGCCTGCGCCACCACCACCCCAGTCACCTTGTTTTTTGAAACAGTTTCTTACTGGCCTGGAACTTGTCAGGTAGGCTAGGTTGGTTGACCAGTGAGTTCTAGGGATATGCCTGTCTCCACCTCTGCAATACTGGGGCTGTAAGCATGCAGTATCACAACAGCCACTTTTTAAAGCGTAGATACTGAGGCTCAAACTCGGGCCTCTCATCTTTGCAAGGCAAGCACTTCACCACCTCCCCAGCTCCTGATCCCACTCTTGACACTGTCTATTTTTGCCCCTGCTTTTCAGATAGATCTCTGTCCCTGGTGCCACGGGCAGGCAATTCTTGGCTGTCGAATGCATGGAAGATTGAATACACTATTTTTATGTAAATGTGTTTTTATTATCCAAGCAAGAGAAAGCATTACAGGAAATCTGGAAGGGAGAGGGTAAAAAATGACCCATCAGCTTTCCCAGGCACAGCTGTGGTCACAGTGTGCACTCCCTGCTGCTCCGTTTTTCTGCAGTACCAGGAAATGTGGGTCTCTGCTTTTCTTTAGCAGAAGAAGCTACCCCACCCAAGGGCTTTTCTTTCGCAGAAGAAGCCACCCCACCCAAGTAACTCTGGCAGGTACTGAGCTTAGGGCTCACCTATTTCCATAAGATAGAATGATCTGAGGTGGAGTCATGGCTGAGGAATGGAGGCTTATGACACAGATAGGCTATGCCAAAGGTTACTCAAAAGATAAGTGTGGACAGCCAGCAGGTACTAGAGCCAGGATTTGAACTCTGTCTGGGTCCCAGCTTTAAGTTACCACTGAGTCACCATAAGAATGTGAACATTTCCCTGCAGGGCCAGAATGTCCCACTCCCATGATATTCCACCCTGCAGTGTTCCAGGGGGCTGACGCCATCAGGGGCTGAACTTCATGAAATACGCTTCTTACTCTAACTCACGTCCCTGGCACCATGGCCTCCCTCGTTGTCATGTTCTCAAGGTGTATCTGACTCACAGTGGCTTGCTTTACACTGGCGTGAAACATCCCATATATACTGTAGTGTCCTATTCAGGAAATCTCATGAGATAATCAACACTTTCTTATAAAACAGGCTTGTGTCAGTGGTCTGGCCACCCATAGGCTGAAGGCATATTTAAGGTGGGCTAGGCTGAGTGGGCATAAATGAAATGCATATTTGACTTGGTGGTATTTTCGATTTATGTCAGGTTTACTGGGATGTAACCCCATTGTGAGTCAAAGAGCATCTGTAATTACTCTTCACTCTCATTCCTTGTGTTGAGCCACGTGGATAGAGCTGCCTCTGGGGGAACAGTGAGCAGCCGTCTTCAGCTGTGGAAAGTCTGTTTAAATGTTTTATGTATACGAGGATGCAGGCTTATGCTTTGAGGTAGGTGGGGGGAACCCACAAATGGGCCACAAGAAACAGCAGACTAGCAAGTAAATGAACTTTTAATGTCCAGATGAGCTTGCTGGCCACAGGTCTAAATTGCAGAGGTCCTCGAGGGTGAAGAGCCGGAAATTGTCAGAGTCAGAGAGGACAATCAAGCCTGGTAGCCTTCAGCTGCTTTGGCCCCAGCTCAGCACTTCTTAGCAGGCTCTCCTCTGTGTAAAAATCATTTGTTATTTCAGGCCATATGTGGTAAAGGTTCAGAAGCCCTGACCTAGGAGGAGCCCACATATTCAGGCTGGGGACACCATGTGCCATTCCCACCCACAACCTTGGGCAGGTCACTAGGATCCTCTGAGACCAGGGTTCCCTTTCCTCTGGACCAGGGAACTTGCTACCAGCGATCTTATGGTTAACTGACTTTGTACTAAAGTGTAATGAATTCACCTTCTCTGGAACTGGCGTGAGGATGGAAGGCAGGGCATTGCTTCACTTCTGGATCTCCAAGTAGATTCAGTTGGGAGAGGGGTGCTGGCAGGAATAAGCCAGCCCTAAAAGCCTTGATCTGGAGAGCATAGGTCAGTGGCCACTTGGGGCTTGCCTCAATTTCATATGGCTTTGGTATGATAAAGTCACTAAATAAGTTAATCACACTCCTGCTTGGAGCGTCATTGTGTTACACTGGGCTGTGTAACTTTGACTGTCTTCCTAGGCCTCTTTGAACCTCGGTGTACTCACCTGTAAAGGGGGCACAAAGACCCCTGCTAGGTTAGGATGTTGATGCCTAGCTTATACCTGGCACTCTCAGAACCAGTTTCCTCACTGTAAGATGGGACCCACCTTAGTACCTCCTGAAGCTGTGGGGCCAGTAGAGCCTGTGATGAAACAGCATCTGGATGCCATTGAACAGAGCCATTTATGGGGGTTATGGGGGTCTTGGCCACCTTCTAACACATGGAGTCCAGGCTGCTTTCCAACTTGCTATGTAGCTAAAGATGATCTTTAGTTTCTGGCCTTCGTAGCTCCATCCCCCAAGTGCTAAGGTTACAGGCCTTCACCACCTCACCCAGTTTTATGTGGTACTAAGTATAGAACCCCATGGCTTTGTGCGTGCTAGGCAAGTACTCCGCCAAATGAGCTACATCCTCAGTCCCCAAATTGGGTTTTCAAGTCACATCTGCTGCCTCTCCCTGCAGTTGTGACAGAGTGGCATATAGGTGGTAAATGCTGGCTGCTGGCAGGTTGTGGAAGAATTTCATGTGTTCCAGGCCTGACCAGAAACTGAGTATCTTGCCCCAGTCCCAGGCCATGGGCTGCCACTCAACTAGACAGTGCCCTCAATTACTGGTCTCTTTGCCCTTCATGAAGATGGTTGTGAGCAACTGAGTAGTGGGTTGGGGAATCTATTTTTTTCACAAGTTTAATTTGAGTGTAGGAACACACATTTTCCATGATGATGATGAAGGAAGCTGTGGATTCATTTGTATAGGGGGCAGTTTGTTTATAAGAAACCCAAGACTTCTGCAAGTTCCTCCACAGAGGCAGGCAAATCCCCAGACTTCCAGAAGGCAGTGACCTTTGATGTTCTTGCCACATTCATCCCAAGGCACTGAGTCCCTCTTGGTGGATACTGTCCTCTTGAGAGTGTCCCATCTACAACCCTTCCACTCTCCCTACCTGTCTCTGTCCAGGAGAACACTCTCCTTGGTTGTGAGCTAGTTTGGGGACCCATGCCACCCCCACCTAACTTCTGCTGTCCCTAAGATGGGACAAGCCTGCCTGGAGCACAGTGAATGGACCCCGTGGCTGCCATTTTCCAGCTCTCCACCTGCCCTGACTTTCTTGCCCTCCTTCTCAAGGGTTAGGGTTTGGAGCTAATCACAGGACTCAGAGGGGTGGTAAGGGTGGTGAAAGAGATCCTCTCACATAGCTAAGATATCCTCAAGAGCTTTGCTCCTTCCTTTGGACAGGAACCTCCAACAGGCATTTGACACACTCGAGGGACAGGGTTGGTCATGGAAACGATGTCTGATTTTCAAAGTGGATAGGGAGGAAGCCTTATCACTAGAAAGGAAGCAAGGAGACTTGCAAAGCTGCTCACCAGTCATATGGCTGCTCACCAGCAGATGGGCCGAGTGGCAGCAGACAAGTAATGACACAGGGCCAGCTGCATGCATGTGCCGACAACAAGGTCAGGGGCCTGGCTCGGAGAAGGAAGGGGAAGGCGAAAGGGAGAGGTGGGCCAAGACAGGAGGGAGAGAGGGTAAGGGGAGAAGGAAAGGAGCGAGGGGTATAGAAAGGGAGATGGAGGAAGAAGGAAGGGAGAGGGTTAGAGGAGGGAAGGAGGGAAGAAGGGTGGTGGTGGGTAGAGGTAACTTCTACCTCTGGTTTAGGATAAAGAGAATCCTTTCACCTGTAGGCACTGAGGTCCCAAACTTTACTGACTTTGAAAGATAACACCATCTGTGCCATCTTTTGTAATCTCTGGGTCAGGACTGCTTGCCCTTGAACTATAGGGCCACCAGCTGGAACACTTGAAGTCTGGAAGTGACCCTATGGCTCCTAGGGCCTGAGGGAGTATGAACTCTTCTTCACTCACATGTCTTACTGTGTATTTTTGGCTGGCATCTTCTCAGGCTATAACTGAGACCCTGGACTGGAACATCTCCCACCCCAGGCCTCCTCATATGGCCTGTGCTCCCTGAGGCATCATGGCTGGGTTCCTAGGGTGAGGATTCTGACAGAAGTATGGGGAGAATGAGAGAGAAGGCAAGCATGAGACAGCGCTGTATTGTATTGCATTACAAAAGAAAACAATAAAAACCTCTTAAATTAAAAATGTAAGTCTTTTATTTGGAGATCATTATAGATTTGTGTGCGTTAAGAAATACTACAGAGAGGTCCATGTACTCTGCACTCCGACTCCCTCAGTGATCACACCTTACAGACCTCTAGTTCCATCTTCCAGTCTCTCCAGTTTTGCTTGCCCTCCCTTGTGTGTGTAGTGTGCAGAGCAGCTTTATCATAGCCACCCCACCATCACGGCACAAGAACATTCCAGAAGCCAGAACTGCCTCTTACAGCTGTATTTATGTTTTTCCTGCCTCCTCTCCTGCAACTGCTAATCTGTTCCCCCTTTGTATAGTGTAGTCATTTTTGTTGTTGTTGTTTTTTTTTCAAGACAAAGTTTCTCCGTGTAACAGCCCTAGCTGTCCTGGAACTAGTTCTGTAGACCAGACTGGCCTTGAACCCACAGAGATCTACCTGCCTCTGCCTCCCAAGTGCTGGGATTAAAGGCATGCATCACCATCACCTGGCTAATGTAGTCATTTTAAGAAGGATACCTAGATAAGACCACATATAGTGTAACTTTGTGGTGTTGGAATCTTGCTGTGCATAACGTCCTCAGGTCCATCTGAATTGTGTGTCAGTATACTCATTTTTAGGTGTGCATGGGAAATGGACCCCTTGGCTACAAAATTGGAGAAAATGTAGGTCCCTTATATATATTTCATAGGCCTGGGATAGAACCCACCTATTGTCTCCTGCTTACTTAGGTCAGCTCTAGATGACTCAGAATGCAGTGACTGTTATAGTTAAGGTTGCTATTGCTGTGAAGAGATACCATGACCACAGCAACTCTTATAGAGGAAAAACATTTCATTGGAGTGGCTTACAGTTTCAAAGGTTTAGTCCATTATCATCATGGTATGACATGGTGGCATGAGGGCAGACAAGGCTCTAGAGAAGTATTTGAATGTCCTACATCTTGCAGGTGACAGGAAGTGGTCTGAGACACTGGGTGGTATCTTGAGCATATATGAGACCTCAGAGCCCACCTCCATAGTGACACACTTTCTCCAACAAGGCCATACCTCCTAATAGTGCCACTCCCTTTGAGGACCATTTTCTTTCAAACCACACAGTGACAAACATGATAAACATGTTTTGCTGTGCCATATTTAGGGAAGGGCAAGAAAGAACAGTCAATGTGTTTGTGTGACTGGTCCAGTTTCTCTGCAACCTCACTAGCTTTCTATGTGATGCTAGTTTTCATTTGAGCCACCACAATGAGAATGCAGTGGCAAATCCTTGCACAGTCCTTAGTTTTTCTGGAGTGGCTTACAATGCTGAGCATTTTGTGTTCTTATTTGCCATCTGTGTGTCTCATAAACTGCCTGTTCATATCTTTTGCCCATTTCTCAGTTGGGTTTCAGATATTTTTTTATGTTTAAGATACAACTTCTTTGTCAGGTATGTGGCTTGGAAATATTTTCCCCAGCCAAACTTTGTGTTTTCATCCTCTTTGTAGTATCTTTCATTAAGAAATAGATTATGAAATTGAGTAAAATATTTAAAACTTTAAAATTTTATAAAAACAGACTGAGTATGGTTGTGCACACCTTTAATCCTAGCATTGCAGAGGCAGAGCCAGGCAGATTTCTATGAGTTTGAGGGGCCAACCAGAGCTACCTGGAGAGACCCTGTCTCAAATAAAAAACATAAAACTTTGTAAAAACAAATTGAAAAAACCTTGGATTTGCATTTAAGAGTTATTAGATACCCAGGGTATATCCCACCAGAGGAGAAGTGAGAACCATGGTCTGAGTGTGATCAGACTCCCACAGGTTATTAAAGTCTGGAGTTCTGGGGATCAGTCAAAAGATGGCCTAGTGTGTGTCTGTTTCTACGTGTTTCTTCCCTTTCTAAGAATTAAGAATATTTACATGACAAGCCAGTGTGGGGCCTGGGATGGTTGGACAAGCAACTCTGACACAAAGTCCCAGATGTGACTCTAAGGGAATGATAGAGAGCTGAAGGGACACTGGGTGAGTGTTCTTGAGATTAGAGTGGATGAGGTAGAGTCTTTGAGTGGTGTCTCGTGGCTCATGAGGAAGTCCACATGGTCTGCAAGATGCCTGTGGTCTGTTCTGTGTCGTCTCACTGGCTGTGCTACTCCTCAGTCCCTAGGAATTACTTCTGCACTCCAGCCACACGGACTAGCTTGTCATTTGCTCAGTACAGCCTACTGACCCTGTCTTAGCTCCTTCTGTTCTCTATTCCTGAGAATGTCTGACTGTCCTTTGTAGGCATCTCAGGATGCCTGGTCCAGATAACCCTCCTTCACCTCAAGGCTGAGTAAGCTTTTAATTTTCTTCCTCTGTGACTAGGCCCACCACAGAATTGTGAGTTTATCTGTTTCCCCAAGAGTGAGCTGTGCCTGGGTAGCTCTCTGCAGCGAGCACACAGCAAGCTCTGCCTACATGTCTGTGAGGTTTTGTATACAGTGCAAGGCACTATTAAAATACAAGTTCCTATTAGCGATAAGAATGGTTACAGTAATTACCTTATGATCGTGGGCTCCTGGAGTCTGGTGGTTTGTTTATAGGGCTCATGTCTGCCTGAAGGGCCTCTTGCGTGCTGGTTAGAAATGGATGCTGATTACAGACAATTGGCTTCGTGTCTGAGCCGAGTTTTTGTTTCTCTGTGCTGTTCTAATGTGTAGAATGAAGGTTCGGCTCTGTTCAGCCCATTATGATGATGTTCATAAACTGAAATTTGTCCTCGGAGTTTCTTGTACACAGGCCCTCCATTCTACCCCTGTTATTAAGCATTGTCCTCTGAGACACCTCTATCTTGACCCTTCTTTGAAGCAGCAACAAGCAGTGTTTGAGTTTAGCAGTGCTCTGGCAAAGACAGAGGGTGTGTGCAAATAGTTAGCACAAGGAGAACCTATTGGTGCCATGGTGATTTGGGATGTGTGTTGTGAGTGAAAAGGATCTGATGGGGGAAGGTCATGGGAGGGGTATGTACATTGTCAGTGGGAGGAAGACCTGGCAGAGGAGTGTGTGTGGATCATGGAGAGGGAGGGGGATGTACACTTTGTCAGTGGGTAAAGGACCTAACAGAAGTGTGGGAGTCATGGAGGGGTTGTGTGCATCGTCACTAGGAGGTCATGGAGAGAGAGTGTGTTACTGGTGGGAAGAAGATCTGGCAGAAGGATGGGGGTTGTATGTGCTAGATCAGTGAGAGGTCACAGATGGGTGTGTGTGTCTTAAGTAAGTGGTCATGGAGGGATGTGTGTGACATCAGTAGTGGATAATGGAGGGAGGCATGTACCATCAGTAGGAGGTCATGGGTGTGTGTGTTTGTGTGTGCCATCTGTGGGAGGTCACAGAGGGGTGTGTGTGCCATCAGTAGAATATCATGGAGGGAGTTTGAGTCGTTAGTGGGAGGTTATGGAAGGTATATGTGGGTCATTAGTGGAAGGTCATGGAGGATGTGTAGGGTATCAATAGGAGGCCATGGAGGGGGTGTGCAGGTCATCAATGGGAGATCACAGAAGGAGTTGTGGAAGCACTTTTCCCTGCCCCAATTGCCCAGTCTTCCCTGCACTTGGCTGACAGGTAGAAGAGTCTCGACATCAGAGGCCAGTGTGAGCATAAAGTGAGGGCAGAGCTTTCTGTGTTCTAGAATGGGTAACCTGGGAGTGGTGGTCACTCAGCCAGCACATGGGCAGCCAGTACCTGGCCTCTCAAGGGGAATGGCCCCTGTAAGTGGCATCTTAGCATTTGCATCACTAAAAGCATAAAGGTGCTCCCCCTGAAGCACAGCTTTCAATTGCTTGTTTTTCTACACCCCCACCCCTGCGAAATACTTAGTTTCTAAAGTAGCTGGGTCAAGAATGATGTTGCAGCTCGAAGGTGAGAATGGGCCCAGCCATCTGAACAACTGTCAGCCCTGGGTCCAAACACTCAGATTCAAGATAGCAGAGACCTGATAAAGACCTAGGGAATCTTGTTTGTCTTGCAAGTAAGAGAGGTAGGACTGGGCTCGCCTGTCCTTCTGTTTCCAGAGCTGTTAGGGGCAGAGCCTAGGCCTTGGCAACCCCAGCAAGCCAGGTTGGGCCACCCATTCTTGATAGGTCAGACAAGTAACAGTGAAAAGCAGAGAAAATGGATTTCTTAAACATGACCATACTGGGGAAAGGGACAAAGAGATCCAGTGACCACCTTTCTCCCAAGTCCATCTTCAGGGACCTGACATGAGGTTTAGTTTTAAACAGAGGGCCAAGATGTATACGTAGTCAAGAAACCCTGGTCAAGGTATGGTCCCACCTATCACTGACCTATCATTGTCTGAGTTCCAGTCTCCTGCAAGGTGGTCTGACAAGTTGTCTACACTGTGTGAAACATCTGTCCTGGAGACAAACTCCGTCTCAGGCTTGCAGCGTTGCCATAGGGTGAGATTCCTGGGGGAAATCTAAGTCCCAAGGCTCATTGTCTGAAGGGTCTGTTAGCTGGAAGGGAGGGACACAGGTATCTCTTTAGAGTATTTTCTGCTCTTTCCAGATGGCTTTGTGATTGCTTCACCTCCTTCCTCAGGAGACCCTCGCCTCTGTAACGCCAATGGCTACAGACTTGTAGTAGAAAGAGGCCTGCTCTTGATCTATAGATTAAGTCTAAGTCTGCTCTGACTGTTACTGGATGACTGTCCATTTTCTCAAAGGGCACGGTAGTTTGGAGCATGAGCTTTGGGGCCAAATAAGTACTTGAGGCAGGTTCAAAGCTTGGTTTTGTCATTTAAGTCCTCTGTGACTATGGGCAATTGCACAATCTTTCTGGGCCTGGTTCCACATTTGCGAAGTGAGGTGGATGATAGCGCCTTTATTTGAAAGATTTTGTTGCCAAGATGAAAGGTATTGATAAATGAATTCTTAAACTGCAATTGACACATTACCAGTGTCACCTGCCACTCTCCCCAGGATCACACTGAGCCTTGTTAGGATTTGGATGTGGGGGTGGGGTTCAAGAGGATACTGAGATGGATACCTGAGAAATAAGGAGTTTATTAAAGTTATTTTTTTAACAGTTATTTTTTTTATATTTTATTTTACAATACCATTCAGTTCTACATATCAGCCACGGGTTCCCCTATTCTCCCCCCTCCCACCCCCTCCCCTTACCCCCAGCCCACTCCCCATTCCCACCTCCTCCAGGGCAAATCCTCCCCCCCCCCCAGGACTTCGATCTAAAGTTGTTATTAATGCTATGGATGAACAGACAGAGAGGCAACAGCATGGTGGGAACTCTGAAGAGAACCAGAGTCCATGTTAACTCACTTCTCAGATGAGCATGTCTGTTAGCCAGGGACTCACGAGCCGTGCCTCTGTAGGGTGCCAATAGGTATCTGTGAAAGAGAGAAAGGAGGCTGCTGTATGAACAGCAGCTGGATTCTAACATTACTTGACTTGAGAGGTGCCAGGCTCTAAGAGGGCTGGGGTCACTTGCTGTTTCCTGGAGTAGAGGAGGGGTTCAGCCCCACGTGCACATCCAGCTGGGAGCAAGGCAGTGGTGAATGGTCAGCTGCTGCGAGATACCCCAGACAGGCATGGAGGAAGTCGAAGCGGTTCCAGTTGTAGATTGCACAAAAGCACTGCAGGGAAAGTTGCAGTGAAGTGTGAATTTGTTCCTGGACAAAGAGAGTGGCTGAAATGGGGACAAGGCAGGCCAGGGCCTTGTTTGCAAACTCTGCAGACTGATCTGTTGCAGCGGCTTCAGTGGACGGAGGCAGTCAGTGTTCTAGTTTAGAGGCCTTCATGGGTACTGGGATCTTGAATGTCTGCCATAGGCTCTTACACTAAAGGGTGGGTCCCCAGGGTGGTGCTATTTATGCATGTAATAGAACCTTTAAGAGGTGAAGCCTGGCAAGAGGTTCTTAAGACCTTGGAGGTGTGTCACTGTAGAAGCCCGTGAGATTCTTGTTTCTTCTAGTGTAGCAATTTCTTCCATGTTAAAACATTCCATCCTTGAGGGAGGCTCATAAGATTCAAAAAGTAAACAACCTTCCAAGTCCTGGAGAACTACAACTCACAGGATTCATGAGGCCCCCTCCCCAAGGCCAGAACACAGCAAACAACTGCTGCTGAGGATGTCTTGAGGAGAATCTCAAGACATCCTCAGCAGCTCTCATGCCTGCCTGCATGCAGAGAGCTCCAGGGATGCAGCTTCCATGAATTCACCAGTGTTGAGGTGGGCCTTTTGGTGATACAGATACATTTAAGTTGTTCCTGCTCCTGTAATTAACCCCAATAAACTAAATGGTTCACTAAGTTGAGCTGTGGTGAAAATGTTACGATGACCTGTCATCAGTTCCCAATATGTGGAACATAGACATTATGTCCCTTGACTTTGATCTGTCATCACTTCCTAATGTGTGATGCATCAACTTTGTGCCATGTGTCCTCAGGAAAGCTCTCACAGCACTTCTCCTCTCTTTGGTTTCCTGGCCAGGAAAAGGTTTTTTTTTTTTTCCCCTCCACCCGATGCTTCCACCATGATGTGCTCACAGGCTCAGAAGCAATGGTTCTGCCCATCCTTGCAGCAGAGCCCCCAAAACAATGAGTCAAATAAACCCTTGCTCTTTATAAGCTGATGTTTTGGGTATTGTGTGATCGGGATGGAAAGATGACTAGCAGGTGGATAAATGGATGGAAGGGCAGATAGATATGTACATGAGTGAGTGGATGTGTGAATATATGGATAGTGGAAAGAGGGAGAGATAGATGAGTGGATACATTCTCTTTGATAAACATATTCTTCACCTACGTGTTCAGATATAGCGGGGGAAGGTGGGTCCCTGGCAATTTGGTGGAGGAGCTTTGTTGTGAAGTGCTTATCCTTCACACACAATCAGGGATTTGGGCTCTCCTTGCCTGTTGGATGTCTCCTCTAGGGTTTGTGGCTTGGGATTTTTTAGTTTCAGATAGATTCCATCTCAGCTGAACTTTACATCCTGACAGAACTCCTGCCTGGCAAAGGGTCAGAGCTGGTATGCTGGAGATTAGGCAGTGGTAGTCACCTGTGTCAGTCAGTCCAGTCTCACTCTGGTAGGGCCTTCCACAGTGACTCATCAGGGACTGGCCCGCCCAGACTTCCATGCAGGCTTCTGCTTAGGACTGTATAGGACTGAACTGTTAGTTTGGTCTGAGGATGGGGAGGGGGTCCCTTTAGGAGTGGGAGGACATTCAGCCCTAGCTAGAGAATCTGCTTTTAAAGTAACTGCAAAGTAGGCAAGAAATGCCGAAGAGCCCACTTTCCCAGCCTCTTCCCGCCTGCATGACTCCTTTCCAGGTGTTGGGTATTTTAAGCTGCTGTAAATACCATTTTTGTCAGACTTTCGTCTCTGGTAATGATCGTCTGTGTACAGATCTTCTACTGTGCCTTCCTTGATCACAATTCATGTCTATGAAAAGATCTCTTCCACACTCAAGCTTTGGGGTATTTACAGAGCTTGCCTCTTGAGATAAGCATGGTGCCAGGCCCAGTGCAGAAGGAGTTGGCTGACCCTGCCCTCAGGATGCCAGCATGCCATGGGAGATGTTGCTTATGTTACTGGAAAGAACAGGATGTCAGGAGGTGCTAAGTGCAATTAAGGGAGATTTGCAGGGTGACAACTTGGAGTGTGAAGCACCCTTTGGCATGGAGTGTCTGGGAGTGGAGTTGTTGACATGGAGGGACAGGTTTGGCTCAAATCTGGATGGATGGAAGGAAGGGAGGGTGGAAGGGAGGGTGGAAGGAAGGAAGGAAGGAAGGAAGGAAGGAAGGAAGGAAGGAAGGAAGGAAGGAAGGAAGGAGAGGAGAGGAGGAGATGCACAGAAGCCTGGCAGAGTAGCCAGTAGGTGCAAAGGCAGGTGCAGAGGCCCCGGTAAGGAATGTGCCCAATGTATTCAAAGCCCTATTCTGAGCTCTTCCAGAAGCATCATGACAGCAGGGAGGGGGATCTGAGGTGGGGCAGGTAGACAGAAGGTTCAACATGTTTATCCAGGTAGGGAGAGTGGCCTGATGTGTTTGTTCATGGAGCTGAGATTGGATTTCCAGGATAAGAACTCACTTATGAGTAAGGCTTTATCCAGTCTCTAATGTGTTGAGCATGACTGGCCCCTGTCTGTCTGTCTTGGCCTACACCTGCCATTCCAACAGTTCTTGCTTCTCTTTAAAGCACCTACTACATACCCAGGGGCCAGGCTCCATCCTAAAAAGGTGACGATATCTAACCTAGGTATTGTGATCCTGGGCTGTGGGATTGACTTTGACAGCTGGGGCACATGAACATTTGGTGTCTGGAAGACTTGGTTTAGATGTGGGCTAGGGCACTTACTGGAGGAGACCCATCCTTGGAGCTGTGCAAGCCTCAGTTCCCCACTGTGTACCCTGTTGGGGACTCCATTGGGCCTGGGGCATCTCATACCTCTGAAAGCTCCTGGCCAGGGACTAGTGCAGTGCTACTTTCATTTCCATCAAAGAGCAAAGAAGGGTGGAGAATAGAGGATGAGCTTGCTCACCAGTGAATGATTCATGAGCATAGGCAGCTGCTTAAAGACACACTTAAGGACAAAATTGGAATAATCTTGTGGGGAAAAAAATCCCCAAACAAGTCCCAGTTCCCAGAAATGCATTGGCTGTGTGAACTTAGCCCCCAGAAGCAGTTCTTCCTGGGATGCCACTCTCCATACTTGGGGAGGACCCTTGGTGGCTGCCTGGTGCTCAGGGCTGGGCTGCTGGTTAAAGCAGCTATGGGAACCTTTGAGGAGCTGTGACCATCCTCTGTGCCTGTAGCCAGAGACAAAGCACAGCCCTTTGCCAGGAGTGAGATGAGACCTGCTAACCAGTGTGAAACAGCCCAGAAGATATGCAAGGCAGGACTGAGTAATGGTGGGAGAGCCCATTTCCCACTGACTCCTCTGCAGGGCACCAGCAAGAGGCTGCTATGACCTTGGGGCAGGAGCCTTGCTGCAGATCCGCCCTGCAAAGGAACGGAGGAAAGCATACCTGGAGAAGTGGACAGAGAGTTAGCATTGAAGAGGAAGCCCATCAGAGTTGCAGATGCCTCTCCTTGGAGAATGGATTGCGGGTCGGCCAGCATGCTACCCAGCAGCTAGGATGCTATGGACATAGAGCATTTGCTCTAAGACACCTCTGCTCTCCTCAGCCCTTAGGTAACCTCTCCCCTTGGGGCACATTTCCCCACATTAGAGTCCCACTGATTGTAGCATTCCAGCCTTTGTCCTAGGATGTACCAACCATTGTTGGAAATAAAATTAAAAAAAACTCAAGAGATCAGTGAAAACGAAGCAGTTTTTAATAAACACTCTGCAGAAAGGGATGCAGCGTAAAGAGAAACAAAAATAGCTGGTGTCCCCTGATTGCGAGCAATTCCTGTCCTCTTCTCCCATAGGCACAGACCTGCTCCTTTCCCAAATTCTCCATCTCATTGGTTTAGGACATAGCCTTATCTAATGAGTATCCCAGGACTTGAAACAGTTCCCTTTTCTGATCAGACTGCCTATAACTCTCCAACTCTCAGGGTTCTGAGACAAGCAGCTGCCTCCTAAGGGAGAGATGGGCCTAGTGCCTCCTGCTATCTGTAACTGATGAAGAACGCTAAGCATACTTCATACTGAAAACGGACTGTAACAGCTTATTTCTTATACCGCGAGGAAGCTGTCTCACTCAGGTAATGACCTCCCTGTTTGTGGACATCATCAAGCCGTTCTTTCATCCATTATCATACTTCGTGCTTTCATCATAAAGTGTTCAGTGAGGTGCCTCTGTGTGTCAGTTGCAGTTTCTAACCCAGAGACCTGCAGGAAATGAGTACAGACAGGACTCTGTCCCGCCCTGAAAACATCCAGGAAAGAAAGGCACAACTCAGCTCTGGAGAGTACTTGACACCAGGTGACAGAGGCCAGGAGCTGTTACGGGGAGCCCTGGGAGGAGGCATCTTTGAGTGGAGGCTTGAAAGAGCAGCAGGCGCCAGCTGCCTTCCAGAAGAGTGGAGAATGTTCTAGGAAGGTAAACTCTGGCATTGTCTAGGGTCATCCTGCAGGGTGGAGAGGTGGGATCCAGGTATGGCCTCGGAGAAGCTGGGCCAGACCTCCACGCAAGCGCGCACACGCGCGCGGGTACATAAGAAAGCCAGGACCCAGAGAAAGCTAGAATGGCAGTGTGGCTCCAGCCTGGTCTTCCGGCTGTGGTGGAGATGGAGTGGGGGCAGGAAAAATGGAGGGCGAGAGCAGAAAGTCTGTTTTGAGGCTTGAGATTGTGGGGTGGAGTTCCTAGGGGGAGCTATGGAATGGGGAGCTCCTGGTGGGAACTGTGGAGTCAGTGCTGGAACTGTCTAAAGGCTACCTGAGTGCTTCCGTGGTGAGCAATCCCAGAGAGCAGGGCTGCCCACAGTGACTGTGGCCACCTGACATGTGCCGCCTTCTCGTCATTGGTGATACTAACACTGTGGACAGAACATTGGGTCTAGCCCCAAATTCAATGTAGAACCCTAATCTCAAAGCAAGGTGTTGGGAGGCTAGGATTCAGGGAGGGGGCCAGGGGCTGGGGCAGAGCTCTGATGTGTGGACTAGTGGCTTTGAAAAAGAAACCACCACAGAGAGCACTAGTGGCTTTGGTCATGCAAGGGCTGAGGTAGAAGGCACCATCTCCATCTGTGAACCAGAAAGCAGACTTTTGACACACACTGGATCTGCTGACACCTTGATTTAGTCTTGCAGCTTTCAGAACTAGGTACAGAGAGTTGCCCTTGTTTATAAGCCACCCAGCTTACAGCATTGTGTTAGAGAGCCCTATGGACAGAAGCACACAATGAGCCAGTAAGCCTGGAGAAGGTCTGGGATTGGAAGGGTTAGCCCCTCCTTTTAGCTGGGGGAATGTTGGAGATTTTTGTGAGCATGCTTTAATCCATACTGGCCTTATAGTCTTCCTGGCTAACACCCAGATTCTGCAGCTGGAGGGCATGTTTAAGGAAAAAGACTTGCCCAAGGTCACACTGGATGGGGGTTGGACTCGAGCCCAAGCTCTGGGCTGCTGCCCAGGAGCCCTTGGCCCATGGCACATAATGATTCTAATAATAGCTGATTGGACACATGCTACATTCAGGCAGTTTGTGCTTATTTAATGAAGTGAGGGTGCATTTTACAAATGAAGAAATAGAGGTACAGAGAGGCAAAGTAACTTATGTAAAGTCACCCAGCTGCTAAAGTAGCCAGGCCAGAATTTAAAATCATTGCTCATTATGGGAAGCTCCTGAGGGCTATGGGTAGCTGAGTGCAAGTGCATATTCAAACAGAGATCATATGAGGTTAAAGCAGTGAAGGAAGGGTTAAGAGTTTGAGGGTGAGAAGGGGAGCCCCCTCCCCGACTCAGGTGCAGTTCTCTTGCTGAGAAGAGTCGTTAGAGCAGAGACCTGAAGATGTAAAGAAATCCTGTGGATGTTGTCAGGAAGGAACCAGGAGGAAGGGATGGAAAGAGCAAAGGGCTTTGAGACCAAGAGTGGCCCAGAGTTTTAGGGAAGTAGGCAGCACAAGGTGAGGTCAGATGGGGGTCATAGATCAACCAGGGTCCTGTTTAGGTTACAAGTACATGAGGGACAGCCATGAGGTTGCTAAGCAAAGGAGAGCCAGGAGCAATCATCTGTGAGTGCAGAGCAGATATGGGAGACAGTACAGCCATTAGAGGGAGCATGGGGCAGTAGAGTGTGGGAGGGCTGACTGTGTGACTGCACAGGGTGGGCAGTGTTAGCTCTAGCACTAGCCTCTGGCTGACCCATAGGACAAGGCCTCCCTGTGAGTCCCCCACGAGACCACACTGTCTAGCCACAGTGTGTTGTCTGCTCACATATGTTGGTCCCTTGCCTGACTCTCAGAGCAGTGTATACAAAAATTCGGTTCAAGTGTGGGCACTAACTAGCCCAGGAACACCCAGGGCCCACTAGGAGTATGGGCTTTCTGGTCTGGAGGTGGGAGAAGCCTGCTGTCTCCTGCACACATCCCACATAGCACACTGGTAGTAAGGTCCCCAGGGTCATGGGCACTTGGTATGTGCTTGGACACATGGTGTGTACCATCTCATCTGCCCCTTGTAGACATCCAGCAGGTGAGATGGGAAGGATTTGGGGAGCCATGCAGGTGGCCATCTAACTAGGAGTCTGTACCAATAGTGGACATGTCCCTCTCCTTGTTTGTCTAGCAGGCCATGCTGGTGAGCAGAGGGAGCTTCCTCTGAGGACTCACAGGATACATGGTCTGAGACCCTGTGCACTAGGGCTGCCTTACTTCAGTAGCTTGGCACCACCCAGATAGAGCCTCGTGTGCTGGCAATGGCAGCTGCCCAAAGTTTTTCACTCAGAAGGACTGTGGAGCAGGAGCAGCTGCATTTCTAGTGAGTCCTCAGGTGATGCTACTATTACGGTTTCCCAGAAGCATTGGCCTAGACCAACTTCAAGGGTAATAATTGGAGAAACGGAGGCCCTAACTAATAGAACCCACTCGAAGTCTAGAACTATTGACTTTTAGACTGCCAGCTATTACCAAGAAAAATCTTTAAATGGTCAGGGAGCCTCATAATGAGGTCTGACCCCAGGACCCTTCCCTGAACAAGACTTGTGGGATTTTCTAAGGCCCTCTGTTGTCAGAGACAAGACAAACTCACCCTTGCAGGAGCCACCTTCCCCCGGAGCCTGAGGCCCCTCTGTCAAGCCGGGTAAGGCTGCTCTCAACCAGGTCTCAGTGGCAGGTATTAGAGCTGAGTCAGGCTCTGGGGTGCCTCCCTCTGGGACATTAACCTCTGCTGGTGCCCTGTGGTGGTGAGGGGCTGAGCTCAGGTAGGTCTGCCTCTGTCTCGGCAAGGTCTCATCCAGCCAGTGGAGGGGACATGGACTGGGCCACTCAGTGTGGCCATGGCACACTAAATACCCTCAACCATGTGGCCATCTCAAGGGAGCACTTAGTTGGGTTTTAAGGTGACTGACTGATCCAGGACTGAAAGGGACTTGGAAGTTTTTCATCAACACCAGTGATTCCTTGAAGAACTAAATGTGAAGTAAAGAGCTAGAGAAAGGCCCCCGGGCAGGCAGCTGGCAGGCACCGGCTCCTTCAGAGTCATCCCGTGAGCTTCCGTACTGCAAGAACTCAGATGCAGAGGTTCTTCCCAGGCTTTGCCTGCAGCCTAGGGGAAAGGCCTTGGACAGATTAGTGTGCACAGGGGACACAGTGTCACAGTACAGTGTCCTTTATAGTATCACCTGCTCTCAGCAGACTGACTGGGCTTGGGGTCCTGTGCCATCACTTCCTAGTCATGCTACCTCGAGCATCACTTCCCCACCTACACACAGGGAATGGTGGCAGTCCCACCTCTCAGAGTGACCTTGTGTAGGAGGAATGAATTTGGGACAGGTGGCTCAGACACTTTGGGACATCAACAGCTTTGAGTTAGAGGTCCATCACTACAGCTTGGTTCTCCTCTCTGGCTATACTTCTGTTCACTCTAGGTAGCTGATGTTACCCTTTAGGTGCACAGATTTTATCATGTCACCTTCTGCTCAGGAACCTGCTTCGGCTTCCTGTTGCTTGCACACTCCATCTGCCCCCACATCTTTCCCACCTTTCTCTGAGCCAGGTTGACACATACAGCATGGCCATTCTCAGCCCTTTCCTACATTTAATAACTGGTGAAGACAGACTCCAGTCCTGCTTAGTACCTCAGGGCCACCATGATACCTGCTCCCCAGCCCTCATATACCCTTTACCACAGCTGGCTGGATGATGAGAGCCCACTGTCTTCAGACGGTTCACCTAAGGAAGGAAGGAAGGAGGGAGGAAGGAAGAAGTGGCCATGTTTCTTCTCCCCACAGTGCCACTTGTAAGGAAGGTTATGAACTGCAGAAATGGTTTCTATAGGAAGGGTCCCACCTACTCCATGCTGAGTGAGCTGTGTGGGACTGGCTCAGGCTAGTTGTTGTACCTGGAGCTCAGCCCAGGTTTCTGGAAAACTGAAGCTAGTATAGGATGTTCCTGTTCTCCTGGTGGTAGTGACTTCTTGTGATTCTTCCAGGAGCCTCTTAGACTCTACCCTAATCCCGAGGCTCAGGGCACTTACCCTGCCTGGGGCCCTGCAGGAGCTTCATACATGGAACTTTCAAGATAGCTGTTGGTTTGGATCTTGCCTCTACCCCTTCTAAAAGCCCATGTATTATAGACTTGCTCACTAGCCTGTAATACTAATGGAAGGTGGTTGAATCTTTAAGAGGTAGAGCCTATGGAAAGAAGTGGGGTCACCAGAGTGTGCCCTTAGTCCCTGGCCTCTATAGGATGCTTCTTTGCTATGTGCTTCCACTACAATGTGCTGAGCTGCCCAGGCCAAAGCAACAAAGCTATCAACCAGGGCTGAATCCTCTGAAATTGAACTATGGTGTCAGGAAGCCTTCTGACAAAGTGAGCCCAGGAAGGGGTGAGGCAGGAGAAGTACAAGTGGCCATCGTCCCTTCTTGAATTCACATGGGCTTCTTATAGGCTCCCGAACTGGCCACCTCAGCCTCGCATTGCAGACCTGCCCTCACCATTAGGGCTCATGTGGCCTAGAAGGGCCCATTCTTCCTCGGTTGCGCCGACTCAGTAAAGTCTCTCTAAGCACCTGGAACCCCTGGGGGAGTCCGAACTCTGCTGGACTCTGGAGGCCAGCAGCCCAGATGATGTCCAGTGTTGTGTGATAAACACCAGGAGGGAAGGCCTTACCCAACCAAGATTGATGATATGGTAGAAGGGACAGAGGGAAAGGTAGCTGGAGAGGGTCAGGTGCCTTAACAGGTGTGTAGCCCAGGAACTCACTGGGGACAGCTGGGGAGCGTGACAGGGCAGAGGCTGAGTCCATGAATACATGTTCATGGAAGGAACTGGGAGCCTGGTTGACCACAGCATTTGTGGCTTGGTAAAGAGCCAGACCTTGTAACCCCAAACCCACAGATGCGACAAAGGCCACTTTCAAAGCAGAACCAGTCTGGTGACCACACTGCTCCCTGCTTCCCAGTAGGCTGATGTGGAGACAGCCTGAGTGCAGAGCCCTTAGCTGTGCCTCTGCTAGGGACTGCTTTGGCAGAGCCTGTTAAGTTTTGTATCCCTTGATCTCCCACTCCCTGCTGTGACTTTAAGCAGGTCTTACCACTGAGCACATTTCTGTCTCTCATCAGACATGGACCTTAGAATGCAAAAAGGTGAGAGAGATAGCTGCACTCTTTCCGCCTTGCAATATGGGAGACTTGGGTTTCAAAGTCCTGACTGACAGGTACTCCCTCACCAGCACCAGGAAGAAGGGACTCTAGGATCATGGGAATTAGAACTCCCTTAGGAAGGACTATTCTGTATCCCACCCCCAAGTCACTCTGGCTCTAGAACAGTGACTCTCAACTTTTCCTAATGCTGTGATCCTTTAATACAGTGTTTCACATTGGGGTGACCCCCAACCATAGAATTATTTTGTTGCTACTGCATAACTGTAGTTTTGCTACTGTTGCAAATTGTAATGTAAATATCTGACTCTGCTCTAGAACCAAGCCACACACATGCCTGGTGTCTGGGTGCAGGGCACCATGCAGTGTGTCCCTCAGGGGTGGCTATGCCTCTCACACAGTGACTGAGGATTCTGTCCCTAGTGACTGCCTACATGGCTTCCCTCTGCCAGTTCCAGAGTAAAAAGACATCTGTGGCAATCAGGGCCAAAGACAGAGCAGGAACCCTGGGAATGATCTGAAGTCTCCTCTTCAGATGCCTCTGGAACCTCTGTATGAGAACTACAAACTTGTGAGGGCAGCCAATCTTCAGGAAGGGAGGATAGACTGAGAATTCAGTCCACATACCTCATCTTCAGCCAGAGGCCTCACACACAGTGCATTGTTTGGTTTACTAATCACTGAAAGTTTCCCCTAGTCACTGACAACAAGCAGCAGGGGCATCATCAGTGAAGTCTTGAATTCCAGAAACTTCTTTTACCTAAGGCATTTTTTTCAGGCACCAATATGAGCCGTACTATGAATTAATGACCTCACCTGCCTGAAAGGGAACACTGGACAGGCCTCAGGTGGTAGCAGGGCCAGGCTGTATCCAACATACAGCCTAGACAATGAGGAGAGGCTGGCCCTGCCTGCAAGCTCATATGGCTGCCCCACACAGGTGAGGTTGCAGCTCAGTGAGGAGCCACAGCCAGTGGAAAAGACTAGCTCTGTAACAAAAACCTTTTCTTTATTCTGGGGCATTGGGGATGGAACCCAAGGCTTTGCATGTACTAAGCATGTTACCTTCCACTGAACAGGTCCTCAGCTCCAAGCTCTGCCATAACCACGTGTCTCAAGGTAGATGGTTGAGCCACAAACCAGAGTCTAACTGATGGGGAGATATGCAGGTACCATCTCCAGGTCCTTCATGTCACAAGAAAGGGCCAGGATACAGAAGCCACATACTCCTCCTGCCGCTTCAGAGGAAATGGTACTCCCATGACAGCACAGCCTGACATGGGTTCCCATTACTCTTTGGTGTCTGTCATCTCACAGGAATCACCCGCCACAAGGAGTCAAGGCCTGGGGATGCAGGGAACTGTTCTTTCCATAGGGCCTTCCTCCCAGGGAACAGCAATGCAAGAGTCACTGTGGCTACGCAAACCAACTTTCTATCACTATGAGGACATGGCTGACACAATCAGTGTCCATCTGTGGCCTGCGCCTGTGGTGTCCCTTCAAGAGGGAACTCTTCTTGCAGCTGTGATGTTGGGGAGGAGCTGTGGCAATGGAAAGACTAGATAAATGTGGTGCACCCCAAATGCTGACATCTTGTTGTTCGATTCTTTCTGCCTTTACTTAACAGCTGCTGCGATTTGTTGAGTAGTTCAGCCTGCAGCTGCTGTCACAGACTTTCACAAGAGACTTGGGAAACACATAGTGCCTGTTCTTTTACTTGCCTGCTGTGTGGCCTAGGGCAAGTCGCTGAACCTAGTGGAGAGGATAACAACGAGAGCCTCCTGATGTGTGTTGGTAGATGTTGGCATAAGGATAGACTGTACATAGGAAACTATGGCTGCACCAGGAAAGCATGAATGAAGTGAGGACGTAGAAGGAATGAGTAGCAGATAGGGTGTAGCTGCCACGAGCACACGAGCACACCCCCCCACCCCCCTCCCACCGGGATTCACATACATGCTTCCATGCACATATTTATGGAAAAATACAGACATGAACCCACTCACTCAGCCAAATGAAGATAGTTGCCTAGGGCACCAAGGTAAGGAAAAGCTTGTGCTTCCTGCTGGGTCTGTAGCCAGTAGACCAGAGGAGGGGAATGGGAAGGGAATGCAAGGGACTGAGTCAGTCTGTAGCCCAAGTGCTGATCACTGATGGAACCAGAGGGCAGTGTGAGGATGGCTGCCGGAGGCCTCTCCTGGAAACTTGTTAGAAATGCACACCTGGGTCCACCCAGGCTTTCTAGAATTGAGTCTGATTTCTGGATGACGACTGGGTAGTGCTGACCTAGATGTTGTCTACTCATGGCCAGGGCTGGTGAGGCTGCTGTCGTGTCTTTAGTTCAGACTCTTGGGGATGTAACATGGTGATGCTGTGAACGAACATCCAGCTGCTGTATTTGAACTGTACTTCTGAGCCCACTAGCTGAAGCCATTGTTAGAGTCAAGGACTATGTTCTCTACATTGTATTTATGGTCAGAAAATGGAGTGTATAAATGGGCAAGTCATATACAAACATCTTTTCTTCTCTCTAAGTCCCAAACCGAGGCACAATTTCACCAAGTTCACTCTGGGGAACAATGAGTTTATTTGGCTTCCTTACAGAGCATAGATAAGGGATTACTTAGAGATTGTGGGTGCTCCCACTCCAAGAAAGGCCACACTGAGAAGTATTTACCCAGCAGGGATGATGATTTCTCCATCATAGATGGAGCCCTCTTCCCTTAGTCTTCCCCATTTTTTATATTCTAGCCCCTCCCTGAGTCCTTGAGGCCACATACAGTTTGGGCAGAATTGCATACAACTGGCAGGCGGGGGCGGGGGGGGGGGGCCCTGGGGGGGCCGCGGTAGTTTGCTACTCAGGTAAGGGTTCAGTGATCCTGCCCACTTCTCCTTCTCTGAGAGAGTCAGTAGTCCACAAGCCCAGCCATGATGGTCTTTAGCAAGTGGGTCCTGGTGATCTGATAAAGATGGTGGTGGTTTGGCTCAGAGGATAGTCCTGTACAACAGCAAGAAAGGGTGACATGAATGTAGCCACTGCTGCAAATGTCCTGAAGCATTCCACAGTGACTCTGCAGGGGTTAGTAAGACAGATAAATAAGACAAGCCCTGCTTGCCATCTACAAGCAGAAGACAGTAAACAGACAACCAGGACAGCTTGCTTCAGGTCATGATGTGTCCCTGTAAAGATAAATGGGGGAAACGAGGTAGGGCGTCATGGCTGGATGGACCACGCTATTGAGAGGAGGACACAGGGAGGGCCTATCTTCTAGGAGGTGGTATCTGAAGTGTAATGTGAATGATGGGAGGGAATCATTTAATTCAAGAGCCAGGAACAGCTCCCAGGTAGGGGGATAGCAGTTTCTAGGGTGCTCAAGTTGAGGTGCCTGGCAGTGGGGGACACGGAGTGGAGTGTATGTGGCTGAAGCAGGCAGCTAGATGTATATAGGACCCCTAAGAAGCTGGGGAAGAGAAAGGGCAGACCTGGGCCTCCTGGCTGTAGGCATTGGAGTAGAATTTGGATTGAGTCCTCAGGGCAAAGTGCTCCAGAATGGATGGAGAGGGACCTGCCTTGGTCTGGGAGCCTGAGGACCTCCAGATCAAGATGACAGGAAGGTTGCTTTAATTCACATCAAGTGAGTGAGGCTGGCACAGAACATTGTCAACTGTATCACTTTTACTACAGCAAACGATGCATAGGAAAGCCAGTGTACCATGGACTTGAAGAGTGTAACAGTAATGACCTTATGTGGAAGATTACGCTTGATTTTTACTTGTTTTTCTTGGGCTTTTCTGCTTGTCACCATACAAGACTGGTGGTGGCTTCAGACTTGAATTCATACTAATCCTGGCACTTGACTGCCGATGACAGAATCTCTTCTTGCCTAGGGGGATTTCTTTGTGGGTGTTAGGACTGAGATGCCAGTACTCGGGACCAAGTTTGGATCTCCCATAGCAGAGAACAGCCCAGCCTGAACAATTTACCCACCTGGCTGTTGCCATGGAATCCCACAGTCTATGACGCACAAGCATGGACCCTGGTGTCAGCAGCTGTGTGAGAAATAGACATTTCTATCTTCTGCCATCCAGTGTCTCTTTCTGTACTACCCTGCATTGCTCATGGTGACCTTCTTGTTTGCGTAGGCATTTATTCAGAGTGGCAGAACCCTCTGCAGACCCCAGCTGTTTTGGAGATGAAGATTTCAATTTGTAGAGGCCCATAAGTCCAGTAAGGCCCAGAAGGACTTGGCTTGCCAGTGCACACCAGCCTGAGCAGTCTTCTGCCAGCACCCGCCTTTCTTTGCTTGCTGAAGCCCTTGGCTACCTGTATAGGAGGTGAAACATGAAGACAACTTGATACCAGCTAGGCTGACCCACCTTCTCTTCCTCTTGTTCTTGTCCTTCCCCTTTCAAATCACTGCTCATCTCCTGGGCTCTCAAACAACACAAACTATAGCATCTGGGACCTCAGTACAGGCACAGTAAATGGACCTTCTTGGCTTTGAAGACCTGTCAGCAAGTGTAAGGGTGACCCCTGTGACCTTATACCTGTTCCCTTCAGTTTAGAAATCTATCCTATTCTGAGTGCTCATCTTCCTTGGAAGGAACCAGAGGGTTCAGGGACACTTTAGATCCTCTGCTGCCTCTTCCCATGCTCATTGATGACAGAACCATAGTCAAGTGCATGCATTCCACATACCACACAGACACAATGCATAGCCCCCTGCACACATTTATACCCATGTAGCCATCAAACACATATATGCACATGAATTGGCATACATGTATACCAATATGTGCATATTAATGTAAAATGAAGATATACCCACACAGGCACACATGCCTACCCCTAAGGTCACATATTAATATCCCTGTGTATAGATGCATGCCCCTATGGGTACGTGTGTGCACACCTGCACATTAATCATAGAGACCTCATCTTCTCAGAGTTTCTACAGCTTTCTGCATCTTGTTTCCAAATTAGCAGCTTCTGCTCTTGAGCTAGCAATTCAATTTGATGGTGTTCAGGGGCATCTTGTGAATGTGAGATGAGGTATGAGCTGTTTTACCACAATTTCCCACACAGACATGTCTTGACTTGCTCCATGCCAGGTCCATGTGTGGCTCAGCTCTTCAAACACTGCAGCCATTCCAGAAGTCTCCAATATTCCTGTAAGCCCCATGGTCAGCCTCAGAGCATCCACAAAGCAGCCTCATGGCTGGGGCACCGTATAGTCTCCATTTTACATGCAGACAGGTGACAAAAAATGCAGCCTCGTTGGCAGCTACTAAGTGCTGAGCATCCGGGTTTTCTCTATATTATATTCTTGAGGGCTAATTGTTGTTTTCCTCTATAATCCATAAGGAAATTAAGGCTTACACAGGTGGGATGACTTTAGAATCCACATGGAAGCCAGTCAGGAGCAGTACTGGGCTCGATCCTAGAGACTGGCAGCTCAGGGCTCTGCTTTGTTACCTGGCATCTCCTGGTCTTGCAGCATCCCAGGTTGCTTGGACTACTGGCTTGAGCTGACCTTGATATAACTCCTCCATAGAGCAAGAAGTCTCTGCCTGTGTGATCCCTGGGGCTGCACAGTGGACATGATGGACATTTATTTACTGAGTGGACAGGCAATAGTGAGAGAGCCTCATGTGAGGCTAAATAGAAGCCACCTTCAGTGTGCTATGAGAGAGCCACTGGAAGGAACCACATGCAAATCATCTGTGGCTGCATAATACAGGACCCCAAAATGATTAAGATAGCAAATGCATGCCATCTCCATGTTTGTTGAATTGCACAGTTGGAGATATCCTAAAAGCAGTGACAAAGAGTTCCCACAAAAGACTTCCCTATGGAGATCAGACTGGTTGTGATTTCAAAGAGAGTGGCCAGATTCCCTGCAGCCATGCAAAACAGTCTCAGGGGGACTCACAAACACGAGGTGGGGTCAGGTTATGGAGGTGTTCTAGTTTTCTTTGTGTTGCTATGATGAAACACTCTGATCAAAAGCACCTTGCGAGAGAAGAGAGTTTATTTTAGCTTACAACTCCCTGGTCACAATCCATCATCAAGGGAAGTCAGAGCAAGAACTGAAGCAGAAACCACGGAAGAATACGGCTTACTGATTTACTCACTGGCTCACACTCGGCTAGTTTTCTTATGTAGTCCAGATCCACCTCCCTAGGGATGGTCCTTCCTGCAATGGGCTGAGACCTTCTACATCATTCATCAATCAAGACAGTTCCTCTCAGACTTTGCCATAGGCCAATCTGACCTGGGCACTTCATCAATTGTGATTTCTTCTTTCCAGTTGACTCTAGGTTGTGTCAAATTGACAATAAAAACTAAGAAGCGCATAGATTCAGACATGGTGACAGCCAAGAATAGCCACCACAGGAGGACATATGGAATTGCTCAGGGTCAGAGTTAGTTTCTGTGTGTGGCACATCTAGGGCCTTTCAGTGTTTCAGCAACAAGCTAAACTACTTAGTCCTTCCCCATGGGGGCCTCCCCAGAGGCCCACAGGACAGGCATGGCTTTGTAAGGCAGCACAACCTAGGAGGAGGTTAGGATTGAGATGTATGCCTGCACACACATGTGTATATGACACACGTTTGTTCTCATTCTCTCCCCCCTCTCCCTCTGTTGTCCCCTACGTACTTTTTCTTCTCTCCTAGCCGTGATCAAACAACAAAGTAAAACACAAAAACTCTTGGTCTCTGCTCCTGGGGATTGCCTTTCCTGTTGCTGTGACTAGATTGTCTTCAGGCTGAGAATGGCTTCGTGGAGTCTTCAGCTCTCCAGTGCTCACTGGGACCTTGTCCCTAGCCCTTTGGGGCCTGGAGACCACTTGGGGTCTTTTGACTATTCCCACATCCCACGACCACCCCCACCCCCTGCCTGTGTAGAGCAGCGTGACCCTTGCTTCGTGCCCTGATACCCACACTGAACTGCCGCATAGGGAGCCTGGTGCCTTTTCAATAGTGCTTAGGTACCCGGAACACCGATTGCTGGGAACCTCAGTTGTTCTACCTGTCTAGGGCTGTGCTTTCTGTGCTTTTGTCAGCTACGCTCAATCACAATCCAAAAGTATTAAATGAACATTCCAGAAAAAAATCATGCTGCTTATTAACAACAACAACAACAAAAACACTTGTCCTTTAGAAATATTTATTTTTATTTGTGTGTGTGTGTTGGGGGTACCCACATAGGCCAGAAGAGGGCATTGATCCCCTGAAGTTGGAGTTACAGGAGGTTATGAGCCACTTGATATGGATGCTTGGAACTGGACTTGCGTCCTCTGGAAGAGTAGCAAGTGCTCTTACTCACTTAGCCTTCCCTTCAGCCCTCATGCTGTGTTTATAATTACACACTAATCAGTGCGATAAATCTTATACCCTTCTGCTCCATCTTTCCTAGGATGTGTCCAGTGTATCCATGCTGTATATGTTACCCCTTGTTAGTCATTCATTGGCTGTCCCAATGATCAGTTCTATGTCGATATCACAGTGCTGGTACTCAAGTGACCCTCGTTTAATGAGCAGTGATCTCAAAACGAGAGTAAGTGACAGTGGCAACTGAGATGTACCAAGGAGCAGCTGTTAAGTACTTGCTCAGAGTGCAAAGGTGAAAAGTTCTTGACCTACTAAGGAAAATCGTAGCTGAGGTATGGTAAGAGTGAATCATCTGTCTGCAGTCATGGAACGGAAAAAAGAAATCGGCGTGTTTGCTGTCATACTTCAAACTTAAGAATTTGTGGCCGTGATGCCTGAGTGCTCCATAAAGAAGAAAAAGGCACTAAATTACAGCAAGCGTCAGACTTTTCATCCCCATGACAAGTGTCTGAAGCCAATAGTTTAAAGGAAGGGAAATTTATTCTTGTTCTTGGTTTTAGAGGGTTCCAGCCACGGAGAGCTGGCTGCCTTGTTCTAGACTGTGGTGAGGCAGAACATTGTGGCTGAAGGGTGTGGAGGAACAAAGCTGCTCACATCATGATGGCCAGGAAGCCAAGAAGAGTAACGGGCCAGGGCCAGGGCTCCCACACACCCTTCAAAAACACAGCCCTAACAACCCACTTCCTCCAACCACGCCCCCTCTTCTGCAGCCACAGCACCTCCCACACTTGAATCCATCAGTGGATCCATCAAACCATAGATCAGGTCAGAGCTTTCAGGATCTAATCGCTTCTGGAGATACCCTCACAGACACCCTTGGGTGTGTTTTAGTAATTTTGTAGTCAAGACTAACCATCACATAGGGGTTGGTACCAGCTGTGGTTTCAGCCATCTTCTGGGGCCTCAGTCCATATCCACCACAGATAAATGGGACACTGTACCTGTTCTCCCTCTTATGGTTACTGTATAGTTCATGGAGGAGGCTGAGACTGGTCAGAAAGGCCTGTTTCTGGGGAAGCTGTCTTGGTCCTGTGTGTGCTGAAGAGTTAGCTACAGGCCTTGGGCAGAAAGATAAGCTTTCTGATTAAGTACCTTTTTATTTCTCTTTGCTTTCTGGTGATAAAATCTAGATTGGAGCATCCAGATACATAATTCCTGAATGTGTGTTGTGGTGTTTTCTCCTTGCTCCAGGAAGCCTACCTAGGGCTTCAGTCATTAGCTGTAGGGGATTTAACCCCAAATCACCTTCTTAGAGTGGAGAAAGAAGGTAGTCCTGTTGGCACCTTGTGCTTTTAATTCTGTGTGAGACTTGTGCAATAGAATCTAATGTCCAGCTTCTGGACATTTAGTTTTGTCTGTTCTGAGAAGTGGCTGTCATTGATTTCTGGATTCTTGAAAGTCGAGATGGCAATGGGAATCACTCCGAGGACTCCTTCGGGGGATCCAGGGGGGCCTTCAGCCCCTTCCTTACTCATTCATTTACCTAGTTTCTGGTATGCTCCCTGTACAGCATTTCTGAGCAACAAGCCCTTCTTCTGAGTTTGCCACCAACTCCTAGGATGACATGAGTCCAAGCAATAAAGAGAATGAAGCCCCAAGAGTCCTGGGAGGGGTGGCTTGCAAGGTGGCCTTGAGTGAAATGAACAGTCAAGCCATGCTGGGGCTGGGCCTGCTAGCAATCTGCTGGGAACGGGTCTTAGGAATAGCTGAGGAGTCTGTGTGTCCCTGTCCCTTGAGTGGAAGATGTGGTATCTAAGTGTGTGTTCTTTTCATTGCAGGTCTGAAGAAGAAAGCTCCCGTAGCATCAGGTATGTGTTTCATCTACTTTTTCTCTGTGTCTGTCTCGGGAGTGGCCCTCAGAAACCATGTGCTTTGACTTTTTCCCTGTGGGTTTCTCTGCCTCCCTGACCCCTGCTCTGGCCCTGGCCTGCTGTCTCAGGGGCCCTGGCATGTTGTGTAGAAGCATACAAACCTGTGTTTATGGTGTAGACGTTTTCTGGTTTAGAGTAAGTTCAGGTTACCTGTGTTGGTTGTTTCTCCTTGATAAGGCTGCTAGTGTCCTACTGTGCTTAAGCTGTGACTGGTTTGGGCTGTCACTGCTGGGGCTGGGATGGGTACAATGTGATAAATCTTTAAGATGTTTGGGGTGGGATAGACTCTCACCTCTTGACTGCCACATGGGTGCGTCTCCATGGGGCAGGGAACACAGGGAGTTTTTTTTGTCCCTTCCTGCCCTACCTAATGAGTCTGTGGATGAACTTGGTGTACTGCCTGCGGTGGGAACAGTGACTGGGCCAAAGGGAGGGGCAAAGGTGAGCAGGAGCTCTGCATGTCAGTGCCTCTGCCTCTGTCACAGGGACCATCATAATAGGAGGAAGAGGCAAAGAGGCAGCTTAAGAGCCTGTGGGCTCTGAACTCTGATGGACTTCTAGGTGTCTGGGTAATGGCTAAGATGGCTGGTGTGTAGTTCAAGGTCCAGCTTGGTGGATCTGGGGTGTCAGTGTTGGAGGTTCTCCAGGCACCCTGACGATGGGACATGGAGGGTAGAGTGACTGCATCTCCCGGGAAGATGGGCAACAGCTAGGAAGAAAGTCGGCATGGAACGAAAGGTTAGAGCTGCTGAGCCATCCATCAGGAAGCGGAGGTATACTGAGAAGAGCCAAAGGGAGAGTCCTAGAAGGGCTGTGTGCAGTAGTGAGGGGATTGTCTTGGGGCAGACAGCACTATATCCAGGCTGGCAGCAGAGGGAGTTGGCATCAAAGAGGAGTGTTAGCCTAGGTGACCAAGACTGGCCAGGAGATGGAAGGAGGGATCAGATGGGTGGCTAGAGCCACTTGATGGGACAGCCAGTGAAGCAGCTGAAGTGGGCCTATTGTGAGAAGAACAAGGAAGCTCTTGTGCTGAGGGGAGAAAAGTTCAGGAGTGAGTGGTTAAGGAGATGGCAGGTGAGGGAACCCATGCATCCGTATCTCTTTCCACAAGCAAGAGTGGGTGTGAGACCACAAAAGAGGCGGGAAGAAATAAAGACGCTAGTAAGAGACCTCTTCCGCAGCTAGGAGCAGGGGCCTCCTTGGCGCGTATATAGCAGTCCTCTTGCATGAACTGTATTCTATACTATTCATTCAAACAATTGGCTAAAAATAAAGAACAGTCTGAGGAGGAAGGAGCCCAGTAAGAGTGCTTTTTTTACTTTGGAGTTGGGACTGATTGATGTCTGGGGTGTGGGCTTTTCCTGTGGACTATAAGCAGGCTGCATACTGCCTGCTCCGGGTGCCTGTAGCTTATGGCAGATGCAACGGATGCTAAGAACGAACTGTCTTTGCTCAGAGTGAAGGTCACACACACCCCAAGCCAGGACACCTTACCCTGTCTAGGGCCCTACTTAGTGGGGGTACTCTTCCTGAATTCCTGTGATGCAAGCTGCAGCCTTCTGGCAGATTCTCTGAGCCTCTTTAACAGGGAGCTGTTTTGGGCATGAGCGTATTTGGGAATTCATGTGCACCACTTTTCCCCAGGCAAAAACGTTGCAAGATCAGATGTATTCATTTTCCACAAATGAAATGACTCATTTTTTTCTGAACAATTTTGCAAACGCAGGACTTTGGTCATTGTTCCTGGGACCATGTGTCTACTTATGATTCCATTTAGAGAGAGCTCTGGAGGCCCTGAATTTGAATCCTCTAATGATATTTTATTGGAGGGAGGGTGGCTTGGGAGAAAAGATGGTTGTAGAATTTGGATTCTAGAGGAATGGAGAGATGCAGGCAGGCTGGGAAAGAAGGCCGAGGCTGTTTGAAATGCAAACACTTTCCACAGGTCAATTTTGTACCTTTTCTTTTACTGGCTGCTTGTCAAACCCTTGAGATGAACTTTGCTGTCAAAATGCTCGGTAAGAGAACTAAATAACATTCAATGAGGGATGTGCCTCATCTGCACAGCCCACCTACCTTATTGCACAGCTCACCCCACCCTTCAGACATCTGTGATTGCTCTGTTCTCTCAGTTCAAGGAAGTTGAGAGCAATGAATGCCACCACATAACTTGTCTCAAATACTGCAGCCTTCTAGTGCAGGACCTGCATGTCTCACTGCAAAGCCCTTGCACAGCAGTGGGGCCCATTGTGCTTGTTGGAAATTCAGACTCCCAAGGCCATTGGGTGCCTAATGGGACCCAGAAATTTGTATTAACAAAGCCCTGCATAATTCTGAGAGGAGCCTCTTGAGGGGATGACTGCATCATTCCAACACAGGCACTGTCCAAGGTTGAACACGTGCCCACTTCATAAGCATGAGCTCATGGATGTGTGGAAATTTTGCTTCTGACAGTTAGGAATAAGGTGGTTCCATGCAGCTTGTCCCTCTTCTTTAGGCCTCTGAACTGTGACATGTTTTCCAAAGGCAGCATCAAGCAACTCGAGGTTGGGAGCAGGGGTTGGAGGATTGCTTAGCTGGGGAATGAGTGGGCTTTGCATTAGTGAAAGCAATTAGACAAAACAGATCTGGTTTTGGTGAACATGTGTCTTGCTCTATCCATAGACAAGATCCTTTTAAATTATCTAGGCCCTTTTCTTCACCTCCAAACCTGTGTGTGTGTGTGTGTGTGTGTGTGTGTGTGTGTGTGTGTGTGTGTGTGTATTTCATTTTTCTCATGAGAACTGCTAAACAGTTCATGAGTGTTTGCCATGACAGGTTAAAAGAACTATGCTTTTGGCTTTGGAGATCAGAGAGAGGCAGAGGATTTTCCTGAAGCCTTGCTAAATGAAGGCTGAGCCAGTCTGGGCTTTGGGATGAATGTTAGTCAGTTTCCATTGCTGTGACAAAATACCTGAGAAGAATAATTCAGAAGTAGGAAAGATTTGATTTGGTTTGTGGTTTTAAAACCTGTAATTTGTGGTATATGACCTCATCCCTTTGGGCCTCTGACAAAACAGAACATTACGATAGTGCATGTGGTGGTGCTGGAGTGACCTACTTCCTTCAACTAGACCCCACCTCCTAAAGTTTCTACCACCTCTCAGTAGCCCATTAACTTATGAATCCATAAATGGATTAATCTGATGATGAGGTCACAGCCCTTATGATCTAATCACCTTCTGTCTGAGGTAGGGTTTTTATTGCTGTGATGAAACACCATGACCAAATGCAAGTTGGGGAGGAAATGGTTCATTTGGCTTATACTTCCATATCACTGTTCATCATCAAAGGAAGTCATGATAGGAACTCAAACAGGACAGGAACCTGGAGGCAGGAGCTGATGCAGAGGTCATGGAGGGGTGCTGCTTACTGGCTTGTCCCACATGACTTGCTCAGCCTGCTTTGTTATAGAACCCAGGACCACCTACCCAGGGATGGAACCACCCACAATGGGCTGGGCCTTCCCTCATCAATCACTAATTAAGAAAATACTCTACAGACTTGCCTACAGCCTAGTCTTATGGAGGCATTTTCTTAATTGAGATTTCCTCCTCTCAAATGAACTTGTATCAAGTTGACATAAAACTATCCATCACACCTTCCAAAAGCTCCATCTCTGAACCCTGACAGCTTTGTTGGGACCAAACCAGGAACACATAAGCTTTCAGATAGAAACTATAATGTGGTATGCACAGACATGGCTTAGCATTGTGGAATCAGTACAGGCACTGGGGTCAGACAATTCTGAATTTAAATCTGTTCTTCTCTTAACTTCTTTGTTAGCTTGGGTCTGACACTGAACAAATCTCAGTGTTCACACTCATTAAGAAGTCTTTATTGAGCACATACTGTGTGCATGCCTTATTCTCACCAAGGCCATGGAAACCAATGGGTGTGTGTGCTTCATAAGGGCATGGGAGCAAGGATTTTATTCTCAAAGTCAGTGGACCAATTAAGGCACACAAAAATATGTGGGGATGTGGAAAGCAGACAGTATATGTCACATTTAGTGACTGTGATACTTTCTCCTTTTCTCCTTTCCCTACTAGTCTTTGCTGGCTCAACTCTTTGAATGTCCAAGCAGTTTCTGAGGGAGCCCATGTTGTCTTGAACAACTTGGAAAGTTTCCATTTGTCTATCCACCATGCATTCTACTCCCATACCAGAGTTCTGATTGAAGTTCTGGGGAAATTATTGATTTCAGAGCTTTTTACTTTCTGTCTTCCAGATTCTCAGTACCATATCCTGAGCAATTTTCTCAGGATAGCCTTCCAGTTCAATAATGCTTCTTTGAATTATATCAAGAGTGCTGTAAAGCCAGAGCATTGTGGATCTCCAACTGTGTTGTGTGACTTTTCCTGGGAGACATGAAAAACAAAACAACAAACAAAACATCTATTCATTCCAGAGAGAGCACCAATGACAGCCCAAACAAATTTCCATCTAAATCTATTCTAGGAAACCATTGAGTTTACTAGTTTTACCTACAGGGTGATGCTTGGGCCCCTTAATCACTCCAGGGTGGATGACAGTTCATGAAAGCTGTATCCCTGGAACTCCCTGTACAGTTTGCCCGCAGCTGTACTGAGTAGTCCCTAATAGTTTATTTACATCCTGTATATTTTTAGGAGAACCTCATGAGTGGGACTTGTGTGTCTTGTAACTTTCTGAGCTTCTCAAGTCTAAGATTTCTGTACTTCCTGAGCTTTATGAGTTTTGTTGGCTTCCTTTAGTCTTCTGAGCTTTTCTTCTCACTCCAGGAGGGAATGTTTCAACTAGTAAGAAATAGCTACAGGACACCAACACTGATATACAACACAGTGTATATATGTGTTCTGCTTGATTCTGGAGGCACCATTGGCCCATTCCTTACACAAGTAGAAACATTACAGGAATTAGATTCAAGTCAAATTCAAAGTAGGCAAAAAGCTACCTATGTGTTAAGAATTAGCTGGTGCCTGCTTAGGAGATGGTCCAGAGAGACTGGGGGAGTGGGAAGACTACTGATGGACTCTGGGGATTTGACTGGGTGACTAAGGTTGCCTACGAAGCCCATCTCTGAATTCTTGTGGTTCTCATTTTGAGTACATACTTAGAAGATGATGACTCCGTGACCCAGGATCAGAGAGTGAGCACATGAGGACTCTGGAACCATGTGTGAGAGCACATGGGCTGCAATTGCCCATAAGGAAGGGCTCCTTTTCCCTGACCCTCAGTTTCCCCCACTTCACACAGAAAAAGTCTTTTGTCTTTCCGTTGGTTCTTGCTCCACCTCTCTGGTCATTATACTTCTGGCCTTCCTGCTCTGAACTCACAGATGCCCAGGCCCTCTGTCCTTGTCATTCCCTTTGCCTAGGACATGTTTCCTGAGATCCTGTTCAGGCTGGATGTTCTTTGGTAGGCAGTTCTTCTAAACAAACAGCAAATACTTCTTTCTATTCATTCTGCCTGTCTTTTGTTTTTGCTTTAGATTTATTTTTTAATTATGTGTGTGTTTGTGAGTGGAGATGTGCACATGTGCAGGTGCCTACAGAGACCAGAGACATTGGATCTCCCTGGAGCTGGAGTTATAGGTGGTTGTGGGTTCTGCGAGCCAAACCTGGGTGCTCTTTACCACTGAGCCATCTCTCCAGCACATACCCATCTTTTGAGTAGAGTGTCAAATCTGTTTCAACTTAAATCAATTCCTGATAAGTAAGGACTTCTGCCATTCATTCCTTGTTTTCTATGTCTTTACTCCCTTTTTCCAGCTTATTTCCTTTGTTCAGCTTATTTTTGTAGTAAAACATTCAATTCCTACCCTTTTCATCTTAGGTGTGTTGTATAGCTGTTTCTTTGTCGTTCCCACAAGGATATACTTAACATTCAGTGTTCACCACTCTGCAGTATAGATTCAATAACATGAACACTGCACTTGTACACCTCCATCCTTCTCTCTCACTTAACAAGTAAATATCAGTCTCCAAGATCCACTGATGTGAAAGCTTCCATGGTCTGTCGTCGTCGTCGTCGTCGTCGTCATCATCATAGTTGAAAGGGTCCTTGAGGCCAAAGGGGAGATGACCGCTGCAGGATATACCAAGCTGTGATTGGTCTGTTTTCTGCTTTGCCTCCAGAAGGAGGCAGAGGATTATAAACCATGTATGTAAGAGCAAGGCCAGGCTGAATTTTAGCCCATACAGTGGGACTTGTGGCTACCTTTCTTGTTTGCTAGATTGGGACTTTGGTTTTTATTTTTAGTTCTTTTTTTTTTTCCTTCTAGCTTTTGATTTGTTTATTGCTTTTACTTTTTTTTTTTAAATTTAGTTAACCTTAGTAGTATGGCTAGTAATGATGTAGTAGTGAGTGTTGATGAAGCACACAGGTCAGGGAGGCCACACAAGTTTACAGGCTACACACCTGCAGGAGGAGGCTTCTGGAGGGTCTACAGGCAGATTATGAATAGTTATGCTGTAGTTCTGAAGTCCAGCAACATCATCTTGGATGTTGGAGGTAATGCCAAGGCCAGTGACTTTGGCCTGGATACCAAGTGTATAGCCAGGTATAAGCTGCTCTGGTCCTGAGGAACATATCTACAAGTCCTCCATTTTACCTCATAGTTACAGAGTTTAGCCAATTTAAAGGGACCATCAACAAGTCCTCAGTACAGAGTATAACACTACAAGTCACTTTTCTGCACCATCAATTTTTAATCTTGGGCCCCAGGCAGAGGCCCACATGGTCACAGCACGTCATGGACACTAGAGCTCAGGTATTTACCCAGTCACTCTAGCAAGATTCTCTCCAGCCACCCCAAACCCATAATCATGGTTGTAGTGACTGACTTGGTTATGCCTCTTGGAGGATCCAGGAACCTCTACAAAACAGGAAATTGGATGAAGCAATAGCCATATACCTCATGCATGACACACAGGGAATAACTAGACTAGTTGAGTGAGGTGAAGGGGGTGGCCAGGAGGACTGCCACGAATGTTCTAAGAAGATGCCATTGCCTTCTAGCCTGAAATTAAGACCCCAGACTGGGGAGCAAAGTAGCTTCAGTAAGAGCCAAGACAACAGAACCAAGGTGGCAGGTGGTCAGCTGCTCTTCTGCATTGTAGCTACGCTCTTTAAAAAGTTTTTTTTTTAAACTTTTTATTCAGTCTTTGTGTCTTCCACTTCATGCCTCTTGATCCCATTTATTTTCCCATCCCTTCATATCCACCCTCTGCCCTTGCAACCCCCACAAATAAAATAAAATTTAAGAGAAAAAAAGGGGGGGGGAGGAAAAACCTCATCGTGGAAACTATAGTGTAATACAGTGAGTTGTACAGTAAACCCCTTTATCTATATATCTTTACTTGCATGTGTTCATTGCAAAGAGCCATTGGTCTAGTTTGAGGGCTCTGGTTTCTGTTACACTATTGATGCTGGGCCCTTACTGAGTCTCCTCCTAGATACCCTATTGTTGCCCTGTATCATGGAGATCCTTCAGTTTTGAGTCTGCAGAACTGGCCCCTTCATATGCTCCTGCATATCATAGATGAGGTGGGTGTTGGGGTGGGTCAACTCATAACCCTGGTTCTGGGCCTGGGTAGTTGCAGGGTTGATCAGTCCGCCAACTCTCCCCTGTCCTCACCACCAGGGTGAGCTCTCCAGCATTGCCCCACTAGTTCACTCCTTGTAGCAGTGAGCAAGGGGCAGGTTCTCCTGCCTTCATGCCCTCCTGGACCATCAGGGCCAGCTCTACTGTGTTGCCCAGGCAAGGTGCAGGGGTAACTCTCCCAAGTGTTGCAGCTGGTGAGGGGCAGGGACAGCTCTCCTGCTCTTATGACCTCAGGTGGGGAGGGGGGCGCATCTCTCCCCCACTCACACCACCATATGGCAGATGAGGGGCAGGGCCAGATCTCCCACACTCATGTTCTCAGGACAAGTTCACCCATACCCCTCCCTCTCAGTAGGGTCAGCTCTGCTGTGCTGCCCAGGCAAGGTGCAGAGCCCACTTTCCTGAGTGCTGCAGCTAGTAAGGGGGGAGGGTCAGGTCCCTTGTCCACAATAGGTGGCAGAGGCTGGGGGTGGGGAGAGCATCTTTCCCTGCCTTTACTACCATATGACAGGGTGGTGTTGCCAGATATCCCACTCTCACACCCTCAGGGGCAGCTCACCTGCACCTCCACCAACAGGGGCAGCTCCGCTGTGCTGCCTAGAGGGGTGCAGTGCCTGCTTTCCCGGGCGTTGCAGCTGGTAAAGGGGAGGGTCAGCTCCTTCCCCTGCTGGTGGATGGAGTGGGAGGGGCGAAGGCATCTTTCCCTTACTCACACCACCACGAGGGAGGTGGTAACAGCTGTAGCTGGAGTTTTCCTGTGTCCACCTGGCTCCTGCAGCCTCTCAGACCCAAGTAAACACACAGAGACTTATATTACTTATAAACTGTATGGCCGTGGGAGGCTTCTTGCTATCTAGTTCTTATATCTTAAATTAACCCATTTCTATTAATCTATAAGTTGCCACATAGCTTGTGACTTACTGGTACTTTTACATCTTGCTTCCTCTGTGTCTGGCTAGCGACTCTTGACCCCACCTTCCTGTTCCCAGAATCCTCCTCTCTGCTTGTCCCGCCTATACTATACTTCCTGCCTGGCTATTGGCCAATCAGCGTTTTGTTTATCAACCAAATCAGAGCAACACACAGCATACAGAGCGATATCCACAGCAACCAGCTATACTCCTCTCGTGCCCTCAGGGCTGGCTCACCCCTACCCCTACCCCTGCCTACAGGGTCAGTTCTACTGTGTTGCCTAGGAGAGGCACAGGGCCTGTTCTCCTGAGAGCTACAGCTGGTGAGGTGTTGTTAAGGTCTTCTTTTGGAGGGGGTTTGTTTGTTTGTTTGTTTTATTTTGTTTTTGAGGCAGAGTTTCTCTGTGTAGTTCTGGCTCTTGGAACTCAATCTGTAGATCAAGCTGGCCTTAAACTCAGAGATTTGCTTGCCTCTGCCTCCCGGGTGCTGTCTTTAAGCTCATTTTCCCCCCAAGACAGGGTTTCTCTATGTAAAAGCTCTGACTGTCCTGGAACTTGCTTTGTAGACCAGGCTGGCCTTGAACTCACAAAGATCCACCTGCCTCTGACTCCTGAGTGCTAGGATTACAGTTGTGTACCACCACCACCAGGCTTAAGGTCATTTTTGATCAGCAGTCATGTGTAGCACGAATTGTTAGATGGTCTTATTAATAAAATCAAACCCAAAGCCAGGTATTGGGGTGAATGCTGGAAGATCAGAGAACCAGAACAAGCCACAGACACCTCACCTTGTCAGTTCCTCTGCTGATCCTGTTTCCTCAGACTGGAAGCCTCTGAGTCCTCATCCAAATGGATCTCAGCTGAACTGCTGCTCAAAAGCCTAAAAGCTTAACCAGCTGTAGTTTCTGGACCTCACACCTTATATACCTTTCTGCTTTCTGCCATCACTTCTTGGGATTAAAGGCTCACTTCCTGGGGTTAAAGGCGTGAGTCACCATGCCTGGCTGTTTCCAGTGTGGCTTTGAACTCACAGAGATCCAGATGGATCTGTGCCTCTGGAATGCTAGGATTAAAGGCGTGTGCTACCACTGCCTAACCTCTATGTTTAATATTATGGCTGTTCGTGTTCTCTGACCCCCAGATAGGTTTATTGGGGTGCATAATATACCAACCACAGTCATTTGAATGATTTATGGGACACACATGTTGTATAGATATAGACATACTGTGGGATGGCTATCATGCAACGTGTTTATCGCCTCAGAAAGAAATCCTGCCTTATCTCACTTACACTAAACCTAAGGAAGCTGAACTAGAAGTGAACAGCAGAAGATAGTGGCCAGAGGCTGAGGGAGGAGACCTAGAGAGGGAGGGAATTAATGAAAGGGCACAGAGTTTCAGATAGGAGGAATCAGCTTGCAAAGCTGTGGCACTGCAGGGTGACCACGGTAGGAGTAATGTCCTGCACGTATCAAAGTCACTTGAGAAAATCTACTCTATATGCCCCCTGAATTTTAAGTTGCAGAACAGAAAATGCTGAGTTCCCAAGATCCTGGCATCATAGTGTTGGGAATCAGCAGGCATAGACTCAAACAGCCACAGGACAAACCAGGCAGGAAGTCCAGGCTTCTGTGCATCTGGCATGCCTGGACCAGAGGTTTCCATCTAGTGCAGGAAAAAGTGTGCAGATAGTAGGATTCCAGTCATGAGGGTATCTGCACAGTGCCCAGCCTTTCAGAGCCTCCCGTGCCAAGAGTGCAAGCTCAAAGGCCCCTGAGGTGAGGTCTGTTGGAGATGAGAAGTCATAGAACTGGGGATAGTGATGGTGGTCCTTGATGAATTCCGTTTCTTATAATAATGAAGCTGTTGCTCCTGAAAGGTGATTAAAGTTATTCTCATCCTCAGGCCACACTTCACTACAGCAGCCGGCCCTGCTGTGGTCAGCAGCTAGCACTGTAGTACTGTGGAACTCCTAGAAGACTGAAGGAAAGGTGACTCTAGAGACTTACAAAGGAACGCGGGCCCTACTGGAGCAGCTGGCCCAGTGCCGACTTGGGTGAGGGAATAAAAAGGACCAGAGACAGTTAGGTTTCTGACCTGAAGAATGGGGAGGGCATCATGCTTTTCACTACGAAGGTGGGAAAGGCAGGCATGCCTGAGAACGCGGAAATCTGTTCAGACTTAAAGAATGCCTCATTGCCAGTCAGTAGATGGCTCCCACTTCTAATGCCAGGGCTCAGAAGACAGAGGCAACAGGATTAGGAGTTCAAGGCTGGTCTGGAAAAGGGCCAGCTGTTTTTCCTTGACCTCCAAACTCCCGCTGTGATATTTCTTGGAGGGCTCCTGCTTTGGTCTGCTAATTCCTATGCATAGAGCATTGATAACAATGTGATTTGAGGCCATTTAAGTAATACTGAAGTGAATACTTGGGACACAGTGACTGTTACCATCTCTGAGAGGCTGGTCTCCTGGAAGGGCTGCATATAGTGCGGTTTCTGAATATCTATGGGCCTCAGCAAAGTTGCACTAGTTGTATGCATCTACAAGGCATGCAGATGAGCTGGGCCCATTTCATCCTCTCTCCCTACACTGTGGACACTGCTCTGACTCCTTGCTAGCAAGATATACAGGCAATACTATTTGTGCCCAAATTGGACAGCATCTGTGGGGCCTGCCTGGTGAGGAACAGAGATGGGATATTCTTACCTCAATGAGGTTTCACTGTATCTAGAAAATGTATGATTTTCTTTTTGATTTTACAAGGGCTTGCAGATAACAGTTTGTCTTGAATCTCAACGGATACTTTGGACTCTTCTCACAGCATCATCTTGGGGGTGAGTATAGGCATTGAGGCTGCCTGTACCTCTACATGTTCTCCCATGGAGTAGTGTCCCTGGCCCCCCTATGCCTGTTCTGAACTCTGCCCTCATTCTTACATTTCTCTAACCTGCCACTGTCTCCCACCGGAGAGCCCCAGGGCTGGTGTAGATTCCCATCAGCCCTGTGCCAGCATGATTTAGTAATCAGTACCTGCTGACCTATGGTTTTCAAGTGATCAGGAAGGATGGAGCATGTACATAATTCACCAGGAGGACAGACTCTCACACGATGGGATCTCTGGAAGGGGCCAGTTAGGAGTGGCAAAGGACACCTGGTGATTCTCCTTAGCAGTCTCCATTTCTCCCTTAGACCACTGCACTTGCCAGCTTTCTGTGGCTGTGAGACAAATGCCTGGGGTGGGAAACCTAAAAGGAAGGATTTAATGCGGCTCTCAGAGGTCTACTCAAAGATCACCAGGGCCTGTTGCTTTGAGCCTGTGGCAGCCTGGAATATCATGGTGGGAGTGTGTGATGGAGTAGAAGGCTCATCTCTTGGGAGGCAGAGAGGAAAATCAGGAGCTAGGGTCCAATGCCTACTCCAAGGGCAGCTCTGTTATTTGTCTTCTACTAGGCCCTGCCTTCTTGAGTGTCCACCCATCCCAGTAGCACCTCAGGCTCACAACCCAGCTTTTAACACATGGTCTTTGAAGAACACTTCAGATCTAACCATTGAAAGCCCCCTCCCCCGCAGCTGGCTTGGAGCTGGAAAGATGGACGGCAAAGACTGCCTACCCTCCTCCTCTGAGCCAAGTTGTGGTGGGAAAAAAACTTAGCCTCCATGGGCAATGTGTATTACTTCTGGTCTTCCTTTGGAGAAAGGTAGTTCCCACCTTCCCTTTGTCTGTTTAGCCATTGGAGAGAGGTGGGGCTCAGATGTGGCCATCTGGTAGGAGTGAGGGCAGCTGCTGATTGACAGGGCCATGAAGCAGAGGAATTTTCTGGCACAGCCTGGAAGGAACTGTCTGCCCCAGTTAGACATTGGGGAAGTCCATTCATTGCTCTGTTCTCATCCTGGTTATCCCGGAAGGCTTGTTGGGGACTTTTTTTTTTGTCCTTCCCTTGGGATGGGCTGCTCTGTAGACTGTACTGCCCATGTTCAGTTCTTTTTTCCCTGGGGTGATGACAGTGGAACCCGGATACTTTCCTAGCCTCATCCTGGCTCTCTGCAGAAGGCTCACGGGTGAAAGTTAGTGTCTCCAACATAGGGCATCCAGCATCTTCTGGGGCAGTGGCTGCTCCCTCCTCCCACACTGCACCCCAGGCTCCCCCAGAGATGGAGCTTGTTTTGAAATAATCCACACTGCTTCTTTTCCAGCTAACACCTGCAGTTCCTAATTAAATAACCGGGGGGACAGGCTGCAGTATCGTAGCATAACTGGATTATCGCTTGAGAGAAGCCTCTGGAACTGACGTGCTCCCTGCTAAGCTGACAAGTTGAAACACTTAATTAGAAAACTGACTGTGCTCTGTTTAGGGACAGACTCAGAGGTAGTGCTCAGCCAGACCAGTCTGAGCTGCCCTCTATGGACATGGTGTTCCTGACCTCCAAGTGGTTCCATCTTCCCTTGCTGGCCCTTCAACCCAGCATGTAGGTGCTTAGGAATAGGGCTGGTTGAATGTACTGGGGGAAATCTCTAGTCTTAGTGGCATAGGAAATGTGTTGTGCCATGGAAAATGGGTGACAGCGTACTGTCCATTGGCTCCTTGTCCGTTCACTCCCCAGTGTCTGCAGTGTCGGCTTGGCAGTGTGGTGTATGGTTGGTGGAGTGTAAGCATGGCACAGGGAAGGGGCCTGGAGAGCAGTTTTCTACCCACAGTTCCAGGAAGGGCCAGTACATCCTCATAGGACCTCACAGATCACCAGAGTCTGTAACAGGGTTCAAGGGAATGATGTACTTGGTACAAGAGCTGTCACTGTGCCCTGGAGGAAGGAATGGTGAAGGGGATCAGACTGGGGACAGGCTAGTTCGAGTGACTTCTCTGAGCTCTGTAGTATGGGCTGTTTCTGGAGGATGGGACAAGGAGAGAGTGGCCCTCATGTGGCAAAGGTAGGGACTGGATAGATTGGAAAGTGCACCTCCAAGAGGATTCTTCTTAAGAGAGATAGGTAGATGATAAGAGAGTCAGGAGGCCAAGGCCAGGGAATTCCCATCACCAGCTTCTTCACAATAAGCAGTGTCTGGCATGGACACAGGATGGAAACCAGAAACATATGTGAGGACATGCCTCCAATGTCACCTCAGAGGAGGCTCCCTTGCCTACTCTATAAACAGAGCTAGCCTCCCACACTGTCCCTCTTCATCCCCCACTTCCCAGACCATATTCAGTCCCATGCCCTTGTGCTTAGCACCTACCCATGGCTCTGTATCACCAGAGCAAGTCCTCTCTCTTTTCCTGACATTATGTGGTCCGACCTCCCTCACGTCTCTCTTAACATTGGCATGCTTGCTCTGGCCCATTCAGCTCTATTCCTGTCCTCCTGTTTTTGGAGTTGTTTACTCTGTGGCATTGGCCCCTGAGCACTTGACCTGTGTCTTAGTTACTTTTCTATTGCTATGATAAAACATCATAACCAAGGCAACTTATAGAATTTATTTGGTGCTTACAGTTTTAGAGGATTAGAGTCTATGACTAAGAGTATGGCAGCAGGCAGTGTCAGAGAGAGAGAGAGAGAGAGAGAGAGAGAGAGAGAGAGAGAGAGAGAGAGAGAATGAGAGAGAGAGAGAGAGAGAGACTGGGAATGGCATAAGTCTTTTGAAACTTCTTATTTCTCCCTGCGCCATGACGCACCTCCTTCAATACGGCCACATTTCCTAATCCTTCTCAATCAGTTTCAACAACTGGGGACCAAGCATTTACATATGAGCCCCTCAGGTCATTCATTCAAGCCACCACATCATGTCATGGTCACTGTGCAATCTCCGGGAGCAGCAAGTTCTTCTGTCTTTCATTGCTGTTCCCCCAGCCCAGTCAGTAGCCACGTCCAATGTAAACTCAGTAGATATTTAATGGAGAGCCGCTGTCACCCCTGGTGTATGTGTGGTCCACAGTTCTGACTCACTCCAAGCACACCCGCTGTGGTTCCAGAAACCTGCAAAGTGGGGAATGAAGCAGGAGAAGTGCCCTCTTCTCAGGAGTTGACAGCACAGTGGACTAGGTGATACACATGCAGAGGGAAAGATAGTGAGGTGGGGAGAGAGCAAAGCACACACACACACACACACACACACACACACACACACACACACACAGAGAGAGAGAGAGAGAGAGAGAGAGAGAGAGAGAGAGAGATCTTCATCTGGCTTTTTTTTTAAATTCCCGGTGAACGTTATCTTTTATTTTTTCTCTTTCTTTTTTTTAAATTATTATTTTATTTTATAATTAATTTAATTTTACATATCAGCCACAGATTCCCCTAAGCCCCCCCCCAACCCAACTCCCATTCCCACCTCCTCCAAGGCAAGGTCTCCCCTGGAGATTCAGCTCAGCCTGGTAGATTCAGTTGAGGCAGGTCCATTCATCCGGCTTTTTTAAGGCGCAGATTGTGACTATGCAGTGCCTATGTGTGCAGTGCACACTGATGATGTAAGATGCAAGACCCTTTGCTTAACTCCGTGAACTGCACTTGTACAGTCATGTAGCTGGAATGAGGGCAAAATTCTAATACCATGCCTGCCTGCATGCCACCGTGCTCCTTGCCATGATAATGGATTAAAACTCTGAAACTATAAGCAAGCCACCAATTAAATATCTTTTATAAGAGTTGTCTTAGTCATGGTATCTCTTCATAGCAATAGAACATTGACTAAGATAAAAGTTGGTACCAGCGAGTGGGATATTGCTGTGACAGGTCTGACCATGCTGCTTGTTGGTCTTTGGGACTTTAGATTAGGAAATTAGTTGAATGCTTTAAATGAGGCTTAATGGGCCATACTAGTAGGAGCATGGAAGACTGTTGCTGAGAGCAATGTAAATCATGATGGCCTAGCTCAAAGGGGCTTTAGAAGGGAAGACTATTAGCAACTGTCATAGAGACCATTCTTGTGATATTTTGGCAAAGAATGTGGCTGCCTTTTGTCCTAAAGCTTTCTTGCCTAAAAATCTGCGTGAGGCTAAATTGAAAATTTTTAGATTAATGACATTGGCAGAGGAGATTTCAGGAAGTCTAGTATTGACTGTGTCCTATGGTTATTAATAATCATTCTTATACAGATCTATAATTAAAAGGAGCAAGCCTAACAAAGAGAAATACAAAATGTGCAGTATGAGGAGAAAAAGCACCAGGAAAAGTGATGTTGGAGCCAAGTCCTGTGCTCAAGGAGATAAAAAAAAAGTTTGAAGAAAAGCCTGGTGCCATTGGAATAAAAGGAGTGGTGACCTCAGGGTAAGACCCCACACACTCAGTCAGCTAAGCTTCCAACTTGTGAAAAGGAATTAAAGAAAAGACTAGGCAGTGAAGGAAACCATCAGCAACAGAAAGCTGATACAAATGTAGTTGAAGGAGGGGGCCAAGATCAAGCCCCATCAAGCAGCAGAACTTGGCAACTTTGGCCCAGAGGTTCTGGCTTTAGAGTCAACGACATAGAAAAGGGGTTGTGCAATCTCCCTCCGAGGCTAAGGAAAGCCACTGAAGCCAGGTGTGTGTTAGGGGTGTCCCTGCCTGGAGGCCCAGAGAGGTTATTGTATGAAGCTGTGAAGGTGAAGCCTAAATTTTGTTGGAGACCCCAAGCTCTTGGAAATGCCAGAGCCATGGGATAGCTGCAAAGGAAAGCTGCTAATAGGGAGTGGAACCAGCCCAAGAAAAAGAGGTGTGTTTCAGTCAACAAAGATGAAAGGAGTTGAAGATCTGAAGAGCACGTTGATATCAGAAACAGAGATATAGAATTTGGAGTTTGTCCCGCTGGGTTTTGGTTTTGTTATAGTCCAGTAGCTCCTCATTGTGCTCCCTTTCCTCCCTTTTGGAATGGTAATGTATATTCTGTGCCATTGGAATTATGTGATCTGCTTTTTTATTTTAATTTTACAGGAGGTGACAGTTAAGAGATTGCCATGAGTCTCAGAAGAGACTTTGGACCTCTAAACAGTGTTGAAACTGTGATAGACTATAGGGACTTTTGAAGTTGGACTGAATGCATTTTTTTTTCCATCATGATTAGCTACAAGCCTATTGGGGCCAAGGAGTGGAATGTGGTGGTTTAGATAAGAATGGTCTCTCATAGGCTCGTCTCATATATTTGAATGCTTGGTCACCCGGAAGTAAAACGTTTGAAAGGATTACAAGGATCAGGAGGTGTGGCCTTTTTGGAGGAAATTTGTCCCCAAGGGGTGGACTTTGAGGTTTCAAAAGCCCATGATAGGCCCAGCTCGTTTGTTCTCTCTCTCTCTCTGTCTGTCTCTCTCTCTGCCTGTCACCCTGTGGATCAGGATATAACTCTCAAGCCACTGTGCTCCCCACCATGATGATAATGGACTAAACCTCTGAAACTGTAAGCATGCCCCTCAATTAAATGTTTTCCTTTATTAGGAAAGGAAATTGCCTTGGTCATGGTGTTTCTTCACAGCAAGAAAACAGTGACTAAGACACTAGGTGACTATGATATAACCACAACTGGTCGGTCACCCTTTTGCATGACTAAGACCTTCTAGGAGCCCTTTGATCACTTTACTTCCACGCCCCATCCTACTCAGACTCTGATCTTCTGCCAAGTCCCTTACACTTTCTCCAGTATCTGTGACCTTCTCAAAGTCAGTGTGCAGAACAGAGTTCCCTCCATGACCCACACCCAACTTCCTAATTCCCAAAGCATGCTTTCCCCATACTGGTGCTTAATGATTCTATTAATAAGGTCGCATGATTCTATTAATAAAGATCATCTATCATCCTTTCCCACTCTTTTCTCTCAGCTTCATCTCTACTTCAAAACAATGACTCAAAGCTTTCTCATGGCCTCTTTGTCCAGCCTTCCAAACCAGTTCATGAGATGCTGAGGCATGTATACAGTAGACTCTCAGGCAGAGAAGCAATCTCTCCAGTGTCCTCCCACAAGCACATGTTCCTGACCAATGATTATACAGCACATCCAGCCCCTGCATGGGGTCTTTTTTCCCCTCAAGAGCAGTGGCATGAACATATCACAGCCCCCACGAAGTCATATCTAAGCTTTCCTAACTGTTGCTCTTTGATATAACTGTTTCCAGGCCCTTCATCAAAGGCCAGAGCATCTGTCTTTACTGTGTTTAGCTCCAAGCTCCATGCTCCATGCTCAGGTCAGGATGTACTAATTGCTCTTTCCTTTTTGAGTTGGGAAGGGTGGTTGACAGCCAGGAAATGGCTTCTATCTGACTTTAGGAAAATCATGGCACCCATCTTCATGCATCCCCCAGAACAAGGCAGTCTTTTGTAGCCTGATGCCAAGTTCAGGATGACAAGAAGACATTGCTAGGCAATGTCTGTGCTCCTACTGCTCTCACCCTTGTAGAGCATAGTCCTTTGATAGCAACAGAGACTATGTGGCCCTTCAAAGCCTAAACATTTACCCAGAGAAAAACTTGGGGCCCTGACCTAGACATTAGGGACCTAGCAGTAGCTTGAAATTGGGCGTCTATCTCCAGTGATAGGTGGATAGAGTGAAGCTTAACTCTAATCAATACCTTCCACTCAGAAAAATATTCTAACACTTGGGTTCACTGTTGCTGGTGTCATGTCATGTGATGGAGCTTGATATGAAAATTGTTTGAACCCCTGCTTTTTGGAGGCTGGGTTCTGGCCCCTCTGCTTCCACCCTCAGGAATCCTTTATGCAGCTAAGACTCGAAGCCCAGTGATATGAGTGGCAAAGAGACCAGCACATAGCCTCACCCTGTTCTCACCCCCTAAAGCCTTTAGTTACCAGTGTCCTTGCTGCTGACATTTCAACTTGTTGGGATTTTATGGGTGAGCTACCCCTGCCCACTCTGTGTGAGGGACAGCCCCCTCCTAGACTGAGTGTTCTAAATTCTTGGCTGCCACTTTGGTGGAACTACCATAAAGGAACCTTGATCATTTGATATAGAAACCCTGGTAGCAGGAAGGGAAGGAAATTGGGCATGGGTCACTATAGTGAAGTCGACTTCTGAAGGGACAGTCTTATGCCTTGAGGTAAAGGCTGAGAACGTGGTCTCAGAGAAACAAGAGCTGAGGCTGAGGCTGGGAAGGATCAGGACTCAGAGTAAATACCTGGGCAGAGCATGAGTTTAACAAATAAGCTTCTCTGGAATGATCACCGTTTGTTTTTTAAAGCCAGAACTGGGCTGGCGAGATGTCTCAGGAGGCAGGGGTCTTTGCTGTCTACCCCAACAACCTGAGTTCAATTCCCAGAACCTGCATGGTAGGAGAGAAACAATTCCCACAAGTTCCTTCTGACTTCCATGTGGGTACTGTGGTGCATATGCATCCCCCGCCAACATAAACACACACTCAGGACTCTTTCAGTGGCCAGTGGCATGGAACCCAATCCAGTGTGGCTTAGACAAGCAAACATATGACCCAGCTATTTCACTCCTGGCTATTTACCTAGGGACATTTACATTCCCATGTTTATTGCTGTTTTATTCACTATAGAAAGGAAATGGAACCAACCTAGTTGTCCTTCAACAGATGAATGGATAATGAAATCTGTTACAGATATAAAATAGAGTAGTATAGCTATATTATATAATATATTCAGCTATAAAGGAAAATGACAAAATCACAAAATTTGTAGGAAAAATGGATGGACTTAGAATGTATAATATTAATTGAGGTCACACAATCTCAGAAAAAACTGCATGCTTTCTCTCATATCTGGATCTTAACCTATAATATATATATTTTTATTTACATGTATATGTACAATGTGGATGCAGTATAGCATGTAAACAGGAGAAAAAGGAATATTAAATATTAGGCAATGAGGAAGAACTAAATGTAAAAGGACATGGGTCACGAAAGGATATAAAGATAATTATTTTTCTAGGTTTAACTCTGTCATGGAAATTTTTTGGTGGGTTGGTGGTGAATAAATGCATAAAATATGTATTTGGTAGTAAAAGTGTAAAATCCAACATGAAACTGCGCAGCTTCAGAATGGCTGTTCTAATTGTATGTACAGTTCACTGAGGTTTAGCAACTTTACATCTGGTGAATTTCATGGTGTGATTTTTTTTCAATCTGTAAGGTTTTTTTTTTAAGTAATAAAGTTGTAATAAATTTTTACAAACAACATTTTAACCTGGACATGGTGGCCTAACCTAGTAATCCCAGCCTCTAGAGGTGGAAACAAGTAGATCAGACATTCAAGTAATTCTTGGCTATGTAGCAAGTTTGGAGCCAGTCTGGGCTATGTGCAACCCTGTCTCAAATAAATGAATAAATGAGTGAATGAATGAAGAAAGAAAGAAAATAAGGCTGAAGGGATAGGTCAGTTAGTAAAGTGCTTGTATTACAAGCTGAGGAACCATAGTTTGAGTCCCAGAACCCACATTTTTTTTTTTTTTTTTTTTTTTTTTTTTTTTTTTTTTTTTTTTTTTTTTTGGTTTTTCGAGACAGGGTTTCTCTGTGTAGCTTTGCGCCTTTCCTGGAGCTCACTTGGTAGCCCAGGCTGGCCTCGAACTCACAGAGATCCACCTGGCTCTGCCTCCCGAGTGCTGGGATTAAAGGCGTGCACCACCAACGCCCGGCTAAGAACCCACATTTTAAAAAAAAGATACACACACACACACACACACACACACACACACGCATGCACAAAGCAGGTTGTGGTGCACGTTTATAATCCCAGCACTGGGAAGGCAGAGACAGGAAGATCCCTGCAGTTGTTGGCCAGCCAGCCTATCCTAGTCTGTGAGCCATACATAGGCCAGTGAAAGATCCTCTCAAAAGACAATATTGATAGGTCCTGAGGAGCAACAGCCAAGGTTATACTAGTCTCTGTGAGCACTGTACACATGCATGTATATATGCACATGCACATGCAAAAAGGAAATGGAAATACTCTCCTTAGCTGATGTTTCTGCAAACCCTTTGGCACGTAGGCTGCAATGTGCACACCCTGTATGCAGTGGCTAGAAAGGTGGCTGGAGGACAGAAAGGATGAGACCAAAGTAGTCAGAGACCTGACAAGAAAGGCAAACAGACAGCTAGACCCAACTTTGGTGCCACCCAACTTTGGAGTGCTAGTATCCCAAAGCCCTTGGGAGGTACCCACCTACACTGTCAGAGCTGGCAGGGATTCTGGGGCAGGGGACATCACCTATCAAGCCCTCCAGGAGCTGAGTCTGGTCCTTCTCAGACACTTGTATTTGGCCTTGGCCATATCCTTTATGCTAGTGAGTGGGGAAGATCTTCCAGAACCCTCTGAACTCTGAAACACCTTCACCCCACTTCTCTGAGCAACTGGTGGCCTTCAGCACCACGGACAGCGACCACACCTCCCTGCTCACTGCTCTTTGTCCCAGATGTGGCAGCATTTCCTTCTCTGCTCTGCCCTTAGTTGCTACCAAACCACATACCCCCAGAGTCTGAGGACTGCCTAATGCTTCCACTGCCATTCAAACAGCCCAATGGACTGTTTTGGATCTCAAACTCTCCCATCTCTGATGGCAAATATTGGGTCTCTGAGAAGGAGGTGGATGAAGGCTGCATCAGGCACTGTGAGGAAAATGAGACAGTTTCACAGAACCCCCATCATCTGCTTCCCTCTCTCTGCCCTCCTTCTTACCTCCTTCCCCACCCATCTTTCTCTGTCCCAGCTGAGGCAGCAGTGGCTCTGAGAAAGAAGAGTCCTCTGCCTTACTAAAGTGGAACAAGGGACCATTGTGAGGAACACCCATTAGGGGATGGGAATGTGTTCCCTCTTCACTCTGTCATTCATGTCAGTTCATTTGGCTGTTCATCACCTTAATAACTCATTACTTCCCACATTCCTTTCCTTTTAAAGATGTATATGTACACATGTTCATGTCTGTGGAGGCCAGATAGCAGCCTTAGGTACTATCTATCATTAGAAACATCACCCATCAACTTTGTTTGAGATGATCTCTCATTGGCCTGTAGCTCATCAATTAGGCTAGGCTGGCTGGCCAGCAAGCTCCAGGGACCCACCTGTCTCCACCTTCCCAGTGCTGTGATCCCAACCATCTACGTGCAACACCCAACATTTTTTTTTATATGAGTTCTGGGGATGGAACCCAAGTCCTCATGCTTGTATGGTAAGCACTTCACTGACTGAGCATTTTCCATCTCCCTCTTGTCTTTAGTGTGTGATTTCTCTTAGCAGCATGGATGTTTGTTAGGGGAATGCAGGGAACCCAAGAACAGTGTACAGAGTGGCTGGGCTCCCAAGATCCCAGAGCCAATGGCAAGCATGGCACCTGGAGCCCAGCCTGACTCTCTCTCTCTCTTGCCTCCCTGGACCACATAGTCTCTCATTCCCTCTCTATACATAGCACTGTGTCCTCCTGTCTTCATATTCCTTAGCCCTTCTCCATGGCCATTGACTGACCCTAGTCTAAAGTGCTGTCTTCTTTTGCCAGGAAAACTGAAAGCCTCACTTTGCTTGCCAAATCTTCCCTGGCCATTTCCCACCCTTGTTCTTGACACTATGGCCAAAGACATTTGCACTCATTTGAAAATTGGTGTATTAGTTTGTTTTCTGTTGCTGATAAAATACCATGACCCCAAAGCAACTTGAGGAGGAAGAGGTTTATTTCAGCTTACAGGTGACAATCATAGCTCATCATGAATGGTAGTCAGAACAGGAGCATAAGCTGGAATCTGGGGGTTAGAACTGAAGCAGAGGAACACTGTTTACTGGCTTGCCCAAACAACATTCTTATATATCCCAGGACCACCTGCCCAGGGATGGCACCACCCCCAAGGGGCTATCCCCCATCCACCGCCAATGAAGAAAATGCCCCCACAGTCTTGCCCATAGGACAATCTGATAGAGACAATTCCTCAGCTGAAGTTTTCTCTCCCCAGATGATTCCAGTGGTGTCGATTTGACAAAAAACTAGCCAGTACAATGGATTTGGTGGTTTCCTGTGCTTTGGGGACATGGACATGATAGGATATGGCCTTGGGTGATGGGTCTTCTGAAAGGTTTGTACAACTTTTCCCTGAGGTGGTTATTCCTGGCAAAGAGTTGAGAACCTATGCTGAGATTTGGAGACATTAGAGACAACCTGTCCATTAGCCATCATGACATGCAGCCACTTGTTGCTCAGCATAACCTGTCTGACTGGATGAGATACACAGCCTGTGAGTTCCAGTTTGTGACCATCTCTTGGGGGTCCCCTGGCCTCTCAGCAGCCACAAAGGCATATTTGCCTCCTGAGAATATTTGCCTGTGTGACTGTGTCATTGGGAAATTCCCTTTCTGTCCAGCTCACACATTCTTACCAGAAATATCACAATATCAGCGTGACACCCTCAGAGATGGATGGTCCAACCTGTACTCGAGGTACCTGAGGTTCACCCTCACTGCCATCACATGGCCTAAAGGAGAAGTTCCACAAAGCCATTGGCTAGCAGTTGGTTGATGAGACCTGCTCCATCCTAGCTGTGCCAAGTCTCATGCCAACATGTGCCAAGTCCCATGTTGAGGGGCTAGTCTTTGGGAAAGAGTGTCAGACCTGCCTCATGGTCAGGAGAACAGAGACAGACATCGACATTTAGTCTCACAGTGGCCATTTTAACAGCAATGTATGCAGGGTGCCAATGAGAGGGAAGAGATGCTTCCTGGACCAGAAGTGTTGGGATGGCTTGTAAGAAAAACTTGCCAGAAGGGGAGTTCATGGGATGCACAGTGCAGGGAGCAAGGATTCAGGCACATGATACATCTCTCCAAGGCTTGCCAAAGGTGAGAGTTGGGGCAAAGGGAACCTCTACATCCTTGTCCCTGAGAACCAAAGCTCAGTCAGCTTAGCATCTAAGTGAGGAGGAATGAAGCTATTTGCACATTTTGTGAGAAGAAGGACCCATCTAGCTAACTTCCTGGGGAGAAAGGCAGTGAGTATGATCTTTCTGAACTGGATGTGAGGCAAGAATGATGAGCTCACTAGACAAGGACACAGTAGAGAAGACTATGTGAAGGTCCTTTCTGCCTGCCCCATAAGAGAAAGGCCAACTTGGGGCAGGTCAGCTGCATGTGCTCATGGGGCCTGGATTAGTACATGAACTACAATTGGCCTGTGGGATAATAGGGTTGTTTTCAGGGACAGCAAAAGTCGCCAACATAAGGCAGGCAGGAGCCTGCTCTCCCCATGGCAAGAATGAGAAGAGTTAGTCAGTGGTAATGGGTAGCAAGGGTCTGGTCAGCTGCAGAAACTTGAATTGTGAAGTGGATTTGGAAGAGCTGAGGCTGCACACCACAAGCAACAGGGTTTCTGGTCAGAGCCAGGGTGGGAGGGGCTGCTTCTTGGAGTCAGTGCTCGCTGGCTGTACATAAGACTCCTAGGCTCCAGCTGATGGATTATCTGGGTCAGTGTTGTGCCTTGTTTTCTGCAACTATGAGAGACTAGCTGAGGCTAGGTGATATGTAAGGAACTAAATCTTGTTTTGCTCCTGGTTCCCAAGGCTGGGAAACCCAAGAACATAGTGTAAACATTTCCGGTGGACTTTGTGCTGTGACATCAAATGGGAAGAGGCCGAGGGGCAGGAAAAGTGTAGAGTAAGCCAAGTGGAGCTGAACTTTCATAGCACATCCATACTTGTGATAACTAACACAGCCCTCTGGTAGAGAGCTTCAGTTCGCTCCTAAGGGCAGAGTCTTCAGGACCTAATCATCTCCTGTTGCACCAGGGATTGTTTCCAGTACTTGAACTTGGAGTGCATGCATATTCAACCATAGCAATCAGCAAAAGAGTTTCACCTAGTTCACAGTATCTTTTTTTCTTTCTTTCTTTCTTTTTTTTTTTTTTGGTTTTTCTGAGACAGGGTTTCTCTGTGTAGCTTTGTGCCTTTCCTGGATCTCGCTCAGTAGACCAGGCTGGCCTCGAACTCACAGAGATCCACCTGGCTCTGCCTCCCGAGTGCTGGGATTAGAGGCATGGGCCACCACTGCCCGGCTAGTTCACAGTATCTTAAGACTGTTGGTGCCTACAGTGCCCCAACTGAAGAGTCAAGAGAAGTGTTGCTTGGTCTAAGAATTCAGTCATGGATTAGCAATGTTTGTAGTGGGTGAGGGAAGGGAGACTTGTGTTATTATGCCTGTGGGCCATTTGTCATCTCAGTGATGGAACATGGCTTCATTTTTCATATGATTTTTGCCTTGTATGTGTGTGTGGAGGGTTACCTTCAACCCAGTTCTCATCCTTTTGCATTCTGGTCTACTCTCCCCACAGTCCTCCTGGTGCTTGTTGTTATGTACAATGAAGAGTGTCAATACAGAGCAAGTGTACATGCCACATGCTCCTTTACCTGTCTGTAGTTCGTGTGTTCTCTATACCACATTTGTATATTATAAAGTATAATAAAATAGCACCAGGGAGCGCCTACTCAACTCTTATAGCCATAGAACCGCCAGGTACTCACATCTCCATGTGTGTTCACATCCTGTCCTAGCCCAGAGGTCTCTGCTATCCAGAATTTTATGTTTGCCTTCTGCTGATGTGCTGGCTATAAATGTCTAACTATTGTTGAGCTGTTACCAGGTGTTATAAAAATGGCAGCTGTGAGGCAGCTTCTAAGGTTTGCAGTTTTACTAAGCATCTTACTGTTCTAGGCTTCATCTGTGCCCTTGTGTGGCACTGTGGTTTCCTTTCACTAATGTAAAAATAAATTGTGAGAGTCTGCATTCTCCTGTTGGTGGAGATTTGAATCATATCTCATGGTATTTTTTCCGTGTGGCTTGAATATTATGTAAGGGTTGACCTAGAAAGTCAACACACATGTGAATAGAAATGCCTAGAGGAATGATTTTTCAGAGTAATCCTACTGTGTCGGTTAGTTTTTGTCAACTTGCCACGAACCTAGACATATCTGGGAATGGGGAGCCTCAGATGAGAGGCACTTTCTTGATTAATAATTGATGTGGAGAGCTTAGCCCATTCTGAATGGTGCCCTCCCTGGGCTGGTGGTCCTGAGTTGCATAAAAGAGCAAACGGAGCAAGCCATGGAGAGAAAGCCAGTAAGCAGCATTCCTCCATGCCTCTGCTTCCCCCTCTGCCTCTCGGTTCTTACCTTGAGTTCTTGCCCCGGTTTTCCTCAATGGTGATTTACAACTGTTGCTTTTGGCCGTGTGTTTATCATAGCAATAGAAAGCAAACTGGGATACTTACCATTTGCACTCTGACAAAGGGGCTTCCATACACCCCTTGACCTGTGTCTTCTCAAGCTTAGATTAGTGGGGTGAATGACATGGCATTGAGATCTTGATTCTCAGTGTCCTGCTTGCTGGGGGTGTTGAGTGTTCCCTCTGGTGCTTCTTTGCAGTGTCTTTTTCCTTCTGGTAAGAATTGCCTATCCCACCCTTTTGATTCCTTATTGTGTGTGTAGAAGCTCTTTATGAATACTGGATTCTACTCCTTCACTGCTTCCCTATTTGAGAACTCTGCTTACTTGTACTTTCTCTGTTTCTTTGTTTACTCTGAGTGTGTGCATACATGTGCCTCAGGATGCACACTAAAGTGAAGGGATAACTTGTGGCAGTGGATTCTCCCTTTCCACCCTTACGTGGGTTGTGGGGATTGAACATAGGTCTTTAGGCTTAGTAGCAAGTGCCTTTCTTTACCTGAGCTATCTTGCTGGCCCTGCTTTGGTGAATATCAATTCTTAGCTTAACTGCAGTCAGACTTACTGATTGATTTCTGCTGGGTGGGCTTTATATTCCTCATTAAGAAGTCATCCCAGCCTCAACTGTGTTTCCCTTGCTTCTCCACACTCTCTAGTTTTCCCTTTCACCCGAGGTCCTTCATGTGTCTGGAATTGATTTTGAGTATGGAATGGGGCCAGAATCTGCCTTAATTGTCCCATGTGGCCACACAGGTGTCCCAGGAACACTCGCAGCATGGGCCTTCTTTCTTCCCCTACATGTCAGAACACCTTAAAAAACCCCAGGTTTCAGGACCTTGGATCTTTCATGACCTACACAGCACATTCTCTGCCCCCCCCCATCTCTCTTTCTTCCCATTGTGGTTTCTGGCCTATGTGAATCTTATGGTAGGCCAGTGTGAGCTTCCTTAAGCATTTATGTGAGGATGGAGAAGAGGAGGGGTGGGTCTGTGCTAATAGCTGTATTAGTCCAGCTTGATCCATTCTTGAGGCTACAGGAAGCCTGGAGGCATGTCTGAGCCCCTGCTGTGTCCACACACTCAGCACAGAGGCTGCACACAGATGGGCTGATCCAGTCACACAGTTGTTGTCTGTCTCCCTAGCTTCTGGGTCTCTGCTCAGCCTGAGCCATCTTGGCTTGTTTCTCCTAAGATCCTAAATGTCTGTCTGTAGGGCTTCTTCCTCTTGTTTCCTGTCTCCATCCTACAGATGACAGTCTCCTTCCTCTCCTTCACCAACTTCCTTGATTGTTAGCAAGATGGGGGACTCAGGAACAGGATCCTGACACCTTGGAACATAGAGCAAAGGAAGGTCTGTCCATGCCATCCCCAGCGACGAGGCAGAGCTTAGGCCTCTGGTGACATATTCCCCAGGCTATCCGCTCCCTCAGTCCTGCACTCAGCTCTTCCTTGGTGTGAACAGTATTCTAGGCTGGAGACACTGCATATGCAAAGGCCCTGAGGTGGGGTTGGATTTTGTAGATTGGAAAATTCTGTGGCTGAAATGCAGTGAGTAGCTACAACAGAGCTGAGAGAGAGGGGGAACAGCAAAACATGTATGTGTTGGGTGAAATTAGATGTCAGCTCCTGGAGGGGTTGTGGATTCTTCATTCAAGCTCAAGAGTGGAATTCTGTGGGCCTGGGGCTAAGTAAGCCAGACTTGTTCCACAAACCTTCCCTGTTAGTCAGGCCCCAGTGCAGTCCCGGCTGGGCTGTGACATCTCCCTTGGGCCAGAAATTTAAAGTGTTTGCAGTTTGTAGCTGTCTGTTGTATTTAGAGACTGAAACATCCCAAAGTCATAAATTACCTTGAACTACTTTGCCAACCTCATGTGACTCAGGGCAGTGGTTCTTCTAGGGCAGCTACTTACATAATTGGCTGTATGCAGCCCAGTCCTTTCAGCAAGGCTAGGCAGAGCTGGGTCTGGCAAGGGCACTGGCCACACAGCACCTGAGGGGCTGACATGGGGAGATGCTGCAGGTTCCCTCAGTGGCTGTCAGCCTCACTGATGTTGCCATGGAAACTTACTCCCTGCAAAGATGTTTTGTGAATTAACTAAACTGGTACTCCTTCTTATATGGTATGACGAGGCAGAGTGTGTCTGCTCCAGGGCCTGGATAGCATATCCTTCTGAGGCATCACCCAGCATCCCTTTGTACCTTCCCAAGGATGGGGAGCTTAGTACCATCTGAGACTCCCATAGTGACAGAGGGTTAGCTTCCTGCTGATTCAGCTCTGGGGACACTGTTGTAATCCAGACATCTGAGACAGCCTGGACATAGTGTAAGGCAGTTCTAGGGGTCCTGACCAGCGAGAACCAGTCTGACTCCTGACTTTCTTCCACTGCCACAGTCTCTCACATCAGCCAGATGTGAACAAGGTTAGCTGGAGATATCCCAGGCATTGCTGCTGCACTTCAAGCCCACTGAGCCCATGACAATGCTGACATCACATGTCAATACCAAATATGGCAAGAGGGTGGCAGCCCAGTTTTCTGTCTCCCAACAGAACTCCCTTCTTGTCCTAATACAAAAAGGTGACTTGTCATTCTTGGGATAGCAGGGGAGGATGGGAGGAGGTAAGGAGGAAACAGTCTCTACTTGTAACACGGGGTCAAGTTAGAACCTCCAGGGTTCTTTTTGATTTCCTGTGGGGGAAAAAAACTCATGTAATGTTCAAAGCCAGGCTTCAGATCAAACGGGACACCCGAAACCTCCAAAAGGGGACAAAATTATGAAGCAAGTTCTCAGGACACTAGTGATCAAGCAGTGAAGGTCAGTGGCCCACTCACAGGTAGGGAGCAGACACAGTGACCTCTGTTTTGCCATGCATCTACCCTGGAGAGCATCTAGACAGAATCTCAGAAGAGCCAGGCTGAGCTCAGAGAGCACTTCTGGGTGGAGAACTGGGACCTAGAGTCTGGGAAATCCAAGGCAGGAAGGGTCACTCTGAACCACACTCTCTGGGAAACCAAGGGGAACTGCACAGGTTCAACTAAGAGATAAGTAAATACGTGTGTGTGTGTGTGTGTGTGTGTGTGTGTGTGTGTGTGTGTGAGAGAGAGAGAGAGAGAGAGAGAGAGAGAGAGAAGAGAGGAAAGAGGAGAGAGACTGACTGACTACATCTCTAGAGCTGAGGAATCTTCTAGGTTAACTCTCCCAAAGTGCCAGCCTGGAAAGACCTCAGGATTCACAGAACGTTAGTGAAAGTATTCTGCAACTCTCTCCTGGTAGCAGGAAATGCTGTGCCATGAACTAAGCACAGATGGGTTCCAGCTAGGAATCTTGATGGCAGGACCGCACAGATACATCTGTTTCCACATGTCTCACTGTGACAAAGCTCACTCACACTGTAACAGGATACAGGAGCACCAGGAAAGTAAAATGCATGATGTCCATGACTAGGGAGTTTTCAGGCACAAAAAGTGGCAAAACAGTATGAGCCATATTAAGAGCAGTTAGTCAGGACTGACCCCAAATGGGCACTGCTGCTACAGTCATTGAAATGGAGGTAATGTTTCTTTCTGTACGGAAATCAACATTTAGGGATTAAAAATACAATGAGATTATTTTAAGACTCAAGTAATCTTAAATAATACAGATGGCCAGTAAGATGGCTCAGCAGGTAAAAGTACTCGCCACAGAAGCCTAATGACCTGAGTTCAGGCCCTAGAACGAACGCCCCGTGGAAGAAGAGAACCAATGGCCAGATGGTGTCTTGTGACCTCCATATATTCATGCCATTCACATGAGCACACATACACACATTGATAATAAAAGGAATTATTACAGAAAAAGAGAAAACTAATAAGACAGAAAGGGGGAAAATGTAGATTTAAACCTTATTAATTCATTCCAGAAATCCCATTAAATATAAATTATCTAAGTACTCTAATTTAAAGGTGATGAATTTTAGATTTTTTTTTTTGAAACGAAGTTCTAGCTTATGTAACCTTGCTTGGCCCAGAACTCATATAGGCCAGGATGGCCTTGAATTTTCATCAATCCTATTGCCTCTGTCTCTCCATGTTGGGATTATAGGCCTGTGCCACCAAGCCACACCAGAGTAGAGGGTTTTTGTTGTTGTTGTTGTTTTTTGTTTTTTTAAAACTTTATACTATCTATAGGATCCAGTCTTTAAGTATAAAAAAGATACAAAACAGGTTAAAATTAAAAGGCTGGAAAATGTGTCATATTAAAACTGATCAAGAGGAAGTGGAATAGCCATATTAATATCAGTTAAAGCAGGGGTCTGGAGAGATAGCTCAGTGGTTAAGAGCACTGGTTGTTCTTCCAGAGGACCCAGGTTCAATTCCCAGCATCCACATGGCAGTTCACAACTGTCTGTAACTACAGTTCCCTCACACAGTCAAAACAACAATGCACACAAAATAAAATTAAATAAAAATTCTTAAAATATCAGACTAAAAAGTAGACTTCAGAGATGCCCAGGTATACAGGATATGGTTAGAGATAAAGGTCAGCCTGTGGTTAAGGAGTCAATTCATTCAAAGAAGAATGGCAGTTCTGAAATTTTAACAAGCATTAAACATGCAGGAGGGAAACTGGAGCGCTACAGTTATGGTTTGAGACTTCAGTTCCTGCTTTTCAATTTTGCTAGAATGAATAGAAATCAGCAAAGATATGGAAGACTGGAACAGTACTGCCAACCTGCTTGATGCACTGATGCCCTTCTATAGAGTGGGTTCATTGAGTTGGAAAGATTTCCCCTAAATGTGGGCGGCACCATCCTGTGGCCTGGAGCCCTGGACCAAATAAAAAGGAGAGAGCAAGCTGAGCACCAGCATTCATCCTGCTCTGCTTCCTGACTGCAGGTGTCATGTGACCAGCCGCCTCAGGCCCCTGCTGCAATGACCACCCCAGCATGATGGACCACCCCCTCAAACTGTTAGCCAAAATTAATCCTCCCTTGAACCGCTTTGTCAGGTATTTGATCACAGCAAAACAGCAAGGGTTACTAGACACTAAACAATGAAATAAGACTCACTACATTTTAAAGAACTCATCAGACAGAGTATGTGCCTTGACCACAATGGAAGAAAATTAAAAATCAATAGCACATGGTACCATTTGGAGATTTGAGATTTTGACATGTTTTTAATTATCTGTAGATCAAAGAAGAAAGCAAAAGAAAGAAATTTGAGCTGAATGATAATACAAAGAATACTAGAAATGGTAGGGCTCTGGGCTCAATGTTAGAGTCTTATTTAGCATGTGCAAAGGCCTTGGGTTCTATTACCCACACTACAATACAATAATAAGTAAATAAATAATTGTAAAATTGATAGGTTTTCACTTAAGCAGTACACAATAAGACAGTTCAGAGCACTGAATGTCAATAGTATAAAAGAAAATTGATGCCAAATCAACAAGCTTAGTTTGCACCAAAAGAAAGTTTTATTTGAAAGAGTAAATTAAATTTAGAGTAAATAGAAGAAAAAGATTAATATCAGAGTGTAAATCAATGAAACTGAAAAATACAGTTCAATGAAACTGAACCTATTTCTTTTTTAAAATGTTTTAATTAAAGTATGAATATATTATATATCATTTTCCCCTTTCCTTTCCCTCCTTCCAGCCCCTCCCATGTACCCACCCCCTTGCTCTGTCTCAAAATCATGATTTTTTAGCCTCTGTTTAAAAACAACACACTCGGCCGGGCGGTGGTGGCGCACGCCTTTAATCCCAGCACTCAGGAGGCAGAGGCAGGCGGATCTCAATGAGTTCGAGGCCAGCCTGGGCTACCAAGTGAGTTCCAGGAAAGGCGCAAAGCTACACAGAGAAACCCTGTCTCAAAAAAACCAAAAAAAACCCAAAACAACAACAAAAAAAAACCACTCTCCTACATATATGAATATGATCTACTCAGTCAGTCTGTATAATTTTACTTCAGTGGTTCTCAACCTTCCTAATGCTGCGACCCTTTTGTAGTTCCTTGTGTTGTGGTGACCCCTAACCATAAAATTATTTTGTCACTGCTGTGATTTTGCTAATGTTGAATCGTAATATAAATATCCAATATCAGGATATCTGATATATGACCCCTGTGAAAGGGTTATATGACACCCACAGGTCGAGAACCACTGTGTTACTTGTATGTATGTGTGTATGATTTCAAGGCTGAACACTTGGTATTGGTTAACCAATTGGAGGACTCTCCCAAGAGAAGACATTTTCTCCCATCTCTGCATTCCTTAGTTGCCAGTAGTTGTTTGTCTAGGTTGAAGCCCCATGAAACCTCCCCCTTCCATATTAACTCGTTTGTTGGTGTACTTGTTCAGGTCTTGTTGTCAGGACTTTATGAGTGTAGCTTCTCCGACATTTCTAGGAGTTGCATTCTCACAGCAGACATCCTGTTCCTCTGGCTCTAATGATCGTTCTGTGTTCCTTTCCAAGAGGTTTCCTGAGACTTAGGTGTTGTAGATGGGTCATTGTGGCTGGAAGCACACATATTTGCTCTCTATATTGTGATTTTCTGTAATAATCTCCATCTGTTGCAAAGAGAAGCTTATTGAGGATTGAGAGCTACACTTATCTGTGAGTATAAGGATAAATATTTAGAATGCAGTTGGCAAGTAAGCTGCATTCATAAAGTGCCTGTTGTAGGTTCCCCTCCAAGATCCATGACCTCACTAGCCCTAGGGAGTTAAGTTCCCAGTAGCAGTTATGATTTCCCTCTTGTTGAGCAGGCCTGAAGACAGTTTAGAGAGTTGGTTACTGCCAAGATATGAGTGTCACTACTGCACCCTTAGGGTTATCCTGCCATGCTGATCATCATAGGCATCAGAGCTGGGTAGGACTATTGACTGCTTCTCTCTTCTGGAAGTTTGCATGGCATCTTCTAGTACTATGGAAGCTTGATAATCCTCAGGGAGAGGCTTTTAGGTCAGACTCAGCTCATATCCTCCATGTTCTGTGTCCAAAGCATGTAGTGTCTTACCTTCAACCTCTGAGAGGCAAAAAGCCTGGCTCTTAGTCAACACTAAAATGCTTCTGTCAGATTGACCAAGGGGAAAAAAAAGACACAGATATCCATTCCAGAGATCAGACCAACATAACAGGAGAGTGTAGTAGACTTTAAAGTCTAATGGTGGAGGATTCTAAATACATTTATGAAGTAAATGTTTAAAAACTTAAAGGGAGCTAGGCATGGTGGTGCATACCTTTAACTCCAGCACTTAGGAGGCAAAGGATCTTTGTGTTCAAAGCCGGTGTTTTCTATGTAGTAAGTTCCAGGCCATCCAGGACCACACAGTGAGATGTTTTCTAAAAACAACAAAACCCTTTTGAGACAACAGGGCCCTATAATGAACTCTTACAGTCAACCTACAGCTGCTGTCACACTTGAAGGGGAAATTCAAGTTTCTCCTGAAAACTGGGAACAAAGCAAGTGTGTCTTTCTCCACTGTGAGTCAGTAGATCACCGGAAATAAGGAAGGAAACCAAAAGAGAGAGATTCAAAAGGAAGACGTAATCTGTGTCTATGTTTAGACAGCATGATTGTGTGCCCTGAAAATCCCAAGGAATCTTCCAAAAATAACTCTGAGAACAAATAAATGAATTCAGTAACATTATATAATACATGATTATTGCAAAAAAAAATCAATTACATTTCTGTGTAACAATTAAAATTTTTAAATTTGAGCATTGAAAGGTACTTTCTTCATAACCCAGAAACCTGAGTTCAAACTCTGGAACCCATGAAAAGATGGAAAGAGAGAACTGACTCCACAAAATTGTCCTCTGACCTCTACATATACACTGTGGCACATGTGCCTCCCCACCCCCAACACACACATCATGGATTCTAATACTCATGAAATAATAAATGGAAAGGATTTAAAATTCATTAAAAATTATTAACTTATTAAATCAACAATAGCCCTTTGGAAACCAAAATTAAAAAAGCAAACGTGAACTTGGCATTGGTTTACACTATAACCCCAGCACTCAGGAGCTAGGGCAGAAGAATTGCTTGAACTCAAATATTGGAGACCAGTCTGAGCAATATAGTGAGGCATTATCTCAAAAACAACAACAAAAACACTTCTGAGAAAACAACATACTTATACACAGATCTAGTGGGACATGATCAGGGTCAGTACACCGAAGGCATGTTCTGGTTCTGGGTTTGAATGTGTAACAATGCAGATGAAAAAAATGCAAAAGAGTTGGGGGGCTGGAAAGATGGCTCAGTGATGAAGAGCAATTGTTGACTCTTGCAGAGGATCCAAGATTGGTTCCTGATACCTTCATGTGGCTCACAACTGTCTGTAACTCTAGTTTAAAAGGATCTAGCCCCCTTCTCTGACCTCCCAGGGCACCAGGCACTCACGTAGTAAACAGACAAAAGAATTTTTTAAAAAGCAAGTTAGCAAAGAAACTCCAGTGATACGGACAGGCATACCATGTGCATGGATGAAATGCAACATGCTGTGGGTATCAGTTCTCCCCAGTCATGATAGAGTTGTGTACAGTCTAGGTGGAAGCTTCTGGAGTCTAGGTTCCTTCTATAGCAATAATTGCTAGCATGCTGTGAGCTGAAGTTCCCTACCCCACAATTCTCAGAGTCAGAGACTCTTGTACCAAATCCACAGATGAAGGATCTGGAAATGGATAACTATTCTGGGACACAGCTTCAGACCCATGAGTGGGATTTGAAGGAGACTCTGCTCCAAATCTTTCCCCTGGGGTGCCAGGCTCCACTGACTGCCTCTGGATGGCTGTCCTCACACCTTCAGATTCCATCCAAGTCACAGTCTGCCACCATAACTCCCAAACATTACAGAGAATGAACATGGGGCTGTGAGTGACAGGGAATACCAAAGTGCCCTCATGTGGGCTGAAGTCAGGGAAGGTTTCTGAGGATTACCTTGAGTGACAGGGAGAGCTGGGGTGGTGTGTTCCAGAAAGCAACAGAGGGCAAGGGCTTCTGTGGAAGTATGTGTGGCATTTTTGAGGAAGACATGTGGATAGGCACTATGCAGAAGATTTGGTGAATAAAGAGAACAAGGCTGGAGTGGAACCAGGCTAGAAATGTGCCAGTTGCAGCAGGGAGCAAGGAACTGTGGTAGGCAGCCAGTAATGCCATCTGAATTCTTTGCTCAGAGTCCTCTGGTTCTGTGTGGCATAGGTAAGAAGGCAAGGAGACCCCTTGGTAGCATCTGTGGAGCCCTGACCAAACACATAAGTCAGGCCGGGGCAGGATATGGTATGGGTGGTGAGGGGGGGCATGTGAACTTGGGAACTGTGTTAGTGTTGTGGAAGAACTATTCTTGAGGATGGTGCTTAGAGGAGCATGGACCCAAAAGAGTCAAGGAGCTAATGTTCCCACTGGAGGCTTGCCTGGAGTTATCCTACAGTATAGTGGGTAAGCAGTATCTACAGAAGAGCTTCAGTTCTCCCAGGTGTCAAAAGGAGAGCTCAGAGCTTGAGGCACTTGTTGAAATTCACAGATCATCCTGTCAGAGCTGAGTCTCAGAAACCTTCTTCTATGTTCACTCTTCCAGAAGGAGAAACTGAGGCTCTGGGACAAGGTGGGGTAAGACTTTCCATGGCCGACATACTATCTGAAGTCATAGGAGTCTATTAGAGTTCATGCTGCTGACTTGGTGTGGGCCCCAAGGAGCCTCCAGGAGGCTGGACCCCAAAACAGTTCCTCTGTCCTAACAGACAGGTGACTGAGTCTGTGACTTGGCCCCTATGCTTTGCAGTCATGGCTGTGACCCACCTATAAGAGCTGTTGAGCTCACAGCCTCATTTATCAAGACCCATCCGGTATCGACAGAGCAGCTGCTAGATAGGGAACCATACTGAACCTGAGGTTCCCACAACCAGGTGGGGCTTGATTGGCAGTGTTCCGTGGACTGCTGTGCTTCTCAGAGCTGTAGCTCTCAATTTAGAAACAAATGGGCCATGTTCCAAAATAACTTTATTTACAAAAGCAAGCTAAGGGCCGTAGTGTTTGATCTCTGATCTGCAAATACCAAATCCCATAATAACCCAGAATCTAATGCGGGGGGGGGGGGGTGCCTGGAGGCTGCAGGGCACTCACCTGGATTTGAGATCTTGATTTCCCCCTCACAGTATGACCTTTCTCGTCTCTTTGAGCCTGAGTCAGGGATCTGCAATGATGCTCAGCCCTGAACTGAGAAAGGCTGAACTGGGGATGTTTACATACCTACAGGCAGAGCCAGTCACTTCTGCTGTGGTGACCAGGGTTCCTAAAATATCGGCAGTTACACAGCCTTGAATTTGGAGGCCCTATGGTGGTCACTGGGTTAGGCCGGCCTTACACGGTGGACCAGGCCTGGCTATAGCAGCCGTGAGTGTCACTTTCTACCATGTTGGCCCCCAGTGATACTATTAATGACCATCACTAGAAGATGGAGGGTGCTGAAATAGACTTGAAATGCTAGCATTGGTAGAGAAACCCTCCCCTCCACTGGACACTGCCTTCATTACCCCCGGCAGTGACCTTTGGAGGCCTTTCTTGGAAGCAGCCTGGGCAGAGCCCTCTCTGCTGGGTTTTTATCTTAATCATTTGCTCAGCGGGTGTATATTTGACATGTAATTGTCTTCCTGGGGGAAATTAATTTTCAAGGCTTTGAATAGTCTTTATTAAAATAGAGAGAACAGTCAATTCCTGCGTTGCCCCCAGAGCTTGAGGGCACTCAGCGTACCTCTTGAGGGATGCATACACCATGCTGCTCTTGGAGTTGCACAGGGTTGCCAGTCTGTGTGCCTGGACCCACAAGGATATGATTTGAGTCCTGATACTTGGGAATAATCCTGTGTGACTTTGCAAGGCCTGTTCCTCTCTGAGCCTCGGGGTCCTGGAGAACAAGGTGAAGCCTGTTGTGTGGGCCGCTTGAAGCCTGTTGTGTGGGCCGCCTGTACATACTTCAGTACTTCCCATATTGAGGGCACCAGCTGACCTTTGAGGAACTCAGCCTCATCAGACCATTATTACACTGGCTTCCTCTGCCCCACATATCCTGTATGGAGACCCTGGCAGGTTCAGGTTCTCCCTCCAACCCACACTCAGTGAGTTTCCTCTACTGAGCAGGCAGAGGGATCCTGATAAAACCTGGGCAGTCCATGTCTCTCCTCTGCTCCGTACTCTGCGCCATGTCCTCCTGATTCATTACATTGACCTCCAAGACCAGTCCTTTGTTGTTTTCTTGGTCTCAACTCTTCCTTCCTTCCTCTGTTGCCTCAGGGCATTTGCACTAGTTGTGACCTCTGTTCCCACATGGCTCCCTCACTTCCTGCAAGTTTTTGTTCACAAGGAGGCCTTCCCTGACCCACTTACCTGCATCTGTAACCTGCTCCACAACCCCACCGCAAAAGGACTGATTACTGTTTACCTTACAGATTTAGTCAGCTCTAGAATGGAAGCTGAGTTCTGTACAGGCCTGAACCAGGGTAGGTGCTGTGACCATTGTCTCCTGGGCCTAGGAAAGGGGTCAGTTTTATGGGGCTGCATGCCTGTTATATATCCTGCTTGTCACCTAATCTGTCTCCTTGGTGTCAGAGCCAGATTCAGCAGGCCTGGCTCACTGTCCCTTCCTGGGTTGTGCTCGGCTGATCCAACACTCAGAAGCACCTTCTTGCTGTGACCTGGAAATGACAGCCCCCTTCTGTATGCCTTCTTCAGCACCTTGTATGTAATCGGCCCTGTCCCAGAGGAGGCCTCCAGCCTGTCATCTTCTTAAGACACGGTCTACTCTGCAGAAGCTAGCTGCACCTGCTGGCCAGGCCACCACTCTCCACTGCCCTCTCATAGCTGGCCTGGACACATCTCAGAACACTTCAGTTTGTGGGTGTATAACTGCTCGAGGTTCCCAGGAAGGACCCTGTGGGAATCAAAGCCCATTCACTGCCCTCTCTCTTTTTATTCAGCCAGTGCTCACCAAGCCCTGGTTCTATGTGCGGCGCTATGTGGCAATCCTGTCAGGACTCACCTCACACGCCCCACAGCCTCACAGTCTATATCTGTGAAATAAGAATGACGATGACACTGGCTTCCTTACATGGGACACGAGGGACCAGGAACCTACAGAGTTCATAAGGGCAGGGCACGGTTGTCTGTCTCAGGCTTCTATCTGCACAGTTTTTCTGTGGTATGCATTTCCCTCTGGTTGACTGTGACAGTATCTAAAGTACCTGAGTGTTAGGTGTGTGTTCCAGCCATTTGCTTACCAGAACTGCAGTGGCTGAATGCATGCAGATTGAACACAGGCAGAGGCACCAGACCTGGGTCTGCTGTAGGGTCGGGGGTAGGTACAGAGTGAGAGGGGCAGCTGCAGTGGACGTGTGACAGTGTTGATGGCAATGACATGGCCATCCTCTGGAATCTCATGGAATTGCAGGGAACTGGGGGTGAGCAGGCAGGAGACGAGATTTAAATGTAACTGCTTTCTTCTTACACTCCATTCTATCCAGATTCCAGGTCTGTATTTAATTCATAGTGTAATGAGCTAAAGTCCCTGGAGAAAAGAAAATCAGGACTTAACTGGCCACTGAGTCCCACCAACAAGCCCTGAGGGGGTGACCCATTCTGCCTTCTGCTCTTGTCGTCAGCCTCACTTTGAGGGATACCTGAGGGAGATCTCTGGGGGCAGTGGAGCACTGGTGGCAGCCCTGCAGACCTCAGATTCAGCTTTCACTGAGGCCCAGCCTGTGCCTGCCTCTCTGCTCCTCCCTCTGGGTGCACAGAGCCCCACTGCTCCTGCCCTATGCAGCCCCATCACAGACCACCGTCAGGTTTTTCTTCATTTAACATTACCTCCCTTTGGACTGAGCTGCTCTCTGGAAGGAAAAATAAGTTGATATTGATCAAGGTGTACCACTTGCTAGCTTTGTGGGACAGTAGCTGAGCCCAGAGAGGTCACTTTCCTGCCCAGGGCCACACTGACAGACAGCAGCAGACTGGGCATGTCCCTCTGTCCACTGCCCTCTTGCCTCATGTATTACCTAGTCTTGAGGAAGAGAGGTCAGAGATGAAGATCTCAGGTTTAGGAGGCAGAGAGCCCTCGGCTGAATGTGCCCTTCAGCAGAGCCTCAGTTTCACAATCCGTAAACTGGAATAGTGACAGACACCATTTTATAGTGGTTCTAAGGTTCTAAAGAGGTGGAGAGGGTGGAGAGGGAGAGGGGATCTGTGGTGGTTTAAATGAGAATGTCCCTCAGAGACTAATAAATCTGAATGCTTAGTCCCTAGTTGGTAGAACTGTTTTGGAAAGGTTTAGGAGGTGTGGCCTTTTTTGGAAGAGGATGTCACAGTTGGGTGGGCTTGAAACCACTCAAGAGGTTTCAAAAGCCCATTCCAGCTACCCCTTCAATCTCTGCCTCCAACTTGCCCAAGTTGTGAACTCCCAGCTACTGCTCTAGCACCATGCCTGCCTGCCTGCCTGCTGCCTTACTACCCAGCATGATGGTAACGGACTCACCCTCTGAAACTGTAAGCAAGCCCCCCTCATTAAATGCTTTCTTTATAAGTTGCCTTGGTCATGATGTCTCTTCACAGCAAGAGAAAAGTAGCTAAGACAGGGTCTGAAGGTCACTGCTGCTGCAGACTCTAGCTGGCTCAAGCAGCCAGGTCCCTCAGCAGAGTAGCTGGCTGCAGTTCCATGTGCTCAGTGCTTCACAGTGTCCCTGTGCCAAGGCAATGTCTTCTAAGGGGCATGCAGCAGAGCCAGAAACTGTTTTCACAGCATTAGGGGCAAGCAGCAAGTCACTAGGGATGTCCTCTCACTGCCCAACAGAGCCCTGGAAGATTGGAGAGGCTGGGCTTAGTGAAGAGGATGAAGCCTTGGATGTTTCTTCCTAGGGGGAGGTTAGCAGAATGTCAACATAATGACCCGTACCATGTCCCCCTTACCCTCCAAGTTTGGGCTCCATTGTCAGGTTGATCACACAGATGCTGGCCAGACTGCTTTGCTCCTTTTTCTGCATCCATGGGGAGCCAGGCTGTGCTGGACCACACTGAAGAGAACCCCGGCTTCTGTCCACATCAGACTGTTGTCTGCTTTGTGGATGTATGAAAGGTTTGGCATTTATTTCCTAAAAAGCAGCAACACCGGAAAAATAAAACAGCTTTGTTGGCCTTTCTGAAAGTTTGTCTTAGTGTTTGTATTGGCAGAACAAAATACCAGAGGCTCAGTAACTTAGTAAGGTTTCTAGGGGTTTACTAGGCTAGATTCTGGCAGCAAAAGGTCCTGCTAACATGGCACTGGTATCTTTGTGAGGGTGCCTGACTGCATCATAGCATGGAAAGGAAACAGAAAGGGAGACAGCCATATGCAGAAAGGCAAAGCATGAGCGGCTTCACTTGAAACAACCTGTGGTGTGAGCGCTGATGTAGCCACAGGAAGCCCGGAGAAACACCATCCATTGCGAGGGTGGCACCCCCATGACTCCTACTCTCCTCTCAGGCCTCACCTCCTGGGGGCCCACCAGATCAGTGTGTCCCTGCCAGGGACTAGGCATGCAAACCTTTGGGGGCAAACCACATCCAAGCCCTAGTAAACCCACTTTGTACTTTATTACTGTCTCTAAATTATATTGTGAATCATATGGGGATGGGGTAAAGTCATCTAACATTAGGGAATGTGACACCAGACATTCAGCCAACTTGCTTTGCTCATTCTTGATCATCAGATGATCTTTGGATTATCATCAATATCTTTATCTACAAAACTATATATAGTTAGTTGTTAGTTTAGTTATTGAGACAGGGTCACACTGTATAGCCTAGAACTTGCTAAGTAGACCAGAGTGGCCTCAAACTCACAGAAGTCTGCCTGCCTCTGCCTCCCAAGTGTTGAGATTAAAGAAATGTGCTTCCATATCTGGCTATTTATTTATTGTGTGTGCACACACACACACACACGTTTGCATATGTGTAGGTCAGAGGACAATTTGCAGGACTTGATTCTTTCCTTCTACCATGTAGGATCTGGTGATGAAACTCAGGTCATCAGGCTTGATGGCAAGCACCTTACCTGCTAAACCATCTTGCCAGCCTAAGTTATTTATTTTTAACGTGTCTCTACTCCTGCAGTGTGTACCCCTGTAAGTGGTGTACTCCTGCAATCCCATCACTTGGGAAGCTGAGACAGGAAGATTTAAGAGTTCAAGGCCAGCCTAAATTATAGCAAGCTTGAGGCCAGCCTACACAAAACTCTGTCTCAAAAAACAAAAACAAAACAAAACAAAAAGTGTACACACACACACACACACACACACACACACACACACACCCCAAAACAAAGCAAAAACGGCCGCCGCTGCCACCACCACCACCACCACTACCACCACCACCACAACAACAACAGCAACAAAAAACCCACCATAAGCTAACAATAATACAGAATTTTTAGCAGAAATAGGTTTGTAGCTGAAAAAACCATATTTGAGATCCTTCCTTCCCTGTGGCTCTTTTAAATATCATGACCACAACAGTTACCATTTTAGCTGGGCATGGTGTGTGCATCTGTAATCTTAGTACTAGGAAGGAAGAGACAGGAAGATCTCATGTGTGTGAGCAGCCTGGGCTACATAGTGAGACTCTATCTCAAAAGGAAGGAGGGAAGGAAGGGAGGAAGGGAGGAAAAATGAAATGAAAAAAGCAGTTATACCCATATTTAAGTTCAATGGTATGATAGTTAATATTGTCAATTTGATAGGATCCAAAATCACCTTGGAGACAAATCTCTGGGCAGGTCTGTGAGGAAGTTTCTAGATTACGTTGAGATGGAAAGATTCACTCTAACTACCAGACTGAATAAAAAAGAGGAAGCAAGCTGAGCACCAGCATTTCTCTCTCTGGCCTTGGTCCACATGAAAGTTCGCACAATTCCTGTGGACTCTCTTTTCCTTCCTGAACAGTCTCATAATCTTTGTCAGGAGTCACAGACCCTGTTTTTAAGGGTTTCCTCGTTTCTTTTGCTCTCTCTTTCTCTAAGCAAGGCTGCACTGGCCACAGACACACCTGTTTGCTTGTGTATTGTCTGTGGCTGCTTTCTAGAGAAACTGGGGGATCAGAGCCAAAAGAACATTTGGCTTCCAAAGCCATGAATATTGTGTTTACCGTCCTGCCTGGCCCCATCTGCCCATCCTGGGCCTGTGCGCCCTCAGCCATTCCAAGCTCAATCAGCAGGTGTTTAGCACCATGGTGCCTTCCTCCACACCTGGGAAGGGGTCAAAATACCACTATAGCCTTCCTCTATACCCTAAGGGCCCCAGCCTTGTAAAGACTTTCCTTCCCTCAGGGTCTGTTGGGGGTTGGTAAAGCTCTGGCAGCATCCTGGAGTGCCCTGATGCCCCAGATGTCAATTTTTAGTTGTGACAGGTAGGGGATAGGTCCAGGGTAGGCATCCAGGGAGTAGAGCAAAGACACTAGGAACTCACCAAGAGGAAGAGGAGTTTACTGTCTAACACTGGAAGCTGGGTAGATGTGGAAAGCCACTGCTGTGCTCAGAAGTGAGCGCAGCCTCCTCAGGAAGCCCACCCTAACCACTCTGGACAAACTGTGCTGTATGATGCCTAAGGCTGGCAGAGCCCCATTGTTTATCCCCATCTGAGCATGGTAACCCTCACTCATGTACACCTCAGACTGGGCAAGGACCTTGCTGGCTGCTTACAGCTACCAGTGGTTTTGCAAGCCAGTTTTGCAGTTGGTATAGGAAAGTTAGGGACTTGCAAGGTCACTGTGAGTCCATTTTCTGTTACTCTTACTGAATGATTGGTGCAACTGGGAAATTCATAAAGAAAACAGGCTTACTGGGGCCTCTGCTCTGGAGGCTGGCAAGTCCAAGATTGGGTGGTGGCACCTGCTAGGGATCTAGTGCTACTTTCTGGCACTGGTGAGAAAGCAGAAAGGTGAGTGAAAGCATGCAAGGGATGTGAACAGGACGGGGAGCCTTGTCACAGCAGTTCTGCCATGAAAGCAGTGTCTATACCCTCCAGAGGCATCAACCACTCTTGAGGCTCCACCCCCATGATGGAGACCAAGACTCAGTGTGAGTTTGGGGGATATATCACATCCAAACCATAGCAGTCAAGGAGCTGGACAACTTTGAGTCCTTGTGCCTGCGGCTGCCTGTGTTAGCAAACAGCCTTGTGATCCTAGTTAGGTGCCTACCAAGGGTCTCTGGGACTGTTGGGAGTGGATTGGTAGTGCTGTCCAGAGTGCTGGACATCAGGAAGAAGATGCTGGTTCTGTGCATTCACATCAGGGCCCTAGGAGGCCTATGAGGAATGGCTGGGGAGGATGACAACTGACCTGTGCCTGCAGGTGGCTGCAAGGAAGGGCAACCCTACTGGGAACAGTATCATTCAGGTTCCTGGCTCCAAGAGGGCTGCCTTCTCTCTGCATCCTCACCTGCATGGAAGGGCTCTGAGACATATCTCCTCGTAGAACACTAATCCCATTGTGGGACTTCACTTTCACGACCTCATTCAAAACTCTCTATAGCCCTGTCTCCAAGTACCATCTTCCTGGGATTAAGGGCTGTCTACCTAAACCCTAAGTTCCATCTACAGTAGTCAGATGCTCACCACAGAGGAAAGATTGGGGTATAGGCTCTCAGTGAGTCTCTAGCAATACTCCCAGAGCAACACTGCCAGAGAAGGTGAGGCTCTGGGGGCTGCCAGCCATTCCTTCCTTCACCATGATGCCAAGCAACAGCTAGGTGCCTTGCTCCCTGGGCCTTCCCATTTAACGTAATAAGGGCCAAAGGCCCAGGCCAGGTGGTGTGGGAATCCCTCACTGTGCTGTGAATAGGTGCTGTTGGAGTTAAGAGATTACATTTAGACCCAGCTATAGGGAGCTGAACTGAAACCCTGGGGGACAGAAGTAAGAGTGGAGGGTCATTGGTGCCATTGTGTCTTGGTGTACCTCACTAGGCAGCCTGTGTCTCTTGGCTCTCATCCTCCTGTTATTCCATAGCCAACCGCTCTCAGCTTGCAGGTGACAGTGGGATTCAAAGTCCCCCAGGCTGTCAGAGTGGGCCGTTCCTGAGGCTTGCTCTTTAGATGAGTTCATGGAGATCAGTGAAAAGTCTTGGGTTTAGGGTTCAAAGAGGACACTGAGGTAGACTGGCTTCTTGAAAAATGAGACTTATTAGAAGTTATTAATGCCATAGACAGTCAGACAGACAGCAGCATGGTGGGGGCTCTGAGGAGAGTCTAGCTCCATGTGGCAGAGCAGGAGTCCCTTCTTCTATGTTTCAAAGGAAAAGGCTCCGTGCCACATGATTGATGAAGAGTCTGTGGTTCTTACTGCCTGCAGTTGAGCTGTCTCTGATTGCTGCATGGCAGCGGGATAGAAAGGGGTCTTTCATTTCAGGGAATGGATGTGTGACCTCGAGGACGTGGGGGAAGTAGGGAGGAGAGCTACTTTAGTTAATATGCATCCATCATGTGGGGTGAGTCACAGATATCACAGATATCAGCTACGAGGGTGGGGAGAGACACAGCTCAGGTGGGCATGGCCTGAGCAGCAGCCTGGTTATCTTCAAAGTTCAGCGGCTTTATCTTGACTTGTCCAGTGACTGAGGTAGGAACATTGGTCCTCACTCTGCGTCTGTCCAAATATTGGAACCCATGGTACTTCCTAGTGGGATCACATGGCCAAACCAAGCCACTCGCCTAATGGCTAAGGAATGAAAATCAGAAAGGGAAGGACTGGCATTACATAGTCCCTGTATGGAGCCACACTCTTAGTGACCATCAGGCTTCATTCTAGGCCCCGCCTCTAAGTTTTCAACATTCCCAACATTATCCAGTGAGGACCACACTGGAACCATTATAACTTTGGAGACTTTCCAAAGCTCAACAGTTGGGTCCATTTCAACTAAATCTAAGCCCCAGACTGTTGGTGTTGGGTGTGGTGGGGCACCCATGTGACTGTGTGGCAAGGCCTATAGTAGAACTGGTGTAATGATACCTCTGTTCAAGTCATTTAGCCCATGTCTGGACTTTTTTAAATTTCAAAGTATTTTAGATTTACAGGAAAATCAAAGCAGTAGTACAAACAACAACAAGAACAGCTCCCATGTGCCTAGACATTTCAAACTCCAGGTAAACAAACTTCAGCTCAGTGCTCAGAACTGCCCTGTGGGTGGCTGCAGTCTCTTCACCTGAAGCAAACAAACCACAGGGCAATAGTGTCCTTGGCAAGTGGCAGAGTTTGGATTTGAACCTGGGTGGTATGGGCTCCATGTGTCACATGGGTCCCACCTTGGTATCCTGATTATTTGTGTTCTGTATTTTACATTACTAATGCTAAAGAGCCTGGGGCCTGTGGGAGGGGAGTAGATGCTCAAGGCATCTATGACCTTCCTTCCCTCAGTGCACAGCCCCTCTTGTCCCCTGTGAATGCATTTACCATGTTGTCCCCATGTATGCCAGTACCTCAGGAACTGTCACTCCTCCTGCTCCTCAATCTCTGACTCCCCAAGGAATATGCTTTGCCTGTACTCTGGGCATCAACTTTCATGCTGGCACTGGCCCTGCAGCAGCTACTTGTGCCATCAGTTTAGAGTTGGCATCTGTGGTCAAGATTCTGAAGGATGGACATGTTTGAATTTGAAGGAGTTCTTGTTATCACCTGCATTCCTTCCTGTGTCTACTGTATTGGCTTTCTGGACTCTTCCTGATTGAGGCCGTGCCCTATAATCCAGCAGAGTTCCGGCATGCATGGCATCTCTCCTGTTTTACTTATGAGGTGTGAGTGGTCATGTGATACACAGTTCTTATTCAAGGTGTGCATGTGCTCAAGCACTGCTTGGCTTTTTCCAATTTGCCCCCCCACACACACTTAAAAAAAAAAAAGATTTATCTATTATGTATACAGTGTTCTGCCTGCATGTATGCCTGCACACCAGAAGAGTGCAACAGACCTCATTATAGATGGCTGTGAGTCACTATGTGGTTGCTGGGAATTGAACTCAGGACCTCTGGAAGAGCAGCCAGTGCTCTTAACCTCTGAGCCATCTCTCCAGGCCCCTTTTTGTTTGTTTTGCTTTGGTTTTTCCTGAGACAATCTTACTATGTTGTCTTGGCCTCAGACTCCTAGGCTCAAGCAATCTTCCCACCCCAGCCTCTTAAGTAGCTGGAACTTCAGGTGCTTAACCTCCCAATATGGCACATGCTTGCCCTTATCAGCTGCTGTGTTTTGAAGCCCTGTCTATGCCAATAAGTCCTGACTAGCTAGTGTGTGAGTTCAAAGAGGTCTCCAGCAGGCTTTCTACCTGGAGTTGCTCAGCTCCTATTCCAGACCCTGATGGGCGAGGCACTTCACACCAGGGGCCTCCCCTCACATCATCAAGGCTGGCTTCCTGCATTATAGGAATTCTCTGGAGGTCATCTGCAGGAGGGAGGAAGGTACTGAGAGACCTAGCGTTCAGTGCTTGCAGACGGCAGCCTGTGGAAGCGCCAACCCGGCTGATGTCTGGGCAACGTGGGCGTCCATGTGGACTGAGTCAAGATGTGCATACATTTCCACCCATAATTCTTCTGCCCAGAATATTCCTGAAGTAAACTCTCAGAGACTAAAGTTAAGCAAATGTCTTATATCATTGCTTTATGACTAAAAAATGTTGGCAATGGCCTTGACATCCCAAAATAGGGGCCTTGCCTTATAATGTACATTATAACATATGTAGAGAGGAACCATTAAAAATCAGGGTTGTGGAGACTTGAAAGGTGGCTCAGCAGTTAAGCATATGTACTGTTCTTGCAGAGGACTTGAGGTCTGTTCCCAGCACCCCACGCTGGGCAGCTGACAACAGCCTATAATGACAGCTCCAAGCATTCAAATGCCTCTGGCCTCTGTAGGCATCTGCACTTGTGTGCACAAACCCTTACACAGACACATATTCATACACACAATTGGTTGGGCATGTGTCACATGCCTGTAACTCTAGTACTTAGAATCTAGGGCCAGGAGGAGTGCCATAAGGCCAAGGCCAGCCTGGTCTGTATAGTGAGTTCTAGGCCAGCTATGGCTGCTTAGTGAGAACTTGTCTTAAAAGAGAAAAATAATAGGTTGTGTGTTTTTTTTTTTTAAATGAGGCTAAAGGGTACTCATGAAACAATGGGTAGTGGGAGAAGCATAGCTTCCAGAAGCTCAGGTGTCACACCACCAGGCCAGGACAAATGCCATGGAGGCAGCAGGCTCTAGGTGGGAGCTGTGGGCGGTTTGGGTTTCTTAATGACTTTCTGTCAGTTCTGTACCACACCTCCCATGTGTATAGTAGGCCACAGAAAACCTCAGGTGTCATTCCCCAGGCACTTTCTACCTTACTATCTTAGATAGTTTTTCTCACTGACTTGGGGCTCATCACTTCAGCTGGATGGGCCATCCAGGTTCTAGAGAGCCACCTGTCTCTGCCTCCCTAGCATTGAAATTACAGGCATGTGGCATGATGCCTGGGTGCTGGGAACTGACCCCAGGTCCTCATGTCAGCATCCCCATTTCTGTTTTCTGGGTCTAGACATGCATAAAGCATTGGAGTGGCGTGAAGCACTGGTTCTCAGTGCCCACAGCTCAGCACAGGGCTGGCCATGGGTATGGCGTGACCTTGTTCAGTGCTGCAAGGAGAGAACAGGATGCTGTGGGTCCCCATACATCTTTCTAGTCAGATTCTGAGGCCAGCTGATAGGGCTAGGAACCCCATCCCATGCCCATGGCCTCAGACACGAACCAGAAGACTAGAGCTGGAAGCCCGGAGTTTGGGTGAGCAGGACCCTAGGTTTAGGTGGCCACCAGCAAGGCCAAGACTGAGGAAATGGCATCCAGTGGGTGGGAAGAGAACAGAGACTGCCAAGACACAATGAGGGGGGCTTTACCAGCCAAGTGCCCAGCAAACTCTCCTTTTAAAATTCAGTGTCGAAACAAGTCTAATCAAATCCAAAACACATCCTATAACTTCTTTGTGGCCTCAGCAAGTGAAATGTAGAAAAGTCAGCGAATTGGTCCCTGGGAAGATGAGACACAGCGAACACCTAGTGGAGCACGCTGTCCAGTCGGCTGTGGTGGCCATAGGGCGGTGGTCAGACAGATGGTCACATGACTGCTTCCTTCACTTCTCTGGATGAACTAAGGAGGACCAGGCACTCCAGGTTGCAAAAGACATGAATTCACTCTTCTCTGGTCAGGACTGGCTGGTCCTGTGGGGTGGTGATGCCCCTGCCTACCTAGCCCAGCAGTCCTATGGTGTCTGAAGGTCCCCTGCACTCTATTGCTGGTGCCTCAGCCCTGGCTCTTCAGCTGGGTGTCCTGGGATACCACTTCACCTCTCTGGTTCTCTGTTTTCCTCTGGTGTGGAGGATCCAGTCCTTCCTCCAAGGTTGGAGAGGACAGTGGGGCACAGGTGTGGGGGCGTCCAGATGGCAGAGCCAGCTGCTCTTTGGTAACAGGAAAGTAATGGTGTGGCTTTAAACAAACTTGCCGTTCCCCGGCCAGAAAGCCAGGAGCCTGTGGTCTGCTTCTAAGCCCGAGGAGGAAGGAGGACATGATCTATTGGTGCTGCTGAGTACTGGAGGGGGGTTAATTAAAAAGGTGGCTGGAAGATGAATTTCTGGAGACACAAATTGGAAACCAGTGGAAGCTATTGATCTGCTTAATGGGAAGCCGATGGAGTTGGAACAGGCAGTGGCCAGGCTGAAGGCAGGCACGTGGATAAGTCCTTACCCTCGGCTGCCTTCAGAGGCTGGGGGCATAGGCAGGAGGGTTGGGGCAGGGCCCATCCTGACACCTCGGTAGGGAGCACAGAGACCCATCCCAATCCCTTGTTACCTCCAATAGCCTGCTTTTGACAAGGTGATGAATCTTCATGTTTAGCCCCTGTCATCTGGAAGCTCCTGATTCCTGGGGTAGTGGGAAGGACCAGGGAGGGAAGGATGAAGGCAAGTGTGGCAGACGTAAGTTCTCAGTGCTGCAGGCAGACCATAGGGACCGAACAGACCCTAGCTACTGCCCTCCAGGCTCACATGTGTAATGTCAGTAAAGGCAGAGAGCAGGAGACCCCATGGCTGCAGGTACCAATGGCAACTGAATCTGAGGCATCTGCCATTCCCCAAATCCCTAGTACCCTGACCAGACAGCAATGTGGTGAATTGCTACCTGCCTACCTTAGGTTCTCCAGAGCCCTAGAATGGACAGGATCCAGGCTTCACAGCAATCCTCCGAGACAGGGAAGGGGCTGCAGCATGGCTGGAGTTGAGATGGCCTCCTCCCCTAGTCTCAGCTGGACATGTGCTCACAGGACAGAGCTTGCAGGTGAAACTTGCTCCAGGGAAGGAGGCCACTGCTTGTCTCTGTGTATAGTCTCCCAGACTTCATAGGGGTTTGTCTCTGAGGCAGAACTGACAGGTGGCTGGGCTCTGTCAGTGTCCCTCATATACCCCTCAGCCTGACTTCCTTTTCTCCCTCACCCCTCGGGTCCCCTGTTAGAGCCTGATGTTCCTTGCAGATAGACCTGCCCACCTCCCCTGCCTGGCTGTCACCTAGTGGGGCTCCACTATCAATCCCCTCCCTCTGGGCCTCCCTAACTCTTATCTGCCCTTCTGCAGTAGAGGGAGCTTTTAAACACTAAATTACCCTGTCACTTTCTGGCCTAAGACCTCCCACATAGCTTGCTGCTGCAGTTGGTATAATGCCAAACTTCTTACAGCCTCCCAGTCTTGCAGGCTCACACCGGTGGCCTCCCAGCCCCATGGTCTCCCAGCTCTCAGCCTAGCCTGCCTCCTTCCTCACCTTTTGCTCAGTTGAGGCCCCTTCTGCCAGCACACCAGCCTCCATCCTTAGGACCTTTGTACCTGCTGTCCCTGCTGCCTAGACCACTCTTGCCCAGGTCTTCCCATGTTGGCTGACCTTGTTCAGGTCTCTGCTAAAGGCTTCCTCCTCATGGCGGCCCTCCCTGGTCATCCCTTTGAGCCTCCACAGCAGACTGAACTCCCTCTTAAGGCATCTTTTGCATGCACTTGTTCATTAGTTTTCTGTCTGTCCCTCTTCCTGCTCAATCCCCTGGGCCAGGGTTCAATAAACACTTGTAGAATGAATCAATGAGCAAATGCAGATCTGCAGGAATTCTGCTGGGAAGGAACCTGGCTTGTCTGCAGCCCTGGACCCTAAAGCAGCCACCAGTACTTGGTGGCACTGTGCTGAGGGTCTTTTCATTCACTCTGCCCTCTGCTGGTACACCACCTAGGTGTTCATGCATGTTCTGCTTTTATGGGCCACGGAGGGTGGGTAGGAGTTGGAGATGGGGCTTTGATACAGTGATGCGAAAGAGACTTCCTGCCATTTGGGGACCATGATCAGAGACCCAGAGCTCTGCTGTTAGGGTCACCTGCTGGGAAGAGAGCCCATCAGTTCTTATGGGACCTTCTCAGAGCCACCTTCACTTTTAGGGTGGTGGCAGCTTTTGACTACAGCCTAAAATGTTCATTTTGCTGCTCTGAGGTGATGGAACTCAAGGCAATGGCCTGTGACCCTGCTTACCCAAGCCACTCACAGCAGCCATGTGGAGACTAACACTGTGTTCTACATCTACGCATAGGTCTTTGCAGCCTTTGCCAGGACACAGCAGGTGTGGGACACAGTTGGTGGGATACCTCTTTTAGACTCAAAGCTTGGCTCCCTGGGGACCTCTGCCTGACCCCTGTTGTCTTTGTCCTTGATGTACTGGTCACTGTCTGGTGTCTGAAGAGGTTGTGTGGTGACAGCATGACTGGTTCCTAATCTACATCCTATAGTATGGCTGTTGACAGTGGGTAATTGAGAGGATTTTAGTGTATGTACAAGGAGAATCTTCTCAGGACAACATTAGAACCTTCTAAAAACAAAACAAAACAAAACAAAACAAAACAAAACAAAACAAAACAAAACAAAACAAAACAAAACAAAACAAAACAACTCTGGGTCTAGGAAACAACTTTCTTTGTGGATTTGACTGTTGTAGGAATTTAATAAAAATGGAGCCTACTACTCTGATCTTCAGAGAAGGTTTCTCTCACGGTATGTGGTATGAGGTTTTAAAAAGATTTATTTAGTTTTAGTTTATGTGTATGGGTGTTTTACCTGCATGCGTGTCTGTGAATACATTCCAGGAGACCATAAGAGGGTATTGGATTCCCTTGGAACTGGAGTTACAATCATTGTAAGCTGCCATATGGGTTCTGGGAATCAAACCTGGATCCTTTGCAAGAATAGGAAGTACTCTTAACCACTGGGCCATCTCCATTAACCACTGAGCTCCGTGTTGTGATTTTTGACTCTCCATTTACCCTAGCTCAGGGCCTGCATACGGCTGCCCCCTGCCTCAAACACCATTCCTTGATGTCTCCATGGCTCTTTTCCTGCCTTCTATGCCCCTCCCATCCCAGATACTTAATTCTTCCTAGATTTTAACTTGTCTGCTTCCTTGTTGGTACTGTTGCTAGTTGGCCTCCCTGAATAGTCAGGGATTTGGTCTTATCCTCCATTCTGTCCTTCAGTGCCCGAAAGATGGCTGTGTCTAGTGGTACTTCAATTAATGGTTGAGTGAGTGAAGAGATTCTGGGGTCTTCCGGAACCTCTTTTCTTCTGACCCAGTCCAGGATGAAGTGAGGCCGCAAGCCTCACTGTGGACATGAAGGACATTCTGAGGTTGGCTCAGGGATGCTCAGCTTTGGTCTCCAGAGCCTGCATGGATTTGGAGCTCTGCAGACTGAGCCCCTTCAGGAGGTATAGTGTGCAGGACACTAGGGCAGATGGACACAAAAGAACAGATTCGCCCAGCTTCCCAGTGACAAACGGCGGGTGATGAATGTTGGGTCTGTGTGTTATTCATCAGTTTAAAGTTGACTGCACAGCCAGAGTGATTCCGGGGCGGGGGATGCTCCCTCCTTCTTCCTCATCAATCATCAGCTCTGCAGGCAGCTACTGAAGTGGAGAGAAAGTGGGGCTGGAGAAATAAAGGGCCTTCAAGGCCCAGTGATGTTTCCTTAGGCCTGTGACCTAGGAGTAGGATGGGCATGCAGAAGGGCTGGGCCAGTTCCCAGGAGAAGATTGGGGCTCCAGCTGCAATGCAAGGGAGCCTTGTACTGGGTCTGAGGGTGCACAGCAGGTAGCCAGGCCAAGACCAGCCCCAAGCTGTGGACTGAGATATGGATTTGAACTCAACTCTACCCCCAAACATTGTGAGGAGTGAGTTTTCTTGCTCTGGTCTTATTTTATTCTCTATGGCCAGCAGCCAGGGTGCCCTTCCAGGGTCTCGGGGATAGATGGCATCCCAGGACATTGCCTGGCATGGGAGAGGGAATTCTGTTAGGGTGATCTAGCTGTTGCACACGAAAGCCCTGTGCCTGTGTAGGAGTGTGGCAGGGCTAAGACTGAAAGAGCTCCTCCTTGCTGGGACAGTCTCCTCAAGTATCCGTGGCTGTGCCTTTGCACAGGCTGGTGCCCCTAGGGGTATGCTTTCTTAACTCCCACTCCCAGAAAACGTTTATACACCTTTAAAACCCACTCCCACAGCACCTCTGCGGTCTTCCTCGTGATAAGTCAGCATCCTGCCTTCAGATTGGATTCTTGCTAGACTGAATCCCTGGTGGGAACATTCATGCCAGTTACCTAGTGTGATGGTAATCAGTTCCGTTGAATGACCAAGTGAAGGAGAAGGTAACTTCATGAGTAGGTCTTCCATACTTGTCCTTGCTTTGAGGTCATTTAGAGACCACCTTTCCCACATCTAAGACACATTTATGTCTCTCATTGTCCAGGTCAGACCTTGGTACACAGTTGGTGCTCAATAAATACTTGCATGGATGAGAAGAAAACATGATGATGGCAGGCTGAGCCCAAACTAGGTCCCACTAGTCAGGGATGCTCCAGGCATTTCTGCCCATTGCTTTGCCTTATGATAGCTGGCATCACAGATGTGACCCATGAGGCAGAAGATCCAGGGAAGTGAGAGCCAGGGTGAGAACTGTCTAACTGGGAGCTCTGAGAGCTGGCTCTGTCCCCATGAGCCTCCTAGAGATGGAAATGCAGTGCAGAGCACAACCTTACTCTGGCCTCCCCTCCAGTCTCCCTCCATGCAGCTGGCTCAGCACTTTTCCTTTGGGGCTGCAGACACCCCACCTTCCCAGCTCCTCCAAGTGCAGCTGCAGCCCCTCCCGCCCTGCCAATCAGACTCCCATTGTCTCCACATCTGCCTGTGCTGCAAATTGCCAGCATGAGTCTCCATCAGCATCCTCCATGGGAGGACATCCCAGCTCTTTTCCACAGTACCAGTTCCTAAAAGACTGGTGATTGCATCCTCAGTGTCCCGCCAGGCCTACCCAAGGGGAAGGCTAAGGAAAAAGCCCCAGGTGTCTTTGGAGAGGGGTGAGGCAGTGATGAGCACCCAGCAGGAAGGGGTTGTGGCTGGAGATAGTTCTGGGTACGTTGAGTAGGGAACATTTAGGAATGTCCTCTGCTCCTTCTTTCTCTTCTGGTGCTGCTCTAGGCAGAAGTCAGCACATCCCTAATGTAGCTCATCAGAGATGCATTCTCAGAGGGCCAGGCTCATTCAAAGGTTCTGGCCCAGGAAGTCCAGAGAGACCTGAGAGAGTGCAGTCCCCTGAAGATCTCATGGTGATTAGGGACCAAATACACACAGTACTCAGGCCCTAGGGGTTTGCAGAAAGAACAAGGACTGGGCTGCACCAGGGTCAGCTCCTGGGAGGCAGTACAGCTGTGGTCAGGCTGGCCCAAGGAAACCTCCAGACCTGCTTCTCCCTGTAGGGTGTAGTTGTTAAGCACTGTGAGCCAGGAATGAAGTGTAGAGGGAGGGAGGGTGCTCGGAGGAGGTTGGCCCCAGATCCTGACCTGGCCTCAAACTCACTACACACCTACATCACCACTAGGTAATGAGCACTGCCAGCCCTCAGAAACATGCTGCACTTAGCCCAGGATGGATGGATGTTACTGAGAAGCCTGCTAGATGCTAAACTCCAATCTCCTGTTACCCTAGAGTCCCAGTTTAGATCCAGAGAAGTCTAGTGCTCTCTGAAGGTCACACAGCTGAACAGGCCCCACAGGGCTCCACAGAAGAAGGACCAGCAGCTGACAGTTGAGGCATCCAGTCAACCTGGCTCTGACCCCCATGACCCTCTGCCTGGCAGTATGCAGGTGGCCAGACCCCAACCCCTCGACTTTGTTTCTGCATCTGTGCAGTGGGTCGGTAGTGGATCCTTCCTTGCTGGGCCATCCATAGGAAGTGCCTAGCACAAGCTTGCCACATGGTAGGTCAGGGGAGAAGCTGAGCCAGACATGATCTTGGGCTAGGATGATCCTGTTCAGGTGGGAACAGAATGAAACTCCAGGAACTCCAGCTCCCATTTCTGCATCTAGCAAGCCCTTTGGGCTCATAGGTGAGCACACTGAGCAGGGGTGAGACTTTGAGGTAGCTCTTCTAGCCTATAGACACTGCAGTTGTCAGTGGTAGCTTAAGTTCAAAGGGCATTGGAGGTATTATCCAGAGGAGAAAATAGTCAAGTCCATGAGTCTTCAGACTTAGCTGATGGGATCAAAGATGATGTCACGGTTGGTACCATCTGAGATCCCATCCTTGCTTGCTTCCTTGTCCTCATTCTCAGGAAGTCTATAGCTTAATGACAAGGTGGCCCCTGTCCTCCACAGCCAAACTGCTGAAGCCCAGCATCCAAAAGATCCTGCTCAGGATGCTTCTCATTTGCCAGTCTTGGATCATCCCCCATCTCTGAGCCAATCACTGAGCCCAAAGGGGATGGAGGCTTTAGCCAGGCTGGAGAGATGTCGGGTACATCTTGAGCCTGCAGGGGGCAGCTGGGACCAAGAGATTGACCCGACTGAGTCCTTGGATTGGATAGGGCAAGAGTTCTAAGTATCAGGGGCCTGGAAGGATGCCGGCAGAAGATCCACCACAGCTGGAGCCTGGATGCAGGCAGAGGTTCCAGCCATGGCTACCTACATAGTCTTCAGTGCCCATATCATAATCACTAGGCGTCAGTGCTTCCCTGGATGCCCTTGTCCATGTGCTCCATACAACCCTCCAGTGAAGGAGCCTCCAGTGGGGCAAAATTACATCATCTAGGGGCCATCCTGAGCAGCCTTGCCTCCCAGGTCTCCACTCAATGGGATCTGTCCAGGAAGAAGCCTCTTATCCCACGGCAGGAGGGCTAGCTGCTTTTTTTGTGATCTTGCCTTATGCATATGGGGTGTAGGCCTTCCTGCTCCAAAGACCCACTGGATGCCTATAGGCAGGCAGGAATGGAAGCCTCCAAGTCCTCTGTGTCCCTAAGCCTTGCCGGTCTTAGGAGTTGTGAGGACAGAAGTTCTGACTATCCACCTGGGGCCATCTAGGCCATTGGTTCTCAACCTGTGGATTGAGACCCCCACACGGGTCACATATCAGATATTTGCCTTATAATCCATAACAATAGCAAAATTACTGTTATGAAGTGTCAATGAAATAATTTTATGGTTGGGGGTCACCACAACGTTAGGAAGGTTGAAAACCACTGATCTTTAAGAACCTAAAAGATCTAGGCCCTTTTAATGCATGGTTTGCTACAGTAATCCCAGGGATTGAGATGCCACCCAGCATTTGGAACACAGAGGATTGGGAGCTGGAACCCCAAGGTAGTCAACACGACCTATTTGAGAAGGTGACATTTGAGATCATTGCTATGGGGAGGGGAAGGGACACCATGGGCATCAGACATGATAAACACAAAGGCCCAGAGGCTTGATAAAGTCCTCTGCTCTGGGGATGGAAGGATGCTAGTATGCCTGCAGCAGAGTAGAGGGCCTAGCATCAGACAAGAGTCTAGGGAAGTGGGACAGGGCTTGAAGGCTTGTTATCTTCCCTGTTATGTGCTCCATGACCCACGCCTTGCCTGGATGACAGGTCCCACTGAGGCTCTGGAGCAGGAGGTAGCCAGAAGGCAATGAAGTTATGAGAGAGGGTCCAGCAGAGCACAGTAGCTTGGGCATGGGGGAGGCTGGCTGCAGGCCTGAGGAGGAACCCAGCCCCTGGAGTCTGGCTGCTGTGGAAGCAGTCTTGGGGTTTCACACTTGCGATAATGTTGAGACAGCCAAACACTGCCCTCTGCTGGGGTACCTGTGTATGATATTCGGAGCTTTCTTGAGAACTGACAGACCTCAGGCCCTCCAAGACCCCTTCTGCAGCTCTTCAGCCTTCATTGTCTTGTTCTCACCCAGCACGGTACAGAGTGCCTCGACCCTAGAGCAGCATTTGCCCCCACGATCTCTGCCTTGTCTCTGGGCCTCAAGGCTGCCTGGAGGGCAGAAAATACAAAATAACACCCTGCTTCAGGGTAGCCTGTCAGGATTCCTTTGTCATACCTAAGCCACCACCTTCCTGCTCATCTTCCATGCTAGAGCTGAACTTCAGAGAATGCCCCCGGGGAGTGACAAAGTGTAGACCCCCACAGAGCACGTGACTCCCAGGAGTTGCCCTCTGCTTGCCCACACCTCTGTCCTGGACATACCTATAGCACCTGGTTAGAGGGGAGAACAGGGGTCTAGGCGTGGAATGGCGACAGTGAACAGAACAGAGCAGGGCAGTCAGAGACGCCATGGGACCAAGCTGTAGCCCAGAAGGAGTGACTCATCTGATACAACTCGGCTTTCCTATGTGCTCCCAGGACCCTCCACAGCCTCGACCTGTTTCTGCAATAGTTGCGAAGGTTTTTTTGTCAGGGAGGCTAGGAAGGAAGAAGGGAGGAAGAGGGATATGTGGGCCCATAGTAGAGACCAAGAATATCATCCCTTGGTATCCGAAGTGGACACCTTCATACATCAAAAACCATGACACTCAAGCTGTACATGTGAACAGCCCCATGCACCTGTGCGAGCTGGGCGAGCTGTAGATGTCTTACAGTATCTAGGGTGAGTGGTTATTCTGCTGTGTGGGTTAGGGTAAGGACAGGAATCTGGCTTGTTTTGTACAGGTGCAGTGTCTTTAGGGATAGTGTCCAATGTGGCTGAGTCCAGGGATGCAGAGCCTACAAGAGCCACTACACTCAAAAAAGAGAACAGGGCCTTCCCCAGGCCTCACTCCAGCCTGGGTCACAGGAGGCACATATTTGTTCATCCACCCAGTGTCCTGGGAAAGACCAACTGTATGCTGGACATGGGGGAGGCTTTGGAGCCAATCAGTGAATTCAGACATGGTCTTCCAGCCATCATCAGCCCAAGGTGACACCCTCTGAGGATGACAGTGGGCTATGGGCGATGATACAAGGATGGCGAGGAGTGGCAGGGGCAGAGGTGGGAGGGGGACCCTGCTGAACCCATGTCGAATGAGCCTGAGACCAAATGGTAAGTGAAGGATTGCTTTGGGGATGGCAGGAATTAAATGAAGGGGCTTGGGGTTGGGTCAGCATATCTGAAGATCACTGCAGCCCATGAGAAGAGAAAGTTTGTCAGCTAGGGGGCACAGATGAGTTTTCTTCCAGCACAACCACTGAGTTTCTCTGCGATGAGCATATCCCAGTATATGTTTACATCCAGTCCAGGGCTAGCAGTCAGGGTAATGTGGGTGCTCTGCATCTAGGCTCCATTCAACCTGCCCAGTGTGCCCAAGTGCTAGTGGGGAGGGCATATCTGAGCTTGGGGTCCAAGTCTGAGATCTCTACGGAGTTCACTGGTTGATAGGACATGGTTCCCCTGATGTGGTAGGTACCTGAATATGCCAGGAGAAAGAACACAGGTTGGGAAGCAAGAGTCTGAAGGATAATGGAGGCCTGGCTGAGGATCTGGGGACTATCTCTACAGGAGGCTGTAGGCTCACTGCCATGCAGACCCCATGAGTTCTGTCCTTATAGCACTCATGACTGTGGGGGAGGCAAATGTGAGACTGTACTTGAAACTTGGGTTGCATTCATTTATTCATTCTCTCATTTATCAACCCACAGCATTTTATTGAGTAGCTACTGTGTCCCAGGTACTAGAGTCACAGCCCTGAACAGAAAAGATCAAGGCCCTCTTCTTATAAGGCTGGGACTCAGCTTGCTGTGCCCTCAAAACCCTGGTCAGCCCTTTCACTCACCTGGGCCACCAGCAAAACCTCCATGGAGGAAAGGTCCAGGAGAGGGAGGCACTGACTTACTCTGGTAGAAAAGTGTGTGCTTACCTGGAAAGGATCCTGGCCTAGAGATAGAACAAGGAATATTTACTCTGCAAAAACTGCCTGAGCTGCTCCTGCAGCCCAGCCTGTTACAGGCACCAGAGAGACAAAGACCAAGTGACCATGGCCCGTCAGGCCCTAATGGCCATGAACTTTGTGGGAGGTGCCATCCTCACCAAGCACGAGTCTCCTTTCTTAATCTATCAGGGCTTGGGAAGGAGGTATCATCCATGCCTCAAACAGAGCAGCCAGTAGCTTGCCAGTTTCCTAGAGCCCATAGGGTTCTGGCACCATGCCCATTGCCTATCATTCTGTTACACAGATGCTCTGTGCAAAGGACCATGTAGCCCACACAGCTCTGGGACACTAGTTACATCAGCAGCTAATAGCTGCCCCATACAATTGTGCAGTGCATAGGTTATACCACTTGCCCTGCCCAGTGGCCCTGTCCTCACCTACCTCATTGCACATGCCCCTGGAGACACTGTTGAGCATGTCATAGGTCTCGCTGTGCTCTCAATGGCCCACTGTACATATTCACTTATTTGGTTTTCTTTTTGTTTAATATTTGTATTTGTATTTGTATCTGAGTGTGTATGTGTGTGTGTGTGTGTGTGTGTGTGTGTGTGTGTGTGTGTGTGTGTGTGCAGTGCCCTGAGAGAGGGTGTTGTTGTATCTCATGGAGCTGGGGCTACAGGTGGTTGTGAGATGCTCAACATGGATGTTGGGATCTGATCTCCTGTCTTATGTAAGAGCAGCTCTTGATCACTGAGCCAATTCTCTAGCCCTACTCATTTGTGAGAAGGATCAGAACTGATTTTCAGAGAGACCCGCTAAGTAACTTTCAGCCCCACAGCTCCCTCTGAACCTGTTCAGGTCCCCATCTGCTTCCCATGAAAACAAGCTCAGAGACAGGCTTAGTAATTGTTAGATGACTGAAGGCTTTTGTTATGATGTATTTTTCTTGTGAGTGACTCTAATCACAGAGAGTTGGAGTTTTCATTCATTCATTCATTCATTATTCATTCATTCATTCATTCGTGGGGAGTGAGGTGAGCTGGAGGTTCAAACCAGGGCCCAGCTCATGCTAGGCAAGTTCTCTGCCACTAAGCTACGTCCTGCCTACACTGTAGAACATTTTTTAAAAAGAAGGCATGCAGTTGACCAGTAATCCCATACCTGAGAGATGACAACTTTTCACTGTGGCGTGTCTCGTAATGTGCCTTTCCAGAAGTTTCTCTAACCTAGATTTTTGTAGAATTGTATGCTCAGACTAAGCTTACAGCTTGCTAACCTCCTTTTTTACTGCAATTATCACTGAGAATGCCCCAAGGAGGGCCCTGTGCTAGTGTCCTGCAGTGATGTTTATGGTAACATCCAGGAGTCCACTCTGCTGTTGTTGTCCACACTGCTGGGCAGGTGCCGTGAGTTCGGACACACATACACACACCCCACATGTTTTGGTTTTGGGTTTTTGTTGTTATTTGTTTGTTTTTTACTGAGAATGTTCTAATGTTATCTCAGATTCCAGAGAGGAGAATCAGGGCCTGAGTCACCCTGGCAGAAGGGAACAGGTGGCAAGTCCCTGGGAAGGGTAGACAAGGCTGGGAGCATGTGCCTTCTGTCTGGCAGTGGCCTTCAGTGGGCAGGAGCACCACAGCTGGGGTCAAGATGCCTGTTTTCTTCCCTCCACTCTAGTGACTTCTCTTCTGTCCCTTCCCTTCTCTTCCAAGGTCCATTTCCCCAATTGGACCTAACCCTTTGTCCCCCACTTTCCTAGAGCCAAGGTTCCAGCAAGACCCTCATGACTTTCTGGAATCCTCATGTCCCTCATCTTGAACTTGCCCATCACTCCCGAAAGGAGGGGCCCTCGCTCCTCTCACCCTGCACCTCCACTGTGTCTCATAAAGGTACACGAGACCACTGTCCACTCCGAAGCCCACAAGAACCTGTACTGCCCTGTCTCCCACCCCTTTCTTCCACCCACTCTCCCTCTCCCTCTCCTCCATAATATCTCTTCTTTCCCTTCTCATCCTCACACCATACTCGTGGCTCCCACTCCCTCCAGAATGACGGTCCTAACAGCCAGAGACTATGTGAGCCGTGGTGACTGCATGGTCTCCACCATTCAGGAGAGTGTCAGTGAGTGTCTACTACTGGTACAGACATCATCACCCCAGCTCCCCCTTTGCCCCTACCAGACAATTAAGGGTTTTGCACAGTTCCCTTAAGACAGGGCTGGGGAAAGGGCCGAGGAGCCAAAGTAGTCCCCTCCTCCCAGTGGGAGTGTGGCCTTTCTCACTCATGTGTCCCTGCTTAGTTGAGTCTCAAAGCAAGCCTGGGCCAGCTTTGTCCTATACAGTTGAAGGAAGGATAGCTTTGGCAAATTCATGGTAGTTATGGTGGAGCACTTATGGCCTGGGGCTCTGCCTCGCTGGTTCCCCTTTACATAGCCCAGGACTCCATGGGCTTTCTGATCTGCCTAACCTGCCTGTAGGCTTATCCTGCTCTGGGTAGCCCAAGCAGTACTGGGTAGCCCTAGTTGAGGAGAAAAATATGTTGGTCAATATTGCCCTGTACTAGATATTACGGTCTCCAGAGCAAATAAGTGAGCTTGCCTGGAGCTGTCCTAAGGGGCCCAGCCTGGGAGGTGATAGGAAAAAGAGGGGTTGCTGCTGAGTGCTGAGTCCTGAGAACCTGAGCTGGGAGTGCAGGGCAATCCAGGCATCTACCTGCCTGGCACCCTCACACCAGCCCAGGCTTCCAAGATTGGCACCCAGCTCCCCAGGCTGTGTGAGACCATACTGATGAAGTTTATTCCACGCCAGTTTTTATGTGGAGGAGATTGGCTGACACATGAGGTACATTGTCTATAACTTTGAAAAGCATTCAAAAAGCCCTGAGTTAGACCCTCAGCACCTTATAAACCAGGTGTAGTGGTACGTGCCTGTAAGCTCAGCACTGGGGATGTGGGGGCAGGAAGATCAGAAGTTCAAGGTTATCCATCTCTACTGTACTAGAGGCCCACCTCAGCTACCTAAGACTCTGTCTAGAAAAAAAGAAATTGAAAAATCCTTTAAATTGAAAGACCTCAGACACGTTTAGTTCAGGAAGCAGGGCTTTGGGGACCTGAACAGCGCTTGAAGTCACTACCTCACAGCTGTGAGTGGGGAGCACAGCCTGGCTCAAGTCTGAGAATTCACTGCCTGATGAGAGGTGAGGTATGGGAGGTGAGTTGGGGGACTCCCAGCCTACAGCCACTGCATCTTAGTTTTGGTCCTAGATCACTCTGCACTCCCAGCTCAGGGTCTCAGAATTGAGCACTCCACAGCGCCCCCTCTTGTTTCCATTCACCCCACCTCCCGGGCAGGTGACTCCCAGTAAGTTCACTTATTCCCTCTGGAGGCCACAGCATCCACTACAGGGCAACATTGACACACTTGTTTTTCTCCCCAACCATGGCTACCCGGTGCAGCTTGGGCTTCTTCATGTATGTCTATGGCAAGCTTGGTGCACCACAGACAGCCTGGCACACTCTGAGGCAATCCTGGCTGGGGGGAACTGATGCCAACCCTTGTGGTCCTAGATGTTAATTCCTTCTCAGGGGTGCTCTGAAGACCTTTCTTAGCTATCTTAGGGTAGGAATCCAATCTCCCCCAAGTCAGGGGATGGGGTTCTGGTTTGCTGCAGAAGGGAGTGTTTGCTGAGAATCCAGAAGCCGATATAGATTTCCAAAGATAATTGCTTAGGGGCTGCTCCTTCCTCAACCACCCTGCAATGAGAGAAGAGGCTGTAGACAATGGAATCCTCATCCCAGCCTTCCCTATAAGGTCTCCTACATCCAGAACACTGGCCGCAACTATGATGTGAGAGGCATGTGATGTGCACCTGCAGCATGGAAGAGCCTATGGTTTGCAGAGTCTGTGATTCAGCCTTCCCAATGTGATGTTGAGCAGAGAGCTGGCTGCAGAAAAAGACACACAGTATGAGGCCACTTATGTACAGCTCCAAATACTCACAGTAGTCTACACTGCTCAGGATGCCTGTGTGTGGATAACTGAGTAGGAAAGATTCCCTATGGATCATTCATGCACTTATGGGAGGCTGGGAGCTGGGCTGGAGAGGGGATGTTACAAAGAATGACCCCAAGGCTTCCAGCATGTTTATCAGCTGAAGTTTCTCCTTATAAGCAGCTGGTGCGTCATAGTTCACAGTGCTCATCTTTATGTCTTTTAGAAAATTTTAAATATTTTTAACGTCATAGCACAGTATCATTTTCAGAATCCATGCAGTACTTTCTATTTCTTATATGTACATGAACACATAGGAAAAGTGCTGGAAAGATGCACTCCAGACAGACGAGAACCGTTTCTTCTGCAGAGATGAGCAAGAGGGACTGGGGGGCAGAGAGGAGAATATACTTACTTTATGAATAGTCATTTTCTATGGGCCTGGTGAAGCACAACTTTAATCTCAGCATTCTGAGAGGCAGAGGCAAGAAGATCTCTATGAATTCTAAGTCAACCCAGTCTACATAGTAAGCTCTAGGCCAGCCAAGGTTACAAGTGAGACTGTGTCTCAAAAGAAAAGAAATGTTCACGTTATTTCTGCAATTTGCATTTTACTTACTGAAAATGCAAAGCTCGGGGAAAAGGGAGATACAATACTGGGGCTTGAAGTATTTGTGTTCTGGGGACTGGTACAGGTTAAGGGGTGCACACACTGAAGCTCCACAATTAAGCCTATGACCACCTGGAAGGGAGATGGGCTGCTGTCCCTGGGAAGATGGTCCAATCCTGAGGTGCATGGCTGCCTGCCTGGAATGACTGAGACTGGCATATCTCTGTCATGTGCCAGCAGCCTTCTCCCCCTTCCCAAATGCTGTTATGCTCCTGCCTAGGAGACAGATGGCACAGGTTGGAAGACAGAGACACCCTGCCTGAATGTCCCTGTCAGCCTGCAGGTTGGAATTTTCCAGTCTATGGAGGGGAAGTCCTAGAACAGAAGTTTCTGGAACCAGCCTTGGAAGCTGCTTCTGCCCCCAGACTGGAGGGCTGAGTGGGGACAGAGATGTGTCCAGAGACCGGCTGTGGAGTGCTCTGTGTCATCCCCAGCCTGAAACAATGGATTGGTGGATGTTCCTGTGCTTACAACCCTAGGGGCAGTCCTGGAAAGGCTGACTGCCACTCCTCCCACCTCAGGCATCTGATCACATTGAAGTGGACAGGTACAGACTGCCATACCACTTACTAACTGTGACTTTGAACCCTCTTGTGCCCTTGGGACTCCCATCTCTGAAGTTGAACTGCTCCTGCACTCTGTTGATTCTTTGAACTCAGAAACTTCTGGGGTCTCAAGTTAGAGACCAGCAGGAATGTCAGCCGTATGGCTTTTGGAATCTCCTTTACCTAACCAGACCTGACTCAGTGCCAGGCAGAGAGCGTCAGGTGTGAGAACAACTGCTGTGTGCTGTACTCAATGCTTGGTCAAAGCCTGAAAGCCTTGGCAGCTCTTTCTGGGTGTGGGGGCCTTTATCCCACATTCTACTGTAAAATACAGTCCACGCAAGGGGTGTGTGCCTCTCTGGAGGAAGGGCCAGAAAAGAGACACAGGTGTGCAATGGATGTCATGTATCCAAAGCGAGGCGAAGAAGAAGCCCAGGATGAGGACTTCAGAACAGAATGCACTCAGGGTAGCCATTTCTCCCTCGCTGCCTCAGTTTACTCATCTGTGGCATGTGAGAAGCTCCTCTTTAAGAAGGTCGAAAGGGTGTTGCTGGAGCACAGGCACCCTGGTGGGCTCGCCTTGCCTCAGTGTTAGTGACCTCCCCCCCGCCCCGGGGAGGGGGCTGCCTTTCTAAGCAGCTGTGGTAAATTAAACCTGTTTCTGGTGTTTCTCAGGTATGAAGACAGTAGGACCCCAAACAGAAGGACTCCTTCTGATGATGTGGGGGTATTCTGATTTTGCTAAGCTATAATGCAACTCAATCAGGGAGAGAGATGGGGCCAGCTTGCCACGTGCTAAGCTAAGTTCACACAACTATGAATTGTTCCTATGACAGCATTCTTCTGTGGGGGGGGGGGGCGGCGGCCATGGGAAGACTGGACGTTTCTAGAGTCCCCTGAACTTTGGCTACACAGCTGCTTCCGCAGTTACTACGCTGCATCTAAGGACCCTCCACCAGAAGAATGAGGTCCTCTTCATCTGGCCTCTGTCCCTCTTGGCTGTGAAACTTCCGGTTGCTCACTGGCTCTGAGATCCATTTCCTCTGAAACAAAAGAACGGAACTCCAGAACGAAGCATCCCTCGTCCCCTAACTTCTGTGGGTCTGAGAGGCTGAGGGAATGGAAAGAAGAAATAGAATCAGGCTGGCAATTGCCACCCCCAGCCAGAGGGTTCACAGTCTCACTTCCTCAGCCTTTCATGTGCCCCTCCCCTGGAGGCAGCTTCGCCGGTGAAGACAGAGTGCTGGCTGTGCCACCTTCTATCCGTTAGTCCTAAATGAATGAGGGCTCACCACCACCACCACCACCACCACCACCACCACCACCACCACCACCACCACCACGTGCGCCTCCCCAGGGTCTGAGGTGTGCATTACAATGCATTCCTTATACACATGCTCAGCTGGGGTTGAGATTCCTGACTGACACTTGGTAAACAGGATACCTGCTCAAAAAAAGCATGATACACAGAGGGCAGAGAAGGTGAGTGTACAGGGAGAGAAGTGGGCATTTTTCTCACCTTCGCCTCTTCTGAGCTACCTTGTCTGTGCCAGTGCCCCTCAAATCCATCGAGCTTCTTTCTGCCTCAGGGCCTTAGCACAAGCTCTGCTCAGAAAGCTCCTGCCATGGCAGTTGGCTTGGAGAGGCCTCCTTTCCCTGCCCCCAGCTCAAGAAGATGACCCCACCCACCCACCGTGCCTCCTTTCTGCTTGGTTGAACCCTGATCTGATTGCTAGGCGCAATTTCACATTCCAATTTTCACGTTTTCTCCCCTTTTCCCTCTCAGAATGTATCCTTGATGAAGGGGGATGCTCTGCAGGCACACTGGGGGTGCTGGCAGGAGGGGGAGGGAGGGAGGGAGGGAGGAAGGGCACCACAGCTAGAACAGACTGGCTGCAGCTCGGGCCTCACTCTCCCCTTAGGTCATAACTGGCAGCAGTAATCCAAGCTGTGTCATCTGCTATTCAGCTACTGTATGTGGTCGGCCCTCCAAGACTGGTCACACAGCTGTCATGATCCCATTTTACGGTAGCACATCTGAGACTCCCAGGAGACACTCAGCTTGCTGAAGTCTCATGGCCCCTAACTCCAGGGCATAAGATCTCCTGAGCGCTTAGTTTAGTGATTCCTATGTTTCCGTGCCAAGGACGGAAAAGCTGTCCTGGAAGGCAGTGCCATCATTACATTCTTTGGGCTGCGAATGCATTTTAGCAACTGATTTCCAGGTTTCTAGTGAGGGCCAGGAAGGAGTCACCTCGGTCTCAGCGCCAGGGCTCTTGATTTTTGCAGCCGCACCGCAGGGCAGCTCTGTTTGATGCTGCAGTTGCCATGGCAACGAGCACTTTGGCGATTGGTCCAGCTCGGCCGCACTACGTTGCTCCTGGAAGGAGGGGGGCGCTCCTGCACTCCTGTCCCTCCTCCGGATGCTGCGAGAGCAAACCGGCACCGACACCCCCCTCCCCCAGCTCTCCCCTCCTCATCCCAGCGCCCTGACACCCCGGATGTGCGGGAGGGAAAAATCCCAAGGAAGTCCCAGGTAGCAGCGAGGCAGACGCCCCCGCCCAACCTGGCGACCATGGTGACTCGACGTCTTCCCAGGCTTCTGGGCACAGTGTAAACCCTGCGTGGGAGGACCCGTTTGGAGCCCCCTGCCACATTACACCCAGCTTTTTTAGATGAACCTGCCAGTCCTGGGAAAGTGACTGCCCTTGGCTTTCATTTTCTTCTTTTTCACCTCGCTTGAGCATCCTGCTCCTCCTCTGAACCACCTTGAACCTCCTCAGCCCAGGCAGGAAAGAGAGAGAAGGAGATCAGACTTGGGCAGGATGGCTTGCCGAAGACGCTATTTGTGAGTATATGAGACAGGTTTATCCTATAGCTGAGGCAGAAAGGACCACAACTCGAGTGCTGGAGTGAGGGGCTTGGTGGGGGTGGGGTGGCTGCTCTGCAGGTGGCTTCCAGGGCCCTGGCTTCCAAGCTTGTCTCTAGTGTTTGTCCCCTGCGGCAGAGGTTGATGTGATGTTGATGGTGATGAGGAGAAAAATAATCTTAGTCAGCAAATCTTCCTTCGGCTGTGAAAGTCCCTTCCTGAGACAGTCTCCTTCCTCCTAATCCATATCCACATACAAGGGCCCCCAAACCCGTGACCATGGTCCAGGCTTTTGGCAATGCCCCAAGCTAGCTTGTTTATGGAAAGCTTTGGTGCTCAACAAGCCTGTGGCCTGCGCCCAAGCCAGGTGGAAGGCCATCAGCAGGCTGAGACAGTGGCCGGGGATGGCATCCTCCACGGACAGGTGAAGGTGGCAGCAGGGTCCAGCTGTCGAGTGCAGGTGTAATGTGTGGGTACAGAGCACCCGTCTGCTGGGGCTGATGCCAGCAGCAGAGGCGGTGAAAGTCGGGCTTAGGGTGGTGACATCACGGGACTGGGTATTTATGGAAGCAAAGCCGTGCTTGGTAAAGCCCGGCTTCCCAGGGGGCAGTGGGATTCAAATGCCAGTTTCTTTCTAGGCTCTCTGGGGGCTCTTCAGGGTGCTGTTCTGGAAAGAGCAACCTTTACCCCACTTGGGCACTCTAGGCTCTGGAGACTGAATGAGGTTTGGGTCTGTCTGGTCTCTGCCTGCCCTAGGCTACCTGCCCCGCGCTTGGAAGCTGCTAGGAACAGTTTGGTGATCTCGGATCTTGTGAGGTTAAGAAGCAAGCCATGATGTATTTGTATTGGGATCAGCCACCAGTACTAGGATAGGGTTTGCAGCAATTTGTAGGAGGTCACCTGGGAGATTTAGACTCTCCTCAATCGGACCTTGAACTTGTAGAAGCCCCAAGCCCCATCAAGGGCCCTCCAAGTCCTCTTTAAGCTCTACCTCCTCCCCTCCTACAAGGGGCGGTTCCCATGCTAATGAGCCTGATAGAAAGTAAACATTGCCTGCAGCTGCGTCAGCAAGCTGGGTCAGCAGGCTTCTGCAAGAGGAGTGGGACCATGGCCTCAGGCTGTGGGTCTGCATTTTCCGTGGAAAAGCCTTTGAGTCTGTTTGTTGGCAGAAGCAAACCACACAGAGTCCTTGCTCTCTGTGGCAAGGCCAGAAATAGTAAAGCTTTCCCCAGCTTGGAACTTTGTCTCACATTTGGAGAAGGTACTTCCCAGGCAGCAGCCTCCCTCCTACCTGCCACACCTTTTCTGGCACAGGAGCCTCCAGTGTCAAAGAAACTGACAACTTGCAGAGGCCACTAAGCTGCTGTGGAGGGAAGATGTCATTAGCATGAAATGTGACAGTCCTCATGGAGAGCAGCCTGGCTCAGGGCCTGTTTCCAAGGCTCGGGAATGCCATCTGAAAGGCTTTGCATAGGCAGGAATGAAGACACACACACACACACACACACACACACACACACACACACATTTTTTGAAATAGGGAAACGGAGACTGGAAAAATCACCCCTGGAAATGTAGCATACTCTACCTTAGGCATGGGGCCTGGGCTTTGCAAGGAAATCATTTTGTCAAGAGCACGGCTCCCTCCCATAGATCCCACGGTGCTTCCAAGGTTCATTCAACCTGTCAGGGGCCAGGGACTTGCATCTGAACACACAGCCTTAGGCAGCCCTGTTGGCAGCTCTTGTTTGGGGATCAGTGCTCCTGCCTCCCTTCCTTGAAGGTCTCTCCACTCGTCTTTTACTCTTGGGGCGAGCTGTAGGCTGAGCTATCCCTACGTCTGCTTCCTCCTACATTCTACTGGTATCAACCACCCTAAATAGATTGGCCAGGGAGTATTGGAGAAGGGCTATGGCCTCTGCCCTTGCAGAGGATTTGGAGTCAAACAGGCTTTGCTGATTTACCTGCTAGGTACTCATCGGCCTGTGTTTGCCCACTTTTATATTCCACTTGACCAGGGCAGGGCTTAGCCCAGCCCAGGTCAGTACCTCTCAGTACCTGCTGCTCCAGACTTCTGGTTCCCCAGACCAGCCGCAAGGAAGGGGGCTGATCACTGCCAACTCAGAACAGTCTTGGCTGGTCTTGTGCTTTCTCACATCCTATAGCTTGGTCAGCTTTCCTTAACTGCTGCAAATATAGTATGATTGATTCCGTTTTACAGAGCAGGAAACTGAGGTGCAGAGGGAAGGAACTTGACTGGGCTCCTGCAGCTATTTGCAGCTGTGCCTTTAGCAGTTCTGCCCCTCCCCCAACATGCCCCACCCCAAACCTGAGCAGCCATGCATGCATTCCCATGTGTCACCCGATCAGGGTGTCCCTTGGTCTAGAGGTACCCCACAAACAGGCACACTGTACACCCATTTTCACTTCTCCTTGCATCCTCATTATTTCTGACCCACTGTGGGTCACTCTGAAAGTTAAACTTACCACTGAAAGAGGTGGGTCCTCAGTCTGCTATGAAGGTGGCCTGGTGATGGGATAAAGATAACAATGAAAACAATGCATATAGTAACTGAGTGGAGAAATCACAAGGCCTACAATCCTTGACCAGGGAGCAGCTGACATTGACCAGCTTAGTAGCACTGTGAGGAAGGTACCCCATACTGATTGACTACAGCAGCACCTTCACCATCCTCAAGGCAGTGTCTGAAGAGGACTCTTGGCTCAGCACATCTTGGGGCTCCAGCTCAGGCAGTAGGGCTGTAAAGATTTGCAGAGCAAGGCACTGGCTGCCTCTTTGCATGTCTGTGGTCCACCCTTCTATCCAGTAACTGACTCATTTGTTCACTGCCTGGAACTTCCTGGCCCCTCTTCCCTTCCTTTTTGGCTCTAACCAACCGTGGAAGACTAAAGCCTCAGACCTCCCACCCTGCTATTCTCTGACTTCCCTGCTGGGTCTCCATCTACCCTGACACTATGTCCAGCTTGTTGGGTGGTCAGTCTGCTTCCTAATAGGATATCTGCTATACCTGGCAGACTCCTGACGGTGTGTAAGCCTCAGGGTTTCAGCACCTAGAAAAGTGCCAGGTGCGTCACATGCATGTAGGATATGCGATTAAACCGGTGAGTCCTGGGTGGTGCCAGGCATGGTCCTAAGCAGGACTACAGAGCAATGAACTGGGCACTGGCAGGCTCCTGGGGAGGCAATCAACTCCAATACTGGAAGTGGTCTCCACAGTCACCTGAACCCTGAGGACTGGAAGGACACTTGCCACCTGAACAAAAAAGGCAGCAACCTCTGAATATGCAAATGTCACGTCCTTCAGCTCATTTGACCATCTCCTGGATCCTAGGAGGTGGGATTATTCTTACCTGCATTGTCCAGACCCTCAACTGAGTCCCAGAACAACTTGTCCCAGGCAACACTCAAGCAGGGGTAAACCTGGGCACTCCACCCCAAAGCCGAACTCTAAGCTGTTATACTGAAAGGTTTTGCTGAAATGGCAAACGCTGAATGAGCATGAGGAAAAGGGAGAGATGAACTAGCGGCATGGGTAGGGAGGGCCCTGTGGGCTGGTTCCCACTGCCAGTTCAGTGTGGACTGAGCAGAGATATGAAGGGTGGGGCTGAGGTTGCCTCCTGTGCTGGAGGAGAGTAGAAGGGCAGGAATCTGACTTACCCCTTGGTCACAGTGGGATTTAGGGGAAGCTGCAGGAGTCAGGAGCAGCTGGTCTTCAGGCTAGGCTGAGAGCAGCTGTGCATTCTTCCTTGCAGTCAACAGAGGCACCGCATGTTTCTCAGGATGAGGCACCCTGCTCATGGGGTCCTGGCCTACCTCATAGTACTAGCTTAACTTGATCTCAGAGGGCTTCGGGCTTGTACCCTTGTTCAACTCCCATACCTCTGGCATGTCGAATCTGTGGTTGGCCCATTCTGCAGGAAAGTGACTTGCTCAGATTCATAGCCAGGAGTCTGTCTGGCTCCAGATCCTATCCCCTCTTCACCAATCCTCATCTGTCTGTCCTTGAGGCCAGGGCTGGTAGGCAGCAGGTGTTTAGAAGGTGGGCTTCAAAGGAGAGGAAGAGTCCAGGTGGCCAGAAGGTGACAGGACACTGGTCAGGTGCCCTTAAGAAGTACCTGCGTGTCATACCCTTACCATCACTTTTGATAAATCTGTGTCCAGATCAGTTCCATTTGGCATTAATAGAACTATAGGATTTAAAATGTTTGTTTTACTAGAACTATAGGATTTAAAATGTTTGTTTGTTTATTATTGTGTATGTGGTGGGAAGGCACATACCATGGCACATAAGTGGAAGTCAGAGGACAACTTTGTAGAGTTGGTTCTTTCCTTACACTTCTTTGTGGTGGAGCTGTCACCAAGTTGAGGCCAGTTTGAGAAGGACGTTGAGCCCCTGCCTGCGTCAAGAAAGATAGATGTCCAAATGTGTTTTGTGTGACTTGGCTATATGTTGAGTTTTCTAGGAATGTGATTGCTCTCGAAGTCAAGGGAAGATCGGACTGTGATATGTTGGGAGCTCTGCCAAGAGCTGTCACCACCCAGGCCATCATGTCCCCAAGGGCAGCAGCTTTTCTGAGAACAAGTTTCCCCAGCAGGTGCCTGTGGGATCAGCTGGCTAAGGGTGGCCACTGCTTGGCAAATGACTGTTACCTCAACACCAGTTCTTTCCGAGTCTGCAGTGTTCACGTGGGGCAGACTATGGGTTTGCTGTGGTGCAGGTGTGGACAAGCTTTATTGTGTCTAGGATTCCTTTCAAAATGGACATAGGCAATGTAGTTTGGGGAAGACAGAGGGGCATGGCATCAGGGGTCTTTGAAGTGATGATGTTATTATGTTCAGTCTGATTTCATAGCCTTGGATTCAACCAACTATAGATAGAAATTTAGTGAAGGGTGTGTGTGTGGGGGAATCATTTCCAGAAAATTCCAAAGAACAAAACTTGGATTTGCCTGGCCCTGTACCAAGCACTTCACTGAACACACATAAATTCGTCGGGAGATGTGCAGGCACCCTGCTGTGGCCTCGTCTTCTCCATGGGTCTTTCATCTCTGCAAACCTAGATCTTTAATGTTCCTTACCTCAAGTGTGTGGGCCTGTGATGGTCACATCTGTTTACTAGCTTGCTCCTTATGTGTGGACTTTCCACACCATTGTTCTCCCAGACAGCACAGTGTCACCACTGTTTCCACAGCATCTGCCCGGCATTTGACAGGTTGCATTACCTAGAGGTGGTTTAAAGTATTTGGAGGAACTGGTGGTGTATATCTGCAATCCCAGCACTCAGGATGCTAAGACAAGAGAATGGAGAGTCCAGGATCAGGTATCTGAAGGGGTTTGGCAAACCAATCCTTATGAGTACTGAGGGACAACCATTCTCGATCCACAGCTTACCTGTATTCCCTCCTTCTTCCTGCCATTTCTTCTAGGCCTTCTATCCTTCCTGACAGCCCACTTTGTGGCTGCCACAGAAGCAGGCAGGCTGTGGGAGGTCCTAAAAGCCCAGAATGGGGCCCAGGCTACAGCAGAGAAGTCGCTCTGCTAGGGGCAGCCTGGCTCTATAGTCTCTCTGGCCACCCTTTCCTTCCCTGCTCACCAAAGCCACTCCATGTGGCCCCTCTGTCTCTTGACACTCACTGTCTCCTCTCTTTGTGCCATAACAGCTCCTGGGGGACACAGAGGTCTGAATAGGCAGAGGACAAGTAGGCAGGCTGGACATCTGTAGGCGGAGTTTTCCATCTAGATCACAGATCAGCTCTGTCCTGCCAGCTGCTCCCCAAATAACCACACAGAGACTTATTATTAATTATAAATGCTTGGCCAATAGCTTAGACTCCTTTTTTAGCTAGCTTTTATAACTTAAATTAATCCATTTTTATTAATCTATGTGCTGCCCCAGATTCGTTTGCCTCATGTACATACTTCCCATTCTGCTCGCTCTGCTTCTCATGGCATCCTTGAGACTCCTCAGACTCCACCCTTCTTCTTCCCAGTGTCCTCCTAGTCTCGCTCTCCCGCCCAATCTCTTCCTGCCCAGCAGTAGGCCACTCAACTCTTTATTAAACAATGAGAGTAATGCATATTTACAGTGTACAAAGATTGTTCCACAGCAGACATCTGTAGAGTGACTCCCGAGAGCCATGTGCCCCATGGAGGCCTAGGCTGGAGCACTTTTCCCAGTTTCTGGGGTGAGGAACTTGTTTCCAGGTGCTCCTGGAAGCCAGTGGAGCACTTTGACGTACGTGTGTGTGTGTGTGTGTGTGTGTGTGTGTGTGTGTGTGTGTGAGAGAGAGAGAGAGAGAGAGAGAGAGAGAGAGAGATCTTAGTGCTACGCCAGTCTACTGCATGTATACTCTACCCAAGGGATGAGCAAGACTGGGAAGCTGGTGCCCTACAGAATTCTGAGGTGTTACTGTTTGGAGAAATGACTATAGTGTTGGCAAGAACACTCGATATTATTTTTTCATAACTGCAGTTGGGTCTAAAATTATCTCAGAATCACACATTTGATTTATCTGGGTTTTGTTTTGTTGTTGTTTGGAGAAGTTGGTGCTGGGAATGGGATGTGTGTGATATACTACCAAGCTGCACCCACATCAGGTGGCTCCTAACTACCTGTAACTCCAGCTCTTTTCTACCCTCCACAGGTCCTTGCACCCACATGGCATACACTCACAAAGACACTGTGCTGGCTGTTTTTTTTTTTTTTTTGTCAACTTGACACAAGCTAGGATGGTCATTTGGGAAGAAGAAATTCAATTGAGAAAATGTCCCTTACCAGATTAGCCTGTGGGCAAATCTGTGGCACATTTTCTTAATTGGTGATGATGTGGGAGGGCTCAGCACATTGTGGGTGATGCCACCCCTTGGCTGGTGGTCCTGGGTTGAATAAGAAAGCAGGCTGAGCAATCTCTGGGGAGCAAGCCGGCATGCAGCATTCCTCCATGGCCTCTGCGTCAGGCTCCTGCCTCTAGGTTTGAGTTCCTGCCCTGACTTCCTTTGACAATGGACTATAACATTGGAGTTGTTTTTGGTCATAGTGTGTGTTTATCAGTGATAGAAACCCTGACTAAGACAGACACATACAAATGAGTAAAAATAAAATACAATATATCTTTTTTTTTTTTTTTAAACTGGGGCTCAGATTATGGTCTATTGGCTCCGACTCTGGTGACTGTGGGACAGAGGCTGGCCACCTCTTGGTGTCTGCCCTCTAAGGTCCCCTGTAGTTACCACCCTTTGCTGCCCTCTTCTCTGTCAGCTGAGATCCCTTGACCCCTCTTTCCAAGGTTCAAGCCCACCAGCAGTCCTGGGACCAGTCCCAGTCCTTAAAGGCAATAGTGTAAGCCCCTCTGGAGGCTGGTAGGCCTGACTGTCCGCCAGCTACTGGAGCAGGGTCTGGCCCACTGTCCCTGGGCCCTTTCCAGAATCAGGGCCCAGCCCAGCCTGAGGGCTTCTCTCAAGAAGGCCTCCCCTCTCCCCTGGGCCTGTGAGTCTGCTTGGCTGCCAGCCATGCCTGCTCTCCCTCTGCCCAGAGCCACATATGTTAGTGATGGTACAGTCCCCACGCTCTCCTCTGCCTGCTGCCGCCACAGCAGGCGGCGGGGACAGAGACAAACTGAACACTCCCGCAAATGCCATTTTGAAGACAAAAATGGAAACCAGTCGGCTAAAACGAAAAGGTTACGGGAAACAAGGCCTTTTGATGGTTTTGGCGTTCTACAAATTGACTATTCTGTGAATTGGCTTTCGGCAAATTGCCTTGTCACAAACTGAGGGAGAGGCGAGACAACGCCTGTGAGCTGGGCTGGGCTGGGGTTGTCAAAGCCAGGTGAGCATGGTGTGGATGCAGGACAAGGCTCACTGAATGCCTGTAGCCATACCCCACCTCCCCATTTTGTCCCAGGTCCTGGGGTCTACTTAGGCTGGGGATACAAGTGCCTGTGTTTCACGCAGCCTGGCCTCGGAGGAGCAAGAGTCTGAAACCCAGCTGGGGTTGGGAGAGAGGGAGGCTGAAGCATGTCTGGCTTCAGGATGTCTTACTCGCCCCAGCAGCTCCATTCCTTGGTACAGAGACATCTGTTTGGAGTGGCTCGCAAGGGACATGATGAGTTTTTAATTGTCGTGATGCTTGCTGACATTCGAAGCCTGTCTCTTGGTGGCTACTGGATAATACTCGGCATTTCTTCCATTTGTTCTCCTGTGTCAGTAAGAGTAATGTCCCCAAGTGTCTTAGAGCCCTCATTCTTGGTTGGACTTCAGTCTTTGACTATCTCCAAAGCTGAAGAGTGATTAGGCCACCTTGGCAGAGCCCCCCGAGCCTGGTGGGGTCCAGTATGTGGGAATAACTCAGGCTTCTTATAGCTCCAAGGAGGTGCCCTCAAAGACCTTGTATCTGTTGCCTGTTGGCAGTGTGACTTCGGTAGATGTCTGAACTTTTCTGAACTCATTTCCTCTTCTGAGTTGCACCTTTGTGGAGTGACTGTCAGGACCTGTAATTGGTGTCCTTGGCTTGCCATACCCTGGTGTCTCCTTAGGTCCCTCCCCAGTGTGACATGCCTGAGGACATGCTAGGACATAAGAAATATGGGTATCTACTGAGCTGAGGGAACAGACATATTAACCAGGAGTCTTTGGGTTGCATATGACCAATTCATAGTGTATTCAGATGGATGCCACTAGTGGCCAAAGACCTGGCTCTTATGTGTCTGAGCTGGGTCCAGCAGCATCTGAACCACAGCAACTGTCTCCTGCTTGTTTGCTTGCCTATTGCCTGGGTTGTGTTCCCATGAAGGTCCTCAGCAAACCTGGAGCCCACTGGCCAGCCCTGGGGTAAATTAGCTTCCCAAAAAACTCCAACACACTGAGAGTCAGAAAGTGCTGTCGGCTGTCTCTGCCACCTGGCCACAGCCAGAACCCATTGCCTCGGCAGCTCCACTTGAACCACTGGACTGGAAATTGAGGGGAAGGTCACATGTGTGAAGATTTGTGAGTCAGGGAGGGTAAACCGAGGCTAGAGGCAAGTCAGTGGTTTTTTTCTAAGTGTTAGAAGGGAGCTGGGCCAGAGGAGTTTGGGCACATTAGGACCAGCCTGCAGCCTGCCTACTTGCCCCTCCCCCTATGCCCGTGCCACCCCCCACCCCCAACCCCCGACCCTCTGTGGAGTCGGAGAGTTAGGGCAAGGCAGGAAAGCTCTAAACCCCATGTTGCCTCCAAGCTGTCCTAACTTCTCTGCTGGCTGGGGCCTACACACAAGAACCCCTTTCTTTCTGGTTCATCTTTTCCATTGGTATGTCTACAACCCTAAACCATGCCAAGGGTTGTATGTTCTTCAAGAAAACTCATCACTTATTCTAAACAGACCTCAGATCCTTCCTGGCATCTTGGGTCAGAAGCCATTCCCAGGTGCGTTGAACTTCCCCGTAGAGAAGCAGTACAGAGGAGAGGTGTCCCCACCTCTAACATGACTGCTCCTGCAGTCTTAAGGAAGAAGACTTGAAGATTGAGGCCACAGGCAGCCTAGGGCACTGTGGTTGACATTAACATCCCCCATGACTGATCAGGCAGGAGAGCAAGAGTGATCTCAAGCTGACCCCTGGGGCATCTACAGAGAAGACTGGGAATTCAAACAGGACAAGATACCCTCAGATTCAGACTTTTAGGATGAAGGCTTCTTTCCTCAGAACGACCACTTCTTCTGGAGCATTAGTGAGAGGTCCCATGGACAGGGCAGATACTGCCTCTGACCAGTGCCCTTCAGCTTTCCAGGGTCAGGCTATGCCCGACCTGCTGGGCACTTAGCCTTACCTCCTTTCTACCCTTGTTTCTCAGACATGTCCTTGGCTCTGCCATTGGTCTTGGACAGGTGAGTCTTTCAGGGTGTCTCTAAGAGAGTGAGGACTCTTCCCTAGGATCACCAGCTGTAGTGGCAGGCCAGGGTATGGGGCCACACTTGAGACTTTTGCCCCTGCTGCCAACAAATACGGCCTTAGCTGACATTACCCCTAATCTTGCTCATATCTGAGGCTTGCTCCCTGCTCTCAGGGACCTGCTCTTCTTGTCCCCCAGCCACTCCCCACCCTGCCCTGCTCCCAGCCATGCCTATCTCCTTTGGGACCATTGGAACTTTCCTTTCTGCTGCGGGGACTGCCACCCTTAAGGCCAGGCCTGGCTTTGGGGCTAGTGCTAAGTCTTGACAGCCCACCTGCAGCGACATTGAACCTCAGTCCCCCAGGTTCTGACAGGTTCTTTCCTGAAGCAGGCACACAGGGCCTGGAGTTACTATGCTGCTTGCAGGAGTCTCTGAACCAGTGGGGCCATCAGAGAGCATAGGCTGCTGCTTCCTGCAAAGGGAAGCATGGGGCCTGGCATGGAGCTGGTTCAGTACACGTGTGCTGAGTGACTGTAGGATGTTCCGTGGGTCTCCTGAAGCCTGTGGCCTGCCATTAGGTCGTCTCTTTCTCTTTTACACATACTTGTCTACGGATAGGTGTGGGCCAGGCCTAGGCTGGAGGTAAGGCCTGGTAGGAAAAGCCAAAGGGGGACTGAGGCAGCTGTTGGGGCTGAGGACACCAGTGCCCCACGGGGTTGAGCTCAGGGTGAGGAGTGGGGGAAAGGAAACACCAAGGGCCTCACAGAGCCTGGAATCCATGGGCCCTGGGATGGGGGCCAGGTGGTAGCAGTACTGTCCCTAAAGTACCCACCTCCACAAGAAAAGGCATCTTCAGGACAGTGATCTCATTGACAGAGAGTAAGGAGACTTTAGGAAGGGTCTGCCTGTGTCTCAGACTGTGTCTCTGCCTCTCATTAGACTCTGTAAAAATGTCCCTACCCTCAGCTCAGGACAGGTTCTCTTCTCTAGAGCTACAAACCCCCCTGAGTCCAAGGTCACCCGGGACCTCTGCCAAGGCCACTGCCATCTGCTAGGAGAAGCTCTGCCTCTTGAACAGAGCAGACACTAGGGAACAGTGCCTGCTGCCACACCATCTTGCACCCCAAAATAGAAGTGCATACACCCCACTAGCTTGGCATATAAGGCTTTCTTTCCCCTCCCGTGTCTGCTCCTCCCTTCTGGTTTGGGCTTCAGTCAGGGTCCCTGTTTATCTTGAGAACACACTAGTGTTAGGGCATGAGGCTCAGAGAGCTGGCTTCTGGCCTCTGCAATCCCTGGCAGTTTTTACTCTGGATGCTGCTGACTGGCCAGAAGGGGCAATGTGCTGTGACCACCTTGCTGTATGTCCTTTGGCTACCCGCCTGCCCACAGGGATAGAGCAAACCCTCTGGCTTTGCTCCTTGAGCGGGGTTGTTCAGTCACACTGGACTCTCTGCTCAGATGGGTGTCTATGGTCATCCTGTGTCACTGGGTGGCTGGGGTGGTGAAGTGCACTGTCTTGGTTACTTTAAATTGCTTCAATAAGACCCCATGACCAAAGCAATAGAAGAAGAGTTTATTTGGGGCTTACAGTTTCAGAGGGTGAATCCATGACCATCATGACAGGAAGATTGGCAGCAGGCAGACAGGTATGGCTCTGGAGCAGTAGCTTAGAGCTTACATTTTGATCCGCAAATACGAGGCAAAAAAATCTAACTGGCAATGGTGTGGGCTTTTGAAACCTCAAAGCTCTCCCCTGACCCCAGTGACACACCTCCTCCAACAAGGCCACACCTCCTAATCCTTCCCAAACAGTTCCACCAACTAGAGATCAAGCACTCAAATATATGAGCCTATGAGGCCATTTCATTCATACTACCACATGCAATCACAGTGGCCCCCTGCCCATGGCTTTGATTCCTGTATATTGTTTTTTAACAACTGAGACTTGAAAATATTAAATGAAAAAATCCAGAAATAATTGGTAGCTTTTCTGTGACTTCTGTTATGGTGTATTATGGTCATTCTGAGTATTTTATCTGCATCTCAATGTACTATGTGCATGCAGTGCCCACAGCAGCCAGAAGAGGGCATTGGATACCCTGGAACTGGAGTGACAGATGGCTATGATGATATGGGTGCTAGGAACTGAACCCAAGTGCTCTTAACCACTGAACTATCTCTCCAGCCCCAGTAGTTGTGGCTCTTAACCCTCAATGCAACTGTTCTATATAATATATATTGAATGTGTAACATAGGAAAACCCATCACTGTGGCCAACGGTGTTGGGCATCCCCCCAGGCATATTAGAGGTTGTCCCTGTGTATAAGAGGCTGCTTTGGCACTGTGTGGGTGCTAGGTAGGCTGGACAAATAAAATGACTCACTGTTTCAAATTGTACCCTTTCAGAGCTGATGACCACTGCTCTAGACAAATCTCCTTCCAGTGTAAACAAGAGACCCAGGCCCAGAGTCCAGATGATGCCTTATTTCATATATATATTCTATATACCCAGTTGGGAGGCCTCTGAAGGTATCCTCCCCAGCAGCCAGACTTTTCCAGACTCTGGCTGAACTCTGGGCAGGGCAGCCTGGCAGCAAGGAGTAGTGTAGAGGCCAACCTAGGGACAATCATCTCCTTGTTCCTGTGGTGGGGGCCCCTAGCCGGTAGGCAGGGCTGTCTACACATCAGAGCCAGCACAGGAAAGCCATCAAGTCCTCTTTGGCTGTCTTAACTGGAGGCCTTGAGGTGCAGGGCCAGACAGGATGAAGGGTAAGTCTGCCCTTTGGCACCTCAGACTCCCTAGCCGAGGAAAGGGAGGCCTGGATAAGGGCTCATAGCTTAAAAGACCAGCGTGTGCTGATCAGAGTCGTATCCAGCCCCAGTATGTGAAACTGGGCCAAAGGCCTAGGGTACAGGATCACAAGGTGCCCACCCAGCATGGTATAGGCCCTGGAACCATGGTCCAGTTGTTGTGTCTCCGCCTGAGAAGTCCTGAAGACAGAGTGACAGCACCCTGTGTCCCAAGCGAAGGGGCAGCTGACCTCCATGCTAGGCTCTCAGCTCTCCTGCAGCCATGGAGTGGCCAGGAACATGAGCTCTTGAGTGCCTTGTCTAGGCATGGCTAAATAGTTCTGCTGTAGAATGCCAGCACAGAGGGCCTGGAGCCTGGGAGGGAGGAGATTTGGGGCAGGACTGTGCCTACCATCTCCTCTCCTGCCGTAACTTTTGTCCCAAACAGAGAAACTTCTAGGGCCCTGGAGACAGGCAGACGCTTCAGTGCTGGCTAGAGGAGGTGGGTCTGACCTTTCATGGGGCCATCCGTGTTACCCAGGGCCATAAAAACATCTCCACCCTGTGTCCACAGTTCCAAGGACAGCCTCTAAGGAGGACTTGCTGAACACAGGCACCCTATTGAGCTGCTGCTGTGGCCCTGTTGACCAGGGAGGCAGGCATGCTGAGCCAAGCCCACAGCCACCCCATAGGGCTAGGAGCTGTGCCACACACCCCATAGCCACAGAGGGCAGGAAGGAGTGTGTCTCCAACTCCTATGTACACAGTCAGTGGGGGCATGGTGTCATAGATTGGATGTCACAAATATGCACAGCCCCACGCAGCTCACTGAGCGCAAAGCCAGCGGAAACACCCTGAAGCTGTCTCACTGTGTCTACAGTGAGTTGGGGTCCGGGGCCTGATCTTCCCTTGTGCTTAGCAGCTACTGTGTGCGCGCACACGCCTGCGTGCATACACAAGTATATGAGAATCCAGAGGTTGGCATCAGGTGTCGTCCTCTACCCCTCTCCACCTTAGTTTTTGAGACAGGGTCTCCCGCTGAACCTGAAGCTTGTCTCTTGAGCAAGAACAGCTGGCCATGAGCCCAAGGATCCTCTTGTGTCTGCCTCTCCAGCACTAGGACTCCAGGACTAGGCCACCACACCCAGCTTTTTACAGGCACGTTGCGGGTCTGAACCCAGGCCCTCACACTTGTCTGCAAGCACTTCACTGACTGGGCCTTCTCCTCAGCCCCAGTGTTCACTTTCTAAGCCAATGCCCTGTGTTCCTCACTATCTAAGGAGGGAAGCGAGATACAGGAGGCGGTAGCCTCCCTTCCCTCTGGAAACTGAAGCAAATTCCCTCCAAACAACCTTCTTCTGTGGCCTGACTGAGTCTTACTTGCTTTTAGCTTTCTCTGAAAGGAAGATTGACCTTGAATAAGCGTCACCCACTTGGAGTTTCCCTTAGAACAGCACCAGGCTCTGAGCCAATACCCGAGGAAGGAGCTCAAAGTCCTACACACACACACACACACACACACACACACACACACACACACACACACATGCACGCACCATCACCACTACTGCCACCACCAGCCACCAGCCCTCATCCATACTGGGGCAGCATTGGCCAGTGGGCCTTCCTGGCCTCCTCTTCCCAGTTGCTTTCCATGCCTTCCTTGTCTATTTCAGGACAAGCTCAATCCTCTCTCCACCTGACACCCCATAGCTCAGAGCTGCTACCCAAATGAAATAAATTGAAATAAAGAATACTGCTAGTGTAATACCAGGAAGCCTGTGGGGGAGTGAGGTCACTCGCCCCATTATCGTGGGGAACATAGAGTGGGCAGCTGCTCTGGAGTCAGTGTGGTTTGTTTTAATAATAAACATACTCTCTCCCATAGCAGCCAGGGGAGGTACCCTTGGGCTGTCCCATTCCAGAAAATGGAAGCTCTGTACTCACAGCCTGTGTCCACAGGCTCCCAACAGCTCATTCACCACAGATGCAGCTGGGCATCGCCTAGATGCTCCTGCTGTTAGTCAGCTTTCGAGGCTACAATAAGACTGTAACCATTAGCTTCTAAAGAAAAACAGGCTATTTCAGCTCATGGTTTTGGGGTCTCAGTCCAAGGTCACTTGGCCTCATTGCTTGTTTTTTTTGTATATTATTTTTTTATTACTTTATGAGTATGGGTGTTTTACCTGTACGTATGTTTGTGTACTATGTGTGTTCCTGGTGCCCATGGGTGCAGAACAGGGCATTGGATCCTCTGAAAGTAGAGGTACAGATGGTTGTAAGCTGTCCAGTATGGGTGTTGGCAATCAAAGCAAGGTCCTCTCTTCGAGAGCAATAAGTGCTCTTAACTGTTGAGCTTTCTTAGGCCCATTTTGTGATGAGGCAGTGTGGCATGGTAGGGAGCAGTCAATGGAACAAAATTATTTGCCTTATGGCCAGGGAGCAAGAGAAAGACAGAAAAAGAGCCCAGGATCCCACAGACCCCTTCAAGGCCACACTCCAGGAAGATGCAAAGGTTTAGGCACCAAACTATTATATACTACAATGGTTAAGTCAACTGTGGCACATCCATGCCATGGAATAGTACTCAGTAGTGAAAAGGAATATGGTATCTGGATGAGTATCAGGAAACCATGCTGAGTGAGAAAGACAATCTTAAGCAGTCCTATCCATATGACTGTGTCTGTATAACATTGTCAATGACAGTTATAGAGATGAGTAGGGGCCAGGAGTCTGGGATGGTGGAGAGGCAGCATGGTGGGTCTTTTCATTTAAGGCCACCCAGATGACAGAATTACACAGCCCTACATGTATGTACGCACGCACGCGTGCACACACAGGGGCTTGTATACCATTATGAGTTCTGTGGATTGACTGGTGTCCTTTTTATAGAGATAGTGGCACTCTGCAGTCAAGCAAGATGTTCTTACTGGGGTAGCCAAAGTGTGCATGCAGGGGCTCCCCGTATATTCTGTGAATCTGAGGTTGTCTCAAAGGTGATGAGGCAGCAAGGCTCAGGAATGGTTCTTGCAGACTCAGAGAATCCTGTGTGCAGCCAGGGACAGAAGCACTGACCACTCCTACACTTGGTAGAGGAAACTAAGGCCAGAGAGCGCGGCTATGAGAGATTGAGGCTAGCTCCTTGGCACCCAAGGCCTGGGCTCTTGGATGTGCAGGTTGGAGGCTGGAGTCCCCATGCCAGTTTTCATCTGTAAGCTTTGGTGAGCTGTTATGTACATACAGGAGGGTGTGCGCTTCAGCAGTGTGTGGCTTACAGGCCCATCACAAACATGTGTAACCAACATTCAGACCCCAGAACACACCCACCCTGTGCACCATCCCCTATCTCCCATCCAGTTCCAAGGAGCCTCTCTGACTCAACCACACAGAGCTGCCTGGCCTGCTCTAGGACTGTGTCCATGGCTGGTGCTCCTTACCAGGGAGAAAGTATCCAGTAGGTCCTGAAAAAGAAATAGAAGCTGTGTTCCCAGAGCGCTGGGAGGCAGGGTTGGGTACAGAACATGAAGTAGCAGTGCTTAGGATGGGGGGTGGGGCCTCAGACTGGCCTTGATGCCTTCCCAGGGTTGCAGGAAAGGGATCGCAGAACCTGAGGAGCCTGGTCCAGGGATCCTCAAAGACTCTGGGGTCCCCAGGGTAGGGAGAAACAGCTCCAGAAGGGTGGAAGGAGCTCTGAACAGGGGGTAGAAGGGATATGGGCCCTCCCGACTCCCTGCTCCATATACAAATAGTGTGTACATACAGATAAAAGAAATCTCCATTCAACAGAATTAATGTGCTAGTAAAATGTGTTCATTTGTATTTTATTGTAGACATTGTTATCATAATTAATATATGCATGACTTAATTTCACATGTGCCAGCCTTTGGAATCCTGTCTTCTCATTCATGAAATTCAGACTTCCTAGCATTGTTCTGAGACCTTGAAGTATATTAGCCCATTTAGTATTCCCCAACACTACCAATGAGGAAGCTTTGTGGAGGCACAGACAGGTTAGCCACCTTGCCTAAGGTCACACAGCTAGTGTGGAGCAGCAAGGGTTCGAACACTGGTCCTCGTCTCTGGAGTTCAGGCCGTAGCCTCACAGGTCTGACATCTCAGTATTGTACACACTGTCACGGTGGTCATAACACTGTAAGGTCTCTTAGATGCCTTCAGTGGCACTTAGAGGCAGCTTGTCATTTCCCCTCCACAATCCAAAAGACTAAGGCTGAATTTGTATCTCACCAGGGCCCAGGCTGGGTCCTGAATGCACACACGCGGAGCAGGAAGCAGTAAGGAAGGAGAGGCAGGAATGGGCCCCTGTCTTGGGTACCCAAGGCCTCAGGCAGCCTGACCACAGGGTGGAGACAGAAGGTTTCGGGGTGGCATCCTCTCGGAGCTGGGCCTGGTCACCTATCAGGTCACCAAGACATGCGCGGGCTGTGGAATGGTCAGGCTAGCCCCTGAGGAATCTCCTGAGGGCCAGGGACATGGGTTCCAGAAGTCAGGCATAAAGCCTGGTGTATAGCCAGCAGCAAGGGTCAGGTCTCCTTGCTAAGTAAGCCCTTAGCCCTGTGTCTTGTCTCACAGTTCCCATTGTTATATAGGGACTTTGCTGACTGAGTTTTCTGGGAAGGGTATTGCCCAGTCCAAGCCCATGTGATCCTAGGACCAAATAAATCCCTAGGGAAAAAAAAAAAAAAGGTGAGGAGGGAAAAAAAGAAGAAAGAAGTCTTCATGGGATGGATGTGAGGTAAGCAGTAGGAAAGGGCTGCATAAAGGAGTTAACACTTGATATGTGAGTGGGGTTTTCAAGGGTGAATAGGAGTTTACTGCTGGATAGATGGGGGAGTGGAATGGTGGTGTCGTAAGTGTGCTGCTCCCAAGACTTTTCTTATCTACAAAAAGAAATGATTCCTTGTGCCGTGTAAGACTCAACAGGAGGATTAGATAAAGTGGTTGGTAACAGGACCCCTTGTGAGATGGACTCCCCACTGCAGACTATCAGATATTACCGTGGTCACAGCAGGGGCAATCCTGAGGGTAGAATCAGGAGTGGGGGCAGAATCCCCGTCCCATGGCAGAGTGGCAACCTCATGCCATTTGGAGGCATCTTGTTACCTTGCCCTGGTATTACTTTTACATAGAGTGTCTGTGTCTGAGCAGCCAGGCTTGAGGAATGGAGCCTGGCCCCTCATTCAGATAAAGCTTCCGAAGGCCAGCTTGCCACCCAAGTCATCATGGGTTCTGTTTACCAGCCCTGCCCACTGCCTCGTCAATGCCCTGATGGCCACCCTGGAGCCCATGTGGACTGTGAGCATTCTGAAAAGTTCTGGGACATTCTGGCACTGCCCTTCATGTTCTTCCTCTGCTTGGGCTGTTCAGTGCACCATTGGCACCCAGGTAGAGCTGCCCTAGAGCTGGTGGTGTGTAGTCCCAGGGAGCTCCGGCTCCAGGGCAGAGATAGCTGTCAATGTCCTTCAGCAGAGAAGAGGTTCTAGCAAGGCCCTAGTATGGAGACAGTGGGGAAACTGAGGCTGAAATTTGGACTGCGGACATAGGCACCCAGCATTTGCTTGGAATGTCCAAGCCCTGGTGGTCACACATAGCCTCAAGAAGAGCAGTAGGGAAGTCCTGGGTAGGGAAGAGGCATGGTGCCCACTGCAGCAGGAGAAGGTGTCTAGGACGAGGAGGCAGCGTGGCATTAGCAGGAAAGTCAGCCCCAGGGTATCTTAGTCAGTGTTCTGTCACTGTGAAGACACTGTGGCCAAGGCAATTCTTGTAAGATAAATATTTAATTGGGGTGTTGACTTACAGTTTCAGGGGCTTAGTCCATTGTCATCATGGCAGGGAGCATAGCAGCAGGCAGATATAGTATTGGAAAAGCAGCCAAGAGCTACATCCTGATCCATAGGCAGAGACAGACAGACAGACAGACAGATAGACAGACAGACTGACTGGCCTGGGCTTTTGAAACCTCAAAGCCCACCTGGCACATTTTCTCCAACAATGCCACACCTGTTCCAACAAGGCCACACCTCCTAATCCTTGTCCAATAGTGCCACTCCCTGGTGACAAAGCATCCAAATAATATGAGCCTGTGGGGGCTATTCTTATTCAAACCATCACATTCTACTCCCTGACTCCATAGGCTTATAGCCATATCATAATACAAAATGCTCTCAAAAGTCCCCATAGAAGTCCAAAGTCCAAGTGTCTTCTGAGACTCATGACAATCTAACTGTAACCCCCTGTAAAAATCAAATAAAAAAGAAGACCACATACTTCTGACATGCAATGGCACAACTCCTTCAGCTTTGTTGACTACAACACACTTCTCTCTCTTGGGCTGGCTCCACACCAGGTCTACAGCTCTCCTTGGCAGGTATCTCATGGCTCTGGCATCTCCGACATCACCCAACAATCCAGACTTTACATTCACAGCTTCATGAAATGGCCTCTCTGGGCCTCCATGCAGGGACACCCTTGACACATGCCTCGCCTCAGTGGAGGAGGAAGACTGCCCAACCTTTTTCTTTTAATCTTGACTCCAAAGCTAGAACCATGTGGTTTAAACCTCCAAGTTCTGCTGCTTGATGGGGCTTGATCTTGGCCCCCTCCTTCAACTACATTTGCATCAGCTTTCTGTTGCTGATGGTTTCCTTCACTGCCTAGTCTTTTCTTTAATTCCTTTTCACAAGTTGGAAGCTTAGCTGAGTGGGGTCTTGCCCTGAGGTCACCACTCCCCTTATTCCATTTAGCATCAGGCTTTTCTTTAAACTTTTTATTTTCTTGAGCACTGATCTTAGCTCCAACATTACATTTCCTGGTGCCCCTTTTCTCTTCAGACTGGTACATGTTATATTTTTCCTTGCTCAGCTTGCTCCTTTTCATTATAGATATGCATAAGAGTGACTACCAGTAACCATGCAAGACAGTCAATAGTAGACTGTCTTGAAATCTCCTCTGCCAATTAATCCAAAACTCTTCAATTTCACTTCAGGCGGATTTTTAGGACAAGGGCAAAAAGCAGCTACATTCTTTGCCAAATATCACAGGAATGGTCTTTAGGCCACTTACTAATATTCTTCCCCTCTGAAACTTCGTGAGCTGGGCCATCATGATTCACATTACTCTCTGCACCACTACCTTTCATGCTCCAACAGTATGGCCCACTAAACCCCACTTAAAGCATTCAGCTGCTTTCCTAATCCAAAGTCTCAAAGTCCGCATTCTACCAACAAGCAGCATGGTCAGGACTGTCACAGCAATACCCCACTCCTGGGACCAACTTCTGTCTTAGTCACTGGTTCTGTTGCTATGATGACACCCTGACCAGGGGAATTCTTAAAAAGGAAGGCATTTAACTGAGGGCTTTGGTTAATCCCATTGTGCAAGAATAAGACCACTACTACAATTTTTTAGCCAAATTCAAAGCAAGCTTCAATTAAATACTGGCCAGGATAATGGACTCTGGTCAGGTCCATTCCAGGGTTCCCAGAAAATGGTGACAAGTCACATTTTGCAGAGGCTTTTAAAGGCAAACCCATAAGGCTATGCATTTCCCACAAGGTACAATCAGGGACAAGCATATATCCTGATGTATTTCCTAGCTGTGTACCTCCTGCCTACATCCAGTCAGAGGCAAGCATGTATCCTGACATATTTCCTGCCTGTGAACCTCCTGTCCACATGTAATCAAGCACATCCAGTGCAGCTGGGTTAAACAAACTTGCTTATGGGAGTGAAAACATGTGGCTTGTTATCTTACATAAACAATGGCCTATAGTATTTCAGGAAATATCTGTCCTTGGGCCAGGGGCTTACAGGTTAAAGCTATTTTTGTTTCCTGGATCTCTTAGGCACAGTCATCAAAACTTAAAACATAACTTTGAATCTCACATTTGCTTACAGTTGCAGGAGCTTAGTCCATTATCATCATGTCAGGGATCATGTTGGCAGGCAGGCATGGTGCTGGCGAACTAGCTAAGAGCTACATCCTGATCCATAGGCAGAAAGAGTGTGTGTGTGTGTGTCAGAGAGACAGAGAAAGACAAGACAGGGACTGGGCCGGGCATGGGCTTTCGAGCCCTCAAAGCCCACCCCCAGTGGCACACTTTCTCCAATAATGTCGGCCACACCTCCTAATCCTTCTCAAATAGTATCACTCACAAACATATATGCCTATGGGTAAAGGAGACCACCAAACAGTGGGGGCTTCCTCCTGGACCCTGGATTAGATACCAACCACGCCCAAACACCTGTTTCCACAGAGAGATCCTTTATTAAGTGGGGAAGAAAAGTTAAAGTGGCTGCTTTCTGACTCAGGCAAAAAACAGCAGCAGATGACCTTGCAGGTATAATTTTAAAAGGAGAAGAAGGGGTGGTTAGCAGAAGGTCTTTGTTAGAATGGGCTAGGATGTGGTGGTAAAGGAGATAGGGGACCCAGGAGAAGGGGAAGGAGACAAGGGAACGGGGGCAGTGGTGTTTGTCCCAGACAGACAAAGGACTGCCTCCTGATAAAGGGGAGCAGAGATACAGAGATGGCACATAAGCAAATGGTGGTTTATAAAAGTAAAGGGGAAACCCTGTGTTAGGATAAGGTGTTTAATTTTAATTAGGCATGCTAATTAGGTGAACCAAAGGGGGCTCTCAATTGCTGGACTTTGGTAGTCAGCCTCAGGAGGAGGGAGTGACCTAATAAGGAAACAGATCTTGGTGGCTGGTTTTAGGAATATAATCTAATGTTTTTTAGCAAGGCAGAGGGAATGGGAGAGAAGGGCAAGGCCTGCCAGAGTCATGCTCGCCATGCTCAGGCTTGGCCAGAGCCCCTTCAGTTGGAGCCATTTTTATTCAAACCACCACACAGGACATGTCTCTTTCCCAACAGATGCTCCCACATGTAGAAGGTGCCAACTGGACCCCTTCACTCTGATGCTGTAGGACGCAGGATAGAATGTGGAGTGTGGTCCTGGGCAGGGGAAGCTTGCCTCATTACTATGTCCTTGTTATACACTGGGAAACTGAGGCACAGGATGGGGAAGAACTTACAGCAGACTTACTTCACAGCTGGTACATGATGGGGCCAAGATACGATCCTCGTCTGGCCAGTCCCTGGCCACACCCCATTAGCACAGCTGCAGTTTGATCAAAGAAAGGCGCTGGGAACGAGGCTTCTGGGGCCCAGAGCTGAATGCTTGGGTGGTGGACTGGGGGCATGGGCTTCCTCTCCCAACATGGGGGCTGCAAAGCCTGATCAGGACTCTTTAAGGAAGGAAGGTGGCGGTGTCCTGTCAACCATATGCAAGTCTGAACGCAGCTCTGCAATAGGGAGCTTGCTCATGCACAAGGTCCCTATCATGATTCTCAGCTTTCGCATTCCCCCTTTGGGGGAACAAATGATCCCAGTCCTGAGAGCTGTTTGACCCTGCCTGCCGTGCTTCCTCTCTCTAGCCTTGGTTTCCCCATCTGAGAAGGGAGCAGGTGGATTGACATTGTCCAAGACCCTTTGTGCCATCACCAGGCTGACATGAGGTTGGCAGTGCAACCTCTGGGGAAAAGCACGGGGACGTTAAAGCACATGGTTTCTTGTCTGAGGCCACCCATGTGACCTGAGCGGGCACGGTGCCAAGGGGCTTGCTGTGGGACTGTTAGTAACCCTGTCTCATTTTTACCACCCCAGGAGCTCCCTGGAGACCGGAAGCAGCCTCTCCACTGACCGATACAGGTACTGTCCTGCATCTGCGTCTCCTGTCTCAGGGCCACCAAGGCCCACGTTTTCTGAGTGCACCTGGGGTGGAAAGAAGGCCCTGGGAGTGAGGAAGAATTGACTCACTAGGAGGCACCCCCAGCTTCCCTAGAGACCAGAGGTCCTGCTGATGTACCCCCTGAAAATACATACAATTTAAGCAGATCCCCCAAGCAAGGGCTTAGCCCAAAGCCTCCCTGAGAGCAGAATTGGGGTCCCCTAGAGGTCAGGCTGTGCTGAGGCTGATTGCTGCAGGATCCAAGGCTGGGGGTCCCCTGAGGAGCAGTCTACAGCAGGCAGTTCCCATGGCAACCAAAGCTGGAGTCAGTGAGAACCGGGGATTTCCATTGATTGGCAGTGCGCTGGGGGGCATGGCATTGCCTCTGTATGCTTCAGATCCCAATAATCTTATCCAGGGTCTCCAAAAAGAATGCACTCCTTTTTTTTAACCGATACAGATTAGATGCTCAGCTGGGCATGCAGCTCAGTTGGTAGAGTGATTGCTTAACATGCAGAAGGCCTTAGGTTCCATCTCCATAAATCAAGTATGGTGGTGCACATCTGTGATCCTGCACTTTGCAGATGGAGGCAAAAGGATAAGAAGTTGCAGGTCATCCTTGGCTACACAGCAAGCCCAAGACCAGCCTGGGCTACTTGAGACTCTGCCTCAAAAACAAACAAATAAAAGCCAAAACCCAAAAAAGATTAGATATTGGGCTCCTGCCCTTTCCAGGGCCCTGAAGAGCTTTGCTCTCTATATCATGGCTCCGAGAACTGCGTGCATGCGTGTGTGTGTGTGTGTGTGTGTGTGTGTGTGTGTGTGTATGTGTGTGTGTGTGTGTGTAGATGTGCTGTGACTAGGGTGTGGGTGCATCTGTACTGTATTGTGTGATTTGAATTTGTAGTTGGAGCTGCATTGTGAGCAAAAGGCCCAGTCTGTGCAGGACTGAGGGTGAGGTGGGATATATCCACAAGGAACTGGGCTTCTGGAAGAGAGGAGGCTCTTGTGGTGTGAACCCATCACTGGGCACACTAAGCAGGGCTGGACCTGCATGTCAGGGTATAGCGCTGCTGTATAGAAACATGAAAGTTGCAGTGAGCAATTCCTTGCCCTGTGTGTGCACATAGCAAGGGGGCAGTCTCTGTTCATATTTCCAGAACCGGGCATTGCCCCAAGATGTGAGGACCAAGAACTGTGTGACACACACATGTTGTGTACACAATCCTGTACATGTACACTCCAGTGACACCTGCTACTAAATGGGTTTATTTAATGGTAGGGCCCAGTGAAGTAGGACAATTGTGGCCCCGTGACAGACATTTCTTGCTCAATACACAGCCAGGGAGGCACAGCTGAGATCTGAGCCTTGGGGTCCTGGTGTACATGCTGTCCCAGTCCCACCCATATGTGTGACACGCCTTACACACCAGCTCCTCATGCACTTGTCAGACTCCTGCATACATGAGATCCAGAACATTTTCAGTCCTGTCTCCTCCCAGGCAGATCCAGTCTCTTCACACTTGCCCAGGGGCTTCCACACCCTAGTATTAGGGCATGCCAGGACCATAACCCACTTCAGGACATACATAGCCCGTGCTCACACTTGGATACACTCACAGTTCCCACCCCAAGCTGGCTCAGGGTACCCACATGTCTATGGGTATCCGTGGCAGGGTGTGCTTGACCCCCGGGGAAAAGGTTCAGGAAACTCTCGTGGGCAGCTGACCTCTGTTCTTTTCTAAGACCTAGTGGAGTTGCTAAGAGCGGCGTCTCCACCTGCATGATCTCCTTTGCCATTCCCAACAGACATGGAGGCCTCCTAGAGGAAGGGCCAGACCGCTCTGGGATGAGGAGAGAAGCGGGTGGAGAGAGCTCTTGACTCAGGATCTATGGGGGCTGGGCGAGTCCGACCGAGCCCCCTCCTGACTTGAGTATGGCTGTACAGTTCACATCAAAGCCAGTCTGGGCTCTCTCCAGACCAGGCAGGGCCATAGCCAGGGCGGCCCTATGTGACCTCGAAGCCAAAACTGCAGCACTGGGGGGTCAGAGGAAGGTCAGGCAGCCTCCTCTCCCTCCATCTAGCCCTGGTCCCTGAGAACCTATGGGTGTCAAGCCCTTAGGACACCACAGCAGCAGGCCTTTCACCCTCAAAGAGCCTCTGTGGTGGCAGGGCCTGGCATCGAAGGCACAAAGGCTGCTTCTTAGTGTAATCTGGGGGGGTGGTAAACGGCACAGAGTGGCCACAGGGAGGGTCGGAGAAGTGGTTCTGAGGAGGCTCAGTTAACCAGCCTTGTTCAGGGGATTGGGTGGAGGGGGTGGGCAGGATCAGCATCTCCACTGGGAGCAGCTAGTGCAAAGGCCCTCAGGTGGAGCATGTTGAACATGTTTGCAGCACAGCATTGAAGCAGTTGCTCAATGACATCTGCTGGAGTCTCTGCCACCTGGCTGTGACATGTGACCAGCTGTGGAATCCTCACAGCCTCCTTGAATGTGCCAGGGCCAACTCAGTGTGCCCATTCTGTGCATGAGAAAGATGGACCCAGAGAGATCAGGAACACTGGACCAGATCCATGACTCAGCCCCGGGACTCCACTGCATCCCTCCTGCCACTTGGCCTCTGTGGCCTCCTTAAGTGGCAGAGGTCTGCAAGTCCCTGAGAAAGCGTGTTTCAGGCTCTAGTGGAGGGGTGCCATATGCTTGTCCCTGCCCCGCCCCACCAAGGTCCTGAAGGCACTGCAGCCTGGGAAATCAGAAACAAAGGTCCCGGCTAATAATTGCCGCCTTTCACAGGCATAGTCAGCTTCCTCTGCCACACACGTGAGAGGGAAGCCAATGTCCTTGTCCCATGGAGGGAGGGGGTGGCACTCTGTGTGGGGGATGGGGGGCAGCCTAAGCCACCTTGGCAAACAGGCTCATCATCTCTCAGGCAGATGGCCACCTTGCTTTCCCTGCCTGCCCCCAGCTGTCTTCCGCTTCTGAAGCAGGAGGTCTGTCCTGCTCAGCTCATCAGCTCTGAGAATGCTGGTGTAACCCTCCCCTTCCCCAGCCACAGGCCTGTGCATGCAGTGGAGCTTACTCTGGCTCCTGCAGCCCTCCAGCCCAACAGCCCCGGGGACCCACTCTCTAGACCCACCTTCTCAGCCCAGCACTTCTAACAAAGGAGCCAGGGACTGCCTTGTCCTGTACTGAGCAGCATAATTGGTGTCATCTTAAGGTCCCTCAACACCAGCACCACTGGTGACAACCAAGCTCCTCTTCAGGCATTACCCAAGGTCCTATCCTTTGTGGTAGATTGGTGACAAGTCGTCTCTGGTTGAGAATCTCTCTTCTAGATGCAGAGCTTGCTGGTGGCTGCAGGTGAAAATGCCCTGCCAAGACAGGTGCTTTTTTTTGGCATTGTACAGGATACATCTCCACTCTGCCCCTAGGAGCTGGACCTTCTAACACAGGGTGCACAGAGCTCAGGCTTTTGGGACATCGGGTCTCTCCTGGTTGCTGGGCTCAGGGCTCTGTGTATACATCTTGAGAGCAGATGTTCCCTGGGCCCCTGTAGTTAGTAGTTGGTAGATTTAAAGCCTGAGGTTGCCAAGTGAGTGTGGCACTTTGGAAAGTCCCTTGGGTTCTGAGGTTGTCCCAGTCGCCATCTAAGGTCCTCACACTTGCCCCCTGCTGATGGTGGAGCAGCTGCTGGTGCAGACACTGATGGAAAGATGTGGTTCCTCCCCGGGGGCACTCCAAGCTGATGAAGGAGGCTGTGGGTCAGACATGAAGAGGCAGGCATCCAGGAGGAATCACACGTGGTGACAAGAGAAGCCGTGCTGCTTTATTGGGACATCTTGGGAAAGTAGGCATCTGAGAGGTAATGGGGATATGATCTGGGATGAGGAGGCACTTCTAGCAGAGGGAACCGTACACAGGACTAGAAGGATGTATCAAGAAGAAAGGGGGGGCAGCTAGGCAATGTATCCGGGTATCAAAGGGGTCTGACAGCTAGCAGAGTCCCCAACAGTTGCTTGGTGAGGAATCCCATCTTCATTCTGAGTGTAACAGGGGGATCATGTTGGTGTCTGGAACCAAAGTGATTCACTGAGGTCCCTAGCTGGTATGTGAAGAACAGGCCACTGGGGTTGGTATAGAAGTCAGCCAACCAGCCAAAGGGCAGGAAAAGAGACAGGACGAAGGCTGGATTCTGCTTCTAGCCTGTAGCTCCCAGGCCTCATGGCCCACAGAGTCCCCAACTCAGCCAGGGAAACAATGCCCCTGTTTGGCCATGGCCCCTCAGCCCAGCCACTGCCCTCCCACCCTCCCTCATTAGCCACAGGAGTCTCTTCCAGCAGCCAATGAGCGGCTGTCCTTGCAGTTCCATTTTAGATTTTATCAATGTGTTCCTGTCGCCTGGGCAACGGTGCTGGCGGCCTTGTCAGTCTTTCCTACTGCCTTTCAGAGCCCAGTTACCCCCACCATGTGGCTACGTGGTGAGTTTTCAGTCTTGCAGGCCAGGCTGGGATTCCGGCACACGTAATTTATCTGGCAGCGGAGGCCAGTGTCTGTCAGTCACCTGGACCCCACCCTTGCTGCTCCCCCTGGGCCTGCCCTGTCCCTGCCACTCAGTCAAGGCAGGTGGGTGGACACTGGCTTGCCATCAGAACACTGGCCTAGTTGGAAAAAAGGGCTGGCAAAGCCGCTGCAGAAGCCATCACTCACAGGCTCCTCAGGAAGATGGGCTGGGGGCCCCCGCTGTCCAGCATAGCCAGGGATGCCCTGGTTTGCTTTGGGGACCCCCAAGGAAGCCCCCAGAAGCACCAGGCACCAGAGACAGCAGCAGCGTGAGCCTGCCCGGTGAGAGCGTGCACGCGGATGAGCTGCAGGCTTTTGTGCTTGCTGCTCTTTGTATTGGAGGCGCGCACTGTGTGAGCTGCACCAGGCAGGGTTGGGCCATGTGAGTGGGGGCCGCGGCAGGGACCAGCAGCCAGGCCTCCACCTCCCAGCGGCCCCTTGCTTGTGTCTCTCTGGAGATACCACTACAGTCCGCTAGAGACTGGAAAGTGAAAATGCTCAAGTTCAAGGCCTTCTGCCTGGATTACTGGCAGTTCCTGTGCCTGCAGCCGCTGCATGGGGCCTATAAAAGGTAAGCAGATCCTCCTCCGCAGAGGACCTGGGCTGTGAGGGCAATGGGACCTAGAAAGAAAGTTCGCCCTGAGTCTACCCAGCTACAAGACTGTCTTATCTCAGCTCGGGGTCTCTGCTACTGGCCAAGAATGCCCGTGGATGTAGTGTGGGTTGCTCTCCAACTGGACTTAACTCCCCCTCCTCTCCTTCAAGCCTGCCACCAGAAGGGGTTCTGCAAAGGCATGGTTCCTTGACTGTGCTAGGGTGCAGCACTGATGCATAATTCTTGCTGCTGGGTCAACCCAGGGAATGGTGAGCTGCTCCCTTAGCTGGTAGCCACACTCCTTCCAGTAGCAAAGGCTGCTATGACAAGGCTGCTATGCATTTGGACTTTATCACTCAGCGCAGATCTGAGATGGCAGACTGGGGACACTTGACCCGGAAGTCAGAGGACTGAAGTTGAAGTATCTTCCCTCTAGGTGCCACCTGGGGCAGTTTTCCTCTTAGAGCCCCAGTTTCCCCATCAGCAGGGATTTGAACCTGACAACAACTGTAGTGAATGGGATCTGAGTGTTCTTCCTACAGTGACAAGGACTGCAGAGTGTGTGTGTGTGTGTGTGTGTGTGTGTGTGTGTGTGTGTGTTTATAAGTGGATAAATGTGTGAGAATGGCTATGTGTATATGTAGGAGGGATTGTGAGTTGTGTGTATCTGTGGAGAGTATATATAGTGTAAATGCAGTGTGTGTGTGTGTGTGTGTGTGTGTGTGTGTGTGTGTGGTGTGGTCTCCATGCACACCTTGCTTGAGTCACTCATGCTCGGCAAGAGAGTACTATGTGGCCATGACAGGGTCGTCTGAATGGCTGTAATTATAGACTGAGGAACAAGCTATTCCATCTACTCTGGGGAATTACTTTTTCCTGATTTCACACTCTGTGAAGTCCATGGGCATTAGTATGCATGCAGTTCTGGGAAAGTGTGGGAGCTTCGCTTTCACTCCCAGAGGGCTCTTTTGGAGGAGGTGCCTAGGGTCCCACAGCCACCATAGAAAGGAAGTCCCCATACTTGGGTGGGTGCCAAGCAGTGAGGCCCGTCCTGCATCTGATTACTCCAGCTATGTTAGCACTGGGTGCTCATGCCAGGGCCTCCGCACACACAGTACATGCAGCTGGAAAGACTTTTGTCTCAGGTTGTGTGTAGCCCTCCAGGACTGAATGCCCTGTGTGTCCAGGAACACCTGTGCCCAGTCCTCACTGTGTGTGAGTGGAACATTATAATACTCTGTTGTTCATCTCAGCCAGAAAAAACGGCAGAAAGCCCTTCTTGAGGGTGAGACAAGAGACCCAAGCACAGATCCGTGCCCGTGTGCCCGGGGATTAGAACTCAGGTCTCTCTGTTCTTGGACAGACTCTGTTATCTATAGCTTCAGACCATGCAGATGCCAGAACCCTGAGAGGTAGAGAGGAAGGGAAGCAGAGCCTGTCAGATGAAGGAGGCCTGTGGTCAGAGTCCTGGCAGAGCAGAGGGTCTGGGTCTGAGTCTGAGTGGGTTTGCCAGAAGTGACCTGTCCTGGTATAGGCCATGTCTGAAGGTGCTGGGAGTCCAAAACATGAAAGAAAAGCAAAACATGAGACAAGCCTAGGGGCTTGGAAAGAGCAGGGGTCTTCAGGACATGAGAAAAGCCGCAGGGCACCAGGTCTGGATGGTGTGCTATAGTCACTGGAGAGCCCCATAAGGATTGGGGTGTGGCAAGCCCAGGTTTACACTCAGGGCCACAGGTCCAAGAGTAAAAGACCAAGCCAGCACCAGCCCCTCCCACCCATCTGTGTAGGAGGCTCTCATTCAGTGCATGTGCCCTTTCCTCCAGGGCTCCCAGCTTGCCAGGGGAAACCCACTATCAAGCCTTAAAGCTGAGGTGGGGATGGACAGCAGCAAGACTCCGCAGCATGAGGGAGCCCTCCAGGAGGAGCTGGGAAGGCTTACTGCTGGTGACGACATCTGAACTGTACCTGGGGGCAGGCGTTGGATTTGATTGCCAGGTCAGGGACTGGACCAGCACTGAGCAATGCCTATATATTTAGAATAATCAAAGGCTAGGTGGAAGCATTGGGGAAATTCAGGGAATGAGGTTTCAAAGAAAGGCAGGGCAGTGGTGTAAATGCTGAGGCCCTGACACCTGCTGCCTAGGAGACTCCATTGTAATCACTGACTCTCAGCACTGACCCCATGCAGTGGGGGGATGGGCAAACGCCCCACTTTCTAGGTTAAAAAAAAAAAAAACTGAGGCACAGGGAGATATACTTTGACCTTTGTTACAAGGCTGGTCAGGAGTACAGTCATAAGGTAAGCACTCTATTGAGCCAGAGAAGCCACCTGAGCTCACTGAGTGCTGGTGGCTATCCACTGTGGTGGATAGCACCATGCCCAAGCAAGGGGTTAGCCCTCTTTCCACCCACTGCTGACCACAGCCATGATGGTGTATCATCAAAATGGGCAGGAACTTTGGATTCAGTCAGCTCCTGCCTGGCCAAGAGCTTAAGAAAGTCTTTCCCATTCTCCAGTGCACTTCTAGGCACTCTCTACAGTGGCCAGGTCCGCTAAACCCACCTCTAAAAGCTCTTTGGGGACTAGGGAAAAGTGCAGGAAAGTGCCGGAGGCTCTGTACTAGTGGAGCTTAGCAAGTGGCTGCACAGCCCCAGGGGCCCTCCTCATGGAGGCTTTGAGCACAGCCACTTGGCATGTCGCCTGATGCCATATTTCCTTGTTTAAAACTGCGACCCAAAACTTAAAGAGTATGAAAAGGGTGTTGTGCAGACAATGCATAATTAACCACTTCTAAACACAGGGTGTGCCAGGCTCCCTTGAAGCTGTTAATTATTCTTCATTAGTGATCTTAAATTAATGTAGACTGATTCTGGAGCCCCGCCAGTGGCTGGGCCTGGTTGGAGCTTGTGACTTCTTTCAACCAGAAATCATATTGAACTGTTCAGGAATGCCTCTGTTTTCTGCTGCTGGGGTGGAGAGCTATAGACCCTTTATCTGTGATAGGAGTGAAGACCTTCTCCCAAGTCCTCTGGCTGGTCAGATCTGGGGGCACTGTTAATGAAGTAAAACAGATACAGAGAAAACAATGGAAGAGCTTTCTGTTCCTTGGCTCCACAGGATGGCCCCATGCATGCTCCCAAGTCTCATCCTGCCTGCATCCTAGAGCCAGGCCCCTTAGGTCGGGACCATGCATTTCCAGGCATGGTTTGGTAACTTGGCCAATACAAAAGATGGGTCTCCACATTTTAAACTTGAAATATAGAACACTATGTTCTGCTATTTACTTTAAATGTTTTATGGTAAAATATGTAACATAATAAAACCTGCTATTAAAACAAACAAACAAAAATACATTGGACCTAGTGGTAGTGCACACTTTAATCCCAGTACTCAGGAAGATCTCTGTGCATTCCAGATCAGCCTGGTCTACATTGTGAGTTCTGAGACAGCCAGGGCTACATGGCAAGACCCTGTCTCGAAAACAGTTTCCTTATTTCATTATGCTGCCAAAGCTGGCCCTGAACTGGGCTCAAAGCATCTTTCTGCCTCAGCCTCCAAGAGCTAGGTACACCACTGAGCCCAGTAAGAGCCACCATGGCAACCAGTTCACTGTGCCCCACGGAGCACATTCACACTTGTGCAGCCATCCTCATCACCCATCTCTAGAACTTTCCCAGTTTCCCAAATCAAAATTGTGTCCCCATTAAACACTGATCCTCATCCCCTCCCATGGCCCCACATTGCTACTTTCTATTTCTAGGGACCCCACCGCCCAAGTATTTGTCCTTGAGACACTGCTCATCTCACTCAGTATACCATCTTCAAGGTCTGTCTGTGGTCTAACACATGCCACAGCTACCTTCCTTTCTAATGCTGAATCTACTGGAAGTTTCCATCCCATTTTACTTTTATCTCCTGGGGGGACACTGCAGCTGCTCCTGCCTTGGATGTTATAAACAGTACCACTGAATGTGGGCATGCAAGTTGCTCTTTAAGTTGTGACTCGCTGCCAGGCCTAGACTCAAATTCAAGTCCCAGCACTTGGGAGGTAGAGCCAGAGGCAAGGGGGTATCTGCAAGTTCAAGCCAGCCAAGGCTGTGTAGGGAAACCTTGTCTTTAAAAAAAATGCAACTTGCTTTGTGCATTTGATATTTTAAGGTTTATTTACTCTGTACTGGGAAGAAAATTCCTCATGTGCACTAGGTGGGTGTTCTACCACTGAGTTCTAGCCCAACCTATTCATTCAACACTTCACTGGTGAGATACATCATGCTGTACATGGTTCCCTTCCATTCATCTTTGTTGGTGTATTGGATTCTGTTACAGATAGCCCCATATTCAGAGTTATAGTCAGAGCAATGATGCATTCTTGCTTGTGATTCCTAGCTCTTGAGCTGTGGAATTCCTGTGGAGTGAGCTGTGTGTGAGTGAGCGCCTTCAACTTTGCTGAGCTTAGCAAGGTCACTTTCTAAAGCAGTTGTGACAGCATATGGGTGAGAGTTAGCTCCATGTTCTTGCTAAGCTGGGTATTAAAAGCCTTGTGATGTTTTTATTGTAAAAACCAGGAGGAAGAGTGAGATGAAGAGGTGTGTCAACAGTGTGTAATTGCCTCCGGGGCTCTCAGCATCCAGCAGTGGTGTAGTGCCCCTCACCTAACCTTGGTGAGTTAGGAGCCACTGCTTCAGCTGTGGGATTCCAGTTCCCCAGGCGAGGAACCTCAAGGGGGCCCCTGCCCTGTCATGGCTGGCCTTGTAGCCTCTCCTCTGAGCACTCTGGTAGACAACATACCAGTTGTCCTCTTACTTCCTGAAGCCTGCGCTTTAGAAACTAACATGAAAGACTTCTCCCCAAACCACGGCATCATGTAGAGGCTTAGAGGGTTCCTGGGGCATGGCTGGAAAAGGAGAATGGCAGGGCTTTGAGGCAACATAGGCACTTCCAGCTCACCAGATCTCAGGTCTTGATTCCTACAGGGGAAGTTCTGTCCATCAGGAGTGGGGCAGTCTGAGTGGGGGCCCTGCAGACTCATGGGAATCCATACAACCCTTTAAGGGTATGAACTCTCTCCCTGTCACTGAGATGTAGATATTAAGTGTTTGTGCTATCTCAATGAATGACAGTCTGTCTAGTGAATACTGCTGTGTCGGACTTGTGACTTGGTGACAGAGAGCTTGCATAGCAGGCCCAAGGCCAAGGTTCCATTCCTAAAACTACATGACAGGTAGGAGGATGGGGACCATAATGAAGAAAATAAGGGGCCTAGAGAGAAGGGTCAGCAGTAAGAGTTGGGAGGCTCACAATAGCTGTTAACTTCAGCTCCAAGGGATCTGACACTCTCCCATGGACTCCACAGGCAACTATACACACACACACACACACACACACACACACACAGAGTCTTAGTTACTATCACTGTGAAGAAACATCATGACCAAGGCAACTTATAAAAGAAAGCATTTAACTGGGACTTGCTTTCAGTTTCAGAGGGTGAGTCCATGACCATCATGGCCAGGAGCAAGGCAGGCAGGTAGGCATGGCACTGCAGCAGTAGCTTACATCTTATCTGCAAATTGGAGACAGAGAGAGTCAGACTAGGCCTGGTGGGCTTTTGAAACCTTAAAACCCACCCTCAGTTGCAACAAGATCACACCTCCTAATCCTTCCCAAAACAGTTCCATCAACTAGGAGCAAGCATTCAAATATATGAGCCCATAGGAGTCATTCTCATTCATACTAGTAGACACACTCATACACAGAGACAGACAAATGTGCACACATGTGTGCATGCACATGTGTGCGTGTGTGTGTGTGTGTGTGTGTACACACACACACACACACACACACACACAAATTTCGGAAAACTTACAAAAAAGAAAGAAAGGAAGGGAGGGGGAGAGAGAGAGAAAAGAAAGGAAAGAAAGAAAGAAAGAAAGAAAGAAAGAAAGAAAGAAAAAGAAAGAAAAGAAAGAAAATAAGAAAACCAATGTGGTTGGTTCCCCATATTTCAGACTAGAAAGAAGTTTGGGAGCAGAAAGATTAAGTTACTTCCCTGATGTCACAGAGGTGGCATGCAATCAGTTTACCTAGGCTAGCCTGCTTTATTCATTATCCATGCCAATTAAAGCTTCCTGGCTCATATAATATTGTTGTTGCTGTGACTACATAACAAATGAATGCAGAGCCTAATGGTTTAAACCAACAGTTCTTTTCTTTTGAACAGGGATAGCTTTATTTACTGTCCCTTGGGGCATTTAAGGCCTGGAGTTGGATTCCTAGAAGCACCCCTGACCTCATCCCCACCCCTGTTTTGCCTATTTGGGCCTCTCCCTGTGATCCAGGCTTCCTCACTCTTAGAGACTGCTACAAAGGGGTGACTGAGAGGAAGAGACCAGTAGGATCTTCTTGTCATTGTGTGGCCAGACCTCACTGCACTGTCACAAGGTCCTGCCCACTGTGGGAGGGCACTGAGACTCTGCACCTCCTGGCCCGGATCAGGGTTCTGGTGGAGCCCATGTGGTAGAATGCAGGTGGTGGGCATTTTCAGAAACAGAGTCAGCCATGGTGATCGCAGCAAGTGACTTTCTTACCATGATGCTGAGGGCCCTGAGCTGAAATGGTCTTAGGAAAGTTGCTGATAGGGAAGATGGGAAAGGGTACCCGAGACCCAGTTGGTCCTTTAGGAAGGTTGCTAATGGGGAGGAAGGGAAAGGGTACCCAAGACCCAGTTGGTCCTCAACAAATGCAGGTGCTCTTATCAGTGAGGTTCTACATTCAGAACAAGGTGACTTCCTCCACGAGAGGGAAGATGCTGAATTATACTGTAAAGATGGGAGATGGGAGAGGGCTTACCAGGCTCATAAGAAAAGGCAGTGTAGGGACTGAAGAGATGGCTCGGCAGTTAAGAGCACTGACTGCTCTTCAAGAGGTCCTGAGTTCAATTCCCAGCCACCACATGGTGGCTCACAACTCTCTGTAATTAGATCTGGTGCCTTCCTCTGGCTGGCAGGCATACATGCAAGCAGCACACTGTATACATAATAAATAAATAATTTTTTTTAAGATTTATTTATTTTGTATACGGTGTTCTGCCTACTTGTCAGAAGAGAGCACTAAACCTCATTATAGATGGGTTGTGAGCCACCATGTGGTTACCAGGAATTGAACTCAGGACCTCTGGAAGAACAGCTAGTGCTCTTAATCTCTGAGCCATCTTTCCAGCTCAAATAAATAAAAGAGCCGGGTGGTGATGGCACACACCTTTAGTCCCAGCACTCGGGAGGCAGAGCCAGGCAGATCTCTGTGAGTTCGAGGCCAGCCTGGTCTACAGAGTGAGATCCAGGACAGGCACCAAAACTACACAGAGAAACCCTGTCTTAAAAAAGCCAAACAAACAAACAAACAAAAAAATCTGACTTGAAAACAAACAAACAAAAAGGCCAGAGGCAAGGAAGGGAACAGAGGGTCATGGAGCCACTTGGGAGTTGGGGAGTCATCAGGAAAGGAAAAGTGAGCTGAGAGCCGAGGCAGGGAAACTCGGCTCTGGACAAGGCCTGCACAGCCATATCCCTTCCCTTGGGTGGTTCTGCCTCAGGACAGCGTGATTATTGGTGCTCAGGCAGTGCCCCAGCACTTGGTGCACTGGAACAGAAGTAGGAAGGGGCCTCCAGATGCCCCTTGGCTTCCATGAGTGACGTGAGATTCATGCAGCATCCCTGCTCTATGTGGGAATCCAGAGTCTGCTCACGGGGCTGAAGAGGAGCCCTGCAAAAGGAGTCTGCTGCAGGGCAGTGAAGAGTGTTCCGGGCTCTCGCCAGCTGCCCTCCCATTTCAGGCACTTTGGCCAGACTTCTGGCCAGTGTATTTTGGAGGTGTGGGGGTGGGCAGGTGGGAGATTCAGTAGAGGGTCAGCTTGGCTGAACTGCCAGGGGCTGGGAAAAGCTGTTCTGGCACAGCTCCAGCCTAATGAAGGAATACAAGGTGGGCAAGGGTGGAGAGGGGAACCCGTGTCCTCTGGGGACACAAGGGTCTCCTGGCCTTTCTAGTCTTACCAGCTTACCCAGTGACACATGGAACTAGCCTCTGGGGTGAGGCACTATGAGCCAGGCCAGACTCTGGCACTGTCCTCTGTGTTGGCAATTTCACTGTGGTAGTGAGGTGGAAAGGTGGTATTGAATTCAGGGAGACCTGATGCATAGGGACATTGTTGCGGGCCAAGACCTCACTGAGTTACAAGAGACACTTGCTGCCTTTGACCACTGCCAAATTGAGCAGCAGGAAGATCATGCCAGCCCAGATGCCCTGCTGATGCAGAGAAGAACCCTTTTCCTGTTGGGGCCTGCAGTGTATTGACTTGGCATCCTCCTAACTTCTCGTGTTGGAGTCATAACCCCAACTCCCTCAGAATGTAACATGGTTTGGAAATCGGGTCTTTAAGGGAATTAAGATAAGATGAGGTAATTAGGGTGGACCCTAGTCCATCTCAGTAAAGGGGACTCTTGCCTGCCTGTGCATCAGCTGGGATGGCATCATTTTCCTGCCTTTAGGTGCTGACTGAACCATGGGCTCTGAGGCCCGCTCTTGTCAACTTTGTAATCCTGTGAGTGGGTGAGTGGATGGATGGATAGATAGATGGATACACAGCGGTACAGACATACACATGTGCATATAAATATAATAATGCTGTGCTGGCTACAAAGCAGGGAGAGGGGTCCCAGAAGAAGCCAGCCCTTCTGGCACTTGGTTTAAACTTCTGCAGAACTCAGAGGAAAGGGGTTTTTCCTACCAACCTCCAGGCTGTGCTGGAGCAGAATCATTACGAAGAGCAGAGCCCTGCCTCTTACACTCCTGGAAACAGGGAAGCCAGAGTTTGAGGGGCCACATCCAGTACCTACCTCATGGCAGACAGCAGGAAGGAAAGGAAGACTGAGAATAGGGTTCATAATCTCAAGATACTCACCCCACCCCTAGGATAACAGTGTTCCTCCATTAAGGGGCTGGGCCTGAAGGATCACATCACTTTTTCCAACACTATTGCTCTGGGGTTGGGACATAAACTTGGGAAACACATTCAAACCATAGTATAGTCCTTCCAAACCAGTCCTGGGCTTCAGTCTTGCTCTGTGACGTGGGTATGAGGCCCCATCTCCAGCTTATCCCGAGGCTGTGGAGCACAGGGCACGTGTACAGACCCAATCAGTGCAGAGTCCACGTGCTCTTGTGTGTGGAGGCATCGGGGAGGCGGTAGAGCATTGGCCCAAACATGGAATTTAGGGGGATGCCAAAACACCCAGCCACCAAGTAAACAACACCGTGACTTGAAGCAGGCACAAGCTGTGGTTTGTCTCACCACCCTATCATTGTGTAATGGGAGCGGTCAAGAGGCCGCCAGTGTCCAGGCCTGAGGCCCTTGGGTGCCTGCAGGACTGGCTTCCAAGGGTGATAGTGACATGTGAGCAGATCCAGAGTGTAGGCTGTACAGAGCTTCACTAACTCAATTCCCTGCCTCAGAGCATGAGAGGCACCTTGGTGAGTGGTGTGTAGAGGTATGTAGTACATAGAAGTATGTGGTACATAAGGGTACGTGATACCTAGGTGTGCACAGAATAGAGGAATGTATGATACAAAGTAGTGCCTAATACAAAGAGATATGTGGTGTCTGGATGCTTGGTCTACAGGGGTGTGAGGGGGTGCACAGTTTCCTTATGTATCAGACTTCAGTGGCCCCAACTCGTGTTCTTGCTGGCCCTAAGCTGCCCCGTCTGTGTCCTACAGGACAGGTAGACAAGCCACAAGTAGGGTTCCTTGTGCAAGGGTCAGCTGACTGTTGTCCTTAGCAGGCCACTGTGGAAATGCACACTGCCTTTAAAGTTTGTGTGTATGGCAGATGAGTCAGGAATTGGGGGTGGGGTGTCGCTAGGTCAGCTGAGAGCTCTCCTGAGGTCTGAAGAGGAGCCGGTCTCCTTGAGTCAATACAAATGTCCTGCTGTGATTATGTCCCAGCATGTCCTTACTTTAGGAAAGACACCCTATAGTAGTAGGGCCTTGGAGTGGCTGACACTCAAAGGTTGAGTGTATGTATGTACATGTTTACATGTGTGTGTGTAACAAAGGCCCATGCTAAAGCATATGGCTAAAACACTGCCCAGGGAGAGAACCCAAGAGGGACTGCCCTGGGGCTAAGCTTAGCCCTGAGTCTTCTTGCAACTTTCCCAAATCTGCACTTGACAAAGCTCACAGCAAAGGATAGAGTTCAGAGGGCCAGTGGGACCTGCTCTTATTCTAGATGCTGCTGGAGCCCCATACCTCACACCTCCTCTCTCTCAGGCCTCAGTTCCAGGGCCTTCCTTGTCACTTTGTCTAAGGCAGTGCCACTGTCTACTCCCCCTCCATATGACCCTGCTTTGTTTTCTTGGTTGTCTTCTCCACCCTGGCAAGATACCTAATTTGGTTGCTTAGCACCTGAGTTTTTTGTCCACTGCTTCCTGATATCAGCTCCAGGAATAATGGATGAGTTAACTAGTCCAGGGCCAGAACCTGGAGTCTGGTCCCACACTTACCACATGTCCTGCCCTTCTGAGAACCTTGGTGCTGTTCTCTGTATCCAGCTAGGAAGCTTTTGAGTTGTACAGAAAGTGGGGAGTCCCCCACTAAGCCGTCTCTTCCACCTGTCAGGGCTACTTCAAGCTCCTGAGCCTGGTTGGGATGACCCTTCCCCCACCTCAGGCTGGTCACTGCTCTCTGGTCAGCAGAAGGTTGTAGCCTTCGAGGAGATAGCTGTGGTCAGGGTCATCAGCAGCACATGGAATTGGCCGTGGTCAGAGAATTCAGTGGCACGTGAAGGTCAAGTCAGCAGCACGCTGGCAGGAAGTGTATCAGCTGAAACTCAGTAGTGTCTTCTAGTTTTCATGGTAACCTTCTACTTGCAGCAAGGACACTAGTTTTTCCACTGAGAGGAGGGAGGTAATGTAGCAGGCTTTCTTGGACTGCCAGCCTCCAAATCATGACACGGAGACATTATTAATTATGAATGCCTGGCCTTAGTTTAGGCTTGTTTCTAGCTAGCTTTAAAAAAAAAAAAACTTAAATTAACCCATTTCTATTAATCTGTGTGTTGCCCCAAGGCTCGTTTACCTCATCTACATACTGTCCATCCTGCTTTCCTGCTTCCTTCGTGGCTGGCTGGCCCCCAGCTGGGTGGCACTAATTTTCTCTCTGCCCTCCAGCCCTGCCTATCCCTCCTCTGCCTAGGTATTGGCCATTCAGCTTTTTTTTAGACCAATCATATGCCTTAGGAAGGCAAGGTGAAATAGCAGCACATCTTTACATAGTTAAACAAATGCAGCATAAACAAAAGCAACACATCTGTACATAGTTAAACAATTATTCTGCAACACAAACAAATGTAACACATCTTCACATAGTTAAGCAAATATTCTGTTCCACAACATTTCCCCCTTTTTGTTTAAACAAAAAGAAAAGTTTTAGCTTTAAAACAGTAAAACAATATACAATAAGAACAATTATCAAGTAAGAATTACATTTACAATATCCAGTTCATTTGTATTTGGCAAATCCAGATAAAATACACCATTATTTATCCTATCTTAGTGAGTCCAAAGTTTTGTACCTAATTTACATTCTACCATAACTAAGGAAAACTGTAACTATAACTATCTAGTCATTGACTCCATCAAAGACCCCAGAAGGATATAATATTACCTGAGTAAACAGGAAGTGCAGTGCAAGCCACTTCCAAAACTATAGAAATGACAGGAACATCTGGCTGCCTGGACAGTCACCCAAGGTGCCTCTGCAACATTGAGGCATCCATCTTCAGCTTACAGGCCTAGACCATCTGGCAGACTTTTCTATGAAGCAGAAATTTTGAAGGACTGTCCCGCCTTGTCTTGGCAAAGTTCAGCAATTACTTTCTTTTGTGTCCTGCATGTCCAGTCATATATATACTATCAGCAGTCAAGGCAAAGTCAGTTTATTGCCCAAATGGCTAGCTTTGCCACAGTGAAAGCAAGCTCCATATGGAGACTCTTCGATGCTCATCATCCTTTTATGAAGTAGATTGTTGCTGCCAGGAGCAGATGTGTCTCACTGTTATGAAAAGCCTTAGGTTATTAAACATCTTAAACATCATATTCTGTAGGTCTCTGAAGTATTTAAAGATCACCTATCTATCGAAAAATATATCTGTTTAACCTTGAAAACATACCTAACATAACTCAAAGTTTGATTATTATAGATGACTAACTACTAATCTGTATTTTTTAATTATACATTACATTTTAAAATGAGCTGTATAAGCACAATACCCTAAACAAGAGTAGAAACATACATATAGTATACCAAAAATAACTTTAAATTTGTATCAGTATACCAGAATCCATACCAATGTAAAATATTTGAGGTTAATAGTTGTCTTTTTATCCTATATACCTATATTCCCCTCTAAACAATGACAAATACCCATAACCCACCAAAATGACCAAAAACCACCTGCCCCACCTCTTGGGAATGTGGGTGTTGTGTTCTCTAGACTGCTTCTTGTTGTCTGGAGGCATCTTTAGGAAACCCTGAGAAAATTGAGATAATGGTCAAGTACTAAGAAAACTAGCTATAACATTTGTTGTCAGTCTCAGAACTGTTTCCATATAGAGGGATCAGTATATACATCATCTGTGTTGTAGTTTTTCTTGGTTTGTTTCTTTATGTAGCCAAGATCAGGAGGTCTCCCCCGATCAAAACTGATCTGTATTCTGAAGGAATTCACAGCCTTTCGTGTCCTGTAGAAACAAAAGCATAACCTCTCCTCCAACACAGTACATTTTCTGTACTTCCATTTTAAAGTTAAGATATCCCTAAAGTATCTAGGCTGGTTTAATTTGTCAGTCCCTTTTACAATCCAGTGTCTCTCAGCAGCTGTCATTCGCTTGTCAGCATTCAAAAAATTCAAAGTCAACACAGCACCATACAGGATCCAGACTCCAAATGTATTTCCCATCTTTCTGTGGCTTTTTTCTTTTATATTAAAGACTTTATTATTTTTAAGCTATTTTTATATGACTATCTATGCCTATCTTAAGCACCTAAGCACATTTTTAAGCACACTATAACCTTTTTAGAGTTTTTGTCTAGACCTGTCTTTACTGCATATCTGTAGCCTTTTCTGACCACATGAGCCAAACCGTAAACTTGCCACTTGACTTTGTGCTGGCGGCTGGCTGTGCCCAACTTGGGTCTGTGAGAGCCAAGCTTTATGACCCCTGGGCCTGACAGAGAGCTGAGCTTAACTGGAGCTGCCTTTAACCACCCCAGCTCCAGGAAGTTGGTGCCCTCACTGTGGCAGACATTTTTATTTAGCTTCTTGTTTCTACTTAATGTGCTGGCTGCTCAAGTGCTCTCTGTACGGCAGAGCCACACCGCTGTACACTGTGAGCATCAGGCTACTAGGAAGCCGTGTCATTTTTCCCCCCAGATTTCTCAGGCCCTACATAGAAATATATACCCCACATTAGGTACCAAATGTGGCAGGCTTTCCTGTACTTCCAGCCCCAAACCATGACACAGAGACTTATTATCAATTATGAATGCACAGCCTTAGCTTAGGCTTGTTTCTAGCTAGCTTATTTTTTTTACTTGAATTAACCCATTTCTTTTAATCTATGTACTGCCTCAAGACTCGTTTTCTTCACCTACATACTGTCCATCCTGCTTTCCTGCTTTATATCTGGCTGGCTGGTCCCCATTTTCTGTCTACCTGCCAGCCCTGCCTATCCCTCCTCTGCCTAGCTATTGGCCATTCAGCTCTTTATTAGACCAATCAGGTGCCTTAGTTAGGCAAAGTAAAACAGCAACACATCTTTACATAGTTAAATAAATATTCTATTCCACAACAAGGTAAAGTTTCTTTTTAACATGAACATGCTCAGTTGGGACAGCCAACTCCCTTTCCACTTTGTGCACTGTTAACTTCGTTACTAGAATCTGAAAGCTGCTTGGCAGGGTCTGCGCAGGACTCCAGAGTCAATCAGGCAGCTACCTGCAAGCCAGCATGGGCTTCCCCACTCTCTCCACACCATGCTTTGTGTTCCATTTTCTAAATCAGCTCTGAAATGTCACCACTGTCACTGTGGTTTTTGTTCATTCTGGTCATGTGGTAGAAATACAGATGGCTGTCCTCTCCTCCCCTTGTCTTTTCTCCCTTTCCCTCCCCTTTCCTCTCCACCCTTCCTTGCCTTCCCCCTCCCAGGGTGACATGGAATTCACTATGTTGTGAAGGCTGGCCTTGAACTTGCAAGGGTGTCCTGCCACAATCTCCTTAGTGCTGAGAGTCCAGACTTGAGCTGCCCTCCTGGAATTTTTTTTTTTTTTTTTGTCTCAATCTTTACATGCCCCTTCAGGGCATCCCACCTTCAGGATTGAAAGATCATCTTCCATAGATGTGCTTTAATCTATCTTTCTGTCTAGATAGCTCCTGCCAACAGGAGAGAGCCCAGTCTCTCCTCATGGACCCAGGCTGATGCTGTAAGTGAGGTGGTTTTAAAATAAAACGTGAAATCACTAGGATGGTCCACTGAGAGAGTCAGTATCTGAAGGGACCAGTGAGGAGGAGGTCACAGAGGAGCCTCTATAGCCAGCTGGCCTGTGCAGGTGTGAGTGTGTGTGTGTGTGTGTGTGTGTGACAGAGACAGAGAGGCAGAGAGAGACAGAGAGAAACAGAGCAAAGGATGGGAGAAACAGGAGGTAAGGAGACCAGAGAGGAGGTGAAATCTCGAGGAGGACACAGCAGCCCTCAGAGAAGGGGACTTGCAGGCGCGCGCGCGCACACACACGCACGCACACACACACACTCCAGAAACTAGTTCCTGGCCATCCAGAAGAGCAACTTTCCTCTTTTATCTGAGTGGGCTACAGATTGAGCGCTGCTGTCAACAAGCCTGGCTAGGGCAGACACTGAGAAAGACTTCCATGGTGACTCAAAAGCTATGTTACATGGTGGCTGCTTTAGAGCAAAATTCTCAGGCTCAGTTCTTAGATGTACTATTCGAACAATGTGTGCATATATCCAGACCTCTCTACACCTTTGTCTCTTTCCCCGATAGCAGAGTAATAGAGCCACTTTCTAGCAGTGGCTGGGGTGCGTGAGTTTGCAGCATAGAGCACTGGCTTCAGTGAGCAGGCAGTGAGTGCTCTCAGGGAGAGGCCCCGCTGCTACCATTGGCACAGCCACAACTCCATCCCTAGGAGTGTCCAAGGGGAGGGGAGGGGAGCGGCAGCCTACCGAGTCAGAGCTCCCAAATTCACCTTGAGGAGGGTGCCCATGCCTCACCACCTCCTACTGGCTTGGTTTCCACAAGGTCCCTGGATTCCCCTTTCTCCTTGTTTTGTGGGTGAAGGTGCAGGTGGGGAAGAGGCTCTGGGGAACTCAGGAATTAGCTCAGCAACATGACAGGACCAGGGTCTCAGCCAGGGCCTTGCCAGCAACTGGATCTGCAGTGTCATTGCTGTGTGACCTCGGGCAAGTCATAGCACCTCTCTGAGCCTCTCTGCCTCCAACCAGGCCAGAGAAGAATTGGGATAGGGCCTCTGTTGCTTGGGATGCCCTATTTCCCTATGCTGAAGATGGGGAGGACCAGAAGGGCTAACTCGAGTTTCCACTGATGGCTCATGGCAGACCCTGCCTCCCAGGCTCCACCTGCTGCTGTGTCCAGCTGGTCCTGGGCTCTGTTTCTGTCCTGATACCATGTAGAAGTTATGTTACCAAGTTTCTTGAGTGACCATGGCCCAGGATCGGCTCCCTCGTGGCTGTTCGTGGCTGTCTGTGCTCCTGCCCTTTCCCAGTGACAAAACTCCATCTGATCATGCAATTGTCCTCAAACTTCCTGTCTGTCCAGCCCCTGGGGACGGCTGGAAAATAGCCTAGATCGTGAGTAGGCCCTGGCTCCAGACCCCACCCCGGATCCATGCTCAGCAGGTCACGTCCCCTCTCTGGATTTCAGTTTCCTCACTGGCAGAATGAAAGGCAGAGGGAGCAGGTGAGAGAACTGCTCTTTCACGAATTCAGCTGTTACTCACTAGCCCCTGCTCTGGGCTACCCGCTAAGTTAGGGCAGGAAGAACTGACACATAGCCCCCCCACCTCTTCCCTCAACTCTCCCAGTCCAATGTTTTCAGTTGTGAAGTGGCCCAAAGAGGCCCCAGGCATCCCTAGAGCTGGAGCAATCAGGGGTAGCTTCCTGGGGGAGGTGGCCCCTAGGTCTTGAAGGGTAAGAAGCTGCAGAGACTGCAAGTGACTAGCTTAGATGTTCATTATCTCGCTTATTACTCACCAGACCTGTGAATTGAAATGAAGGTTTATTGCCTACACCTAAAAATCACCTCTGCTATCCTCACCCTCTGAGCAGGATGCTCACCCACCATCCTCCTGGCATGGTTTCTGTCTGCCAAGGTGTATAATCCCTGAGCTAAAACCTGCCCTCAGGCTCAGTTTCTGGTGGTGACCACCTCTCAGGGAACAAATGGGACATTTTCTGTGCCTGGGTGGTGGTGACTCCGCGGGCCATATGAGTCAGGGTTGAGGGTGAGGGCAGCTCTCCGCAGTTTCCATGCAGACCTGCCCTCCTTCCCCACCCCATGCTGTGCTGTGACTCCCTGTGCCTCTCTGGGGATCTTGGGAACATTCCTTCCGGAGCACCACCCACCCTCAATCTTCAGTCTTCTATGGCAGCCAACCCTCATGGAGTACATCCCATCCCAGCCCACATTGCCCTGGACCATAACAGCGAGAGGTTACCTCACATCCCTAGGGTCACTCAGTTCTATATTGCCACTCTGCCTTGTGGGCAGGATGGTGAGGTTCTCACTCCAACACTTCAGTGGGGAGTGGGCAAACTGAGGCTCAGAGAGGCATGGTACCTCAGATATGGACAAGGAAGTCCAAGATGAGTAAAGAGTCTGTCCTGTTCCCAGGAACAAGCCTCTGCAGGGCAGAGGTGATATCCATGGTCAAGATATCTTAGTGCGTGTCCTCGGTTTCCTCATCCCTAACATGCCCAGGCTGGGGTTCAGCCCAGTAGAGCGTGCACAGTCCCTGGGTTCCATTCCCTGCACTGCGAAAGAGAGAGGAGGGAAAACGGTTACCAACCGCCCAGGCTGGAGGGGACAAGGAAGCAGGTATGGAAATGGTCAGGGAGCCCAGCACACCCCCAGATCATGCTGTTGGGTGCTCCGTGTGACAGCTGCTGCCCCACTCAGCTCCCTAGTGCAGCGAGATAGATGCTTGTGGATGCAAAAGCAACTCCTGACCCAGGCTGGGCAAGCGTGGTGGCCATAGGTCTGTGGCAGAGCATGAGTGAGGCCCATCTCCAGCAAATAGGAATGAAGGAAGATGGCTCCTCCACTGAGGTATAGGATGCAGCTTGTGAGATTGGCCCCTCTGGTAGACTTACTAAATTCCTCTCCGTCCTCAGTCTCAGCCCGAGTATCCCTCCAGGCACTCTTAGCTCTTCAGATAGTCTCCTGAAGCCCCTAAGGCAAGAAAGCAGCCTTCAGAGAAACTGGAGAGGTGGTCGCCTTGGGAAGCCATGCCAATTCTAGGCCTAGCTTACTGGCTAGGAAGTGGGCAGACATAGAACTCATAGTAAGGAGGAGAAGAAAGTATAAAGAAGGATGCAGTGGGGCCCAAGCTCTCTAGGGGTGTTGATGTCAGCCCCCCACAGGGTCCTAACCTCTGGTACCTGACAATGGCAACCTCTGTCAGATCAGCTTTGGGGCACAAAATGCATCCTGTCCTCTCTAGCAGGTAGCTGCCCTGGCTGGCATCTGCTACAGAGCAGGTCTGTAAGGTGCAGTTAACAAATATCTGTACCCCCAGCTAGTGACAAGTATCCATGGTGCTAAGTAAGCCTAGGACCAGAACATCTGTCCTAGAGCTGAGGGACTAAGTAGGAAAGTCAATCCTGGTGGGCAGTCTGGGCAACACAGATTCTTAGAAATGGATAGAAGCCTGGGGACCACACGAGACACAAAGTGCTGACAGGAAGGGAGAGAAAGCTGCTGTGGCAGTTGACATCCCTTTATCTTGGGCGGTGTGGGGACCAGAGGCTGACCTCGGGCAAAGGAGAGAGAGGGAGGTGCTGGATAGAGGGATGGACAGGAGTGATAGATGGATGGATGATAGGTAGATGGAAGATGGATAAATGGATGGATGGGAGGAGGATGGATGGATGGATTGATAGATGGTGGATAGATGGAGGATCGTATGTAGATGGACTGACAGGGAGTGGGTAAATGGATGGATAGAGGATGGATGATGGATAGGTGAGTGGATGGTTGGTAGATGGATGATGGGTGAATGGGAGGATGATTGGTGGATGGAGGATGGGAGGATGATGGGTAGGTAGATGGATAATGCATGAATGAAGGGATGCATGAGTAGATGGATGGTGGGTAGATAGAGGATGTGTAAATGGAAGATAGATTTGGTCGGAAGATGATGGATAGATTAATGGATGATAGAAGGAAGGAAAAGGAAGAAGAAAGAAGAGAGGTAGATGAAGGTTTACACAGAAAGAAGAGGAAATCAACAGATGAAAAGCTCGCTGAGTGGTGATAAATGGAAGGGAGGGAGGGAGAGCGAGAGCAGGGGAGGAAGGAGGAGATGTGTTGGATATGTTAACCGAGAGCCCACAGGTGGTACACTGGAGAGACAGGTGCCCAGGTGAACAGTAGGAAGTGTGAAAGGAGTTGTCTCTACCCAGCGTGGCACTGAGAAAGCTCAGCTCAGAGCATTCCCAACAAGCCGTGTGTGCTGCAGAGAGAGGCTGGTCGGATGAGCTCTGTCTCAGAGTTTCCTTAGGTCAGGGGCTCCATACAGGGTGGGCAGCCTGAAAGGGCAGCAAGCCTCCTTGTACTGGTGTTCAGTAGAGGCTGGGCAGGGCTTCTTATGGGCTCTGATGTCATTCAGGGCCTGTAAGAATGGTTTATAAAGTTTTCTGAGGTTTTGTTTTGTTTGGTTTCGTTAGGTTTTGGTTTTGTTTTGTTTTGTTGGCTTCCAGAACCCCCAGGGAGGCCTTTGTTGAGAGCCATCTCATTTTCAGATCAAAAGTTTGGTCTCAGTTTGGAGAGTGGACAGTCTGCAGTTATGGGACCTCTGCTGTGGGAATCAGGTTGGAATCAAAGCAGGATTGTGACTTGTGTAGGCCAAAGCCAGAACCCAGGGACAGTGAGGCAGAGCAGTGTCTGCGTCTAGATGGCTCTGCCCTGAGCCTCCAGTGACTTGGTGCTCTGGTGCCCACTGGATGGGACAGTTATTTGCAGGCCCTTGGGCTGCCTGCCCTCTAGGGTCTTCCTGGGGGCTATGGGTGGAAAGAAGCCCTCCAGTGGGTGGTAACACATGAGTCACTGTCCCCGGGGGCCCCTGCCTGGGAAGCCCCAGCTGCCAGTCCTAGGCCAGGCCCTGAGCAGCTGTCAGGTGGGTGGGGCTCCATCTGGGCCCCAGTCCGTAAAGGCCCCAGGGGCCCAGACCCCCATGGTCTGCTTGCTGCCTGGAGGGGCCCAGCCTCGCCCCTGGCTCTGTAGAAGGTTTGTTGGCATTCAGAATCCAGTGCCAGGAACCCAGGCTCAATCCCCCTTCTTTCCTCTCTATCCAGGCTTCTTCCGGAGCTAGCAGCAGAGCAGACCCTTCTCAGTCCTGCGGGCAGGGCTGTAGCCACGGGGCGGTGTTGGGTTTAGGCCTCTGGGGACTGGTGGAGGATGTGGGCCCGCCCTCGCCTCCACAGCCTCCCTCCCTCAGTATTGCCTCTTCAGTCCCACCCTGGCCTCTGGACGCCGCCGCCGCCGCACAGGGCTCTGGGCTCCCAGAGCCCCCACTTTCCCTCACAGTGGACGCCCCCTCCGTCCTGCCCCAGTGACTCATTGCTCCCCTGGCCCTCTGCCACTCCTGTCTCTTGGCAGGCAAGCAGGGGCAAGGTTGTGCTGAAGCCGCGCGCGGGGTCTAGAGTGTGAGGGACGCTCAGTCACCAGGGTCTGGAGCGCCGGTCCGGGATAGCACCGCCAGGAACCCGCAGTAGCCTGGGGGAGCCAGGGCCTCCCTCTCTCTCCCTGTCTTTGGACCTTTTGTTTTTCATCGTCATGAAGAAGGAAGTGACCTGAGAGCCCAAGACAAGAGCCACCCCCTGGCTGGGAGGAGAACCAGGGTCCGGGGCGGTGGCAAGGCCCCCCCAGCCGCTGCACCTCACTGATCCAGGCATGAAGGGTGATGGTGGTGCGGTGTGGGGCCTCATGTGGAAGTACTGCATCTCCGTGAGGACCCTCAGGTACCAGGGGCAGGGTGTGGAGGCGGCTTTGCCCTAGAGGGCCAGGTGAGGGACCTGTGTGGTTTGGAGGTCTGGGAGGGAGCAGGGATGGAAGACAGGAGAGGCTGAACCTGGCACCCTCCAGAGAAATGTGGAGTCGAGTGGCAAGGAGAGGGGCAGGAAAGAGAGTGGACCAACCATCAGGGCATGTGCTGGCTGCTGCCCCCTGGGGAAGACCACTGGAGGTGCAGTGAACAGGGGGCACTTGTGTAACACACCACTGGCTTTGACATGGGACTCCGGTGCCCCCCCGGCCCCCAGGCCTGGCATGCCTGGGTGAGCTGGGCTGTACTCTCTCCTTCAGTGTGTGGTGAGTTTCTCAACCTTCCACATCAGTCCCCTCATGGCAGGGAGCGATGTCCAGAATCAGGTGCCAGGCTGCCCCCTCAGACCTGTGTGTGCACTGACTCAGCCTCTCTGGTGAAGCACCTTGTCCGAAGAGGCTTTTAGGATTCGTGTGAGGATTAAATGTGACCCAGCCCCCACGTGCCAGTAGCCACCAGCTAGTGTCAAGGGTAATTACTGCAGGCACTGTTACATCCGTCACCCTACCTCTTCAGAGGTCTCTAGGAGGTTCCTGGAAGGTGCCCCTGTTTAGAATGAGCGGGGGCTTTAAGAACCCCTGGAGAGACAGACCACCTAGGGACAGGGTTCATCTGGGCAAGGGGGCAGGGGGATGGAATACCTGGGTCTGGCTCCACCTTCTGCCACATTTGATAGGACCTGCCTGGAGCAGGAAGCAGCAAGCCATGGGATCTTAGGCAAGGCTGGGCTTTCTCCTCTGAGGCTGGGACCATAGGGTCTGTAACTTGAATGTAAGAGGACCTAGAAGTGCTACCCCATGGGGATATGCCTTGGTGTTTTACTTCCTACTAGTGTGCATTTTACTGAAAGAGAACGTTGTCTAAAGGATAAAGGAGTAAAGAGCCCTTTCTCTTTCCAGGCTCACTGTCTGGTGCATCAGCTACACAAAATCCCCCTTCCTTCCCCTATCTCCTCCTCCTCCTTTCCCCCCTCTTTTCCCTCTTCCCTCTCTTCTGTTTCCTCGTTCCCTTCTTTCCTACCCTCCTGCCTTCCTCTTTGCTCCACAAAATATTTGTGCTATCATATAAGAAATACTAGTAGCAAAAAACCAGCATAATTCAGAACAAGATGCTGTGCTAATGATAGCAATGACAAGGAACAGAACAGAGGTATTCGGGAGCCTGGGTTTCTGCTGAGCTAAACCCTGCTGAGCTCCCTGGACGCCCAGGGGAAAGGGGACATGCAGCTGCACAGTTCACTCCCACTTTAATAGGAAGCACATGTACAGTAGCCACGGTTGCTCTGCTGCAAGGCAAGCCTGTCCAGAGCCCTGGATGGTGGTGGGCCTCGGGCCCAGACAGATTTAGAGTTTCCAAGCCAACAGCGAGAGGCATTCTGCTTGGACAGGGATGCCAACTGGTTGTGGGAATGGAGAAGCAGAGTCCAGCCCTGGAGTGAGTCACTGGCCACCTTCTGCCTTGGTCCACGATGGACCTCCTTGGGTGGGTAGTTCAGAGGCCAGGCCAGGCAGGGCTGAGGTAGGGCCCCATCGAGTGAGTACCTGATGTTTTGGTCACACCAACTGCACTAGGTTTTCCTGCTTCATTCTTCCCTAGGGTTTCTAGGCTCACTGGAGGAGCCTCAGGCACTGTTGGAGAATGTAGTGGGCCGGCATGGAGAGGGCCCTGTGTCTTGCACTTAGCTGTTGATACAAGTGGTCGGTCTGTGCCTCAGTTTTCTCACCCATAGAATGGGAACATTGTAGAAATTCTTGTGGGAAGTGCTTGTGGCCACTGGTAGTTTGCACTGATTGGTGTCACTTCCTCTTTGGTGAAGAAAGAGCACCTTGGGGTAGATGTGGCACTTTGATCAGCACTGGGTTTGCCCAGTCCTATACTTAGCACCCATAGGTACCGTGTGTCCTGTGTGTTAGCTGAGGAGGTTAGACTGGGGGTGGGGGGTTGTTGTTCATGACTAGTGTATTCTTTCCAGACTCCCACCTCCCATCCCCAGAAAGCTGAGGCCACTCCCCAGAGCCAGCTATGAGGGGAGCCAGCCCAAGCAGGCTCTGGGGCATTCTCAACCCCAGACTGCCAGGGGAGACCCAAATCCGCAAATCTGTGGCGGGGCAGAGCTGGCAGCTGCTGGGGAACAAATTGGAGGGTTGTGATGGGACAGCACATACTTTTCCACTTGCGTCTTCAGATTCCCCTCGGCATGAGCCTGTCACCCCTGGCTGGGTCTCACTCACATCTGGAAAAGCGTGAGGTGAACATAGAGCTCTCGCTGCTGCCGGCCCTGGCTCTCTGCCAAGGGGATCCAAGGTTCCAAGACGAGGTCTTTGTGAGGGCCATGCTGGTTCTTATTGGCTCCTAGTGCGGGGCCATCTGGGTCCAGTGCCCAGGCACTTGGAAGATGTATCTTTGTCTGTTGCTGGACTTTGCTAGGCTGTTCCCACATCCAGGGAGAGGAGCAAACTGAGCCAGATTCCAGGACATGATTAGCTGTGAACTCTAGTGAACAGTGCCAGTGGAGCACATAGGTGTGACACACACACCCACCCTGTCTCCCCTCCTTTCCTTGAGTTTCAGTGGGGGCTGAAGCACTGGGCAGAGAGGAAGAGAAGGGAGCAGAGACTCAGGAGGAGGCACCTGTAGCTGTCACTTGTCAGATGTTGGGTTTTGGGTTTTTTTTATGGGGGGGTTGTGTGTGTGTGTGTGTGTGTGTGTGTGTGTGTGTGTGTGTGTGTGTGTGTGTGTTTTGTTGGTGGTGGTGTTTTTTGTTGTTATTTGTTTTGTTTTTTGATAACCATGCCCCCTAGTCGCTTTACCAATGAGCTTCATCCAGTGACATTAATACTGTAAGTGGCAAACGCTCAACCCTCCTCTCTCTGTGGGTCACCTCCATCCTATACCTCACCTGAGCTTCTCCCCATCAGGTTGTGTTCCCAGCCTGTCTCCCGCATGCCATATTCTCAGTGTGTCTCCCGTCAGACTATGTCTTCAGTGTTATAGTTAGCTTTAGCCGTCAACTTGACGTAAATCTAGAGTCACCTGGGAAGAGGGAACCTCCGCTGAAAAATTACCCCAGATCAAACTGGCCTGTGCCCATGTCTGTGGGACATTTTCCTAACTGATAATTGGTACAGGAGGGCCCAGCGTGCTGTGGTTGATGCCACCCCTAGGGAGGTGGGCCTGTATAAGGAAGGTGACTGAGCAAGCTGGTGAGAGTAAGCCAGTGGCAATGTTCCTCCATGGTCTCTGCTTTAGTTCCTGCCTCCGGGTTCCTGCCTCCAGGTTCCTGCCTCCAGGTTCCTGCCTCCAGGTTCCTGCCTCCAGGTTCCTGCCTCCAGGTTCCTGCCTCCAGGTTCCTGCCTCCAGGTTCCTGCGTGGACTTCCCTCATTTGATGGACTGTGACATGGAAGTGTAACCCAGATAAACCCTTTCATCCCCCATGTTGCTTTTGGTCAGGATGTATCCCAACAGAAGCAAACTAGGACCCCCAGCCTGTTCCCCCAAAGACTTTATCCTTGCCCTGTCTCCCATCAGACTGAATCCTCGGCCCGTCTCCCTCAGGCTCGAGAATCACTATCATGTGTTGGTGTATTTGGCCAAGAAAGATGAGTTTGTCCCTTGAGACCCCAAGAGGTAGTCACATCTCCTGGACCAGGTTGCCCCTGGACACACAGTGCTGGTTATGGTGGGCTCAGAGGAGTAGCCCCGCCCTGAGCCTTGTAGGCCCTTCTCCCCTTCTGCTACAGCTGCCTCTGGGCAGGAGGGCTGGGAGCAGATGGCATCCAGGCCCTGAAAGCATCCCAGGAGCTTTCTGGACAATCAGCCATCTGGTGCCCCCCATGGGAGGCTCTGAGCCTGTGCTCTTCCCATCCTGTGCTGTGCCTGCCTGGGCACCTATGACAAGGGCAACCTCCTTCCCCCTTGGAGCTTCCTCCCGCCTTGCTGCTCTGCCCCTTCCTTCTCTTTGCTGGTTGGTTGGCTCTGCACTATGGGTCCCCGACCTACCTGCTGCCCCACCCTGATGAGCCCACAGTGGCCAGGATTCCCCTGGCTCTGCCCTTCCTGGACACAGCCTAGGCAGTCCAGTGCCCTTGAGCAGGACTTGAGCTGAGTGTGAGTCAGGGGAGAAGACCAGAGGCAGAGTGGAGCCACCTCCTCCTGTCTTTCCTCTGGGTACTGCTCCCGTGCTACTCTCCATTCCCACCTGGGCTCAGCCCTGCAGGTCCCCCTACTAAAATGCTCTGCTCTCTACTCCTCTACTGTGTCTTCAGTTTTGAGACATGGATTTACTGCGTAACCCATGCTGGCTTGGAACTCCCTGGTTTGTAGGGCTGTGCTCCAAGCTAGACCCTACTGAATCTCAGTGCACAAGTGCCGTCCCCTCTGGGTCAGCACGGTGCCAGACCAGAACCTCAGGGGAGATTCTCACAGGCAGCAGCCAACATTGCTCAGAGAGGGTCGCCGTTCACTCTGCAGAGTGGCCCCTGGGGCCTGAGGCCTCCATTTTTCCTTTCTGCCCAAGGCTCTTCTTGGTGATCCATACTAGGTAGCACTGAATCTCGGAGAGCTGCCAGGTGAGCAGGCCAGAAGCAGCCCCACCACATGGGGGAGCACCATCAGGACGGACACAGAGCGTTTGCTGAGTGCCTGCTGTGTGCCAGCTCAGGGCATGCCAGGTGCTTGAGTGCAGCAGTGAGCAAGGTAGAACATCCAGACAGCTGGGAGAGACAGGAGACAGACAGGTGAAGATGTCATCAGCGAGGGGTCACCAGGCAGAGTGGAAGGTGACAATGACAAGCCAGCCAGCCAGAACAGAAGTTCTCATTAGAACTTCTGTCAGGATAAATGGGCCCAAGGTGTGGCAAGCCCATGCCGTGAAAACGCCATCGGCCATAGAGGGAGTAAAACCTCAACCCCAGATACAGCCCAGCTGACCCTGGAAGATATGCCAAATGAAAGAGGCCCATCATGAAGGCCCCATGCTGTCTGACTCTATTCATAGATGGTTCCAGAACAGACATGTCTACAAGGACAGAGAACAGAGTGGGAGCTGCCCTGGCCGTGGAGAGGCATAGGGAAACAGGTATAGGCTTGTTTTGAAAGCAAAGACCAGTCTGAACTTGGGTGTGGTGACAGGCATGAAGATTCTGAAGCATCCTCGGGCTCACTTTAACTGGGTGAATTGCATGGCTCAGGAATGACCCCCGAATGAAATGGCTTCTACAAAATGAAGTGGAATGCCGGGCGTTGGTGGCACACGCCTTTAATCCCAGCACTCGGAAGGCAGAGCCAGGCGGATCTCTGTGAGTTCGAGGCCAGCCTGGGCTACCAAGTGAGCTCCAGGAAAGGCGCAAAGCTACACAGAGAAACCCTGTCTTGATATACCAAAAAAAAAAAAAAAATGAAGTGGAAAAAACAAAGTGGCCTGAGCAGGTAGCCTTGAATGGATATTGACCAAGAGAGCGAGCTGGAGAAGACCTCTGGGCAGAGGGAACGTACAGTGGCGCCGAGGCAGGAGCCACCTGTCTGTTTGCCGTTAGACTCACATTACATTGCATCTGTAGTTGGAGGCCAGGCTGTCAAGCAGGAGTGAGGAAGGAAGTGGGCAGGGCCAGCGCCTGAGGAGGACATGCATGTTTGGGGGGCAGAGAGACATGAAGTTTCTAGACAGTCACTCCACTTCCATGAAGAAATGAGACCACTGCAAGGAGGGAGGCTCATGGCAACCAAGAGATGATGGCCACTGTCTACCTAGGAGACCCTGTCACTCAAGGGACCAAGGGACCCTGTCACTCAAGGGACGACCGCAGTGAGAATTCAGACAAGCATAGCTGCATTCCCCCTGGAGTGGGAATATGGGGTTTGCAGTGTGGGGTGAAAAGCTCCCAGGATGCAGGGCCTGCATGTGGCTTCAAGGAGGCGGGCACTGCCAGCTGGGACAGTGGAGAGGACTCTCCAGTGGTGGCCTTACATGGGGTGGGGGTCTCTGATTCATGGAGGCCTCAGAGAAACCCTCTAGACCCCAGAAGATGAGGACTACCCTACCTTGTCAAAATGACACCCCTGGATCCCACTTAGTCCTGAGCTGGTTTCAAAGTAAGTAGGGCGTTTTCTTCAGGGCGGCCACCTTACTTGGCCTTTGTCGGGCAGGCTCAGACTGGCCCTCAGTGGGACCATGGTACCCATGTGGTCAGAAACCCAGCTGGGGCTTGGCATTCTAAACAAAGCAGGCTGGCCGAAACTCAAGTGGCCCGAAACGCGATCGGTCACAGGAGGCTGGCCAGAGAGCAGCTGCATTATTTATTGTCTGTCCAGCGAGGTTGTTTGAACCAGCTAGGCCTTGAAGGAACCCTCTGGGAAGTATCTTGTACAGGGTGGGTGTGGGCCCCAGGGTGCTCACCCCCTCACCTGGGGCGGGGCTTCCTGGATGCTGGCTGAGCTGGGAGGAAGTTAGACGTCAGGGCTGTAGCGGGGAGGTCCCGTGGTAGGGAAGGGCCTGAGGTCCTTCGTCCCCAGGGCCCAAGGAGGCAGGCCCGTCACTGGCTCCAGGGAGGTCTCGTCTTCCCCTGTGATACCGTGAGTACCATTCGCCTGTGAGGGGCTGGTGACTATCAGCAGTCTTATGGGGTCAGCCGTTGGGACCTCTTGTGGGGGCCTCACACTGTTTCTAGGCGCTGTTTTGGGTAACTGCCTTTCTGTGCCTGGGAGACGCAACATAGGCCAGGCCCTGGAACTCCAGGAGCTTCCCCACAACTGCCAGAGGGCAGCATCAGCTACTGGGGAAGCTCTTCAGGGACTTGAGGCCAGCAGGAGCCTGATGCTGCGCAGGGCCCCTTGGCCTGCCCAACTCCAGGCATGTAAGCCACCCGAGAGAGGGTCCACACCTACTCCACAGCTAAGTCAACTGAGTCCCTTAGGACACAGTGGCTCAGGGCTCCTGCTCTGTGGCCTGAGGCACTTTTCGTCCCCACTGCCATCCTCCCTTGACTTCTCAGAGCATGAAGTTTAGAGACTGGGGCAGACGGGGTCCTAGCCAGGCCCAGTCTGGAGTTCCTGCCTATTAGGGGAAATCAGTGCTGGAAAGATCCTTCCTTGGGGCAGTCCCACCCATGCCCCTAGGTGTTTCCTCCAGATGCCTTGTACCCCACCCCCATCAGGAGCCCCCGACCAGTGACAGTTCCGCCTGTTTCATTTCTTTATTTCATTCTGAGCGAGTCCAGGATAGAACCTGAGGCTCTCCGACCCTGGGGCTGGGAGAGTCTTGGAAGACAGTCCCTGGGTAGCACTGTGCCCCGAGAAATATTTTTCAGTGAGGGGTGCTGGGCTCATCTACATCCCTAGGGAAGTTCCCCTCCTAGCTCCCCTCCATCCTCACGACACCCCAGAAAGGGAGGCTTTCAATGTCGGTTATATGGGAAATCAGCTTCAGAGATGTGGGGACATCTGTCTGGTATCATTCAGCTAGTGGATGTTCAGGAGCTGGAGTACAAACCTGGAGAGAGGCTAGGCCTTCTCTTCACTGTGTATCCTTCTGCACTGGTGCCAGGGGAGGAGAGAATATTCCATCACTTCCCCGTTATTGGGTCTGTTTTTCCATAGGCCAAGGGCTGAGCTCCCATCTGAAGACCCAGGCTGGGTGGAAGAAGCTGGCCTGAGGGAGTAAGATGTCCTTGCTGCTCTTTGAGCTTGTCCAGCAAGAGCCTCCTAATAACCCCCAGAGACGCTGGGTGGTCAGATTCTTGCTTATAACCTTTGTGAGACTCCAGGACCCAAGCTGGATACAGGCTCCCGTGCCCAAGTCCCATGTCAATCCAACCCGAAAGACCTGAGCACAGGTCAGAAAGGATGTGACTAGGTGCTGGGACAACCAAGTATCCACAGGGACCTCAGACAACTCCTCTGTCATCTGTGAGCTAGCCCCGTGGGACTAGGAGCCTCTCGGCACTTGGTGACTGTGACTGCAGGCAAAGTTTCTTGCACATCATTCATTTAATCATTAGATCACATGTCCCGAGCATTTATTGGGTACTTACTGAATGCTAAGTCGCTGTCTTGTCTATGGGACTACGAAGGTGATAGATTTGATCTAACTAGTTGCTCTTCTGGCATGGAGTCCTCAAACAGAACTGAACTAAACAGTAGTGTGGTGGGTCCAAGAAGGCAGGGGGCACAGGGCAAGGGACGGTGGGATGGTAGGACTGGTTTTCTTTTGATGGACCCACTGCCTTTGAGAGCACCTGCCGGTCTTTAGGCTGCTGAGGCCAGTGGAGGGATCCTCTTTATGACCTCTGCTCCATGGTCCCTCCTGGGCCAGGCTGCTGTGAACAAACCTGTGCCCCAAATTCAAGCCAGTGTGGCTCCAGAAATTCCGGGACAGAGGCAGCAGGGCTGGCCAAGCAGAAGGTGAGTCCAGGCTGTGCCCAGCAAGTGGGGCATTGAAGCCGCTGCCAGCTGGCACACGAAGTAGGGTGCTGGGCTGTGGTCAGGCCGCAGGTTAAGAACCCAGACTCAGGGTGTCAGCTCTGCTCTTTTATTGGTTATATGACCTTCTTAACAAACCATGTCTCTGGGCTTCAGCTTGCCGTGAGGACCTTGTTGCTTCTAAGTGAGAAAAGTCCCAAACCAAACAGGCTTAAGCAGAAAAGAGGCTTCCGTGGTTCAAGAAACTAAAAGGGAAAAGGGTGATTGCTTCGGGAGCAGCAGAATCCAGGGGCTCAACTGGTGGATTTGGTGTTTTCCACATTTACCTACCGTGTTCACCCTGAGGCAGGCTAGCTCCACGTAGGCGTCCCTAGCGAGTGTTCAGAAAACCTTAGCCATCTCCTTCCATTCAGTGTCACCACCCCGTGACAGGCCAGCCGCAGCGAGCGGCACACTTTTCTCTCATAAGGTTGTTTGCTGTGCCCTGGGGGACGTGGGGCAAGAAAAGAGGAAATTGCCACACAGGGCAGCCGGGGCTGAGGAAGAGGTGAGCTGGCAGGCCAGAGGAGGAACATCAGAGTTTTCCACCGGGGCTCCCCAGAGATTTTCTGGGGGAAGGTAGCAACTGTGTTAGATTTTGATGCAAGGGAGGGACTTGGCCTAGGCATGGAGACCCAAGGGAGCAGGTTCCTTAGAGTCAGGTCAGATCTGAGAGTGGACTGCCCAGCCGGGGCTGAGTTAGGAGCCCTGCTTCATCAGCACCAGAGCTGGTGTGGGACCGCTGAGGGGGGCGTGGGACTGTCACCACATGGGGGTGACAGATAACCCTAGGCCCCAGTGCTGCTTCGTGGTAGGGCACTGGCGGAGCAGGTGCAAGGCCGTGGGTCCTGTCCCCCATCCTTGGGAGGAAGGAGAGGGCTGCAGCTGTGGCTGTGAAGAGAGGACAGGCACCTAGAGGGCACCTACCGTATCCAAGGTTCTATCTAACACCCCGGGGTGTTACCTTATTGTACCATGTAGCCGCTGCTGGAGGCCCCTCACCCCTTTGTAGAGAATGGGCAGCAGTGTCTGGACCCAGGGATTTATTTGGTTGGGACTCATGCTTTGGATAGGCTCTGTGGCCTTGACTGCAGCCAGGTGGCTGCTGGGATGTCGCCCATGAAGGTGACATATGAGGAAGTCATCATCAGGCTCAGAACAGGAGTGCGTTCAGGAGCGTGTCGAAATATCTTCCCAGCAGGCTAACTGCAAAACCTCCGTCAACAGCCGTAGTGAGGGCAACCGCAGTTGGTCTAAAACCAGGGCCTGGAGACAACCTCGGTACAGCCAGGCCTGGCGTGAAGGGTGAGGTGACAAAGGACAGCCACCTGCCTTTGAGCCCCGGGGTGCTGGAATCCTGTGTACTAACTGACTCCTGGTGTCTCCTCCCATCAGGGATGGGAGGAGCTGATGGGAAGAACGTGGGTGTGGTCCACGGCAGCGACCCACTTCACAGGGAGTGAGCAAGCCTGGGCAGCTCCCTGTACATGCTCTGGAAGCCTCGGTTTCCCCATCTGGGAAATGAAGTTAACTCTCCTGGAGTTAGGATTATACACAAAGGAGTATAGCAGGGTCGATGCCATGACAACGGCTCAGTAAACACCTGGGTTATTAACTCCCAACCAGAGGCGGGGTCTCCATTTGAACTCAAGTCTCTAAAGGTTGTCATTCTGCAGCCCCAGTCTTCAGCCTCCTGGGAAGCTAGTTCAGGCTCCGTGCCCTGAGGATAGGCACCAGAGTACCCTGGGTAGTGGTCAGGCCTAATGTTTGGCCAGCACTGAAGTGAAAGCAGAGTTTCCAATATGTCAACTCCCGGATGTTCCTGACAGTGAGACAAAGGGACCTGAGAGAAAAAAGAAAGCAGCCAGTGCCCTTTGCCCTAAAGCTGCACCCCTTCCTGGGAAGCCGTGCTAGGTGCTTAAGACACTTCAGGATGCTGGGGAAGAAGTTCTGGAAGGTTCCAGGAAGAAGTGGCAGTTGAAGGGGGGGTCTGGTGGGAGCCAGGATAGGGTCCTGGACAGAATAGAGGAGACAGGTCACCCTCCACCATGGTATATGTGGAAAACAGCCATCCCTCTGGAGTCACATGGGCCTGGGCGGTTGAGGACCTAGGCTCCTCCTATAAAGGGTTGACCAGCAATCAGTGTTCTTCCCACTGTGACTTAAGTTACCCACACTGGTCTAACCTGAAGGCTGTTTGTGCCCTTCTGTTCCTGGGGAGGCCCTGGTGCAGATGAATTCAGGGTTCCACTGTGGCGGGGCGGGGGGGGGGGCTGGCATCTCCCCTTCTTTCACGACTTGGGGCTCATCACCCTGGCTGGGCTTTTCTCATATGGCAGCCTCTCCTTGGACTGGCCCTTGGGATGGGGGCCCTGGGTTTTCTGCTCAGCCTTAGAATAAACTGACTCCTATTAGACCCCTAGTCCACATATAAAACCAGGGTGGTCAGGCGCCCAGGGAGAGAGACGGGACAAGCAGGCCAAGTTCTTCAAACTGACAAGCTGCTGGGATCAGTCACAGACCTGGAGAGCCTAGTGACAGCACACAGAGTCATTCCCTGCCAGCACTCCAAAGTGGGGTCTGATTTTCCAAGTAAGAAAACCTAGGTGTGGGGGAGACAGTCCCCTGCTGAAAATTCACAGTTAGCAAGAACTTCAGGTCCCAGTTGGCTTGATCCTAAAACTACCTCCTCTTCCTGCCTTGAGACTTTATCTGATCCAGCCTGATCCCGTGAGTTATTTGAACTCACTCCAGCTCATAGTGTGTCCCAGGATGTCTGGGGTATTTGCTAGAGGAGAGATTAGCTGGATAGACCCTGAGCTGGGGAGAGGCAGGGCCCTGTGGCAGAGAGGATGGGTGTTACTTAGTGTTACTTGGAGGAACTGGGGTCTCCTTTGGGGGCACTGAGTCTTGCCATGAAAGAATTTAAAATTAAGTCTCAAAGGGAATCTCAGGACAATTTTATTAGAGTTTAAGGGAAAAAAAACTATAGGCAAGCTGGAAATCTCATTGACCTCCAGGAGAAGGCATGCTGGAGAGAGAGTTAGACTTTTGAGTTAGACATGGAGGTCAGAGAAACAGAAAGCTCAGGATGGCTGGGAAAAGATGTTTAAGAGTACAGAGCTTAGTTTAGATGCCACCAGATCCCAGACTCTTATGTCCCAGGGCAGAGGAATATTTGCACAAGAGGTGGGTAGTTAGAAGTAGGCATAGAGCCGAGCTGCAGTGGCGCATGCCTTTAATCCCAGCCAGGCGGATCTCTGTGAGTTCCAGGCCAGCAGAGTGAGATCCAGGACAGGCACCAAAAGTGCATGGAGAAACCCTGTCTCGAAACGCCGCCCCCCCAAAAAAAAAAAAAGAAAAGAAAGAAAGGAAAAATACTCCAAGGACAGAGGTAGGCTTTTTGAGCCCTGATTAGGTCCTTTGTAGTATCTACGTCGCCTGTTTATACTTTCTGGGCTTTTCTCCTTTGTGTGCTGTGGTTAGATGAAGCCCAGATAAAGACTCCCAGTCTTTCCCTGAAAGCTGACATTTTCCCTAGGTTAATGTTGATGTCTCATTTCAGGGTCCCTATTCTGCACAGTTGCGTTTCAAGCTTTTTGGCTTCACCCACGGTTTCCTCGAGGGCATAAAATATTTGTATCCAATCAGCAGGATCTGTATGATGCAGGCTGTGTGGACATTTGAACTGTTACACCTTGTGGCAATCTTGGAGGAGGATGCCTGGTTGAGGCTCCCAACTTAGAAGCTACAGCAACACTGGGTTTTGACACTGGGGGCATTTCAGGGGGAGTTTCCCTAGGGGAACTGGTTCCAAAAAGGTACTGCCCACCAGGTGCTAGGGCAGGGTGAGATGGGGAAACAGCTATTTCCTCACTTCCCCTTTCAGTCCTGTGTGGAAGGTGTGAGGCCTGCCCAGCCACCTCACGGCCTGTCACCCTGCCCACAGCCCCAGTGCACAAGGGGAAACTGAGGCAGTAACTTCAGTGTGCTTTAGTCTCCTGTCACCACACAGGGAAGTCCTGGTGGTAGGGGTCCCACTGCTCTGTGGCCTACTGTCCTGCTGTGTGATCTGGGAAAAGTCACTGAGTCACTCTGGGCCTTAGTTTAGCATTTGCAAAACTGAACTGTAGTTTTTCCCAGAGCAGAAAAGAAAGCTCATGAAAAGATTCTGGCCCAGTGCCTGATCCTTCAAGCACTTAGGATTCCTTTCTTTGAGTGGTGGACTTCAAGGTCACCCTCGGTGCCTTCCGAGTGGGAGACAGCTATAGGTCCTAGAAAGCTGGCCCCAGACTCCATTCTGTCCTGAGCAAGCTGGGCGGTTTGGGGCCAGTCATTCTGCCTCTCTGGGCCTTGGTTAACTCATCGAGAAAATGGCTTAATAACCATTCTGGCATAGATAAGAAAGATGAACCAATGCCTGGCCCAGGTGGATTTGCCCAGCCTGTTGGGCTGAGCACCCAAGCATCTTTCTCCACCGACACCCTTCCTGCCCCAGCAGCTGGGCTGAGTTAGTTGCCTGGCTAGCAGTTTACCCAGCTAATATCTCCTAAGTACCCTCTGTGTGTTGGGCATTGCCCAGAGTGGTGAGGGAGGGACATTGAAACTCCTTCCTCCTGGAATGCCTGGGGCTCAGGAAACAGACCACAGAGCAAAATGGGGCAGTGTGGTTTTGAATGGGCTTCCTGGGTGGTCATCAGAGACCTGAGGCCAGGAAAATGGAGGCCATTGGATGAAGGACAGAGGGACTGGGGTCTTTCAACAGAATCCTTTTGGGGGATACCTGGCTGGGCACAGAATCTGGAGCTGCTCAACTGTTGGGTAGTGCTCACCTTGTTGCCTCAGCACAGGTTGGAAGAGGACTGGACTCTAGCTGCTGTGATACGGAGGTAGCTGGGTTGGCCCTGGAGCCCAAGGTGGAGGTGCCGAGGGAAGTAGAGGACCAGGTTTCAGAGAGGCATTGTCAGTACAGAATCCCTGAGAACACATAAGCACCCAGATGCCAGAAGTCACCTGACCCAGCTCTGTCTTCGGGTCATGTGCCCAGGCCAGGCCACCGGTCCTCCCTGGTGCTGGCCTCCTGGAGCACAGTAACAGTAATGGCTGTGGCTGGGCAGCCTGTAGGTGCCAGGGGCGGTGTGTTCTTTGTACCCCATCCTTGCCTCACTGTGGTACTGGTGACATCATGTGGGACTTTTTTGGGGCATGTGGGGGTCTGCTGGACATGTTGAGAACTGGTCTGGAAAGACTGACTAGATTTAAAAAGGAGTTTGTGTCAGAAATGCTGGGCATTTGTGTCCAACAAGAAAACCCAGAGTTAAAGTACTAGGGTGGTTTGTCTCTAGATGAGTCCAGGTTCCTCTTGGATGCCATGAAGCAGCTGGCTCAAGGCGGTAAAAAAAAAAAAAGAAAGAAAGAATCCAGCAAGGCAGTGTCACACCTGCACATGCTAAGGGAGCCTGTCTGTCTACCTTTATGTTGAGGACAAGGGGAAGTCTCTCGGCCGTCGTTACCCCAGTAGTTAGAGATAGGAACACCCATACAGACAGCTCAGGGTGTAGCCCTGTGCTATCTCCCGACATGGCAACTTGTGCTATTCCAGGAAGGGTTTGGCTGGACAGGATCGGCAGGGTTCACAGACTACGGAGCCCGTTGTCAGCTGCCCCCCCTAGAGTACATTCTGAGAAGCCAAGGCTAGAAGGACTTTGAGAAGTCACCCAGCCATTCTCCCATCAGTTAGAGCAGCATGTCTGACCTTTGGGGGTCAAATGACCCTTTCACAGGGCTCACCAAAGACCATTAGTTATGAAGTGGCAACGAAAATAGCTTGATGGTTAGGGGTCACCACAACATGAGGAACTGTATTAAAGGTTCAGCATTAGGAAGGTTAAGAACCGCTTTGTTAGAGGGTCCTGTGAGGGTTTTTTTTTTTTAAAGGGGGAGGGGTGGGGAGGCAGGGCAAGCTGGGTACTTAAAACAAGCAGACTGTGATGAGCTCCCGGCCAAAGGGATGAGGTAAGGCCTGGGACCCAGAACAGGGAGAGGCGTTCAGCTAAGCTTCAGTCCTGTTACTTCATCTGCCAGCAGAGACATAGCAGAGATAAGGGTGAGTGAGCCCCACCCATTGGGCCACTAGGGAGAAAAGGGCAGGGCAGGGGTAAGGGGCCTACAGTCTGGATGTGGGGAACCTGGGACTTGTTTCCAGTTTGTTTGTTCGTTTACAGCACTGAAAGCACTGAAAGGGCCTTAGACACTAGGTAAGCACTCTATCACTGAGCCACATGACCTCAGATTCATGGGAGTTCTTTCACCTCTGCATAACCAGGCCTGGCTGTTTGCTCTTCTCTTCCTGTCTTTTCCCTTTCCCTCTCCCCTTCTTTTCTGGGCTCAAGCCATCCTCCTCCCTCGGCCTTGTCCAGAGCCAGAAGGAACAGAGCTGGCAAGCACCACCACACCCTACACCCTGCTTGTATCGTGGGATTGTTGACTGTGCATCAAGCTCTGATCTGTATAAGGACTAGTTCAGCCACAACTTCACTGGAGTTCTGGACATTGATGGCTCACCAAGCATTTTGGAAGTTGAAGCAGGAGAACTAATTTGGGTTTGAGGCCAAAACCAAAAAAAAAAAAAAAAAAAAAATGTGTCATTGATTTCTCATAGCAAATTCTGCAAGCAGGTTATGAATTTCATATTTTTATTGCTGTTTGTTCTTTTCAGGAGTAGGGATTGAATTTAGGTCCTAATGTATTGTAGAAGGCAAATGTTCCACCACTGAGTGCCACCTTCAGCTATCTTTTTACTTTTTGAGACTTAATCAGACTGGCTTTGAACTCTTTCTGTAGCCCAGTCTGATATTGAACTTGTAATTCTTTAATGTCTTGAGTAGCTGGACTACAGGCCCACAATGCCAATACTGGCTTTGACCTTATCTTGCAGCTGGGGAAACTGAGGCAGCCAGTTGTGTTGCCAGAATTCTTTTATACATTCTAGAAAGTAGCAGCATCAAAATTGGAACTCAGAACTGATCTTTCCTTGGGATTGAGGGTATGTGTCCCAAACACTGACTTAGGAAGAGACTTTAGTATTTTCTATCCTCTTGAAAGCCATACCCACTATTCCCACCCTCTTCCCTCAAGGCAGCAGTTGGTGGCTTCAATCCTCCCTCATCTTCAACATCACAATGGCCTGGGGCAGCTTCTGAGCGTTGGTCCCTACCTGGTCTAGAGCTAGTTCCTGTCTGGTCTGCCTGGATGACACCCCTTTGCTAACAATTTCCCAGCCTTCTTCCCAGTGACCACTGTCCCATACAAGCTCAGTGTGTCAGAAACCAGGGTAAGATGACACACTATCCCTCACTTCTTCTGGCCTCTTGTGTGCACCTCTGTCAACTGGAGTAGTGTCTACCCTTTCAGGGGAGACCAAAAGGCCAGATCCAGAGGAGAACAAATCCTTGTAACGGTGACTGTGGACAGGGTCTCCTGCCTCTTGGTTGTTTCTTTATCTATGAGGGGGACAAAGATTCCCATTAGGACAGGGGCAGCTGTGTCATTTACTTGGGAGGCTCCAGGAGAAGCTGGCCCATGAGGCTGCTGCCCACCAGAAACTCATCTGCATGTCCGCTAGAGATGAGCTCAGAGCACAACCCCAGCGTCTTCCCCAGGTCCCTCTGGCTGTGTGGATCTATGGTCTGTCTGAAAAGCTGTGAGTTCCCTGGCGGTTTACGGAGACTGCTCTTGGCCCTTCTCCCTAAGCACAGGAAATGCTTCAGTGTCTCAGTTCTACAAACAGGTGCCCTGGCCTGGGTGCCACAGGAAGTCAGTGGTGAATTCTCAAGTGCTAGCTGTTGCTGTGTAAACAAGCTGTGTGGTGCTATGGCTTGAAAAAGCAGTGGTCTGTGATGTGGGACCTGTGGGTTAGGGGATCTGCCAGTTTCTGCTGGTCTCCCAGGAAGGCCAGACAGGTTGGTTAGAAGGCAGGAGGCAGCCCTACTCTCATGTCTGTCCGTGGATCTTCCAGCCCAACTCCTTGAGTCCCTTTATTGCACCACAACTCTTGAGATGAAAGAAGGATCTCCAAGGGCTTATGGAGCCATTGCAGATATTCACCAATATGAAAATGAAAGGACCAGGTCCTGAGGTGAGTTTCTAGAACATCAGCAGCAGGTCAGGGAAACAGATGGAAACCATCCACCAGACCAAAGCTGAGTCTTGCTTAGGAATGTAGGGTGAAAGGCACTGGAACCCACAGTGGCTAGGATAGGTTGGGGAGAGGAGAGACAACAGGCAGAGAGCAGGACTCCCTGGGGCTGGAAAACAGTCCATAAAGGGATCCTTTGCTTCTGGGTGAGGGAAGGGTGAAGTAAGATAGCACTCTGATGATCCTCCTCCTCTACCCCTTGTTTTTTGGGGGGTACTTTTTGTGGTACTGGAGTCACGTGCATACTTAATAAATGCTCTACTACTTACTAAGATATACCTGGCCTCCCACCTGGGCTTTGTGCCCGGGTTTCAATACAGGCTTAAGAGTGTGGAGCACTTTGTGGTTTTGGGGGTAATAGTAGTAGTAGTTTTGTTTTACTCAAAACTGTTCTCTTTTATCTTCTGGCAACAAAGTCTAAGACATCCCAGACTTTTTCCCTTGTCAGCTTCCATACGACCTCACAGTGGCAAATCTCTTCACATGGAAGCTGTCCTCTTCCCCTCCGTGTGGTCTCCTAAAGGCAGGCCAGCCCCTGACTTCTGAATTTACAGCCATAGAGCAGCTTGCAGAGAGGTCTGTGCTGCAAGCACCCAGGCCCAGCCCATGGATCTGTCATTGCTAGAACTTCTACCACATTCTAGCACTTGACCCCACCTGTGGATTGCAGGGGAGGCCAGCTCCCATCATGGAAAGACCTACCATGCGTGCCAGGAGGGAGACAGTGGCCACAGTTTGCAGTCATGGAATGCCTTTCAGTAGGATGTGGCTGGACCCTTGTGTCACATGGGTTGGGCAAAGTTCACAAAACTAGATGTTAGTCTGGTGGCATTATACTTCAGTCACCTGAGTCTTAGCACATCCATCCTGTGTGCTGCTCCGCACAGCATGGTGGTGCACCTGGCGAGGTGTGTCACTGCCAAGGACTGCGGCTCCTGCTGGGAGGAGGGGCCCCCAGACGCCCACTGGGATTGCACAGCACCTAACAGCCACTCACCTCCAGAGCCTCCTCACTCTTCAAGTTCCTTCAGCACAACTACTCAAGCATTGGACAGCGGTCATCGTAGGTTGATATTTGAATGAGATAAAATGAAAACCTCCGTTTTTAAGTCACATGCTGAGGGCTTGGTGGCCACCTGCTAAGAAGCAGAGGGAGAAGGAAGACTTGGCACTGAGTGTCAACCCCGGCCCCTGTTCTGCATGCCTCCACCACTACCCAGGCCCCGTGCTGGCCACTTAGTTTCCAAAGTGACCACCTGGGCTTGGCCCTGACTGAAGGGGCTCTCTAGGTCTGCTGGGAGTAAGTTGGGTACCAGGTCCCCAAACTCCCCAGGGTTCCAGATCCCCAAACTCCCCAGGGTTCCAGAGCCTCAGCTGCAGCCTCCCCATCCTGGATGGCTTGCCTCACCCACCGCAGCAAACCTTCCCTTTGATCCTTTCCTGCCCTGCCGTGGAGCAAGTGGGCCTCCGTCTGCCTGCCAGGCTTTTCCAGGAAAGGAATTCGGCTGCTTTGGCTGCTTTTCATAAGAAACTGTGAGACGCGCTCCCCCCCCCCCCAGGAGAGCTTAACTGAGGACCCGGTTTAGAGAGGAGACTGCAGCATTGCAACGGGTGTGTTTGGGTTTGAAGGATGTCAGCCTGTGAAAAGCAGTGTTTGTTTGGTCTGCCACAGTGTTGGCTGTACATATGGGATGCAAGATCCCTTAAAATAAGTGAAGGCTCCCAGCTTGGGAATCCCCCAACCCTCCAGGATCTGGAATCTCTGAGAAGTATCAGCTCTATGATAGGGTGGAGGCCCTGTGGGGTCCTCAGGAGGCCAGAGCTGGGTCTGGTTGGGCACTGTGCCTTGTGCAGGGAGGGAGGTGAGGTGTCATCTCCCTCCACTCCCCCACCCTGCCCTGCCACATGACATCACACTTCATCCCTCAGCCCTTAACTGGTGGCCTAGCTACCTCTGTATTTGCTCTTACAGGCACAGTTTTCAGCTTTGTTGGACAGAAGGCTGCCCTGTGCATGTACTCTGTCTGCGCGGGGCCTTTGTTTTTGATGGTTATAACCGAATAGCTGAAATGAGATACTTTATAAAGAAAAGAAGGGTGTTTGTCTGAGAAAAGAGGTTTATTTAGCTCAGAATTCTAGTGGTAGAAGATCCCAGTATCATGAGATCGATGTCTGGTAAGGACCTCAGTTTGGTCACAACGTGATGGACAAATAGGGAATTGGCTAGCGTACAGTAAGGCCAAAGACCTCACATTACAAAGCACAACCTGATTTCCGATAACCACAGCCCCATTCAAATATTAACTTCTTCCTAGAGCTATGCTCCCACTGTCAAATCTCAGAGGTCCCTACCGCCTGCAGAGGGAACCAAGTGTCTACCTTGTCTCCTTTGGGAAACAAGCCACAACCAAACCAAAGGCCCTCGCTGAACTTGTGGCCCCAGGGCTCTACAGCTGGGAGAATTTTACAGAATTTGACTTCCTCATAATCTTGGGCAGGGGGGGTAGGGTGGGGTGGGGCGGGTACAGAGATGAGTCAAGACGCAAGTCACTACATCCAGGATACTGGGGCTGGTGTGGGTCTGGGGCAAGGGTACAGTTGTGGGGTGCCCACATTCTCTTCCTGCCACAGAGCCTTCTCTGACTAAAAGGCAGGATATGTGTGTGTGTGTGTGTGTGTGTGTGTGTGTGTGTGTGTGTGTGTGTATGTGGTTTATGGCTGAGTTTCCCTGCACACAGAAGGCACTCAAAAATATTCTGAGTGGAAGAATGAATACAAGCTGTGGGCACCCAGAACATGTATCAGCATGCTGACCTCTGGGCTATGTCTTCTCTGGGATCTGTCAGACAAGTGGAGTGATAAGCTGAACCCCCCCAACCCCTCCCCCCAGGACCTTTGTTCACTACCAGATCAGTGCTGCTCCTTGCAGGAATGTACAGATTGAGCCAAGCTCTGTGCAGTACTTTCCACTCTTCGATTCTTTGAATTGTAAGAAATATGAACTAATTATTTTGAACTATATTATACTTAATTTTTTGAATTATATTATTTTAAACTAATTAATTTGAAACCTTTTCATTTCATTTATTTATTTTTAGTATGTGTGTGTGTGGTGTGTATCCTTGCTAGTGCTAGCACAGCACTTATATGCATGCCATGGTGCACATGTGGAGGTTAAAGGACAGCTGTGGGGAGTCAGTTCTCTCCTCCCACCATGTGGGTTCCAGGAGCTGAGTGATGGAACTCAGGCTGTCAGGCTTGGTGGCGAGCACTTTTTCACTTGATAAACCATCTCCCCAGCTCTTGCCTGTTAGTCTTAGTTTTCGTTTTCCAGCACTGGGGACAGAAGCTACTGTCCTGGGTGTGCTGTCGCAGTTCTGTATATCACTGAGCTAAATCCCCTCAACTCTTAAGGCAGAGTTTCGAGAATCATTTGACAAAGGCAGGCTTCTCCCATGTCCCTTTCACCCCAGCCACCATGAGTAAAATGTCACCAAATTTTGTCCTGGTACATTAAGATTTTTTTTGTGAGGTCACAGCAAGTGTGCAGTGAGACATTTACCTCTAATAATACTCCATCCAGTCTCTTTCCTAGAACAGGACATTCAGCAGTCCAAATGAAGTTCATACAAGCCATGTTTTTATTTTGACAGTTGCCCCAATCAGGTTCTTAACATCAAATTTTTCCCTCCCTCCCTCCCTCCCTCCCTCCCTCCCTCCCTCCCTCCCTCCTCCCTCCTAGCCTTCCTTCCTTTTAATTTCTGAGGCAGGGTCTCATGCAGCCCAGGTTGGCCTTGGACTCTCTATGTAGCTGAGGATGACCTTGAGCTCCTGACCCTCCTGCTTCTACTTCCTAAGTGCTGATCCCAGCTGCTGCCACCGCTCCCAGACCCATCTTCTAATTCTTTCATTGCATTGAGTCTTTGTGTGTTTTCTACCGTCTTCATGGAAGGGTAGTGTGTATGCTGTAAAACCCAGCCGTTGTAAATGTCTACCCCCACACTATTAGCACATTGGCCATGTAGTATAAGTAGCACCGCCGCGTTATTGGAAGGCACTCCACTCCTTCCTTTGTCCCCTGTGCATCTTTGGCACCCATCAGCTCTCTTGTCTCTGGAGAGTTGCCTTGGAAGCTATGTATGGAGACCTGCGACGTGTGGCTTTTGCTGTCTTGGCATGGAGTCAAGGGCTGTAGCATGTCTCCACTTTATTTCTATGTGTTGTTGAGTTACAGTCTATTGTCCATCTCTGACTTGTCTGGTCCCTAGAAGATGGACACTAGTGATTCCCACTTCGGGCATTTACAGATGACACTGCTGTGGGGTTTTGCCAACATTTGTCTGTGGACACAGGCTTCCATTTCTCAAGCTGCCCACTGTGAGTGTGGTCCTGGGTCACATTAGAAGAAACAGGCAAGCTGCTCCTCAAAGCAGAGGCTCCTTCCCACCCCCACCACATTATGCCATCGAGGGTGCTCTCTGTGTCCCCTCCCACACTAGCTGTCATCCACAGCAGTCCCAGCATCGTCTTTGGTGTGAAGGGCTGTCCTCTGTGACCAGTGATGGGGGCTTTGATTGCGTTCACAGGCTTTATATATCTCTGTGGGCAAAATGTCTCTCCACCCCTGATCCTGATTTTTATTGTATGATCTCATTGAGTCAGGGTTTTCTTTATGCTCCAAACATAAGCACTTCCTAGTGGTCACAAGACTCACAGATATTTTCTCCTGTGAATGGGCCATCTTCTCACTTTTGGGGGTGATTTGAGACAGGATCTCTCTGCCTAGTTCTGGATGTCCTAGAACTCACTATCTGGACCAGGCCTGGAACTCTGAGAGAGACGACTTCCTCTACCTTAAGTGCTGGGATTAAAGGTGTGTGCCACCATCCCTGGCTCTTTTCACTTTGCTAATGGTCTTTTTTGATATGCAAGGTTTCCCATTGTGATAAGGTCTCATTTACTGATTTTTATTTTATCCTTTGCATTTTAGTGTTGTATAAGAAATCATGACCTAACTCACTTCATTCAGTCTTGTGATTTATCTAAGAGTTTTAGAGTTGCCAGTCTCCCATTCAGATCTTTGATTGTTTTGAGCCAACGTTCTGTGCAGTAGGAGGTCAGTGTTCAAAGTGTCCTGTTGCATATAGACAGCCAGCTGTCACGGGGAAGAAGGAAGGGCCAATGAATTACCTCAGCACCTAGGTCAGTCACTACTCACTGGACAGTACTTAGTTTGTTGGTTTGTTTTTTTTTCCCCACAGTACTAGGAATTGAACCCAGGCCCTGGAAGTGTCAAGCACACTGCCACCGAGCCTCTTTTTATTTCTGAGGCAGGGACTCACTCAGGTGCTCAGGCTTACTCTCACTCACCCAGTAGCCCAGGCAGTCCTTAACCTGGTGACTCTCCCACCCCAGCCAGCTGAATGGCTGGGCTTATAGGCCTGAGCTACCAGTTTGGCAATTTTTTTTTTTTTAATTTTAAAACTAAGGATGGAACCAGAGCTTTGTGGGTGCTACACAAGCACTATGCCACTGAGCCACACTCCAGGCCTGACCATATCTTTTTTAAATGCTGTTTTCATGGTGTTAAAACTCCCATTTTAAGGGATTATCTAGGTGATGAGAGAGAGAGAGAGAGAGAGAGAGAGAGAGAGAGAGAGAGAGAGAGAGAGAGAAGAGAAGTTTGGAAGGCTAGGGGTATATCTCAGGGGCAAAATGCTTGCCTAGCATGCAAGAGGCCCTGGGTCTAGTCGAGAACCCAGCCATAATTTGTTGCTTGTGTTCTGAATGTGTGGCTGTCATGGGACATTTGTAAATCCCGTGGTAGAGAGCAGGCTGGGAAGGCAGAGGTTCAGACTAGGCAAGGGAAGCATCCCACACCATGTACCTACCATGCCCCAAGCCAACAGAGGCATCAACGAGTGATAATAAGAACCTCGTTAGGAAAGCCCCTGAGGTGCCACTGTCCCCTTCTATGTGTGTATGTGGGGGACCGTGAGGGCAGAGTGGGCAGAGCCCAGCACAGTGCCTGCCCGACATACAGTAGGCACCAAGTAACAGAAGGCTCTCCACCCGGTGCTTCTCCCCTCCCCATCTCTGAAGCACCTCCTCTCCCCAGCAGAGCCTCCCCTCTGCTTCTGTACCCTTGCCCTGACTTCGCTGCTGCCCCCTCAGCTCCGCTGCAGGGTTTGTGCCAATGACTCGGGTACTTTCCTAGCCCCAGCACCTTCCCGGTGGTGAGCAGACCCTCGGCTGCTCACGTTGTCAGCGGCTGTCACCTGTGCACCTTCTGCCCTGTCCTAAGCACTGACCTGCAAGTGCAGGACACAGTGGGAGCCCAGAAAACGGCATGTAGAGGGAACGATGTCTTCGGAGCTGGATTTAATGGGTTTGAACTCAGCTAATAGACAGGTGAGCACTTAGGAAGTTTTGTCCATGTGCCAGAAGCTAGCAGTATCTCACCATTGTGCAAGCGCTGACTTTATATATATATATATATATATATATATATATATATATATATATATATATATATATAATTTGCTTAACTTTATTTTATGTGCATGAAGGTATCAGATCCTGTGGAACTGGAGTTACAGATAGCTGTGAGCTGCCATGTGGGTGCTGGGAATTGAACCCATGTCCTCTGGAAGAGCAGCCAGTGCTCCTAACCACTGAGCCATCTCTCCAGCCCCCAATCTCTGTCTTTATTGGTGAAGTTGTGTGTGTTTTTATATGTTTGTAGGTCATTTGTGTTTTTGTTCTCTGAGCTACCTAAGTGAATTGGACTTGAAAATTTTTTGAATTTTTTTTCTTGCTTTGAAGAACTTTTTCCTTATGGAGCAAAGCAGAAGAATGGAATGGGCAAACACATGGTGGCATGGCCCAGCAGTGTGGGCTCAAAAGCCACTAAGTTTAGCTTGACTTTTGAGAAGCTGCTGAAGGTGGAGCTGGGCCAAGGAACCTCTTTACCCCCAAGATCATAGGGAGCTACAGAGGAGTTCTGAGCAGGAAAGGGATAGGATTGAATCCAGTTTTGAAAATTGCTCTGGATAGCAGGAGGAGCTAGAAGGGTAGGCGGAGGCTGGAAAGGACAGGCCCTGCGTGTCTGGCTGAAGAGTGCCTTGTTTTAACTGGCAGGAAGAGGGCGCAGACACGCTGGCTGATGATGGACAGGTGGGAGGGAGGGGGAGGCAGAGAGAGTAGGGACAGACACGCGGCGTCGGGGATGGATAGCTTCTGCCGCACACCTGCTGTGCTGCTAGCATCTGCACTGTTGTGGGCATACTATTTTGTGTCTTGTGGTCTCCCCATATCCATCCCCTGGCTTCCTTCACACACAGAGGAGGAAGGGCAGGAGAGGATCCAGACTGGCTCTCTGGGTGAGTAGGTTTGGTTGCCCAATATGAGGCTCTGCCCCAGACATCTCAGACCCACATGGTATCCAGTGTTTGGTCATCTGTCCCATGCCACAGGACTGACCTCCAGCCCAGACAGATGACAGAGCTGTTGCCAGGGTAACCCCAGGCAGGAAACATGAACCAAGTATTTCCAGACAGGACATGAACAGAACTGACCCTTTAATCCCAGCAGTCCAGAGGCAAAGGCAGATCTCTGAGTTTGAGACCAGACTGGTCTACAGCGTTCCAGGATAACCAGGGCTACACAGAGAAACCCTGTCTCAAAAAAACAAAACAAAAACAAACAAAAACCCAGCAAATCCAGCAGTACAACTGTATAGTGAGATTGCATACATATACATAGATGTGTGTACATACGTATACACAAATATACACACGTGTGTGTAAGTGGAATGTTTCAGTGGAAAGCCGGTCCCCTCCTGTCCTGTTCCCAACCCTCCTTTCCAGGGTTCTGCTGTGCCTGTCCCTGACTCATCTTTGTCAGAGGTAGCATATGCAGGGATCAGCAGAGATTCTGTGCCCCTTTACCGCCAAAGACACAAAAACATGAGCATGCACGTCAGCCCTCCCATAGTGTAACAAACATCTTGTTTTGGCTTACGGTTGTAGAGGTTTCCATCCATGGTTGCTTGGCTCCATTGTTTTCAGGCCCATAGGAGCACAGTACCTCATGGCAGGATCAGGAGACAGAAGGAACTATGAGCCAAAGCATGAGAAAGAAGAAAGAGCAGAGGTTCTACCATCCGGGTGCTGCCACCCTGGAGGCCAACGCTATTTCACATGGGCCTTTGGGGGATATTCACGATCCAAACAACCATGGGATTCAACATGCCCTGAATCATGAACTGAAAATGTTGGGTTGAAAATGTATTCAATACAGTAGCAGCTTGACTGTCCAGCTCAGCAACTACCTGTTGTGTAGAGCGGCCCGGTCCCCCATGGGAGGCCTGTTCACTGCCTTATTCCAGCATCTTGGAAGATGGTCAGACTGCCTCTCACCAGCTCAGGGAAAGATCAGAATTCAAGTCTGGAGTGTGTGTCACTGACATGTCACTGAGTACGTGGCACTCACCATTGTAAAGTAAAGAAAATGTAAATTGAACTCTCAGAGCATGGGGACTGTCTGTACTTGACTTTTTGAGACACAAAGACCAGCAAAGGAGAAATGTGAGTGCTGGAAACCAAACTTGGGTCCTCTGTAAGAACAGCAAGTGTTCTTAACCACTGAGCCATCTTTCCAGCCCCCCAAATAGGTAGAGTTGGGTTTTTTTTTAAAGCAAATGAATTGGATTGTGTTTTGATTGCATTTCTTTAATGTGCATTTAATTACAAGCAGGAGTGAATATTTTTCCTGAATGGCTTTCATCGTCTAGGCTGATTTCTAATGGGTTAGTCATCCTATCGATTGGAAGGAGCACTTTCTGTGTTAGGAAAATTAGCTTTTCTCTCCTTCTCTTCATTAACTTGCCCTATGTGCAGCAGACATTGTTTTCGGGGTGCCATTTGTCTTTTTTACCCTGTTGTTGGTATTCTGATTGCCATTTATATAGTCTAATTTGATATAGTTCAATACATCAACATTTGCTTTCTTGGCCTTTGTGAATGAGGCATCTGCATAGTGCCCTTTGTACACTTTCCACACATCAGTGCAGCAGACCCGCTCAGAGAGGTGATGGGACCTGGCTGGGGTCACACGGCTGCCATAGCCCTAGTCAGCCTGTCTTCTGGCACCTGCCCTCCCACCATCCCAGGACCTGAGCTCCACACCAGCAATGTTAGTTATAAAAACTACACAAGGATCTTCCTCTTTGAAGTGCTGCTTTTAAAAATAGGTTTTTAAACTAATAACATAGGCTGAGCATGGTGGGACACACCTTTAATTCCAGCACTTCAGAGGCAGAGGCAGGAGAATCCCTGTGAGTTTGAAGTTAGCCTGATCTTCCAAGGGAGTCACAGGCTAGCTGAGGCTACATAGCAAGACCCTGTATAACCATACTAAAGCAATAATCCATTGCTCTAACACTGTGCAAAGGTATAACTAGTTTGGGGGAAGGGAGATGGAGAGTAGGGTGGGTAAGACTCACACCTTGTCTTGTGAACCCATCCTACTGCCCTGCTATGGACACTAGCAAGGTGCCATGGGTTTATTTTTGCAGGAGGGAAAAGGTATGAAAAATAATCTCCCAAGTACTGGGGTTGCAGGAGTGGGCCACCAGGCCTGGGTTTATGATTGCCAGGGGTCAGGGAGAGGAGGGCCAAGGACCAAGCAGACCAGGAGTTAGACTATCCCTTAGCTTTGTCATCAATACTAATACTTTAGGGTTCACTAAATTCTCAAAGAGCTGGGTGTCAGCATGGTAGCTACACCTCTAATCACAGAACTGAGGCAAGGGAATTGTCGAGTTCAAGACTAGCCTGGGCTACATAGTTCCATGCAAGCCTGGGCTAGAGTGAGACTGTCTCAATAAATAAAAAAGTAGGGGATAAAATAAAAGTCCAGAAAGGGGAAGCGCCTTGTCCAAGGTCACACATCCTAATGGCTGCCCTATCCAGCCCCATCTGCTCACACATGACATCACTCTCCCAGATACCTCCAGGCAGGACCGCGGCAGCTGAGTCTTTCCAGCCTCTCGCCTCGCCGCTTTTAGTCACCAGGGGGCGCTGCTTGGATGCATTGCCGGCTACGGGCGCCCTTGCTCCACCTGGCGGGGGAAGGGGGACCTCTGCCTAGGAAGGACAGTCCGGTTTTCAGGGTCGGGGGTTGTGTGTTCCCCACGCCTCTGCTCTCCACTGCACAGCCCGCAACGCTTTCCTATCCTCGTCTTTTTTTAGGCACAGCCCTGCACACTCACCTTCCCTGTCCCTACCCCTTCCAGGCCCAGCTCCCCCATCCAGGCTATTTCTTCCCCCAGACTTGGGGTCCTCGGTCCAGACTACCCTACCATATTCTCAAAGACAGTTGCCAGGCTACTTGAGACCCATCCCAGCATTTATTTGGTGCCCAGTTCATTGCTCTAGCAGGATGAGGAGCGCAGACTCCAGGCCAGATCCCCTGCCCTCCCTTCGCCCTACAGAACAGCGTGGGTCCTAGAGGGGAAGCGGAGGGGCGTGGTGCCCGAGTAGACCTTAGCAGTCCCGACACTGTGTGACGCGGAGCCAGTGGCTTGCCCTCTCTGGCCGGTCTCAGCAAGCTGCGGACGAGCGCGGGAGGAGGAGCACTGGCCGCAGGGGCTGCAGTTCTCCTTGGGAGGGCCAGGGAGAGTGGCCCCGGGCTGCTTTTTGGCTAGGTGTTGATTTGGGTATCTTGAGGTGCGTAGGACAAAGACAAGGGGCCGCCGTGCGGACGACTCCGCGCCGGTTTTCCGCGTGCCGGGCAACCTGGCCTATCCGCTGCGGCGGTCCCGCGGCCTCCAGCGCCCTCCACTCGCCTGGGCTTGGGTGACGTCGTTGACTGGGGCGGCACCCGTCCTCCCCGCCCCCCGACACACACACACACACAGGCGCGCGCACACACCTTCGGAAGGGGGAAACTGAGTCCGGGCACAGAGAGGACCCCCCCGCCAAGGTCACGTCGGGCGGGGCGCGGGGTCAGGCTCCGGTTCTGTGCGTCCCTGGACCCCGCGCCCCACCGGCCCGACGCGTAGGGGCGGCGCTCCCGGCTGGTCGGCGCGCGCTCGGCGGCTGCGGGCACCCAGAGGTAGGAACGAGCGGGCGGGCAGGGCGCGGGGCACGGACCCCGGCGGGCTAATGGAGCCACGATGGTTTCGCGCGAGCGCGCGCGCTTGTTTCGGGCTTGTAGGCTCGGGGGACCCGGCGCCACCGGCCTTGCATGCGGGGCGGCCCCTGGAACGCGCGGAGGACGCTGCCGAGCAGCTACGGCGCTCTGCGGACGGCGCAGCAGGGTGCCAGCGATCCGGGTGGGGGCGGGTGCCTGCCGCGCCAATGCGGTGCCTCCTGCTGTGCGAGGACTGAGCCCGGGGGTCGCCCTGTGCCCCGTGCCTCCTTTCCCCTCCCCCTTCACCACCTGGAGAAATCCCGCCTGCGCTTCTCCGTCCCAAGCCTGCGGGAGGGAGGGAGGTCGAAGCATCTCAGGAATTTGCTCCAGCTTGCTGGACGCGCCCGGGAGTGGGTGAAAGCTTAGTTCGGGCTGAGGAGCCGGGGCCAGAGGGACCAGATCCAAATTTGGCCCTGCCTCTAACCTGCTGTGTGGCCTCGGGCAGCCCCTCCTGCTGGATCTTGATCTCGGGGGGCCTCCTGGTAGGTCTCCCCCAGTGAAATTAGTTCAAGGGTCAAGGCTTAGAAGCAAAACATAATGAAACCTTTGGGCCCAGTCCTGTGTGGGACAAGAGGCAGACCGTAGAGTGTGAAATGTGCTGGGGGCTGGTAAAGGAAACGCTCTTCCTATCCAGCAGTTTGGGCCGGGAACTTTCGGGTGAGGCTCGGTGTGAGAAATTCCACCCCCACCCAGAGCTGCCCTTAGGCTCTGCCTTGGCAGGCCAGGTCAGCAGAGCTGTACAAGGACCATCAACACCTCCAGGATTCCCGGAGAAAACCCCCTTCCATGTTTCTGCTGGGTAGTAACTACCCTAAATTGCCAAACTGTAAACTGTCACAGCTGATCTGTCACTGGGGCAAACTGAGCAGAAAGATGACAGTGGGTGTCCCCTCCTCTGGCTCTGTCCACTCCAGGAGGCTTCCAAGGACAGCAGTGGGCTCTGCCTGGTCAAGCATGTGTGTGTGTTGTTCTGAGCATGCTCGGTTCCTACCTGGTGGCCAGAAGCAGGAGTCTGACTGTGCACTCTGCTGAACCACTGTTCCATTTCATGGCTAGCATCTACCTGTCTGTGTTCACACTGACCAGTCGGTGTGGCCCCTCACCAACTCCAGAGGGGACACCAGCTTGGCTTTCTAGTCATCCTTCCCTACCCCAGCATTGTGCTCTGCTCCTTATGGATGGCAGGGTGGCCAGGCCCCTGAACCACCTGCCCATAAGAGCCCAGGAGTTGAATTTGAAAAATAGCTTCTCTCCCCCCCCCCATCCCCGGGTGCTAGAAAAGACAGGCTAAGAGGTGGCTGAGAGTGCCATAGTGCCCACAGCCCAGCCCCTGAGTATTGTTATTCTGGAGAGAATACCCAAAAGTCTGAGACCAGAGAGAGGCAGGGACATGTCCAAGGTCACACAGCACATTCAGGGTTTAGGGGCCTGTTCCCACCTCCCAAGCATCCCAAGCATTCTTGGGTAGCCGCTGCTTGAGGAAGGTGCCTCAGGACTGGAGGCCGCCACAGAGGTCTGTGCAATGGAGGAACAAAGAAAGGGACCAGTGCTCTCCCCCTGTACGGGATTCGCTCCTGCAGCTTGCAAACACTAAATAATCTCAAGTCTTGTGACTAAAGTTGCCACTCGTCTCAAGGCTGCTTAAAGGGCCCATAGCAGTCCCACTGCTGTGGCGGCCCTGCCCGGCCCTGCTCTGTCTGCCATCCTACAGCAGACCCCTTCCCCAGTGTCTGTACCAAGTACCAAGGGTTGTGGCTGTAGAGCTGACCCCTGTGCCCTCAGCTTGTCTTTATACCAGCCTCCTGACACTAACCAAGCCCCCAACTGTTCCTAGCCAGGAACAGCTTTTGATGTAACCTCCCAACACAGCACAGTATGTGTGTGTGGCTCGGAAGAAGTGTGTGACTTTCCATCCTGCCTCGTGCAGTCGAAACCCAGCAAACATTTCTATTTTTTTATATTTTCTTTTTTATTATTATTAAGAAATTTTCTATTCATTTTACATACCAACCACAGATCCCCTTATCTTCCCTCCTCCCGCCCCCCAGCCTGCTCCCCAACCTACCCTCCATTCCCACCTCCTGCTAGGCAAGGCCTCCCTCGGGGAGTCAGCAGAGCTTAGTACATTAAGTTGAGGCAGGTCCAAGCCCCTCCCCCTGCATCAAGGCTGGGCAAGGTGTCCCACCATAGATAATGGGCTCCAAAAAGCCAGCTCATGCACCAGCGATGGATCCTGATCCAGCTGCCTGGGGACCCTTAACCAATTCAAGCTAAACAACTGTCTGGCCTATCCAGAGGGCCTAGTCCAGTCCCATGGGGGCTCCACGGCTATTGGTCCCTAGTTCATGAGTTTCTACTAGTTTGGCCTGGCCATCTCTGTAGGTTTCCCCATCATGATCTCAATGTCCCTTGCTCATAGAATCCCTCCTCTCTCTCATCGATTGGGCTCATGGAGCTCTGCCTGGTGCTTGGCTGTGGCTCTCTGAATCTGCTTCCATCAGTTACTGGATGAAGGCTCTATGATGACAGTTAGGGTAGTCACTGATCTGATTACCACAGTAGGCCAGTTCAGGCACCCTCTCAACTATTGCTAGTAGGCTAAGGTGGGGTCATCCTTGTGGATTTCTGGGAACTTCCCTAGCACCCTATTTCTCCCTATTCCCATGATTTCTCCATTTATCATGGTGTCTCTTCCCTTGGCCTCCCACTCTGTCCCTGTTCCAGCTTGAACCTCTCATTCCCTTATGTTCTCATCCCCCATCCCTTACCCTCCATTGCCTCCCCACACACACACCTCTAGTTTGTTCATGTAGATCTCATCTATTTCTCCTTTGCAGGACGATCTATGTGTCCCTCTTAGGGTCCTCTTTGTTAGCTAGCTTCTCTGGAGTTATGGGTTGTAGTCTGGTTATCCTTTGCTTTACATCTGGTATCCACTTATGAGTGAGTACATACCATGTTTGTCCTTCTGAATTTGGGTTACCTCACTCAGGATTATTATTTTCTAGTTCCATCCATTTGCCTGCAAATTTCATGATGTCATTGTTTTTCTCTGCTGAGTAGTATTCCATTGTGTATATGTACCACATTTTCTTTATCCATTGTTCAGTTGAGGGGCACCTACGTTGTTTCCAGGTTCTGGCTATTACAAATAATGCTGCTATGAACATAGTTGAGCATGTGCCCTTGTGGTATGATTGAGCATTCCTTGGGTGTATGCCCAAGAGTGGTATAGCTGATTCTTGAGGTAGATTGATTCCCAATTTTCTGAGAAACCGCCATACTGATTACTAAAGTGCCAGCAAACATTTCTTAGGTACCTACTACATGACAGGCAGCTCACAGGGGTCTCACATCCATTCCATCTGCAATACCCCAGTTCAATCCATTAGCTTGCATGGTAGTTCTGGAAGCTTCATCTTAAACCAATAATATTACCCTTGCAGACCAGCAAAAAGAATGTGGAACCTGAGTTTGTTTCAGTTTTTGGCTTTTTGAGACAGGGTCTTGCTATGTGGCTCAGGCTGCCCAGAACTCACTCACTCACTCACTCACTCACTCACTCACTCACTCACTCTGTCTGTCTGTCTGTCCGTCCGTCCGTCCGTCCATCCATCCATCCATCCATCCATCCATCCATCCCAGGCTGGCCTCTTGACTCAGCAGTCCTCCTGCTTCAGCTTTCTGAGGGTTGGAATGGCAGGCTGCAGCATCACCATGCCTGGCTTTCTTTCTCACTGGGGTGGAGACAACACTGACCACCAGCTAAGGCACAGAGGAGGGTAATTCTGCAAGCACACCAGATCGGAACGGTTATTTGCTTCTTCCTTCGGGGGAGATGACAGAAACCACCTAGAGCCTCAGTCCAAATAGCAATGTCAGGTCCACATTTACAGAGTGATAGATGTGATAGATTTTGTTGTCAGAGCTGAGGTCACCACGGGAACAAACTAGGAGTCTGCAAGGAGGAAGCAGGATGAGCTCCACCGTGGCCTGGTGGCCGGAGTCTCAGCTTGGGGCCATGCCTGTTCTCATTCCTGTCAGACAGAAATGGCACACACACACACACACACACACACACACACACACACACACACACACACACACACGGAAAAGTGAGAAGTAAAAGGGCCGAGGGTTTGGCCCCATTGGGTGTGTTTTGTCTCTTTCTCGCTGACCTCTTCTCGTTGGTGAAGAATCTTTTGAAGTCAGCCCCATCTCAGTATTTTCATTTCCTCCTTGATTTGTCGGATATGAATTTGAGTAATTCTGGTTCTATTCCTTCCTCAATTGTACCCCTCGGTCTGTCTGTCCCTCTTCCACCCCCTTTGTTCCCTCTTTGTCCCTCTGATGGGGCCTTAGGAGGGATTTTTATGGTTTCAGTTCCTCCTTTCACTCGCCATTCCCACCTTCAGCTTTCTTGATGACCTCTCACACATCTGAAGAATTCAGTCCTACCCACAGTCCACCCTCCACACCTGGAACAGATCTGTGTGCAGTAAGGTCCCCTGGCAGATACCTCCCAGGCAGCTCAGCATCTCTGGGTGAGGCATTCTCAGGCTGTACTCAGTCCCCAGACTGTGTCCCTGCCCTCCATGGGGTCCCAGAACCAGCTGCAGGCTCTGGGTCACAGGTCCCTGCTGGGGAAAATGGCCAGAAGCAACCAGAGGGCAGACATGGCCCCTCCCCGCCCCACCCCACCAGCTGCTGCTCCTGCCAAACAGGTCCTGGGGCCTCGGGTCACGTGTCCAGCCAGCGCTGACTCTGGCACTGGTGGATTAAGCAAGGGGCTCAGGGTTTGACCCGTGCTGGCCTCTGACTGGGCAGAGGGCTGGGAAAGCTCAGCTGCGGGGGCACAGAGGCTCCTCAGAGGCTACTGTGGCCACCTTTCAGCAAGAGGCCCTACCCAGCACTGGACCCAGGTAAGGAAAACTGATGCTCCGCCCAGCTCTGGGTGCTGTCTAGAAACTGAAATATCTCATCCCAGGCTCTTTTTATTTAAGTGTTTGGGGAGCCGGGAGGTGACTCAGAGACTCGGGCCTTACTTGCTGACTTACTTGCTTGGTCTTAGTGCTTGCCAGAGCTTACACATGGCACAGGATTTCTACCTATCAGCCCATCTTTCCAAATGTGTCCTCTTCAGTGGGAGAGTCTGGCCCTGAAGTTCCTCCTGGGTCGGTGGTCAGTTCCTGACCTGATAGGACATAGCCCACTGTGGGGAAAAAAAGCCTTCATTTCACCTCCACAAGAGGGGAGGAAGGGCTGAGGACCAGGCATATCACTACCACCTCTCCTCTTCTTACCTTACAAAGTGAGAAAGACCCACCTATTTCACAGATAGGGAAACTGAGTCTCCAAGCTATTCCTCTGCACCCAGCCCCTCCCAGCACTTAAGTGCCCCACCCACAGGGCCCTGTATGTTACAGGCGCTACTACTGGTCCTCAGTGGATTTCCTGGGTTGTGCAACAAGAGGGGCAGTTTCTCTAGTGCAGAGAAGCCAAGGTTTTGGGAAGAAAGTCAGAGAAGAGCCAGCATTTGGATCGCTGCATTCAGTCATATGCACAGCCCTCCCCACAATGTGCAGTTAGCTACAGCAGCTGGGATTGACTTGGCATTGTACTGTAGGGGTCACAGAGGCGCCTACCTTAGTGTTGGATACTCAGGGACTCTGAAATGATATGATGAAGAATGCCCTGAGACTCTACACCCCTCAGGCATTCAGTCAGTCTAGGCTCTGAGGTCCCTTAGTCTTCTGGGGTTCTTAGTGCCTGCCCCTTTCCTTCTGGAGGTTTCTGTGTTGTGTGTGTGTGTATGTCTAGTGACCCAGCGCTTGCTAGGAAGTACAGATCATGGTCAAGAACTCTACCTTAGAACAGTGTACAGAGGAGAGTGTGTGTGCCCCTCCTCAGAGCAAGTATGAAAAGCATTTTGGGGTGCCTGTCAGGTATATATCGATCAATCACCATGGCTCTATCTTTTAAAAGGACCTCTGTCAGCTTGTTGTGACTCCACGTCCACCCTCTCTGAACTGGGCCCCTGATGGCCACCTCCCTCCAGAAGGCACACAGATTGTCGACTCTGGCACCAGATTGTCCTCGTCAGCAGGGCTGGAGGGAGGCTGCAGCCTGGCACGGGGCAAACAGCAGGAATTGTGAGCAGGAAGAACGGTTCCTCTGTGCCCAGTAAGGCCCCGGGCAGAGACTAGCCCCCTGCCCCACCACCAGCTGATTCTGGGTTTAGAGTGGGGGTGGGGGGTGAGGCCCAGGGACCTGGCTCAGGCCCAACCTGGCTGCCAGCTGGCCACTGTGTGACCTTGAGCCAGCTCCGGCGACTGTCCTCCAGGTTCCTGACTCAGTAAGGAGTCCAGGCTGTGTGGCAGCTGCGGGAATCAGTGGTAGCTGTGTCCTCTTGAGGGACCAAGCAAGCTGCATGTCACCTGAGCCACCAGAACTGAGATCTGTGATGTGGGAGTAGGAGTTATTTGCCTTCAACAGTGAATTGCTTACGAATACCTTATAGGTTTTTGTGGCACACCAAGAGGAGACTGAAGGTAAAGCTAAGCCTGGCCTTAGTAACATCTAGGCCTGTAAGCTTCCTATCTCTGTCCATTTCCACATCTCCCAGAGGACTGAGGCAGGGCTTTATCTCACCTCAAGTCTAAGAAGGGATGACAGCAGGTGGCTGCCCAGGGCCACAGGTCATATGTATTTGTTAGTCCTCACCTGGACTCCCTGCTTCCTCCAAGAAAAGCAATAGCCATTGTTGGCCTGGGGATGGGGCAGGGACCAGAATTCACAGCCATTCAGTGGGCCAGAACCTCAAACTCTTCCACTGTTCAGAGGCTGGGTCTGTGCACCCACACAAGGGCAGTTGGCCGTGTGGTCTCTCGCTTCTGTGCTTGTCCCAAGGGCGGGACTTCTGTATTTATGAAGGTGTGACGATGTGGACAGGGACACAAAAACTTGTTAACAGCCAATAGCACTAAACCTGTGCTGAACGAGTACACAGACAGCCTACCCTTATTCAAAGAAAGGGCCATGGTCCCCCCAAAGGTCACTCAGGAGCTGAGGTGAATGACAAGGGACCCATGAGGAAAGGCATAACCCATATTTCCCCAAAGGAGCTGAGGCATGAAATTGGGTTTGGGATTGATTCTTTGGGCCCTAAGGCTGCATGTATCTCTGGGCTCAATCACAGTCCCCAGGCCGGGCCAGCCAGGCTGCAGTTCTCCAGCAGGGCAGCAGGTGGCACCAGCCTCCAGTGGTGGTGAGTAGTCCGACCTATCAGGCTGAGGACAGATGGGGTTGGAGACTGCTCTCTCCTGACTGGCTAGGCTTCTCTGCCCCTCACCCACATACCATCCCTGAGCCCCAAATGCAGTTAGCATCACCCCATCTTTCATCCCCTTTGGGGATTGTTCCACCAGCTGTGCCCTGGCTATCTTCTTAAGCCAATATAAATTTGCTTCCAGACCTGACCTGGAGACAGCTGGTAGATTCCCTCTTTTGCAGGCAGTAGAGGTCAGGAGCTAGAGTCAGAGTGCCTTGCTTGGTTCAGATCACAGCTTTGCAGACTTCGAGCTGAAATGCTGGTTACAAGAGAAAGCATGGGGGCCCCAGAGAGTAAGCAGGTGTCAGCCAGGGAGTGCTAAATGTAGCCATGTCATTATATCTATGCACAGAAAGGACAGGTGGCCACCCCTGCTGGAACTTGGTGACCATGGTCAGGGTCTCCCTCAGTTGCAGCATTAGGGTACTTGGTCCAGCACCCCAGCACTGCCTCTTGCAAGCTGAGCACATTTGGACTGAATCTTAGGTTCCTGAGGCACCCGGCAGGTGCATGCCAGAGGCTCAGGTTGTGTGTGGTTGGAGTGGATGAGATGAGTGGGGGATATGCTCCACTGATTCTGCCTCATCCCTTTCTAGACAGGGTCAGACCTAAGTGTCAGTGGGGGCCAGGCATAAGTGAGGCCACATGGGCTTGGTTAAAGGTAAGAAGATTCTTTGCCAACCATGTTTCTCAAGTGTGATCCCAAAAGTTACGAGTTCAAATCATTTTAGAAATAGCTGCTGTCTGTCTGTCTGTTTCACCTCATTTCTCTCAGTGGAATTTTCTGGAGGCTAAATGCCATGTTGGCTAATGGGGTGGGTCTGTTGTCTTTGTGTGATAAAAAGGATGGCTCTTAGTTTTTGATATGGTAAATACTGATAGCTGTATCTCTCGTGAACCATTTGCAGATCCTCAATAAAGAGTGAAAAGAAAGATAGTCACAGTGGTACAAACCTATAACCTCAACACCTAGGAGACTGGGGCAGTAGGATTGCTGTGTGTTCAAGGCTAGCCCGGGCAAAATCAATGTTTAAAAAAGCGGAGCTTAAGACTGAAAAGTTTGAACATCACTTGCCTATATTGGAAAAAATAAAAATTTATGAATATTTGATAAGAAAATGACAGATGATTAGTTGTTTCAACATGGGACAAACAGGAATGGTGGGAATTACAGAGCTCAGCCACTCACAGCTCCCAGCCTTGATTAGGTACCAGGTTCCAGTGACTAGGCAGGTGTCTAGGCACCCAGGGTAGTCCAGGATCTGTGATGGAGCCCTCAGTCCAGCTCAGCTGAGCCAGTGCCAGCTTCTGGCCTGGAGTCTCAGGATCTCCTTCTATGTAGGAGACTCTGCAGGCAATATCAGAAGTCAGAGACCTGGATGTGTTCCTGTGGGAAGGGAGAGAGCAGGTCTGAAGTGTGACCTCACAGGCCTCTACCCCTGGGATGAACTCCAGGTGCTGATGAGGCTGCCACCTGGTGGTCAGTGATTGGAGGTTACTGCCCAGAGCTGGTTCCTGGTTCTCCTGTGCCCGGCTTCCAAGCATGTGCAAGAAGAGGACTTGGAGGATTCTAGACAGCACCTCAGAAGTTCCCCACAAATATAAAGAACAGCCCCGTATGAGAACCTTTTATTCAAGCCTTGGGTCTCTCTCACTTATATAATGTTTACTTACATGGTTAAGTATTCAAAATATACCAGAGGACTGGGGGGTGTCCCCTCCTCCATGATGGGACTGCAGCAAAGCTTGTAATTTCCAGCGGCCTGGCTCTCTCCTCTAGACTTCGCCTGTCATGGCTCAGCTTCTCGTGTCTTGTTCAACTTCCATGTTTATCTAAGCTAGTGTATATAAGCGTTGTTCCCCTCCTCTTTCTTTTGCCTTGCTGGAGCTGGGCTCCTGCCTCACCCGTGCTAAGCGAGTACTGTGTTGCTGAGCCGCAGCCCAGTCCCTCGGCCCCACCCCACCCCCGTTTTTCAACATAGACTGGCGATGAAAACAGACGCCGTCTGACACCTCGTGCAGCCCGCTCTTCTCGCTCAGCCCTAGGATGTAGGCATTACCATGTTTCATGTGGGAAGGGTTTGGAGTTCAGAGAGGTCCTTAATTTGTCCAAGTTGTGCAGCCAGAAGACAGCGGAGCCAGGAATCGAAAGCAGGGCTGGCAGATGCCAGGTGCCCCTCTTGCTGGTTGTATCCCACACAGCCTCGTTCCAGAGCAGCCCTTGGAGTGGCTGTGTGGTCTTGTTTACTTCCCCACTACGAGGACTCCCACTCTGCTTCTCTGTGGTTGAAACTTACCTGAAATAGATCTGTTGGGACACAAGGTCGGGGGGCAATGGGTCTGGGTCCCACCACATGTAAAAGGCAGGTGCGGGGGGTGGGGGTGAGGGCCATTGCTCCTTTTCTCTCTCTTCATCTCCTGTCTTCCCATCATTTTCCAAAGGAGTTTTGTCAGGCAGCAGAGCCTTGGCCCCGGCTTCCCAGGCACAGATGCCTTGCTTGCTCCTCTAGAGCCAGGGTACCCTGTCCAGCTTTGCCTGGACCAGCTGTACAACCCTGGGCAAGGGACTTAACCTCTCCACCCTCATTGCCAGGTTGAATGGGGATATGGTCACGATTAGCTGGGGTCACATGTCCTAAGCATTTAGATACCTTCGCTTTGGTTTTGTTGTTTGGTTTGCTGTTGTTTTTGCAGAACATTCCCACCCCGCCCGCCCATAAGTTTTGCCCTGGAGCCACAGCCCTGGTTTTCTTTTGGCTTTTTCCTTTTGTTTATTATTCCTTGAGTCGTGATTTGAGATGCTGCAGAGATATCCTTGGCCCGTGGTTCAGAAGGTACCAAAGGCCCTGCAGGAAGAAAGCCGCTCCTTTGGAGGGGCCCCAGGCTGCTGCCCCTGCCATCAAGCCTATCCCGTTCCTCATGCCTCCTCTGTGGCCACTCTTGCTTGTTCCCACATTAAGAGGTGAGCCTGTGGCCAGAAGACACTGGCAGCCCCATCCCTGCCACGGAGGTACTTGTAGCTCTTAGGTGGCTGGGTACTACTGTGTGACCTGGGGTCTTCTGCAGGTGTTCTGGCTCGTCTGAGTCTCCAGTCGTCCAGTATTAGGAGAGTCATAGTCATAGGAGAGTCTTCCGAGGGAGCACGCACCTTAGAAAGCATGCCATGTGTTTCTAATGGCAGTGCTGGCTCTGTTGGTTCAGTTTTCATCCTGTGTGTGGAAGGCAGGTGGTCACCCGTGCAAGCCCCGCCACACACCAGGGCACCCTGGGAGCCACTGAAGAGAAAATGCACTGGGAAGTAGCCATTGTCCCAGACCTGTGGGTCTGTGGGACAGTGGGTGGCAGGCCAGTTACCCAGGATGGCTCTGTTGTCCGGCTCCTCTCAATGTCCTCAAAGAATGGAATGGGATGGGATCCAGGAAGACAGCGCAGCCAGCCCAGCCTCTCTCCTGACTGTATGGTGTACCCAGTGTGAATTACCAGTAACCAGGGTAATGGTCTCTGAGCTGATGCAGCTGGTGGCTGGCACACTGAGAAAACACTGCTAGAAAGCATAAATTGCCTTCCCAGCACTCCAGGGGGTCCAGCCCTGGATATCTTTGTCATTGAACATAAATTATAGTTGATTATGAAAATTGCTAGAGACCAGAAGGGGCTGTGATTTGTGTCACTTGGAAGATGCTGGCTGCAGGAGTTGAGGGGCTCCTTAGTGTATTGGGTGGGGGTGGATCTCTCACTAGCCCAAGGCCGATAGGCTTGCAAGGCTCTTGAGATTTCTCCCTAGCCAGCAGCAGGCCTGTGGTTAAATTCTAGCTCTGCCACACTGGCTGAACAGCCTTGAGGCAATTAATTTGGCTTCCTAGGATCTCCATAAACTGTAGAGTGGGTGCTGAGTGTGTTTCAGGGACAGCACAGGCCAAACCAGTACAGACAGCTAGCTGCCTGGGGCAGTAGCGCTTCTGGGGCCCTGAGTGCTGCTCCTCCACTTGACCTGAAGGGGGCAGCAGGGGGCTGGGGCAGAGCCCAGTTCTTCCCTGCAGTGGGTATGGGAGGTGGCTTGGGGCAGACCTGACTGTGCCGTTTCTTATAGTGCATGGTGTGTGCTCAGATTTCCACTGCTTACAGAGCAGAGTGCTGACAGTGTGAGTGAGATTCAGGCTACAGGTGAGCTTCCTGGTGGGCTACAGACTCCATACCAGGGGACACCCTGGAGGAGTCATTGTCCTTCCACTGCCCTCTCAACCCTTCTGTTTGCTTTGAGACCAAGGTGTCCATCGGAGAGGACATGTCTTCAAGTGCCTGTCACCCAAACAGCTTAGTTACCTTTCTTGATTACATGCATAGTTAGCATTATTATATGTTCGGTAGCTAAGCTGTCAAAGCATGTACGTGTTTATAAACTCCCCACCTGTGTCACATTCTCCTAAACAGGGGTGACCACTGTCTGGTGTGCACACCCAAGCATGCACACACACCTCTTTCTCTTTCTGCTGTGCTGCATATGGAGCCTCCAGCCCTGTGCGTGCTAAGCAAATGCTCCACCTCTGAGCCGCATCCCCCCACCCCCCCAGTTTATCTCAACATAGTGCTCTTCAGCTTCCTTTTCATTTAGCAAGATTTTGTGAAGGTCAGTCCCTAACAGGTGTGAAAAGCATCCTTCTGTTGGATTGGTGGAACAGCCTCCTGTCGGCTTCTCCCCCACTTGCCTGTCTCCGGGCTATACAAGATGGAGCAGGCTTCTGCAGCAACGTCTGGTTTTGTTGATTTCTTAACACGTGAGCAGGCACTTCATGCTGCGTATTGCTTGGGGAGAGCTGTTAAACTGACTTTCGACAGAAATGATGCTGATGGCAGCTGGGCAGCTGCACTGTTACTGTGAGGAGCATTCCCCTGGGGATGAGGCGCACCCTGCAGCTGGCTGCCACTCCGCATGCACGTGTGACTCAACTTGCTGGCTGGAGGTGGCTCCATCACTTAAAAGTGTGTTTCTTCAGGAAAACTCACCTTCTGGGTGCCAAGGCCTCTGTTGATCAAATTGGAAGACAGGCCCCACGTTGTAGAATTGCCGTCAGGCTGATGTGAACTCAAAGAACTGGATGACACCAAAAACTAGTCATTGTCTCACCCCACTCACCCATGCAAGCCTAAGCCTCCTGAGGACAGGCCTGTGTCTGCCTCCTAAGAAGCCTAAGCAGAGCATGCATACCTTGGAGCAGGTGGAGATAATGCTGGGGCAGTCAGTGAGCATGATCCGTTTCAGAGGTCCATGCCAAATTCGCTGCCGCCGCCGCCCTCCCAGGATCCCACCTCAGTCATTCCCAGCCGGTGTGCTAGGGTCACACTGGTCGAAGTCTTCCTCCCCACTGGGACAAAAGAAGGTGTTGTTTAAATCAATTACATAGAGAAGATTGCAGGGGGAATGTTAACCCACTTAAAAGTGGCTGGTGTCTCAGGAGCCCTTAATGGCATCCATTTGCCAGGCAGGCGCCCCAGCCCTTGTTATAAAGGAACACATCTATTCATTAAGCTGAGGCCGCCAGGCCCAGGCCTGGCACCACCCAGCCAGCTGCTCTTGGCCATGAATTCAGTGCTTAGGAACAAACGGGCCTGCTCTGCCATGGCTCCTGAAGTGGGAAAATCAAGTGAGATGGTCTGCAGGAGGGCAAACCCTTGCAGCTTTCAGATAGGTTTTTTCCTAGGGTTTTTTTCTAGATTCATTCGATTTCTCTGCCTGCTTTAATAGGCAGGTGAGCCCTTGTTTAGGTAAAATCGGAAGGAAAGAAATCCATGCCGACAGTGGCCATGGTGTCAGTTGACTTTATCTTGTTTATAAACTTCAGCCAGAGTGCTTATGTTCATGTTGGGCCCTCCTAGCACACTGCACATGGGACCAGCATTTTTGGTTTCTCCTGGCTTTTCTAGAATCTGGGGAGTTCAGAGCGGTGAAAGAATCACTCAACAATATTTATTGACCACCTGCTATAGACCAGGAACAGAGGTGAGCCAACAGTTTCAGAGCCTCACTCTGGCGGAGGTGATTGCCAGTAGGCAAGTGCTAAGCAAGGTGATTATGGACCAGGGTGAACTAATTTATTCATTCCAGAGCCCAGCTATGAAGGTGCAATGGAACATTTAGCAAGCATAGACTTGGGACACCAGCCCTGGGTTCAAAAATCTTTACTCACTTTTGCTCTTAACTCTGCCAAGCCCAGATCTCTTTCCTCTGGGTCATGGTACACTTAGTTCAGGGCCTTCATCCAATTAGTATCCAGGGACTAGCTTCATGGTTAAGTTCATGATTGGGAGCCAGATGTCCCTAGCTTATCAGCCAGGCACTAGCTGTGTGCCCTTAGGTAACTTTCTTAAGCTCTTGTGTCTCAGTTTATCTGTGAAGTGAAGGCTTGCTGAGAATTCAGTCTGATGGCTTTTGTAAAGTGTGACTTGAGAGTTGTAACAGCTCTTGAAGAAGAGGAGAGGTGGGGAGAGACCAGAGAACCTGTCCAAGACCCAAGATCACACACTTGACCATGGTGCTTTGGACCATGCCAAAGCTGTTGGGCCCCCAAGCTGTGAGCATCACCACTGTGGGAAGCAGCCAGGATAGAAAGGATGCATATTCACTTTGCATGCTGGCTGCTTTTGGGTTCTTGCCCTCTGGGAGGTAAGGGTGGAGGAGGGGCGGAGCTTTCAGGCTCCCAGGTGCAACCTTGTACTGGCCCTGGCTATGTACAGTAGGGTCATCACTACACCTCACAGGTACTTTTGGACTGAAGATGCTATGGGCCTGAGGAACGTGGTGAGGCTGGGGTGGTTGTGGTCATCCTGTACTTTCTCTGAATACCTGTGGTAGCTCCCTTCTACCACTCACCCAGGAGGGACAGGGAGCTAAAGTGAGTACTTTTGCGTGTTTGCTGAGGTTGCGGGCACTAGAATTGAAGTGTGCCAGGCAATGTGGCGTGTGTGTGTGTGTGTGTGTGTGTGTGTGTGTGTGTGTGTGTAAAGGACAGCTGGTGGCTGACAGAGGTAGCGGATGTTGGGCCCCTGATCCAGCAGGAATACTGGCCTTGAGCCATTTCCTTTGTCCTTGGACAAAGACTATAGTTCCTATGGCTGTACTTCTGAAGTCACAAGCCCATCCCCTGGGTTCCAGGACACCAAGCCCGTTCATCTGGCCAGGACATCAGGGGACCAGGAAAGTGGGGTATGCTAATAGTTACATGAGGGATACAGGGCACACAGGGTCTCTACCATCACCTTCTTACACCGGTGTGTGTCAGGGTAGCAGTGGGCACTGGGGACCTGGAAATGCATAGGCATCTAAAGATATCCTGGAAGAAGGACCATCTTGGCCTCTTTGTTCATGCAGGAAAGCCCTTCTGGTGCCTGGATTATTTTCCATAGCTCCTAGTGCAGGGCCATCCTTCATGTTCATTTAAACTTTAAAGGCTGCAGAGCAAGAGCCCCCGAGGTTCCCCTTATTCCTAAGTTTATCCTGCTTACCTTTCTTAGGGAGAAAGGGGAAGCCCCTGTGTGTAGGCTTCTTCTGTCAAAACTGATCCAAGTTTTGAAATGGGAAGTTGGTCCCTGTTAGAAAGACCTTTGTTTACCTGAGGGGAGTGTTTCTGTCCTGAGGGACATATTGCCTGGCTCCCCGAGAAGTCACACTCCAGACCTCTGGATCTGTCTCTGTTCTGTTTCTCCCTAGTTTGGGTGGTTTGTATTTGTTTGGTTTTGAAACAAGGTCTCTTGTCATGGCTCAGGCTGGTCTCAGATTCAAAGGTGCAAGAGATCTTCCTGCTTCAACTCCTGAGGAGCTGGGGCCATAGCTGTAGCCACTCAAGCTAGCCCTGTACGCCTTTTCCACTGTAGCCACATCACATGACTAAGTTGCACTCCATGCCTGAGTTAGAATGGAGGGTTTAAAAACCATCCACTCTGGGTCATCTGCCCTACTGTCCAGGTTCCTGACTGTGCTACCAAGGCAGTGTGATACTGGTGGACAGCGTGGCCAAAAGCCTGAGTCAATGACAGTGTGTCTAGTACATACCTACACAGTCCTAAGATTCCCCGTTCCTACATGAGGGTTTGGGGTTCAGGGAATGAATGGCTGCTGAGCTTGCCCCTCAGCACAGAGCCTGGCTGTGATAGAAGTTTCCAGCAGAGTGGTTAGTCACGTGTTAATGATTAACAGGCAGCGGGGCAGCAGTTTGATTCTATGAAGAAGCTCCAGGTGATCTTCCTGGCCAACTGCAAGATACAGCCAGGTCAGAGCCTCACTGCAGCTCTAGAGATTGCTCAAGTGCCAGCTAGAATTGGGGTCTCTGTGGACCAGCTCTGGTGGGCTTGAAGACCTTGCTTGAGGTTGCTAAATCAACTAGCATTGCTCCAGTCCTTTGAAGTACAATGTCTTTTATTGACTTCTTCACTGTGCTAAGGCTTTTACAAAGTAATAAGCATGGTTTAAATTTTCAAAAATTTTAAATTGGCCTGAAGAGATGGTTTAGCATTAGGAGCCTGTACTGGTTTAACATTTAGATCTTAAGAAATGCCATAATCCTAATTGATAATCAGAAACATAAATTATTTGAGATTCAATTCCAAAAGAATTATAGTGATTAGTAATTTATTCCAATCATCTTATTGTCTCTTTGTCAAGATCTTTAATGATTATATTTTTGCCACTAGCCTTGGAATCATGCATAGTGTTTTAGCCATATAAAATTTTCATTTCTAAAAAAAAAAAAGAGCCTGTACTGTTCTTGCAGAGGACTGGAGCTCCATTCCCAGCACCCACGTCAGGTGCTTCACAGCTTACATGTAATTCTAGCTCCAGGGAATCCAGTGCCCTCTCCTGGTCTCTAAGGACACCTGCATTCATGTGTATGTATCTACACACACACACACACACACACACACACACACACACCTACCTAAAAAAAATTAATGTTTTTGAAAACTATCAGAGGTCAGACAGTGTAAGACTCTTCCTCTTTCCAGCCAGGCTTCAGGTGCAGGGGCCAAGGACACTCTGGGATCCCCAGGTCCCCTTCTCATGGCAGCTGTTGGTACCTCTTCCTTGTGTCTCTTGTAAATAATGATATGGGAGAGCTGTAGTGTGGCTCAGTGGTGGAGTGCTTGCCTAGCGTGTCCCAAGCCCTGGGTTCATCCCCAGCATCACAGAAAGCAAGCACCATCTCAGTGTCGTGTGACTGCAGTCCTGTGGAAGCATGTTCATGTTCCTATCTAATGAACCCACAACATGTTTTTTGACCTTCATCCTATAATGCTACATACATCTTCCAATGCCCACCTCTCCCCCCCCCCCAATCCCTGGAGGTGCCACCGCAGCCAGAGCATTTGCAGTGCCATGGCCACTGTCTGTTTAGTGTAAGCTTCAGTTGAGGGGTCAGGCAGTATGGCGGAATTCATTTCTGAGAATAAGGATTAGGCTTGTATGTGCACAGACTACCTGACCTAGTCTGTTGATTTCATTGCTGTCTTCCCCAACAGGGTTTGCATTCTACTTTGGCAGTTCCGTCTAGGCACAAGTGCTGGTTGGATGAACAGATTTCACTGAATGGCTGGGGCGAGTGTGAGTCTTTCCTGGTTGGGATTTGTGATCCTTTTGGGAAGGGCTGGATGGCTTTGCAGGCCACATGTCCCCCTTGTAACTATTTAGCTAGTTAATGCAATGAATGAGCATGGCTCCCTTCTAATAAAACTTTATTAAGACAAAGACAGACAGCAGGCTGGATCTAGGTCTCAGCCTGATATATGTAGGGTGGCTGGCTGCAGGAAGAATAGGGCCAGCCCTTCCTCACATCTATGACATAGCTTACTCACTTAAGGAGGGAGGGTTCGGTGGAGAAACTGGAGTAAAAGGGGGAGATTCTGACTTGGATGAGGGGCTAGTCTGATGGCTCTCTGGAAGAAGGGGCATGGAATTTGAGCCCCAAAGTCTCAGTCATGGACCAAGCAGACTAGGGGGTTAGGAAGACTGAGGAAAGCTTAGCAGTAAGAAGCTTACCGTTGCTTCCTGTTGTCAGGGCAGGCGGGAGGGAGGGAGTGGGGGCAGTGCTGGAGAGATGGCCTATGGCCAGGCCACATGAGCCTCAGCCAGCTGTAGGGAGGAGCTGAGCTTCACCCTGACAGCTTGGGATGTCACATGTCTGGCCATGAAGAGCAGGGAGACTGTCAGAAGCCAAGAGGATGGTAATATGTCGGGATTATGATATCTAAAACAGGCCACAGCAATCAGCTCAGGACTAAAACCCAGGCCCAAACGGTGGAACTAAACATTCTCATGACTTTGTTGCTTCCTGCATCCCTTAGAGAAGCTCCTATTTATCCCTCAAGGCCTAGTCCAAAATGCCCCCATTATTGTGACCTTTCCAGGAGCAGTTACACCATATTGGGATATACTTGGTACTGTAGTGTCTTCTCATTGAGGCCTGGGAAGATGGGGACAGAGTGCATGCTTCTTAATGCTGGGTAAATTTAGACAGCATATTGAATCAACTAGGGTAGAGATATCTAATGAGCTAACACTTCAAAGAAATTGAGACTCTGGGGGCTATGAAATTTGCCAAAATGGCGGGAGTAACAACTAATTCTGTCTGGGCTAGTCATTTCTGCAGAAAAAAAGAAAAAAAATCAGTGTTCTCCATGTCTCCCAGCTAGGGCTTTCCTTGTTCCCATTGACCGTCATTTGTTATGAATCTGCCAGGTGCTGGAACAAGATTGAACCGTGTTCAGGAAGATGAATTCAGGAAGAGGCATTTGGTTTGCAGGGACTCACCAAACCACCATGCCACTTGCTCATAGGGAAAGCTCACCTCATCTAGATCCCAGCCTGAACTTTGTTGCCAAGACCAGCCTGGCCGGCTGTGTGCCCTGGATCTGGGAGGAGTGCCTGGAATTCCTGGTGCATCTGGATGGTGAAGCTGGAGGCTGCTTCCCCGAGCGCCTGAAGCAGGGCCTGGGGGATCCTCTTGATTCTATTTAGTATCACCTATTTTTAGAGGGCAGCTGGGGCAGAGTTGGGAGTTTTCTTCTGGTCTCCCCACAAGTAGCTCTTGCAGTCCTGTCTCCCGCCACCTCCCTACCTCACCCTAGCCAAGCAGGTGCCAGATGTGGCCACTGTGTCTGTGCATGGGAACTTTTGTAGCCTTCTAAAGTGAGTGAGGAGTGGTACTACTTCACACTTTTATCCATACCTCCCTAGTGGCCACTGGTGCCAGGCATCTTTCAGTGTTTTCACTGGTCACTGGTTATATATGCTTGGCAGCAATGTTCGTTCCCATGTTTTGCCTTTTGCCAAAAATCAGCCTTCTTACTGATGAGCAAGAATTCTTTATGGGAGACAGACACTAGAGCATTATCAGATCTGATATGCAAGTATTTCTTCCCTCTCTAAGATCTCTATTTTGATCTAGGGCTCATGGCATAGGGCCCAGGCTGGTCTTGAACTCAGGATCCTCCTGACTCAGTCTCCTAGGTTCTGGGATTACACAGACTTGTGTCACCACATACAGCCTGTGCATTTTTAACATTGCCAATGGATGTGTACGAGATGCCTCCACATTAGTGGCTCCTGCAGCTTCTCCACTCCCCTCAGGAGGAAGTGGTCTTGCTGAAATGGTCTTGGGTATTCAGGGTGGGTGTTTGATTTGTGTATATCTTCTTGCTCTCTCCCTGTATATGTGGGCATTCTACCAGTGTTAGTTCTGCACCTTGCCTGCCTTATGTGTAATAGACAAGTATACACTAGGGGATCAGCAAGCTGTGAGAGCTTGTAGATGGGGTAAGAGAGCCGAGCCGAGGAATGGCCCTCAGCTCCAAGACTCCTTAGTCAGTGAATGGAGCCCGAAGTAACCCCACCCACTTCACAGTGTTGCCCATTGGCCCGGGTACCAGTAAAGCTGATCGTTATTGCTTCTAGCGTGTCACTAGCCGCAAAGGGTATGTGGGTATGTTTGGAGAGAAACAAATCTCTTTCCCCCAGATCTAGGACAGGCGCGTCAAAAAGCCCCAGAACCACTTGTTGCTCCTCTGTTTGGGAGTGCAAAGTTTTGTACGCTGAAGCCAGTCAGGATTGGCGCAGATTTAGGGTTTCGGCGCGTTCTACCTGTTGCGCTTACACGTGGGGAACACAAGGGCTTGGCAGTCCCGCACCCGGTGCTGCAAGTCTGTGACTCTGCTGCTGCGCTGGCAAGAGCACAATCTACGCTCCTCCCGGAACTCGCGGCTCTGGCCCCGCCCCCATGAGAGCCCCACCCCCGCCCTGTGGCCCCGCCCCTCCCGACCACATTCCTCCGGCCGGACTTGCGCTACGCCAGGCAGGCGGCGGCGGGAGGGTCGCACTGGGCCGGCGCTTGGACTCTGGGACATAGGGCTGCGTGAACCCACAGGCGCAAGCCGGAGGGACTGGCGAGGGCGCGTGGCTAGCGGACGGGTTGTGGGGGATCAGCCCCGGGGTCCGGCGGCCGCGGGGGCAGTCGCGGGCGCGCGGCTCGGCCTGGGTCCCCGGGCGCCGGTCCGGGCCGCTCCCGCGGCGGCCGTCATGTGGTGCCTGCACTGCAACTCAGAGAGGACCCAATCCCTGCTGGAGCTGGAGCTTGACAGCGGGTAAGGCCGGCCAAGCAAGAGCGGAGGGAGGTGGGCCCCGGCCGGGGCGGGGTCGCCAGTGGTGGGGATCCTGTGTGCCAGAGGGGGGCTGCGGGGATGGGTGTGACTGTCAGGGCAGAGTGCCCGGCCTGCCTGCCAGAAGCGGGTCTGTGTTAGTGAGGGTGTGTTAGGAGAGAAGTGGGTTGTGGGCACAGGAGTTCTGTGGGGATGAGTGGGAAACTAGATTCCGTGTGTGTGTGTGTGAAGGGCAAGACAACAAATGTCCTGTAGTCTGTGTCAGGAAGGGTACCCACTTCTGCCTGTGTCTTGTATCTGATTTCAGTGCACCGGGGGCCAGGGGTCTCTCCCTACGAGTCTGATTGTTGGAGACCCTGGGTATATCTGCATTTATGTATCCACTCTGTCGGGGAGATTCCAGCAAGGATGTGGTGTGTGTGTGTGTGTGTGTGTGTGTGTGTGTGTGTGTGTGTGTGTGTGTGTAGATACTGCACACCTGGCAGGCCACCTGGGTGGGTGCTGGGGTACCTGGAGTTTGTGTGGCTGCTGTTTTTGACCAAGTACAGATGTGAGTGGGGCTGCTAGCTGGGACTGTGGGTGTTGTTTACCTGCTGGAGTGAAGCTTGTGCCTGGTCCAGGAAGGAGTCTGATGGTTCAGAGAAGCTGGCCACTCTTGGTTTTAGGGGTCTGTGGGAGGCTGTCTGAGTACCCTAGGCCTGTGTTTATGAAAAGAGAGAGAGAGACTGTGTGTGTATGTGCTAGGAATATTGATTTCCTCTTGCTTGGCAGCACAGCTGCCCCTGAGCTGTTTGCAGGCCCCTCCATGAGCAGGGGTGTGGGGCTGAGGGGATTTGTTGACAAATGGACTGGGTCTCCCTGGGGGAAACCCACCTGGAGTCCTTTAATCTTTCATTTCAAAATTTCCCAAAGCCTGCCTGGCAGTTGCAATGAAAACATAAGTGTGTTCTGCAGTACCCTGTCCCCACCCCAAGCATGGGTTTCTGGCCTGAAGCTTCATGTGGGGCTGTGGGAAGGGGGGCCATCTCCTAAGACCCAGTACTTCCAGTATCTGAGGCAGAGGCCAGGCAAGCTGCAGCTGCACAGCCATCTGTCTAGAATTGTGGGCTTCATTTGGGATCGGAGGTCACAATCAGATCCCACAGGTGGTCAACACCCTGCACACTTCCTCAGCTGTCCCATCCAGTGTCTGATTTCCTGTCCTGTTGTACCAGCACCTTCATATTGCTAGAGAGCAAAGAGTCTGGGCCTTCAGTCTCATCAGTACTAAGATTCTTGTTTATTAAGTGCCTAGTGTATGTATACCAGCCTCTACCCTGGAGAGCAAGGACTAGGGGCACAACAGTGAACATAGTTCAGAGTTGTGTTTTTAGTCCTCATGCAGCCAGCAGTATAGGGGTGACCATGTTCATTCACAATGTGACCACGGGAAATGGGTCAGCAGTTTCTGGCCATACTTCTTCTCCCCTAGACCTGAAGGGGATGAGGGGTTTTTCCCTCTCCTTCATTAGAATCTCCCCAGTGTCACCACTTCAGCTGGTATGTCCATGGCTGCCTCCACTGTATTTCTGTCCCACATCCATTAGCAGAAGTTGCTCTGTGCCTCTGATGGAAGTCTTCCAGCAGCAGGGGTTCCTGCCTAGATCCTGGATCTGACTTGCTGGTTGACAGCTGCTCTGAAGCCACAGTGGGGCCAGGTGTCCTGGAGAGCAAGGAGCCCTGCTCAGGTGTAGCCCGTCAGCCACAGAGCAGATGGACAACCCCCCACCCCTACCCCATTGGTTTCTAAGGAAACCTGGAAGGGCTGGAGAGACTCATGGATGTTGCGGAGGCTGAGCTAGGTGCTCCTTTGGCTACAGAGACTTCCTGGGACCGTCTTACATCTTACCTATAGTCCTTTCACCTGGCCATCCCCTGCTTCCTAAACTCAGATAGGAGCCAGCATGTTCCAGAGACTTCAAGAACTCCAGTCTCTGTGCCTCAGGTCACTCTCAGGCTGGCACACTATCCTGTATGCACAGTCTTTTTGAATAGCATGGGCCACCTGATGCTTCACCGTTTTTTCCACATCACAGCAACGCAGGATTGTTTACCTTTGATTTCTAAAAGAGCACAAGCAAAGGCAGAGAACCCAGTGGCCATACCTGGACCACAGCAGCTCAAGGGGCTCAGGCCCAGATGTTATGATAGGGAGTAGGCCTCTGGAGGCCCCTGCCAGGACTTGAGGCTTTCGTTCAAGGAAGTCGGACTATGAACTAGTTGTGCTAATATTTACACAGTTTTGGCTTAAAACATGGACAGGACTGACAGCTGCATGGATGAATAGCCTGATGACTGGGCAGATGGGTGTTTGTGGAAGGGATTGGACAAGCGCTCTGTGTGTGTGTGTGTGTGTGTGTGTGTGTGTGACGTGCATGCACGTGTGCAGGCACATTTCTCTGGCTACGTTCTGCAGACATGGAATCCTGGTTTGCTAGAGTATCAGGAGTCCAGAGCAGCTCAGGGCAGCAGGAAGATGGCATAGGTAGACAGTTCTTTCAAATCACAGCTTACTTGGTGAGTTTATGCAACTTACCATAGCCCTCTGGGCCTCAGTTTCCCTTTTAATGATAGGGTATGAAAGTAGTACCTGGCAGGAACTATGCAGGTATGGGTGGCCTTCCACGGCTGGCCAGCCCTGGAGCCTCCAGTCTGCTGTCCGGTTTGTCCAAGTCAGCACTGTACACTTCCCAGCTGCCAGTGACCCGCTGTGTTTTCTTCCTTCCTCTTTTGTAAATTTCCTTTGAATGATGATGACGTGTGAAATATCCGCCCAGTAAGCACAGAGGCAAGGCAACTACCAAGCTCTAGTGGGCTGGGACTGGGCCGTGGCTGGAGGCCTGGGAGAGGTTCCCTGTGGAGGTGTGTTTGTCTGAGGAGTGGAGGCTCAAGGCTGTTGAGCGTGATTTACCCTGAGTCCTGAAAAGCAGATTCTAATGACTTTAGAGGCCATTAAGGCTCTTGAAGAATTAATTGCTGTGGCCTTAGAGGATCTGACTGATTCACTGCGGGAGCTGCTGCAGAGAGAAAATTGATGGCAATTATGGGGAAAATATGGCACAGTGCCAGCTGGGCTTGTCCCAACTCTGGCTTCTGTAGCGGTACCCTTACTGAGTGATGACCCATGCCATGTGCCCATACCTAGCACAGCACCTGGCCCGTGATTAGATTGACCACTGCATCCAGGAAGGCAAGTGTGAACAGGTATGGCATGCTCTCCTGACCTGGAAGAGGTTGACCCAAGGGGTACTCAGCCCGGGGTTGCCTGTGTTCTTTCATTCCCCTGACACCTCGTGAGCACCTCCTTCGCCAGGCCTTGAACTGATAGAGGAACCAAGGTTGCTCTGTATGTACCAGAGTCTTGACTTTGGCCCTTCCAGCTGAGCAGTATTGGGTATGTTGCCTCCCCTCTCTGAGCCTTGATTGTCTCACCCATGAAAGAGACTGTGACTGAGTGGGTGTGGGGGTGAGATGAGCAGCTCTGCCCAGAGCCGGGTGAGTGGTTGCCACTGTCACTGCCCAGTTTTTCCCTTCTGGGACAGGACTGTTGGATTAAAATGGACCCCACCATCTTCTCTTCTTGTTCTATGCTGAAGACTGGTTTGGGGACCCTACATGGCAACACTCTGAGGCCACTTGCTTACAGTTTGTTGTCTGTGTCGTTTGTACATGGCCACAGCGTCTCTGCTTATCATGGAAGTGGTCTCCTTCACATTTTTTCCCTTGGTGCAAGGTCTTTTGCCACAGTGACAGTTGAGTTTGAACTGAAGGCACTCTGGGGCGTTCATGAGACTTCCTCCATGCTTGCAAAGCTGAGAGACTCACTGCATTTGCTTTCCCTTTTTGTTCAAAGGTCAGCTCAGTAATAGCCACATGGCTGTGCGTAGCAGTGGTGTGTATGTATGTGTTTCTTCATTTAGAAATACAGGCTTCTGTGCTTCATTTCAGATGTGGGGAAGGGGTGCAGAGTCCCCAGCCAGGGAAGACTGAGCTGGGATTTGCACCCTGTCTGCCTGGCTTCGGGGCCTGTGTGTACCACAGCCAGGATCTGTTTCCTCTGGGATTAATTCATGTCTGGCAAAATGTCACTAGTGTAAATAGATCTGGTATCCCTGGTGTCCGGATTCCCCAAATTTTCCCAAGTGCCCCAGCCTGTACCCTGGTCTGTGACAATTTGCCAGGCTTTCCTGACGTCTTGTCTCTTTCCTCACCGACCACAAGAATGGACTCTACAGGGGCTATTTTTTATTTATTTTTTTATTTATTTTTACACTTTTATCCTGTGTGCAGCCCAGCTACAGCTATGCATGGTCTGGGGGCTTGGGGACAAAAATTGACTGTCCCCTGATTCACGGAGGGACCAATCCAAATACGGCAGGCTTCCACATGGTAAAGAAACCCATGGCTTCTGACATGAAAGGACAGATGGCTGTGGGCGGCGAACTTAATCTCCTGGAGGGGAGGAGGATGGTTAATAAACTGGAAGGTTGGGAAGAGGCCCCAGCTGGAAGCAGCCTCTCATGCACACAAACAGAAAGGGTTCCCCCAGATTGCCTGCTGCCCAGCCTGTGTTAGAGTCTGCCAGCAGCCTGAATACATTCTCCAAGAGACCTGCTTTAAAAGTTACAAGTGTGTGGTCCTTTATTTCTCATTTGACTGCAGGCTGGGTGGTTTGGACACTCAGATGCAGGGAGAGCCTTTGGACCAGATCTTGTAGTCCCACTAAGTGCTTGCTAGACAGTAGCTATAGTTGTCATTACTCTGGTGTGTTTGATGGTTGTGTGTGTGTGTGTTTATTAATAAACTTTGAAGGGTCACCCCTCTCTCAAGAGGAGACCACCTAGACAGGCTTGGCCCTCACTGGCTCTTGATTCCCCCCCACCTTTTCTGGCTTCCTGTTTCCACCTCTGTGAAGACCCTTGCGGTCACCTGTAGATGAGTATGCTCCTCTCCCCATTTGTTGGGAGCAGACTTGTTACTGGACCACCTGTGCCCCAACTCACAGCCTCAGCTCTGCTCCCCACGGCCTCTGCCATCTAATTACATCCCATAGTCTTTCTGTACCTCAGTTTCCCCATGTATAAAGTGTAGATGATGACACGTGACGGTTGAGTAGCTGTGAGGACAGGAGGCACTGATTCGCATAACACTCTGTTGAAGTGACAGAAACCAGTAGTGATAGATGGTGGCACTGAACTGAGTAGTCAGGCTGGTGTGACTCCCCAACACTAGACTAGCATAGGACTATGTTTCAGAGGAAATGTCTTCGTGGCAGAAGCAGTTAATTTTATTTTCTGGCTACAGGGAAAACTAGGTTTAAAAGAAGGAGCCTAGCGGAGGCAGAGGCAGGCAGATCTCTGTGAGTCCAAGTCCAGTCTGGTCTACAGATCAAGTTACAGGACAGGCTCCAAAGCTATATAGAGAAACCCTGTTTCTAAAAAAAAAGAGCGGGGGGTGGGGGGGTGGGTGGGGGGGGGTGGGGGAAGGCAGACATAACAGTTAGAGGCCAAGAACTGCCATGCTTTGACAAGGCAGAGTGGGATTAGGGCAGAGCAGTAGGAAGTGCTGAAGGTCCACAGACTCGTGTGCCTGCAGTACTGTTGGAACTTCTGCTAAGACACACACAGAGATGAAGGGGATTGCTTTGCCCACAGATTGGAAAGAGGTGGCTTGCCATTCAGCTAGGGTGAAGAGGGAGGCTTGGTCTGCATGCTCTATGGGGCAGAATCCTAAAGCCAGGGATACTGGGCAGTGTAGACCTTGAGGAGAGTACCCAGCCCAGAGGCAGATGGAGTAGGGCTGTGGTGCCTTGGGCTTAGTGAGCGGCCTATGTTGGGCGGAGCTTTGGTCCACTCTGGTGGTTCTGGTCCTGTCGGTGCTGCTTCTGGCACCTGAGGCCCAAGGCTCGGGGCTTGGCTTCAGTCCTGGCAGGGGGCGGGGGCTCCTTAGCCCCACCACCACCACCACCCCAGGTTGGAAGCAATGACCGTGGCTGAGGATGGCAACGAGAGTTGTAGGAACCTGCCCGAGTCCCAGATCTGCCCCTCTCTAGATGTGTTACTGAGGGAAGTGGTCACGGCGCTGAGCTCCTGCTGCCTTATCTGTCGGCAGGGGCTGTGCAGAGGGACGCAACATGGGTATCGCACACAACAGGTGCCCAGCCCGTGACAGCAGGAAAGGAGGAGGGTGCTGGGTTTAGGCAAAGCCCCAACTACTTCTAATGGGTCTGATGTTAGCTCAGGCTTGAGACTGGGATGTGGCCAGGCAACAGAATAAGAACAGCACAAGCTGCACTCCAGGGCCCTTGAGCTTCACACACTCATTGGAACTGCCCATGAACACTGGGGAATTGCTGCCATCATCCCATTGTACAGGCAAGGAAACTGAGGAAGGGTGGAAGTAGTGAGAGCACCTCTGGCCTTGCCCTGGCACTGTGGAGATTTGACACACAGGCTTAGAACCCTGGGTGAAGATGCTCACAAGAGTGGAGAGAGCAGCTATGGAGAGACCAGAGTCTATAGGACCCTTCTGGGTCTACCCAGACCCCCACTGACAGTGTGGGGCTCCTGAGTACCCCTATGGGTGGGTGCTGGGGTGCACTGCCATTTGGAGAGGATGGAGGAGGCTTGGGTGTCCAGTGGTCCTGCCTCTCTGGACCCATTTGCCAGCCATGGGACGTTCTCTTTTCTTTCTCAAGATTGTCCAGTGGGTTTCAAGACAGTATAGGGTCAACTCTCTACTCTCACCGTGACAGGAGGGACAGGGGAATCAGGCAGGCAGTGGGAGTTCCGTGCCTGCTAGCCCCTCTGTGGTTCCTGCTAACGTGTTTGAACCCAGCCATCACACTTGGTTGCGGTGTGATTTCCCAGTGGGTCCCCAAGCTGTGAGTCCTGGTGGGATTGGGAATGGGGACTGGCTCTTTGCTCCTTGAAGCAGCCTATGCAGCTGCACCGGCCAGCTCAGGGCCCCTCTGGGCCTGACTGCTCCGTCAGAGCTTAAGTGTATGCACTTTGAGTTTGTTCTATTTTGGGACCAAATGGCCCCAGAGGGCAAGAGACCTTGATGTAAATAGCAAGTCTTAGTAAGCCTTTACTAATGAAAATTTCTTTCTTTTTAAAAAAAGATTTATTATTTTTTATGTGTGTGAGTGTTTGCCTGAATATATGTATGTGCACCATGTGTCTGTGTGGTCCCCCTGAAGGCCAGAAGAGGGCATTGGGTTACTTGGAACTGGTTTTGTAAGCTTCCATGTGGGTGCTGAGAATCGAATCCATTTCCCCCACAAGAGCAGCAAGTGTTCTTAACTGCTGAGCCATATCTCCAGCCCCCGTTATAGAACATTTCAAATGTCTACAGAAGTAGAGAATAGTATTAATGATTCCCATGGGCAGTTCATCTTATTGCCATCTCTTATTTGGAAGCAAATTCCTCTGCCTTTCAGTCTGGAACTTGTCTCATGGTCTGCCTTGTCCTGGCCTTGGAGATATGCTCTCCCTGGGGTGGGTGCCTTGCACAGCCCCTGGCCACGCTGGCTCCATCCCAAGAACCTTGGGCTTGGGCCATCTTCAAGTTAGTGATGCCCTGATGGCTGACCGTTTGGGGAGGCCTGGTGTGTGGAAGAGGCTGTGCCTATGGTTGTGTATAAGATGTGTTTCCCTGAGAGTGAGGCCGCGGAAACGGGCTCTTGGCTTCTCCCGTGACATCTGTTCACTTTGGTTCTCAGCTGAGGAGTGTAGCCTGCTGTGAGTCAGGCTGAGGCTCTTGCCTCCCTCCTCTTGGTCAGCCTGTTGTTTCCTTTGACACTGCCTTTCAGTGTCAGGGTCCCTGGCCTTTGCACAGCCCCCTTCTCCTTTATCCAGGGTTCTGGGTTCTTGGGTTCTGCCTCAGCCCAAGCCCAACTTGAACAGCACACACCACACCTCTCCCGAGGGGTCTGGTGGTTACCTACAGCCCAAGTCCTGGAGAAGTTGTCTGGCCCGCTCCTCCCTGTCTGAGTCTGGCCCACTAAGGCTCCTTTGACACGGCCTTTAGCCTGCACTCCTGGGAGCTGGCCATCCCTCAGTGCTACGTTTGGAGCCTAGCACATAGTAGGTCCCCAGTGATGAGACTGGCACACAGTAGGTGGTCTAGATGTTAGTTGCTGTCATTTTTATGAATATCTTAAGACCAACCCTGGCTCCTACCACAGTTCTTGGCACATCGTGGGGGTGGAGGGGGGTGCAGAACTCCACCAAGTTTGGTCAGAAAAGGCCCAAATGCCTCTGGCTCTGTCTCAGTGCAGGGAGCATACTTAGGTCAGACTCCCGCCCCCACCCTGGGTGTGGATGCTACTGATTCCACAGGGTGCTCCCCTGCCTGAGCCTCCTCCTGGTGCAGGTTCATCATCTCCCACCTGTTGCCAGGGTGTGATGCAGGGGTAAGACTCCCAGATGCACCTCCTGGTCTGCAGGCCCCAGGGGAGGCTTGTGGGTGTGTCACTGTGAGGCCCTGTGTGGTCAGTGGTATTCCCACCTTGTTTTCTTTTGTTTTGGAGACAGAGTCTTACTACACAGCTCTGGCTGACCTGGAACTCACTGTGTAGACCAGGCTGGCCTGGAATTCACAGAAATCCACCCCCCTCTGCCTCCCGAGTGCTGGGATTAAAGGCATGCACAACTACTCCCTGCTGGTATTCCTACTTGATCGCTAAGAAGTGCGGGCCCAAAGAGGCCCAGTCCCTGGCCCGTGGCCACAGTCCCTTCCTGAGGGGTATGCGGTCACTGGGAGAGAGCCTTGTGTGCCAGTGACGTGGGGAGTCAGGAGTGGCACTGTGTGCCTTTCTGGGTTTATGGGGCAGGTGAAGGTCTCAGGAAACTGAGAATACAGTAAGACCCTGCTGGCTGCTGTGCCCTGAGTGACTAGAAGTAGTGAGCTGGCCCCAGAGGGACCCAAGCGACATAGGCAGGGAGCAGGGAGCAGCCTAGTCCTGGAGGGCCATCCACACCCGAGTTGGCACAGCCCCCCCTCCCCCCGTGAGGCCTATGGCATGGGTTAAGTTTTCACCTCTCTTTGTCTTGGTTTTTTCCTCCACAAAATGGAAGAGAGTCTGGCTCGCCTTCAGTAGATCGTCAATTGCAGTATCCAGGTGCTCCTCATTGTAGGTGCTGGGTGGTCAGTGTGTGGGTCCTCAGTTGTGATACACAATCCTTGGATGAAATGCTAACTATGGTGGACTGCCCATGCGTCAGGCGGGCTGGGAGCCGATTCCTGTGCTTTCTGCCATGTACTTGGGGCCTCTGGGAGCTGCACCCCTGGTGACAGGGTGGGCCAAGAGGCTGCCTGTTACACAGGCCTCTTTCTCCCTGGCACAGCCCATACTCTCCAGGGCTGGCCCCTAAGCCTGTGCCTCCCCCCAGCCCTCCCGGGGAGTCCCTGGGGCCCAGCCTGGCCCTGTCTGCTGGAGCCTGCCACAGAGAGCTGCTTTATTTAAGTCCATTTTGCGCGTATGGAAATAACTAGAGGACTCTGTATTTAATTTGGCTCAGCCGGGAAGATTTTTGGCTCTGTGTGTGTATGTGTATTCTGAAAAATCTTTCCGAGCAAGCCCTGGGGTCGGAAGCTTCTGGTCATCTTTGTGCATTCAAAACCAACAAGAGCCGCCCTGCTAGCTGGGTAGGCTGGCTGAGGGAGGGCTGCAGGCAGTGGTCCATGAAAGCAAGGGGGGAGGGGAAGGAGGGAGGGGGAGGCTAGATAAGAACATGGTGGCAACTGTGGGGAACTTTGCTCCTGGACCCAGCAGGGAGTGACTTGGATGAACAGAGCTGTCCCAAATCTCCAAGATGTGTGTGTGGCTCCAGAGCCATCAAGGGCTCAGCTGGGTGGCAGCACGGGAGCATTCTTCCGATCCCCCTTCTGTCCTGGACAAGCGGAACAGAACCCTGGGGCTGAGCCCTTCTCCAGTCAGTGGCACAGGGCAGGACAGCCCAGTGTGGGAGCTGTTGTTGGCAAGGCTTGTCTTGGCTTGACCTCATGTTCCCAGTGGTCGGTGGTCGGGGCACTAGCTAATGTGAGCCCCGAGAGGTGTGGTCACTTGGCTCAGGTCGTACAGCACTTCACCTGCTCAGCCCTGGGTACCTCTGGAGCTGTGAGATGTCATCCCAAACATGGGCTGACATTCTCGGTAGGCAGGGCAGGCCACCCTGTCAGGCCATCTGACGACTTCTTAAATTGTGTCCCTGATCTTTGAGGCTCCGACACAAGACTGCCCGATACAGAGGCTTGGTGGCTCTCGTGACAGACCGTGGGTTGTGGCCAGTGTAATGAGGTGGCCTTTGTGGGGTCTGAGAAAACCACACTCTGAGGACTCACAGAGTGCAAGGCCTCAGCTTCCCGTCATCCCTGCAGAGCTCTGATGTTTTTGAGCCTTGCCCTGGGGACTCTGCCTTCTGAATTAGGCTTCTTGGGAATGACGAGTGGGCCCTGAATTTTAGCCTTACACAGATCTCCACAGACAGGAAGGGAGTGTGAAGGGAGTAGAAGGCTAGGTGTGGGCAGGTGATGAGATCAGTGGGGACTGTGGCAAAGTCTAGTGCAAGCCTCTAGAGCAGGCTGCAGCTTCCGCTCCTGGGTGGTAGGCCCAGGGTGGCGGGGTCTTTGGCTGTTATCTCCGCTCAGAAGTCAAAAGTTTGTGTCCAATCTCTAGGTGTTAAAATGGTGCCGACTTACTCTTGTCCTTTGTTTATTCCTTGGCTCACCCATTGTTTGTTTGTTTGGAGATAAGAGCTCGCTGTTGTAACTCAGGCTGGCCTCAAACTTGTGACCCTCCTGCTTCAGACCCCCAAGTACTGAGATACGGGCATGTAGCACCATGCTTAGTTTATTCTGATTTTTAGGACCAAACATTGTGGGGAACCACACAGCATGCTGCCAATCTGTGCTGGAATAACTTACTGAGAGCCCTGTGCCCTCAGAGACTTCCTATGAGCAAGGACTGCCTAACTTCGCAGCCAGGTAGATACATCCTAACCCTTACCCTGGCCGTGGTCTAGAGTCTCTGGAAAGGCTGCCCACTCCAGGTGTGGCCACAGGGGGCCATTAGTGTAAGCTTTTCTCTGAGTTTAGGCCTGTGCCCTGTTTGGTACTCTGGTGCTGAGATGTGGGACAGCATCCTCAGGCATGATGGGGCTTTCTGCAGAATGATAGTGGTGACTGTATGAGTGACACCTTGCCAAACTGATGTCTGGCTGGGCTTGATTGCAGGGTGTTTGCGTCTGCCCCAACTCACCGAGAGGCTCCTGTCCCCTTTGCCAGCTGGCTGTCTTCCCAAGTGAGGGTGTGTGTTGCCAGCCTGTGTCAGGAGCTCTGCTTCTACTGCATTTGTCTAGCCTGCTAGGGCACAGCTCCTGCAGGTATCTTGGGTTTGTGAGAAGCGGTCCAGGGCAGATTCAGTGGCCCTGCAGCTGAGCCCAGCGTGTCCTAGAGAGTGTGTCTGCACTGTCCTCTATACTTAGAGACTTGAGGCTCAGGAACTATGCTATGATGTGATGGGCTTTTGCCTATATAGAGTCTATGCATTTTAGACTGGGAAGTGGAGCTTCCCAGCCTGTGTGTGACCAGCAAGCCTCCCCGCTGCAGGCTTCCCACCCATGAGAGGCGGGATGGGGGATGGAGGCTACACCAGGCCATGTCTTTATCTATTTTGACCGCACCGAGGCTTTGGCCCTGCCTATTCATTCACTGGGCTCTGGGTCAGAAGAGCTGGTCCTGCTTACTCAAGTCCTTCACTGTCACCATCATCACCCATTTCACCTGCTGTACCCAGTCCTACTTGGGTACTGGAGTCATTTTGTGAACAAATGGAAACCTCTGTCCTCCCCTGGGGAGAGGGCTCAGGAGATCCCAAGCGGTGGTAATTGTAAGTGTCTGTACCCTTTCCTTCCCTCACTCCTGCTGCTGCCGAGGGGGTGCTCGGGGCTAGATTCCTGAGACACCTGTACTCTTCACATGGGTGCCAAGCCTTCTCTGACCCTAGGCTAGGGACAGTTTGTGCATAGCCAGGACCCTTGTGTTCCCTTTAATGGGAGCCTCTGAGATTGTAGATGGACAAGGCTGATTGGTTTCAATGTCTGGGGCTGGCTCAAAGCCTAGGTTGATCCTCAGAACTCTTTGGGAGCAAGCCACTCCAACAGAGCCAGGGGGCAGTCCACTCTGCCCCCCACCCCATGCACCCACTCCTGCCTGCAGTGGGAGGGAGGGCTGGCTCAGAGGCCGGAAGGATGACCAGCCTCCTAGAACATGTTGTGGACAGGACAGGACACTGTGAGGGCCTGGCTTCAGGGTCTGGGTCAAGGGACACGGAGCCCTTTCTTCCTTCCCTGTGGTGATGGACTGATGAACAGACTTGTGTGAGCTCAGCTGCCCAGGACACTGAGGAAACAGTTCCGGCTCAGCCTGCCCTCTGGGCTCCCAGACACCCCACGTGAGAAAGGGAAACTGAGACTCAGAAAAGGCTGGTGTTCAACCCTGAGTGTACAACTCCAACCCAGAGCACACTGGATAAAGGAACAGTTGTCGGGAGGGCAGGTGCCATGCTGAGCTGGGTGGGGCACATGGACAGGCTGCTAGCCATGCCTCTCCTGTTAGCCTGGGGCAGCCCCAAACTGACATCTGTCTCTGCACACCAGAATGGCCCCCAAATGGCTCGAGAAGCCCCCAGCTCCTGACCTCTGCTCCTCCTGCCGCCTGCCTGGCTCTGGGCGGCAGCTGACAAGTTGGGGGAAATGCTGAGTGTTAGTTCAGTAAGCAGAGCTCTAAAAATAGCTGCTGCTCTGAAAAGCCCATTGTTTGGAGACCCATATTTTTCTACATATATAAAGGTGGCTTCTGGCGGTCTGGGTGCGGGCAGTCAGAGAATGCCACAGGCCGTGGGCTGGAGTGGGGCTGCAGCCTCTCTCTCTCCAGCTGAGACCAGTAACAAGTGGGCAAGGCTATGAAGCTGAGGCCAGGCCAGCATCCCCATGAAGGTGGTGGCTGGGTTATACTAGAGTAGCCCCAAGGTATCTCAAGCGCTCAGGACACCTGTGGCTGCAGAGACCGTGAGTCTTGGACTCTCTATACAGCAGGCATGAGCCAGAGTGATCCTGAACTGCCCAGTGCAGTGTTCATGCTGTGTCTTGTTGGGGTATGGAGGGGTGGGCAGCTGGCTGGCCTCAGAGAGCCCAGCCCTGCCCAGAGCCCTGCTTCTGGCAGCTCCTTCTAGAATTCTGCTCCTGCCTCTGTCCCCTGGGCCAACATCAGAACCACTGCCCTGCCTGAAGTCCAGCACCCTGGCCTCAAACCCAGTCTTTTGTTTTCTTTCTTAACTACAGTCTTCCAAAGATACCTCCAACTCCCATCCCTCCTTCTCATCCCACCAGGGCCTGCAGCTGCCATGCAAATAGTATATAAAAAGGCCCTGGGGTGGGAGCTGGACTGTAGACGATCAGCCAGGAGACTAATGGGATTAAACTGAGCTTGGTGGCTCTTTGGGTACAGTGGAGGGGGACAGTGAGCCTTCTGGGCCATAGTGATGACCGATTTCCCTAGGTTGGGAGCTGAGGCGAGATGTGGTTGGAGCTATGCTTTGATTGGATCATTGATGTTTTAGGGGCAGGTAACGAGATTCTGAAGGGCCTATAGGAGAAGTTGTGTGATAAGGCCAAGGAGTAAGGGCAGTGTCCACTGGTTGGTGGCAGGGAGACCAGCCAAGTGGTCAGAGCTGGCCAACAGATAGGCGGGAGAAAAGGTGTGTGAAAGAGTAGCCAAAAAAAACAAAACAAAAAACAAAACAACAACAACAACAAAAAACTTCCCTCCTGCAGGTGGAAGGGGCAAAATGTGCCCCCCTTCCACCTCTGAGGGCTCCTGCCACCCTGGGCCACAGGTTGTCGAGTCCTCCGATTGTGTTCTCGTTAATGCAAACTTGAGAACAGGATAAAAGGGGAAACCTACCTGATACCCCCACACCACTTCCATCCAGCCCTGCAGGGGAAGTGTCTGCACTGTTAGAAGTATATGTCATCACCTTTCATTTGCAGAGCTATGCTTCTGGTTACCCAGCTGGAGCCCTGGTAATGTTGGTCGAGTGGCTGTCAGGGCCCATGTGCCCCCTGAAGACTTGGGCCCTAAATCTTCTTTTCACTCTTGTGTTCCCAATGGCCCCCCAGCACCACAGCCCCCACATTCCAGGCCTGGCTGCCTCTACGGCTTTGAGCACAGTGCTCACAGTCTAGTCTCACCGGGCTCTCTGTTCCCTTGGTTCTCTGCCCAGATCCCCCTGGATGTGTCAACATCCTCCCCTTCTGCTCTCCAACCTCCCTGCATGATCTCTCTCCCAATCACACTCATCCCAGCTCTGCTGGGTCCGTCTTAGAGGGCTCCGCCCTTGTTCCTGCGAAGGACTCCCTGCAAGTCCATGAGACTCCTCCATCACCAGCCGTGGACAGTCCTCTGGAACCACTTACCAGTGGGGTACAGGACCCGCCAAGGAGTGGCCTCCCCCACCACTTTCTTTTCCCTTAACCTATCCCTTTATGTCTTTGCACTCTGCTCCTGGGGCCACATCCTGGGCACATTCCAGAGCAGAAGGACTAAGGACTTGCAATGACTAAAGTCCTGACTCAGCTCAAGCCTCTGTAAGCCGCAGAATGAAGAGCAGTGTGTCCCTATGGTTTGCCTGAGCTGGCTCTGGGCTACCCAGGCAGAGAGCTGGACAAGAGCCACTCAGGAGACTAATTAATATTCCCAATCCTGTGAGCACCCCCTACTTCCCCTCCAGCAAACCTCTCCAAGTCATTGCCAACCTTCTGCTCCTGCCACTTGTCCCATAGATCCTGTCCCCTTGGCCCTAGGACTGCCCCACAGAGACCTAAGGTGATAGCCTCCCCTCTTGAGCTATGCCAGCCCTACCCATGCCTAGAGGACACAGTCTCCTCGCTTACTCTCCAGGTCCTGTACTGGTCTATGTTAACAACCCCACCCAACTAATTTGAGGATATGATGGAGCACATGGGACCCCAACCCAGTAAGAGACTAGGACAGTCCCTGTCCTCTTTGGGCGATCAGCCTCAATTAATGCCCCCCAAGCAGCTAACAGCTATACAGAAGCCCTCATGGGAACTTGTGAGGCCTGAGAATGGTTGGCCTAACCTACTTCAGCCTCCCATTCTGGAAATCAAAAACCCTGTCTAGGGAGGCCACAAGATGCACACACATGTTAAGAGGCTCTTTGGCTCTGGCAGGTGCAGGCTGCCTAGAATCTAGCCCAAGACACTTAAATGTGTATGTTTAACCACAGCCGGGCCTCTCAGATAGCTTGGGTCCTCTAGCCCAATCCCAGCCTACCCTGAAGAGGGTGGTTCCCCACAAGATGCAGTCTCCTCCTTGTTCCCCAAACCTTACAGTGTACTGAGTCTTCCCCCAGCATTGTCTTTGGGTTACGATTCTAAGTCTTCTCTAGATAATCGACAGTGTCGGGGTAGGGGTGGGTAGGACCTGTGTGGTTGCATCTCAGGTAAGACTGTATATGACCCTCACTCTCAAGGAAGAAATACCAAGTGCAAATGGGTCAGTGCTAGGTCCAAGCCAGCCTGCCTGAGTTCTGAGTTCACTGGCTTGCTCTGTAGGATGGGAGACGGGGCTGAGTTACATGCGAAGCTTAGACTGTTCTTAGGTGTGTTAGACCTTAGCTTGCTTCCACTACCCCCATTGCCGGCACTGGTGGTAAACAACAGGTCCCTTCTTCTGCCGTGCCCCCACTGCCGCCTTGAGCCTCCTCTGACCAACGTTTTTCTTGAGAAAAGTCATTCATGACTTCACAGGCTGTAATTAGAGACATCCAAGGCAGAAAGGCGAGGCCTCTACCCCCACCCTGACTCACATATAGCTAGAACTATAGCCAAGGCCAGAGCCAGGATGTGGCATCTTCATTGGCCCCTGGGGCCTGTCAGAGTCTCTTGTCTTCCCTCCCCTGAAGCTTTTTAGTCCAGAGATGCAGACTTTCTCTCTGACCCATAGGCATGGCCTCAGAGGTCCCAGTCATGAGGCCATCCTGGGTAGCTGGGGCCCTCCCACCTCCAGTCAGAGTAGCCAGCCTTCAGAAAGTGTTTCCTTCATGAGTGGAGCCTTCCCTGTGCAGGCTGGCACTATGCCAACTCTGCTGTGCCAGCAGCCTCCTGCAGCAGTCACTCTGTTCTCAATGTACTGGAATGGAAAGTGAGACACCAGTGTCCGTGCTCACATATACAACTGGTAAGCAGTGTGCAAGCAGAAAAGCAGTGAGCAGAGAGATTCCCTGTGCCCGGTGCATTAGGGCAGCAGGGACTCTGGGGATCCTTGAGTGATCTCTGACTCTCTTGGTCTGGAATTAAAAACAGACCATCTCGGTGAGGCAGGAACATTTGAGACTGGAGAGGGTAGGAAGTTGGCCTTCTGCGTCAGCCTGAAGTCCCCAGGTAGGAAGGGAGCCCTGGGGCAGAGCATGGACTTGTCCATGGGTGGCACCAGGCCTGCCCAACCACCAGGACCTCTTCTTGAACATAGGGAGCTCATCCCCTATCTGCTGAAGGACCACACTTGTACACGCCCCAGTTGCTGTACAGGTGGGAAGTGGCAGGGGCCTCTGAAAAGAGTGGGGATTGCAATCAGATGAGAGCAAGGCCCTCAGAGACCCTGGGATGTAACTAAAGGCCTCACATTGAGACTAGCCCTGTAAAACAGTATTCCCACTCCTGGGAATGACCCATGCAGCTCATATACCTCCAGAGGGAGAGTACTCACCACTTCCTTTCTCACGTTGGGACTACATGGGACTTAGTGCTCTCCCCCCGCCCCCGGGGGTGGGGAGGATCTATTCCAGCCTTAACTTATCATCCTTTAGGACTGAGGCAAGGGATCATATACCCTGAGATGAGCTGCTTCTGGCCTAGCTTGCTCAGCTGACCCAGCTTGCAGTAATTTGGGTCTGACCCACAGGGTCTGTCTCTTATGCCAGCTAGGATCAGATGTAGGGAATCTATGTGGAACCCTGCTGAAGCTCCACCCAAGATCAGCAGGAGGGAGTCAGTGATAGATTAGCAATGTCTGCAGGGGCTGGTGAGGGGAAAATGAAAGGTCTGCCACCTCTAGCCTAGCTCCAGGACGCAGAGGCTTCTGCTGTGATCTGACAGCTGCACTAGGGCTATTTTTGCTCCTGGCTTTCTGTCGAGCACGGCGCCGGGCCTCCTTAGCTGTGTGACGGCATCAGGTCACATCAATCTTACAGTCAGCTGAAACATCTCCAGGTCTCTTCACAGGAACAGCTGTCAGGTCAGATCTTCCGCATCTTGACATTACTTCCCTTGTGTGGGCATACAAGTAATTGCAGTCAGTCCCTTTTAGGTGGGCATCTAGATTTATTTCTAATCTTGCATGCTTAGAGACCACAGGGGTGAGAAAATCCTTGCATCTACCCCTTTGTGCGTTGGTCTTCTTGGCTTAGCATGTGCCGAGAAGAAGGATTGTGGAACCAGGAAGATCTGAGACACGTGACAGGCAGCAACCACCTAACTGCCATAGAACATTCTAGAAACTGAACAGTTAGGAACTGTCAGGGATGTGGAATTCGTGTCTCGTCCCATTCCTTGATCTGCCTGTACTCTAGGAGTCAGGAAGAGTCATGGTAGATTGAGGGGTATCGTTGAAGACATACGTTGGGGTGTTCAATCCTGTCTCACGGACCTGGATTTAGGGAGAAATTTCCCCAGAGACCTGAACCTGGGATGGAGGGAGGGTAAGAAATAGAACCAGGGCTCAGGAGGCTGGAGGAAGTGCCAGGTCAGGATGTAGAGCCTGGTGTGGCTGTTGCCAACCCAGAGTCCTGGATGGAGACTTAGCATAAAGAACCCTCCTCCACTTAGAGCATGGCGATGTCCTAGGAAGTATATTCTGAGTGGAAATACTATAAGTCGAGGTGTTGGCTCCCCCACAGACTCACCGCACCGTAAAAATCTCAGTGCAGACTGCTGTACCTCAGGACACTGTGAGCCTCTGCGGCTGTTTTACAATAGGGAACAGGTCTTGCAGCCCCCCTCCCCAAAGAACGCGTGGTGGAGTGGAATCAACCTCGTGATGAAGCTCTGGGAGGACGCCACAGAGAAAAGTCACCCTGGGTCCCTCCCTGGATGTGCAGGTTCCATCAAAGTAGACTGGTCCAGCCCTGCCCTAGCAGTGGGCCTAAGAGTGCCTTTGCACAGTGACTTGGCAGCCGGGCCTTTCTGCTTAGAAAGGTCACCTTTGCCCCCTCAAATCAGAAACGCTCCAATAAAGAAAAGCCTCTCTTGGTGTCTGATGCTGTCACGACAGGTCCTTGAGGCACATGGGGAAGGTCCTGGCTTTGTCCTCACGTGTGCAGCAGAGCCCCGTGAAGTTGTTCATTCTTTTTCTTATGGTGGTGGTGGGGGGGCGTAGAGCAGGCTTTTTCTTAATTACATTACATTTGTTTTCATGCGTGCGTGCCTGCTTGCTTGCATACCACAGCATGTGTTGGAGATCCAGACAACTTAAAGGAGACTAGGCTCTTCTTCCACCATATTGGTCCTGGGGATCAAACTCAGGGTGTCTGCTTTGGCAGCGAGCGCCTTTACCTGCTGAACCGTCTCTCTGGTCCTGAGTGTGTTTTTCTGGACTGTGGAAAGCCCATCCCACCACACAGCTCCATTCATATAGACTTAGCAGGTGACCTCAGCCGAACGAGGCTGGGTTGGCTCTGGAGGAGGCACTGATGAGCTGTCTTTTGATGACCTCATAGGAGAAGCTCTGGAGAGACCTGGCCTTCTCTCCCAAACCTATTGGCCCCAAAACTGCCCAGAGCAGTAACACAGCTCCAGAAAGCTCCTGTCTGTCCCTGACCTCTTTCATCCTAGTCCCGACCCAAAGTTCTCTTCTGGGCAGACGTACCCACTTTGATGTCTCATCCATGGAGACAAAGCCAGCTGGGATAAATCTCTGTCCTTAGCACCTTTGCCTTAAGCTGAGGCCTACTGGGTAGACTGGATCTCCCAGGCTTGCAGGCAGCCTAGGCCCTACTCTCTACCCATGGCCAGGAACAAATGAATGCCCTGCCCTTGAAGCTGTTCTCGGGCCAGACAAGAAACGCCTGAATCCCTCTGGCCACTGCCCGTCCACCCTGGGCTTGAGGGACAGGGACAGCACCCCGGGCCAGGCCACGCCCACTCTCCTCTGCCTGAGCCCCCTGTGGGTCTGTGCAGCCTGTCGACCACCAAGGAGCTTCGGGCTCTGCTCCAGGGATGGTGGTGACTGCTGTCTTCTCCACCTTCTGATTCAGGGCTCAGCTGGTTGAAATCCCCTACAAAAGACACAGGCTGGATTTCCCCCAGTTCAGTACACACAGATCCAGCCCCTGACCAGAACGTGCATTCATTTGAGGGACATACGTCTCAGTGTGTGCCGACCCACCTGAGTGAAGTGGGGCCCAGCTTTGGTGTCCGAGAGCCCGGGTGGGCTTTCCCAGTGGAGGCTGCTGTTCTGTACCCTGGGTGGCCCTATTCCTTCTTTCTCATGACAGCTGGTTGACGTTCTGAGCATTTAACGGAAAGTGCTGTCCAAGTTTCAGCAGACAGTGAGAGAATTTTCAGATCTAACATTTCCTCCCCACCCCACCCCCACCCGGCCCAAAGGACACTGGTGGAGGTACAGGGGCAACATGGGGTCAGGTGGCTCTGTGATACCCAAAGAGCCTTGAAGGGTGGTGGTTCCTGGACTAAGTTACTAATACTACTGAAAGGCAAACTATAGACGGAGCCAGGCAAAGCATGTCTCCCAGCTCCTCATCCAGGTCCTCAGAGAAGTACTGCCATGCCTTAGCCACTGGGGCAGGGTGGAAGGTTCTGTGGCCTGTCCCTGGAGGCCAGAGGCAGTTGCTGTCTCGGAACCCTGTTTCTGAGCCATAGGCCAGAAAGCAGGCACTGAGATTTGCGTCTGTCCGTGGTGCAGAGTGGTCCAAGTCCAAGAGCAGGCAGCCTTGGCCCCGCCTGCTTCAGGCTCCCTTCCACAGGCCCCACCCTGGGGACCCCCTGGAGTCTGTGTTCTATCCCTGGAGAACAAACAAACAACAGGACTCTAGCAGAACTGGGCAGGGGCAGCCTGTCTGCCAGGCTGCTTAGCGCAGGACATTCCTCATTGGTCTGAAGAGGGGACGTTTTGGAAAGGACTGCAGCCTGGGTGGGGCCCTTGCTCTTTTCTCTCTGTGCCCATTCTACAGACCCTCCGCCCTGCCCCAGGGATCACAGGCCCTTTTAAAGTTCCTGCCAGTGCCCGAGTGTCTGGTGGCACAGGGACAGGGAGCCTGGCAAAGGATGAGGGCTTGTGTTAGAGACTCTTCAAGTCAGTGTCTCCTTCTCCCATCCCTCACTGAAAAGCGACTGTAGAGGAAACGAGTGTCTGTGCAGAATAGAATGTTCCAGGCCCAGGGCTGGGATGAGTCAACAGCCAGTCCCGCTGTCCCCTTTAATTGGCCTTGCTCCTGCTTGGCATGAAGGAACTCTGTGGAGCAAAAGGCAGTGAGGTGGAAGGGAACCATTTCCTGCCTATGGTACCGGGGACAGGGTTTACATGGGCCTCACTGTCCTCACCTGTACAGGGAGTTATGGTTCCTCCTTGCAGGGAATGTTAAAATTTTAAAGCATTTGTGAAACATTGTGTTTGCTTCTAAGCCTGCCATGACAAATACCAGAGGTGGACCTCACCCACAGGCCTTCATTATCTGCAAGCTCTGGAGGCTGCCAGTCTGCAATGGAGGTGTGGCCTGGCTGTCTTCTCCTGAGCCTCTCTCTCTCTCTCTGGTGTGCCGCCTTCTCCTTGTGTGTTCACAGTCTTCCTCCATACAGTTGTATCCTGCATTCCCCTTCTTAGAAGGATACCAGTTCAGTTATACTAGAATCCACCCTGATGGCTTTCATTTTGATGATCCTGTTTCCAGGGAGCTAGAGAGATAGCTCAGTTGTTAAAAGCACTTGCTCTTACAGAGGACCTGGGTTCAGTTCCCAGCACCCCACATGGTGGCTCACAACTGTCTATGACTTTAGTCCCAGGAGATGGACATTCTTCTGACCTCTGTAAGCACAGATACATATACATGCAGACATACACTTACACATATAAGAGAAAGAAAAATTATTTTTAATAGTCTGTTACCAAATACAGTCATGGGGACATGGGGGTATAAAACCAGTCCTACATTTAATTCAGGTGGCAGGAGAGGTAGTGATCTTAGTTTTTCAAAACACAGTGAGTACCTAGCACAGGCCAGGCTCTGTTCTAAGCACTGGGGCCATCAGCACCATAGTGGGTCAAAACCTCTGTCTTGGGAGGACTGATGCTTGGTTGGGAAGCCATCAGAACAGTGTGCCGGATGTTAGAACATGGATGTCGTTCAGAAGCTCCAGGAAGATGCAGAGCAGAGGGCGGCTCTGCAGGGTCCCTGCTCCCTGGGGGCACCCCTCCTTGTCCTACTCTCCAAGTTCTGCTCTTCTGTTTAACGTGTGTCTCTCCTCTCTCTCCTCTGCAGTGTTGAGGGCGAGGCCCCCAGCAGCGAGACTGGCACATCGCTGGACAGCCCCTCGGCCTACCACCAGGGTCCCCTGGTACCTGGTTCCAGCCTGAGCCCAGACCACTACGAGCACACATCAGTGGGTGCCTATGGGCTGTACGCAGGGCCAGGACCACAACAGCGCACTCGGAGGCCCCGGTTGCAGCACTCGACCTCCGTCCTGCGCAAGCAGGCTGAGGAGGAGGCCATCAAGCGCTCTCGGTCACTGTCTGAGAGCTATGAGCTCTCTTCAGATCTGCAAGACAAGCAGGTAGGTGGCAGGGGCCCCTGCCCACAATGCATGGCCTCCCAAGTGACACAAGGCCTCAGCTGCCAGATGCTCTTTGTGATGGGTTCCAGATGCCAGCTGGGGTGCACATCTGAGGATGACAGGAGCCCTGCCTGCACTTCTCGCAGAGCCTTTCCCAGCCCAGCTCTGCTGAAATGTGGGAAGGGTTTTACATTGATGGCCAGGGGCACTGACATCCTTTCTGGGGACTTAGAGACTCCTCTTCAAATGTTGCCTTTGTAGGTTTCCATATCCCTCACTGCTAGGACCTGGGGCCTATGTTGGGTGTCTGAGTGTCACGGCCCAGCACCACCAGGCCACAGGTTGCTAAGGTGGCCATGGAGGTCCTTAGGGTCCAAGAAAGGCCTGAGGGAGGGAGGCTACTTATTATATCCCCCTATGGCTTGTGGCTCCACAGTCTCTAGAGGAAGTCTCTATTGAATGCTGCAGCTCTTCCTTGGGCCTCAAACCCAGGGTTCGGTGGCCTGGTGCACTTTTGGGGTCACTGTGAGCTGAGGAGATCCTCACAGTGCGGGTGCCTAGCGGAGAACTGGTGTGGGAGTGAATGCCTGCTGTGTGTGTCTCTGAGCAATGCCAGGTTTCAGGAGATCTCTGAGCTGTGTGGATGTGTAGGGACAAGCAGAGCATCTGGCTGGCATTCCATAGCTCTGAGCTTTGGGCAGGCTCCCATGTCTCCCTGGCAGTCCCTCAGCCATGGACTGACACCAGGACCCCTTCCCAGAGCCCACAGATGTGATCTCCCTCCCGTCCATATGTGCTGGCCACTTTGTTCTGTTTGTTCTCCACGGGCCTCAGTCCTGAGGGCATGGTGGGGTGCACCAGGGTGGATCTTCTCCCTCGGCAGACAGCCCTCAGTCTTGACCTCTCATACCTGGGGTGATGCTCTGTGACATAGGATAGCCCTGCCCCTCTACACACATGCTTTATCCTTCCTGTTAGCTGAGACCCACACGAGGCCTAGTAGCTGCTATTCCCCCACAGCTGTGGGCCTTGATTCCTTTGCCAGGCCAGCAGCAGGCGGAACAGCCTCTACCGAGTTTCTCAGCTGTGCAGAGATCCACAGTGATCCCTGAAGAGTTCGTTGTAAAAGTCATCTGCACAGGACCATGAAATAGAATTGGGCAAGGTTGAGACGGCATGTAGGGATGATTACATGCCACAAATATGCAGCTGTTCACCTTCATTCCACCCATAGCTGAATTTCCTTCCCCTGGTGCCAGATAATGGAACAGGGACTGCCTGCAAGATGAGACTGCTGCACCTGAGTGACATTCCTGGACAGTGGATGGACAAGCAAGTCAGCAGTTAAGACACTGTCACTGCAGGAAATGACACAGACCCTGGGGGTCATAGTTCTGGAAGGAGAAGAAGTAGAGGGACTCTGAGAGTTGGTTGCATCAGATGACGGTGGCTGGCCTGAAAACTGGCCGTCTGGAGAAGAGCTAACAGTATATGCCAAGGCTTTGGGACAAGAATGACCTTGGTGTATGAGAGAGAGAAAAGGTGGCAGGGAAGAGTTGGCACAGAGGCAAGAGGAGTTACCATTAGCAGCCATGAAGTATGCCATGCCGCCTGAGCTTCCTGGCAAGCAAGGCAAAAGTAGGAGGAGGGTAGGTTTCATGAGAATTGTGAGGGGAAGGTGGGAGTCTCATCCTAGTGAAAAGAGTCCAGTGGGAAACCAGATGCATTCTCCTTAATCCAACCCTCCACGCCTTCTCCTGCCTCATCCCTGAGAGCCAGCGGCCTGCATGGGGATCAGGGAATGACCTCAAGTCGCTGAGTGGTGGCAGGTGTGCTTTGTGGAAGAAAATTCCTCTGGATCCTCCTCACGTGCGCTGCTTTGAGATAATCCTCAGCAATAAGCGCATAAGGGTGTGAGGCCTGGCCCCGGGGCAGGCCTCCCTGCCACTGGCTGTAAAGCCTGGCTACTAGCTTCCCTTACGTCATCTGAGAGCAGAGGTAGCGGAGTCCCTGGTCTCAGTACAGTAAGATCTGTGTGAGGGTGTGGTCCAGTCCCTGGCATCCCATGGGTAGCAAATGTGAGTTGCTTTTCCCTCCCCTGGTTCCCAGAAGAGCTATAGATGGGGCCTCATGTCACTTTCCAGACCGTAATGCAGGATAGCCATGGTTGAGTTCAGGAGTGAGAGACCATGGAGCTGGGCCAACCAGTGCCCACTTAGGGAGGGGCGGAGAGGGGCTTTCTTGGTGACTCATCACAGAGCCCATTTCTGCCCTCCTAATGAGCCATCATTCAACACAATGCACACAGACTTAGGGGGGACTTGGAAAGCAGGATGGACCCTTGTCCCCAAGGTCCAGGGCATCAAGGAAGGCCCTGGGATAAGCTTTGGTGACTCTGGTATCTCTGAAGCCCTTGGCAGGGATTCCAGGCCAAGGCCTTCTTAGGCAGGGGATTGAAGGAAGGAAGGGGGCTTCCCAGGTTAAGCTTTTGTCCCTTCCTGACCCTGAGCTTTTTGACCACTCAGCCAGTAGTAGTTTGTTTGTTGATGTGGCAGTACAGCCATCTCTGGATGGCAGGGAAAGAACCCCCCAGAGCCTCCTGGCTCTCCCTGGAGCCGCTTCCCGGTATCCCTGAGATACACCATCCCTGAGATGGTGTGCAGAAGGGCCTCTCCCAGGCTCGGGCCACAGCCCTGGCTTTGCTCAGTGTCTCTGGTGTTCTCTATCAGACTGTGCGTCTTTTTAACCCCACACATTCTCTGCCCCCGGGGCCGGAACCTGTGTGTCTCCCTTTTGCATTGCCGTGCCTGATGAGATAGATGCTGGCTCTAACAGTGCAGACATGTGGAGTCAGGATTTCTCCTGGTCCTGGGAACCTGAACCCTCTCCTCATCCCTGCAAAATACAGCCCTGCCCCAGTAGCCAGAGACACATCACTGATTCCTGCAGACCAGGCTATAGCTGAGTGTGTTTCCTACTCACCCAGGATCCAGACTCAGGATTAGCCCTCAGGCTGGGCAGACTGCATGGCCTGAGATTTCACGAGGCCATGGGTCACTCTTGAGAGCTGTTGAGCTGAGGTGCCTGAGAGCTTGCCCAGCACCCCTCCCAACTCCAGCACCCCTCCCAACTCACAACCATGCCCATCAGAGCTCATGGAGCCATACAGCTAAGAGGGAGAGCCAGCCTTGCCAAGTCTTCCCTAGGCCTCAGCTCAGCCTTCTGTATAGCAAGGACAGAGACCTCACAGCTGCAACTGCTACCTAGGAATGGGGCTGAGGTCTTCATCCAGCTGTCCCTGGCCTGTGCAAGCACCTGCCTTCCATCACTGTGAGCTCACCAGAGCACTAGAAAGTGGGTCCTACTGCTGCCCTGCATCACAGTTAAGGAAATGGGGAACTTCAGGGTTCCAAGGCTCAGCCAGAGGTGATGAGAGGCAGAGCCAAGGTCAAGCCAGGCCCTCTGACTAGGTACTGACCTGCTCATGCCTCAGGTTCCCCAGCTCTGGGGTCACATCTGTAGATAATATCTTCAGAAAACCTCCAGGGCCCATAGCTTCTGTGGCCAGAGGTATTGGGATTCTCAGCACATGTGTGCACCACCTTTACCCTATCTTGGCACTTATTTGTCCCCTTTGACACTGAAATCATCCAGCAATCTCAAGCAACCTGGGGATGTGGTGAGACTATCCCAGGTTACATCCCTATGGAGCATAGAAAAGGGTAGATATCTATTTCTGTACCTTCATACAGGGCCCACATTCTCCTCTCCTTACCCCACCAGGTGGAAATGCTAGAACGCAAGTATGGGGGACGCCTTGTGACCCGCCATGCAGCTCGCACCATCCAGACGGCGTTCCGCCAGTACCAAATGAACAAGAACTTTGAGCGCCTGCGCAGCTCCATGTCGGAGAACCGCATGTCACGCCGCATTGTGCTGTCCAACATGAGGATGCAGTTCTCCTTCGAGGGCCCCGAGAAGGTGCACAGCTCCTACTTTGAGGGCAAGCAAGTCTCTGTGACCAATGATGGCTCCCAGCTGGGGGCCCTGGTGCCGTCAGAATGTGGAGACCTTAGCGACCCAGCCCTCAAGTCTCCAGCGCCCTCCAGTGACTTTGCAGACGCCATCACGGAACTGGAGGATGCGTTCTCCCGGCAGGTGAAGTCCCTGGCCGAGTCCATCGACGATGCCCTCAACTGCCGCAGCCTACACAGTGAGGAGGTGCCAGCCCCAGACACAGCGCGGGCCCGGGACACCGAGCCCAAGCAGAGCCTGCATGGCATGGACCACCGCAAGCTGGATGAGATGACAGCCTCGTACAGTGACGTCACCCTCTACATTGATGAGGAAGAGCTCTCACCCCCTCTACCGCTCTCACAGGCTGGGGATCGGCCTTCCAGCACAGAGTCGGACCTGCGGCTAAGGGCTGGGGGTACAGCCCAGGACTACTGGGCCTTGGCCCACAAGGAGGACAAGGCCGACACAGACACGAGCTGCCGAAGCACACCGTCGCTGGAGCGGCCAGAGCCGCGGCTGCGAGTGGAGCACCTTCCCCTGCTCACCATTGAGCCACCCAGTGACAGCTCCGTGGAGCTCAGTGACCGCTCAGATCGAAGCTCACTCAAGAGGCAGAGCGCCTATGAGCGCAGCCTCGGTGGACAGCAAGGCAGCCCCAAGCACGGCCCCCACGGTGGCCCCCCCAAAGGCCTCCCCCGGGAGGAGCCTGAGTTGCGGCCTCGGCCCCCCAGGCCCCTCGAGAGCCACCTGGCCATCAATGGTTCCGCCAACCGGCAGAGCAAGTCTGAGTCTGACTACTCAGATGGGGACAACGATAGCATCAACAGCACCTCCAACTCCAACGACACCATAAACTGCAGCTCCGAGTCCTCGTCCCGGGACAGCCTGCGGGAACAGACACTCAGCAAGCAGACCTACCACAAGGAGACCCGCAACAGCTGGGACTCGCCAGCCTTCAGCAATGATGTCATCCGTAAGAGACATTACCGAATTGGCCTGAATCTCTTCAACAAGTGAGTCCCCTTTCATGCATGGAAGACAGACCCACATGGCCTTGGTAGTCACAACCCTGGGCCCAGGCAGAGCAGGCAAGAGGCAGATTCACCTTCCTCCCCGCTGTGAGCCTCTGAGCACATCCCCACCGAGGCAGAGGTTTCAGGCAGTCTTTGTAAGGTCAAGGCAGGATGCTGCGCCACGTCTGTGGTCAGAGCAGCTTTGACTCCTGGGAGACCCAGCTCCTCCAAGGGCCATTTGTGGAGATGGCAGGTGTTCCTGGACTAGATAGCAGAGTGGGGACTTTTCTGTGGTAAATCCCTAGCCATCATGCATCATGCCCACCCATGTGTCCCCCATAGCTGGCTCAGCCTCAGATGCCAGGTCCAGGGCCGATATGAAAGCACAAAGGTCTTGGAATGAGCCAGTGGCAGGTTTGTATCTGTAGGCTGCAGCCGACAGAACAGTAGACTGGGCCATTTGAGTGGCTGCTCTGGAGGGGCTCAGGGAAGGTGCAGCTGGGCGGTCCTGAGAGCCAAGCCGTGGTAAGAGGTGGATATTTAAAGTAAACTATTCTTAGCAGGGTCAAAAATAGCATGGGAAGTGGGGAGGGCCGAGCACACCCTCAGAGGGGACCTTGGCAGCTCTTGTTTAACCTGAGATTTCACATTTCCTTCCCTGGGGATTCTGGGATTTGGGGTCATCAGACGCCAGCCTGGTGTGGTCTCCCTGGGGGCTGTGGACCTGGAAAGCATGTGACTCAGCCTGCCTGCTGGTTACAAGCATACACCCTGGGAGTTTCCCAGAAGGGCCACAGGAGGGTAGTGGGGCACAGTGGGGGCCAGCCACATCTGAGCCACACCTCGCTGCTCCCTGCTGCTCCTCTGAGACTAGGATGGCATGATTTTGAGCACCCCTAGCAGTGCAGATGGACTGGGACAACAGAGGGACCTGGTGGAGGAGGGAATGGTATATAGCCCTCAGCAGCTGAGTCTTAGATCCCTCACATCTGCCACGAGAGTAGCTCCTGTAACCCATTCCCTACCTGTAGCCTGCTGCATGTAAGAGCCAACCCTGCCACTGTTCGAGTAAGCCACAGCCAGAGTGCACAGGTCACTGATGAGTATCTCCTGCTTAGTCCATGTGTCCTCCATTGGCCTTGCTACTCCTACACACTGCCCTGCTCCAGGACTGCCTCTCGGCCTGGGCTGCTGGAGTAACAGGGGTTACAGCAGAGTGGATGGGTGGAGGCCTCCAGTAGGGTACAGAAGGCAAAGGGAAACAATCTCCTTGACCAACCAGCTTTGGCCTTCGTAGATTCTTTCTCCATCGATCATCACTTAACACTCCAATGTATCCTGCCTCACAGCAAAAGCCTTACAGTTCAGGATGTGTCATCGTTGACTGTGGGAGCCTCTCCATTGTGTGTGTGCATGTGTGTACACGCGCATGTGTGAGAGAGAGATCCTGCTTGTTTAGGTGTATGCATGTGAGGTGCGTGCATGTGGGGACTGGGGCTGATGTCAGGTGTTGTCTTTTATTGTCCACCTTTTTGAGATGGAGTCTAATCCTGGAAGTCAGTGATTCAGCTAGGCAGGCTGGCCGGCCAGTGAGCCCCAGAGTGCTCTGGCTCCACCTCCCCAGCACTGGGATGCCCAGCACTGGGCATCAGACTCCAGTCCCTATCATTGCACAGCAAGCTCTTGATGACTGAACCCCAGCCCATCGAGGTCTTTTTCTCTGTGGACCTACTATGTGTTTTCCACATCTGTAAAACAGGGCTGGTGCTGATGACACCTCCTTCCAGACTCTAAGAATGCAAGGTTGGTGTGTGCAGAGTACAAGGACAAACATAGGTGGTGTTGTTACTTGACCTGGTTCTCATCACTTGTGGCCTGGGCTAGATGACTTCAACCTAGGACCTCCCAGTCAGTGGTTGGCTGTTGAAGGTCTCGCTTGCCGGTGATAACGGACCTTCTTTCCCGCGTGTCACATGGGGTGCGCCCCAGCATGGTCCTCTGAAGGTTATTTGGCCTGTTGCTTCAGCCTCTTCATGTCTCTGGAAACATGACACTGTGTGTGGACTGTCCCAGCGCCTTCTCAGGGTGACAGCTGAGTGGAATTGTAGGCTCCTGAGTAGAGACTTTCTTTGGCATCAGAGCTGCCAAGTTCGTGTTTGAAAAGGGGCTGTACCTGTTTCCCACCCCTGGATCCGACCGTGCTTGCTCCCCACCCACACCATTCTGTACTGCCCTGCTTCCTCCGGGCAGAGTGCGGATTATGTCACCGTTTAACTTGTATTTTCTGCTAGCACTTCGCTGTTTCGTCTCTGTAACACACCTCTCAGGTTATCTGCCCATTTCTTCACTGTCACTTTTTTTAGTTCTAGGTTTTGAATTTAGGACCACTGGCGAGTACTTCCCTTTTGAGACAGGATCTCACAAAACAGCCCAGGCTGGCCTGGAACTCACACTGTGCAGCCCTAGCAGGCCTTGAACTTGGGCCCCTCCTGCCTCAGCCTCCCCTGATGTTCAGTGTTTGTCACTTGAGGATCTATCATCATGAGGCCTTCTTAAGAATGACTCTTTCAGAATTACAAGTATGTGCCCTGCTGGCTCCTTGTCTTTCTCGTCTTTATTAGAGTCTTCCTTTGTAGATATAATTTGAACACAATGAAAGGGACCCCGTGAAGCATCTAATTAGCTTTAGCTGCATTGCTCTTATCTGATGGATGGGGTTTAATTTCATTTAGTGCAGCCACCAGTGCCTTTGTGTTTGAAATTGCTTTTTCTTTCTGTGTTTTGTTTTCTGTTCTTCTAATTATTTTTCCCTGCTGGGGACTGAACCCAGGGCCTTGCAAAGGCTAGATAAGTGCTCACCACTGAGCCAAAAGCCAACCCTTATCATCAGGCCTAACCATTACACTTTCATATATCTGCTGTGCATGTGTGTGTTCATGAGTGTGCAGGTGCCAGTACACATGTGTGTGCCCATGCATATATATGTGTGTAAATGCCATCTCCCAACCCCTCATGTGTCATGGTATTAAGACAAGGACCAGCCGGGCAGTGGTGGCGCACGCCTTTAATCCCAGCACTCGGGAGGCAGAGGCAGGCAGATCTTTGTGAGTTCGAGGCCAGCCTGGGCTACCAAGTGAGTTCCAGGAAAGGTGCAAAGCTACACAGAGAAACCCTGTCTTGAAAAAAAAAAACAAAAAAAAAAACAAAAAAAAAGACAAGGACCTCTCCATTGTCACATTCTTCACAGATAGTTGTTTCCCGGGATTTTAGAATCAACTCATTGAGATCCTTCAGTGGACACTGGAGCCACCTCCAGATCGGAGGTGAATTTGGAGAGATGGCCCCTTTACACTGCCAGAGACAGGGCTGGAGGGCCCAACCGAGGGGCGTGCATTAATTAAAACTAATGAAAATTAACTTGGCTCTCCAGAGGCCACGTGTGGTTACCGGAGACCAGGGTAGGTGCATAGCTATAAAACAGGCCAGGCCTGCCGAGCCCAGAAGGGCAACCTGCAGCAGCTCTGGTTCTGAGAGATCTAGCTGGTAGCCACTTGGCAGGAGCCAATAAGGTTCCATGTGGTAAGGCACCAAGGCCCTGGCTGGTTCCCAGCTCAACCCCTAATAAACACCCAGCCTCAGTTTCCTCCTTCACTCTGATCATGATGACAGGTCAGGGGACATTGGAAATTCTGAGAGAAGCTATGTTGCTGTAACTTTGCCAGTTAAACAAGCTGGACCTCTTTGCCAGTCTTAAAGCCTTTTGGTCCGTTTCTAAAGCTCTTCCATAGATGTGGGGAAGAGCTCTAGGGCTCAGAACTGGCTGGGCCTCTCCAGGGATAGATCTGAGAGCCTGAGCTCCTGTGGCCTGGGCTTCAGTGTAACTGCTTTGCCCTAGGGCCCTGGAGTTTTGAGACAGGCCTTCCCTGGTCCTCAGCAGTCCCAGTACCATGTCAGGTCCAGGCCCCCAGCCTTCAGACCCCACCGTTGTTCCCCCCGACTTCACTCCCAGGCTCTGCCCTCTGCGTGTCTCCCTTACTGCTGCTCAGGACTCCCCTGAGGGTCTCCGGTCTCCTGTTCTCAATACTGCCCCACCTTTGCCTGCACCCCCGAGTCCCCTCCAGGACACATAGGTCTTACAACTCTCTAGCCAGTGATAGCTTTCTGTCCAGACCATCCCTCTTAGGAATCCGCAGAGGGTTTCATGGTGAGCCACAGTGAGAGAGCCAGAAAAAGGAAACGGAACAGGAGAGCTGAAAAAGTGAGGCAAGTGGTGAGGGCCTCTCTCAGGAGGCTGTGCCACCTCCAGATGTCCTCAGGCCCCAGGATACTCAGCCCCCTGTCCAGGCCCCAGCTGCACATCTGGTAGGCAGCTCTTGGAGAGGGCAGGAATCCAGAAACCCCAGGCAGAAGGGGACCAGCTATACCACTGATCTACCCCAAGACCTGGAGTGTGTTCCTGGGTCTCTGAGCCTCATTTGGGTATGGGTCCCTGCTCCCAGGACTTGGACAGGATTTGAGACAAAGGGGCGAAGGCCTGGCTTGCAGCTGCCATCCCAGGAGGTACTATGGGTGGCTGCTGTCGCCATCCTCAGCTCAGCCTTGGCAATCAGACCTCCTACCACTGAAGAGGCCTTGGAGGCTCTTCTTGGCCCTGTGCAGCCGGCTGTGGGAGGGGCAGATAGGCATTCATACTCTGTAAGGTCATTTCACAGTCTCATTCTTGTCCTCGCTCAGAGCCGTCCGTAGCTGCTGTTGCCACTGAGAGCTTGTAGTGGAATGACAGCGAGAGACTGGAGAGACCGGTGGAGGGAAGCGTCTGCAGCAAATGTGGACTTCAGTCATACTTGCGTCTGAATCAACGTGATGTCTAGGAAAACTGGCTTAGCCAGACTTAGAGGAGGCAGGCATGCCAGCCAGACCTGGAAGTAGACAGCAGGGTGGAACTGTGAGTGGGCTCACTGCGAACCTCCTGCCTGTTTCAGAAAGACCTCTAGGTCCAGACGATGAGGTGGGTGAGGCAGAGAGGCAGAAGCCAACACTCTCTGATGCTGGGTCCTCGCTGTATGTACTCTAGGAAGCTGACTCTCCATTGCAGCGTCTCGGTCCTGGCTCAGGGAGGCTTGGGGGCTTTCTGAGGCAACAGAGTATTTTAAAGACCTAGCACTATCTTACTGGGCACCCTGGAGCCGAGTACTTGACTCTTCTGGCCCCTCATTTTGATGTCTTTAAAGGGAGTGGTTCCCTCACCAGGAACCCTCCTGATTCCCTACACAGCACCCCAAAAGGCCCCAGTCTCTCCAACCACTAAGTTGAAGACACATTTTGTCCAGGCTGCTATGGTGTCCCTCTGGTTGGTCCCGATCAGACCTGGCCCGTTTCCTCCTTGTGGTCTGCACAGTTCCCAGGGGCTTGATGGAAGCTTCCAGCTTGAACTTCCTGCTTCATTCTTTCCAGGTGACCCAGTCATCCCTAGGCCCCTGAGAGGTAAAGTAACTTGCCCCAGGGTCCCCAGACAGTAAATGGAACTGAGATTTAAGCCCAGGCTTCCTGTTATCTGTCTGCACAGCCAGAGCCCTACCTGCCTCACACACCAATGAGAAAACATAGTTTTGGAGGGTGGGGACTTGGTTGGCCAATGGCAGGTAGCCAAAGAGGACTTTGGCGCGCCCCTCTACTTACAGTGAAGAGATCAAAGCAGGGCCTTGGCTTCCTTCCTGTAGGGAAGCCTGAATAGAGGCCACCTTGTCTGCACAGAGCAGGGATTACCTCACTCACAGTGGGGGAAGGACGGCAAGGGTGCCCATAGCAGGGGCTACATAGCATGCCTGTCCAGCAGGATGGCTGTCCACCTGCATGGAAGCCAGTGTGAGGTAGTCACTCCTGCAAAGACTCTTAGAGGCTGCCGCTGGGCCCTGGAGCTCCCCCTTACCACAGCCTGTCCCCACCGTCCAGCCGCCCCTCACAGTGGCCTGCAGCGCCTAGTCCTTGCTCCTCAGCCCCAGGTACCATGGCTTCTTCGTGACACCCTGGTAGGGTCAGTCCCTCCTATCCTGGGCTTGGGTCACAAGCAGTAGTTGTCAAGGATTATGAGTCTGCCCTTCTACCTGTACTCCTGGTAACCACACACACGCTTATACAGACACACAGATACACGCACACGCGCGCACGCTCACACACACACATCAGCAGAGACCAGGTCCCAAGTTGGCCCCACCCTGCTCTTCCTCTGTGCAGTGGCTAGGTGCTAGAGCGCCCCTAGCTTGCCTAGTGTGGTGCCCTGGCTCCGATCTCCTCAAACCAGCCAGGGGAAGCTTCTAGAACACAGAAACTGACTCTTAAGCATCCTGTTCCAAGCATGCAGGCCTTAGGCCCACTGTCTGTCTGTCTGTCTACCCAACCTTTTCCCTCCCCCAGTCCCCAATGCCAGCCAACCTGGGACAGCCTGTAACCCTCAGCCAGCAACCCCTCCATGGGCCTCTACCTGGAGGATATCCCTAGGCCTTGTTTAGAAAGACCCTTTCTGCTGCACTTAAGGGCCTGTCCCTCCCTTAGGCTCCCAGCCCCCCTGGCCATGCCACCAGCCCAATGTCCACAGCAGGCTCTATGCCTGGCACCTTGACCTCTGAAGAGTTTATGCCCTGGAAGATGCCACAGCCTAGCACCCTATAGAACATCCCCGCTTCCCTGGGTAGAGGAACATGTCTAGGAGCCCTGATATCATGGGCATGTGTAAAATTATGGGTGCAGCCAAAGAAGTAAGAATGTGCCCAAAATGGGAGTGGGGGGGGGGGGACAGAGTACCCATTGGGGTGAGGAATGGACCAGGTCATCCTGGGCTACTTCATTACCAGGACCTGACGGGCTAGCTTCAGGGACTCAGCGCATCTGCAGCACACTGTTGTCAAGGGACCAGAAGATACTGGTCCTTGTTCTGTCTCTTACAGAAGACAGACTAGGCCTCTGCCCACCGGGATAAGGGAATGTGCCTGGTCTCCCCACTTAATGATCACAGGCCTGGGTGTGCCTGGACTGACTCTAGAGCACACTCACTGCTCAACAGCTCTCAGTGACTGTGGACAGAGGGAAGGGGAGCCACTCAGATCCAATGGCCCAACCTGGCCCTAGGAGTTCCACACAGCTCCAGGTGGCCTGGTGGATCCTCCAGAGCAGGACACGTATCTTGAGAGTCACCTGTACAGCTATTTCAAACTCATGTCATCCTTCTGTGACAACAGGACCCTCCCTGCCAAGTGAGCCAAGGGCTCAGATTTACACAAAGACAGGCAGGAAGTCAGAGGCCGAGGGCAGGAAGAAGTCTGTCTGCATCAGAGGACACCCCTCTGGTCCTTTCCCTGGACCCTGAATTGTCCCCCACATAGCCAGCCAGGTGTCAAAGGTAATATGTTCTGTCCTGGAGCCAGGACAGGCTATAGGCTCTGTCTGTACCTGCTGTGTCTGAACTGTATGTGCCCTGAGGACCTAGCTAGTGAGACTACACCCTGGCAGGGGATGAGGGGGGGGGAACGACACACTTAACCCAGTAGTGCTGCCCCAGACACCTTCCCGTGGTCCTGGCTTCCCCAGCAAGGCCAGTGTGGTGTGTCTGGTGGAAGTCTGGCCTCTGACTCTGCTTCTGCAGCACGGTTTACTCAGCATGAAGCTTCCTGGTGTTGAGTAGGTACTTCTTCCCAGGGCCTGGATGATCCTGGTGAAGTGTCAGTAGGTAGAGACCATTTCCTGTCTTCCGCTTATCCTACGTCCTCCCAAGGGAAAAAGAAGAGACACAGAAGGGAGAATAAGGAAACTATTTGCTGTGGGAGTGACAGTTTGGATGGGACAGTAGGAGCGGCTGATGCCCTCTGGAGCAACAGGTTGGCAAGAGGTTTGTAGTGTCTCACATCTGCAGTGGGCTTGGTTTCTGCATGCCTGTGTTCCCAGAAGGCTTTGGGTGCCAGATGAGAAACTTAAAACAATTTGGGGTTCTCAGGACTTCGGGGTGCCAACAGGAGTGGTCCTTTTGCAGTACAAGTCAGTGGGTCGCTGGCAGGAGAAGCAGGAGCACCTGGAGCAGGTCCAGCAAGTCTGGAAGCAGGGCATCCCAGATCTCTGGTGGCTGAGGCAGGAATGAGTCGCCCCTGCTTACGAGGCTGCCTCTAGGCAACTCCCTTTCCTGTCTGTGGCAGTCTTCTGTCTCTTCCCCCTCCATTGAGCTCTCACTAAATCTTCTGTTTGTTCAGCCCTGGAAGGTCCAGATAGATGGGGTGTCAGCTAGGCCCTGATTGGATGAATGTGTGCATACAAAATAAGGTTAGAAAGGGAACCAATGAGGACAGAGCCATGGTTGTCTTTGCAGGCTGCTTACTGCTTTTCTAGCCTAGCAAAACCCTGGAGGCTCTGGCTGTCAAGCTGGGGCCCTGGTGCAGCTGAGATTTGTGGCTCCATTGCCCTCAGGGGCCCTCCTACCCCTAACTCTGACTTAGCTGTCTTTACACCTAGGCAGGCCAAGGCCATGTATCTGAGTGTGTGTGTGTGTGTGTGTGTGTGTGTGTGTGTGTGTGTGTGTGTACGAGTGTATGCGTGTGCGCGCACATGTATAGGGTAACACTTGCTGAGCTGGAGGAGCAGGACTCTGAATCGGTGCAGATGGGTCTTCCACAGGAACTGGACACAGTAACCATGGCCAAATGTTAGAATCCCTACTTGTTACCTTTCTGCGGTTTCCATGTGGAAGAACAGGCAGCGGATCTGTTGCTGTGTGATGGAGTTTATGCTTGCAGAAGTGTCTATAGGTGGGAATTATGTCTCCCCAGTGCCAGCATGGGTTCTAGGCAATTGAGTGAAGGGCTTGGAACCAGACAAAGCAGGATGTCATTTTGAACTCTGAAGTCAGCACCCATGCTGCACAGGAGGGACCGGACAAGGGCCAGGGGCTGGAGCAGATAAACAGAATTGACAGGATGTGGGACACCCGTTGTAAGACCCACCCTTGCCCTACTCCAGAGGTCGAGCAGTCACTACTGAGCATTCTTCCTGTCCATCCCACCCAGGAAGCCTGAGAAGGGCATCCAGTATCTCATTGAGCGCGGCTTCGTGCCCGACACGCCAGTGGGGGTGGCCCACTTCCTGCTGCAGCGCAAGGGCCTCAGCCGCCAGATGATCGGTGAGTTCCTGGGAAACCGGCAGAAGCAGTTCAACCGTGATGTGCTCGAGTAAGTCTGGGGGGTCAGGGCCCCATTCCACATGCACGACATGCTGTTAGCCGTGGAGTCCCTCCCACGCACATCACCTGCATTTACTCATGTGCAGCATCAGCACCAGGCTTGCTGTTTGCTGGGACATAGAGTTGCCTCTTGCTTTCCTGGGATGGGTTCTAAACTCCTCTACAGAGGCCAAAACACCGAGATGCTCAGCATACTTCCTAAAAATGCCCACTTGTCAAACATCCTCGTGCAGACTTCAGTATCTCACAGCCTCTGATCATCCCCATAGGACACCGATGCTCTGTAGATAGTTGTATTCCGTACATTTTAGGGGGCAATGACAGAAGCAAGTCTGTGTGTTCACCATGGACAACATTTGTTTTCTTTTTTTTTCCCAACTATTTTGGGCCTATATAGTAGGTAAACCTGAGGTTAGGGAACCTAGACGTGTAGAGAGCTAGCTGCCTGAACTGACCACCCCGCCTCTGCCACCCAGTCTTACTTCCCCAATCCAACACCCCAAGCCATTTCCCACGTCCCTACCCTGCCAGGTACACGTGGCCAGCTGTGTCTGATGTCGACTCCACTACCTCCACAGTCCCTCCATCCTCCCCCCCAGAACCTCTTGCCATCACACATGACCTTCAGGTGACCTACATTTGTCTGGCCTCCTTGACCGGACAATTGTCCATCCAACTGTGCCTAACCCATAATCCCACTTTCCTGGTGGGCAGCACTCAACCACACCCCAGCATCCCTGAAAGCTAGAGTATATGACACTGGGCTATGGGAAACCCTGCAGAGAGGGGGGGGCTCCTGGGCCCATCCTCCAGCTGCTTTCTGTTATGAATAGTACTGCCCAGGGTTTATTGTCTCCCCTAGCAGAAGGGCACACAGTTTCTCTACTGTGTCCCTTCTGTGATGTATACCAGGTGGGTGGAGGTAAGAGCAGTGCTCAGTGCAGATGGCCTGCTAGCTATCTCTGCTAGGATTGTCCCCAGTCCTGTGACGGGAGATTTTACAACTGGCAGAGATACTGAAATACTGAGCCCAGGGAGAAGTCAGGATTGGGGAGGGTGCACATAGTCATCCCGGCCATGTGCTCAGCCATGTGCTTTGCAGAGGACAACAGCAGCTGGGGAGCAGAGATGGAACAGGCTCACCAGCGTGGGTGTTCTGTGGTGTCCTGCAGTGTGGTCTCAGGCAGTTTGGCAAGGACTGCTGCCACTGGCCCCCCATCTCAGAGAGGTGGCGGCCAGCACTGTGCCTTTTTTCACACAGGACACCAGGTATGAGGGGGTGGACTTGGGTTCAGATACACCCACACATGCACTCACGCAGAAACCCTTCCTGAATTTACACATGTGCACGTAGACCTGACCAGACACACAAATCAAAGGACTAAAGCAGAAGGTTGACGCCTCTTAGCCAAGGGCATGCAGCAGACCTCTCCAATAGTCCTCACGTGTTTCTTCCACTTCCTCTCACTAATCAGCATGGAGAGCAAGGCGCAGGGAAAGCAGATCCATTGCTACAGCCTTGTAGGCCCCCACTGCCCACCCCCCACCCACTGGGTTTCTGGTCTCAGGAAATCCTTGCATTGTTCTCCTCCCATTAGAAAATAGCACTGGCCTCAGGAAGTAGCCAGGCCCCCAGCCCGCCTCGTAGGCCTCCTGGAGAGAAGCTGAACTGCCCAGATTCAGCCTGCCAGCCTGCTGCCCTCCTTGGGCCCCAGAATGGGCCTGGGAGTGGAGACAGGTCCCTGGCTAATGACATCACCACAGTCCACTCTAGCTTTGTGGCAATAGCTGCTTTCAGAAGTGACATGGACACCAGGCCATCCTGGGAAATGCCTCCCAGGCCCCATCCTCTGTACTCAGGCCTCATCACAGAGAGAATTGAGAGGGTACCTGTCTCCCCCTCCTGCCCCGCTTCCTCACACTAGGGTGGCTCAGTCTCCAATGTGGCTCTTGAGAAGCTCCTACTGCCTGGACACATGTCTTGGTCTGGCCCCTGAGGGCTCTCTTTTCATGGACCCTCTGTGTACCCATGGAGTACATGAACTGCAGTGCTGATCTCTCCATTGGGCTCCTCTGTAGAGAATGGCATACAAGCACGCAGTCTCTAGAAGTCTCAGAAGCCTGGGGATCTGAGGGGCAGGCTTTCCAGAGGCAGGCTGTCTGTCCCCATAGACTCAAGGACCCTTGGCTCTTGAGGCCCAAGCCCCATCATGTGACAGAACTGGATGTGCCATCCCCATGGGCCTGGCTGCTCTCACAGGCCATCCATCTCTGTTCCAGCTGTGTTGTGGACGAGATGGACTTCTCTGCCATGGAGCTAGATGAAGCCCTCCGCAAGTTCCAGGCACACATCCGAGTCCAAGGGGAGGCCCAGAAAGTGGAGCGGCTCATCGAGGCATTCAGGTCAGGCCCTGTGTGGGGTAAAGTGGGATGCACCACGTCAGTGGAGAGGGACATGCCCCTCATGGCTGTGCAGGGATCCAGGGCCACATCAGGACAGGTATCCATGCATAAGTGGCTCCTTGTATCCCAGGCACTGGACTGGGCAGTTGTAGTTTGGAAGGGCAGACCTTATTCTGATTTTTCAGATGAGGAAATGTAGGCTCAGAGGTGAATGTCTCCACTGCTAGCATTCTGATCGTTGTCTCAAAGTCCGTTGGCTTTCCAGAGGCAGTTTTCCATTCCCAGGCCTACAGTGTCTCATGGTAACCCATCACACAAGTTAGAAAGCCGTGTGCCCTGGGCTACTCACTGAGTCCACCACCTCCCTGCTCTGTTGCTTTACACAGATTGCTTGACTTCTCTGTGCCTCCCTTCCGCCACCAGTGTGGTGGGGGAGATAGTAGCACTTAGAGAGGGGCAGAGGGTTAAGGACCCCACTTAGCCCAGCACTTGGCACAACAGTGAAGTTGTATAGACCTGCCGTGTTGGGGCCTCCATGCTTCAGGCTGGGTACAGAAGGCTCCTCTCCATTGCTTACCCAGCTGTAGAAGTGGGGCCAGGAGGAGTGAGGACACGGAAGGTGGACCACCCCAAGGTGGCTTCCTAGAGGGAGTGTCACTCAGCCGGGCCAGGCTGGAGAAGGCCGGGTTGCAGCTGTGCTGCATACAGATGCTGTCACCTGCTCTGTCTCTGTCCCTTCATGCCGTCTCCAGTGGAGAGGCTCTGGGGCAAGGATGGCGGTGGTGATCAGTGTGGAAGAGCACGTGAATGGAGCATTGGGTCAGCTACTGAAGGCAGAGCTTCCTCTGGAAGCTGGCTTCCTCCCCATGGTCCTGGATGGCCCACGTCACCCCACTGAGATGTCCCCTCTCCAGACAAGAGAATGAGGGACGCAGCCTTGAAGCTTTCCCTCTTTTAGCCGCCCGTCCCATGGGTGAACTGCATCCCCAGAGCAGCACCTGGGCCCCAGAGAGCTGCACTGGGAGGTCTTTCCTGGGCAGCCAGCAAGCAATCTCCCTGCCATGAGGATGGGAGGGGCTGCAGCAGGGCCCGGGGTCAGGGTTGATTAGCAGACAGTGCAAGTGCAAGGCTTCGGTGATCCCTGACCGGCTTCCCTGTCCTCCCAGCCAGCGGTACTGTGTCTGCAACCCTGGGGTGGTACGGCAGTTCCGGAACCCAGACACCATCTTCATCCTGGCCTTTGCGATCATCCTGCTCAACACAGACATGTACAGCCCCAATGTCAAGCCTGAGCGCAAGATGAAGCTGGAGGACTTTGTCAAGAACCTCCGAGGTGAGCCAGGAGCAGGACATCCTAGCCCCTAGCCCTGCTCTCCTCTGCCCTAAGGACCCAGACACACTGAGAGGAGGAGACACATGTAACTGAGATCTGGGTCCAGAGGGCCTGGCACAGAGGACCCTCCAGCGAGCCCATCACTGCACATGCTCAGCAGAGTGGAGTGCAGCCTGCGCCACACATGCCCATCAACACAGTGGAGGCAGTGTCTGCTTGGTCCAAGGGCAGAGAGGATCTGCTGTCTGTGGAGGTTTACCTAACAGATACATTTTGAAAGGGAGCCCCCTCTGCCACTCCTGTCAGCATGGTGTTTGCTTACAGAAGTCGTGGTAGGAAACACCATGCATTGTCAAGGAAGTAGGGATGTTGCTTCCCAGCTGGATAGATCTTTGGCTACAGGTGAGAACATCCCTGGAGACAGTGCGCATATTACCTAAAGAAGCAGAGCTGGTCTGCAGCAGGTCCACTTGATCAGATTATCGAGTGCCAACTGTGGCTCTGTCATCTGTCTCCCTGTGCAGGAGGATGCCCCTGGGTAGTGCCCTCCAGTTCCTGTGAACTTTTATGGTGTCTTTACTCACCCTCTGCTGGCAGGACCTCTGTAGCAGGAAGGCTAGGAAAATCCCACATCCCCTGGGAGGTGGCCCCAGCTCAGCTCCAGACACACATCAGTGGTTCCTGCAGGTCCTGTGGGAGAGGGGGAAGAGTGCTAAGTGGGCCAGGGCTGGAGTCCTTATTGCAAGAGGTCTTTGGCTGCATCACCCAAGGAAGCTAGTGATTCCTAAGGAGTTGTACCACCAGGAGGGAGACAGAAGGCAGAAGTTCAGGGACACCCTCCCAAGGCCCAGGTGGAGTAGCAGAAGCCAGGGTGGTAGTTGCTGCCTCTGCTGATGGCTCCAGGCCCTGTCCTTCCCAGCCTCGCTTGCTGGACCAAGCCAATTTTTGTGGTCGCAGAATCCCATGTGACCCTTAGTAGAAAAGCCATAACTGGGGCTGGAGAGATGGCTCAGAGGTTAAGAGCCCTGGCTGCTCTTCCAGAGGTCCTGAGTTCAATTCCCAGCAAACACATGGTGGCTCACAACTGTCTGTAATGTGATCTGGTACCTTCTTCTGGCCTGCAGACAGAACACTGTGTACAGAATAAAGAAATAAATCTTTAAAAAAAGAAAAGAAAAGCCATAACTGTTTTTCCTAGAGGAAGAAGGCTCTAGGAGGGACAGGGTGACTGGGTCAGATGTTGGAGGTCAGCTGCCTTCAAGGCAGTGCTTGAGTCTCTCTCTCTCTCTCCTCCCTGCTCTTCTCTCAAGGTGGTCCCAGCTGTTGGGGTGAGAGTACTGTTGTAATCCTGCTAGGCAGGGCAGGGCTGAGCACCGCATTCCTAGGGAGGCCATTTCTCATCCGCTCTAGCCACTTCTCTTCCAGCCAGGAACTTGTGTGCCTTTGGTCCCATCTGACCTGTGCTTCAGAGGGGGACCAAGGCGTAGAGGGAAGGATAGGCCTGGGGTCACAGCAGGTGATTGGCAGGGGCAGGACAGGGTCTAGTCCTCTCCAAGTCAGGGAGCTTTCTGAGGGAGGCACATGTTTTCCTCAGTTTATCCAGCAGTGCCAGTAGCAGGGAGGCTCTGTGGTATTCAAAAATGGTGAAGGGGGCCTGCTCAGCATCTTGGAGCCTTTCCCTTTAGCTGAAACTTTCAGTTTTTCCCATTTGTCAAATGGGCATTATACCCACATCACTAGAAGCCAAGAAAATTATATAGTGCAGCCACCTCATTTACAGAGGCACTGAACTCAACCCTGGTCACCCCAGAACCTTGGAACATCTGTTTTTAATTTTTTAATTAATTTATTTCATGGGTATGAATGTTTACCAACGTGTGTGTGGGCGTGCGCGCGCGTGCCTCATGTGTGCTTGGTGCCCACAGAGGTCAGATGAGGGTATCGGTTTCCCTGGAACTGGAGTTACAGCTGATTGTAAGCTACCATGTGGGTGCTGGGAATCAAACCTAGGCCCTCTGCAAGAGGAGCAAGTGCTCTAAACTACTGAGCCATCTCTGAAGCCCAACTTTAGAGCATCTTTATTCATAACCACCAGGTCATGGCAGGGCCACAGTGGAAGGGTGGATACCAGGGCATCCACATAGTGAGCTGCTGGCCAGCCAGCACAAAGAAACCAGCTAGGGATCTGGGGGAGACACGGATCACATGCTAAGAGAAAGCAGACCGTGTGGAAGACTACCTGCCAACCTACCTGTGTGGCTGCTGAGAAAGACCAGGAAGGTGGGCTGGCTAAGGCTTTGGGGAAGGAGGATTGGGAACCTAGAATTTTGTGGGGCAATGGCAGTATTTTGTGTGACAGTCTGGTGTTGGGTTTTTTGTTTATTTTTTAAAGATATATTTTATGTGTATTGGTGTTTTGCCTGTGCATCACATGCATTGAATTACAGACAGTTGTGACCCACCGTGTGGATGCCAGGAATTGAATCTGGGTCCTCAGGAAGTAGTTAGTGCCCTCAATCTCTACACCATATCTCCAGTCTCCATCTTAATTTTATGTTATGAGTGAGATTTTTGTTTGTTTGTTTTTCCCTGAATGTATTGTTTATGCACCATATGTGTGCCTGGTGTCCATGGGGGCCAGAAGAGGACCTTGGAGTCCCTGGAACTGGAGCTGCTGACAGTTGTAAGCTACCGTGTGGGTGCTGGGAACAAAACGCAAGTCCTCTGTAAGAGCAGCAAGTTTTAGCTGCTGAGTTTATCTCTCCAGAACCGACTAATGGGGTTTGTACACGCTTGTCCAAGGCCATGGGAGGTCAGACACCAAAACTGAGCCCTGTGCAAGCCATGGACTTGGTGCAGGTCATGGCCGTTAACAAACATGTTTCTGGGGAATATTGCCAGGGAGCTCGGGAACCTCCTATCTTCTGCTGAATTTTCCATGAGCCTAAAACTGCACTAAAAAGAGTCTATTTTTGTTTTTCTTTAAATTACATTTTATGTATTTGTGTGAGTATGTGTCTGAGTGCTCAGAGGTGTTAGGAGGAAACCAGCTCCCAGCCCTAAGGAGGCAGGGCCACTAAACTCCAGTTGGACCTGTGCTGGTAGACCATGTGTATGGAGGTCAGACAGAGGACAGTTTGGGGGGAGTCAGTTCCCTCCTCCCACCATGTGGGTCTCAGGGATCAAACTTAGGTCATCAGGCCTGGCAACGAACACATTTATCCACTGAGCCATCTTGCTTGCCCATAGTCTATCTTTGAAAAACAGAAAGTGGAAGTTCCCCAGTGTAGCCCCTGACTTACCCAGGCCACACCTCCTCCCTGAAGTTCTTGGCCTGAACAGAACAGCTGCAGCAGGGCCCTAGGAACTGAGCCCATCTGTGGAAACTGTCTTTCCTCATCCCACTGTACCTCTGTGGTTCTTGTTTGAGGAGCACACAGTAAGGTGTCTAAGTGGCTGATGTTGGATGTGGGTGAGAACTTGGGTCTCTCGGCCTTTGAGAAGGAAGCAGTAATACCACTGCTAGGCTGGCATGCGTCTCTTTTCCCATGAGACAAGCCCACAGTCTTGGTCCTGTGCAGGCTGAAGGCTGAGTGTGCTGCAGGGAGCCTGATCTCCTGAGGGTTTCTCTTCCCCCCAAAATTTTCACTATAGGGCAAAAGGTGGTTTATGTACTTGTGCTTATAGTGCCTAGTTATAACCTAGGCCTCGGCCATGGGATGGTGACACCAGAGATGACCACAGCTCTGTGACGATTGCTTAGACACACCATGAGTCTCCCTCATTTCTCTGTGACAAGCCCATGTATTTATTGCCAATGCTCTTGGTGACCTGCTATACAAAGGAAGACACCAAACGCAGGAGACTGGGTCACTTTCCTGGTTATGAGGTGGGAAGGGACATGAAGAAGGCTCAGCTCCAAGTTTCCCACACCCTGAGCTCTCACTTCAGTTTGCATAACCTGTGCACACCCTAGCCCAGTAGTTCTCAACATGTGGGTTGAGACCCCCACAAGGTCACATCAGATATCCTGCATATCCAATATTTACATTACAGTTTGTAACAGTAGCAAAACTACAGTTATAAAGTAGCAACAAAAAATAACTCTTGTTCTTCACCACAACATGAGGAACTGTATTGAAGGGTGACAGCATTAATAAGGTTGAGAACCACTGCCCTAGACTCACCTGTGGAGTTGGGACCGTTGTGGCCATGTCACGGACCTTTACTTCATTTGTAAGGTACATCTAAAAAGGTCTGCAGACATGGCTTAGAAGGTAGCACAGCCCTGTTCTGTGACCTCCTGGTTCTGGCGGGAGGACTCAAGGAGACCCATACATAACTGGGGCCTTGAAGGGCTGTGGCTCTGCTGAAAGCAGGAAGAGGTTTGCTCTGCTGGTTCTGCTGGAAATACGTGAATCCAAGGTCTGCATGGGGCCCATGGCTGAACGGAGCCCCAGTTGCCCAAACCCCAGCCACTTCTCACGTCTAATCACTGTCCCTCGAGCAGGTGTGGATGATGGTGAGGACATTCCACGGGAGACACTGATTGGCATCTATGAGCGGATCCGTAAGCGGGAACTGAAGACCAACGAGGACCATGTGTCCCAGGTGCAGAAGGTTGAGAAGCTCATCGTGGGCAAGAAGCCGGTATGCAGTGGGCCCGGTCCTTCACCCCTTAGTAGAATCCTGGCTCAGCTTCGCCACCACTGGAAGGAGCTCTTTCTGAGTAGTTCCTCTGGTGTTTGAGAATTGCAGCTGCTCCCTGAACACATGAGGCCCTTGCTGACTAGTGGGCCACAGTGGCATGTGGTCTGTGCCCGCTCAGCACTGGTCTAGGGATGCCCTCAGGTCCTCCAAGAGACCACAGAGAGCCAAGACCTCCTTTTGGCAGTACTCCTGGGCAGAGGGAGGGACACAAGCTACCTTTGGGAATGGGAACGTCAATGTAGTTTTTGTGTTTTTCCTATAGATCGGATCCCTGCATCACGGGCTTGGCTGTGTGAGTACTTCTCTGCTTTTCCTCTGAGTTCCTTCTACAGTTCCATGCCCTGGGGCTGCTACAAAGTCCAAATTCATTTCCCGAGAGAGCTGAATCTCAGTTCATAGTTACCCAGCCTCACACCTCTGTGGGTCCCAAGACCTTAGGCATACAAGGAAGGTGATGGCGGCAAGCCTAGCAGATGGGCTCCTGGCCTCTCCTGTGGGTACCCTGCTGACCCCAGACACTATGCCTGAGAGGACCTTTGTGTGGCCACTAAGAGCCCTCCTGCCTGCCCCACTCCTTGCTCTGCCTCTCACACTTCATACCTTCACTGTCCCAGCCACCCTACGTTTGGCTACCCGTATGTCCCAGAATACGCAAACAGGCACATCCCTGAAAGTCTCCATTATCCCCAGCTACCTGTCCTCAGCCCTCTCAGGGCAGCCCCCATCCCAGATTGCCCAAGGAAAGACTCCAGCACCCCATCCTCTTGCCCCTGCAGCCTACATCTTCCATCTTCCCTCACACTGGGCTGGCTCCCTGAGCGTGCCAGATTGGCCACACTGTCTCTCCTCAAAATGAAGTCCTGAATTTAGCAGCTCCACCCACCAAGCAGCTAGCTGACTTCCTGTCAGCAGGCCCAAAAGGTTGACTCTACCAGACCATCCATGTCCTGTGAGAGCCAGGACTCCTAGAGCAGAGCTGGGCCTAGCTGATGGCATGCCCCCTCTACCTCAGAATACTGGCTCACAGTTTGGCCCGGAGAGTGATAACTTGGCTGTGGTGAAATTGTAGGGGTACTCTGTGAACCCGCCTGGGTGCAGAGCACAGGACAAGGCCTTGGCCATCAGAAGGCACCATAGGGATAGGGTTTTGGTAGCCATCCCTGGGGATTCAAATCAGAAACAAGGCTCTGCAGTGTCCTGTGTCTACATTCTGCATGCCTCAGGTTCCTCTCTAGAGAGGACACAGGGCTGGTGAGTAAAGGTGCTTTTGGAGGAGTCAGAGCACATGGCTTCATCTCTGGCCGTGAGTTCTCTGACATGTTAGGGAGAGAAGGGGGCGTGGCAGATGCAGGTGCTACTGAAGTCCTGCAGGAGAGCAGAGGTCAGGAATCAGAGTGCCTTCGGAGACAGTGGTGGAGTATTCCCTCCCATCCAGGCCTGAGGGCAGGTGACCATAGTCACGTGTCTTTCCCTGCACAGGTACTCTCTCTTCCCCATCGACGGCTGGTCTGCTATTGCCGGCTTTTTGAAGTTCCAGACCCCAATAAACCCCAGAAGCTGGGACTGCACCAGAGAGAGATCTTCCTGTTCAATGACCTCCTGGTGGTATGTGTTTGGTGGGGGGCGGGTGTCCAGGGCCCAAGGGTCCTTATGCCCATGCCTGAGCAAGGGCACGGCCCATAGTCTTTCAGTTCAAGAGAGAGACGCCGACTCTGCACCCTGAGCAATGCAGGACCCTTTTAGGAGAGTTCCATGTAGCTGCAGACCCCATAAAACTCTTAAGATTTCTAGTGGAACAACCTCCAGCCCACACATGGCATTCCCAAGTGTATCATGCCACTGGACAGTACAGGACTATGCCTAGCTCAATAGGTCACACTCCCAAGCTGGCAGGAAAGTGCCCCCTCCCCCAAATAGGATTTCTGTCCTGGTTTGCTTTCTATGCTCTGATAAACACCATGCTCAAAAGCAACTTAACTTGATGAGGAAAGGGTTTAATTTAGCTTATAGTTCATCATGAAAGGAAGTCAGGGCAGGAACCAAAACAAGGCAGAGGCTGTGAAGAAATGCCGTTTATTGGCTTCCTCAGTTTGCTTTCTTATACAACCCAGGACCACCTGGGGTGGCACCTCCCACCTCAATCCAGAAAGGCCCCCATTGACTTGCCTACCAGCCAGTGTAATACAAGAGTTATCTCGATTGAGGTTCTTTCCTCTCAGATGACTCCAGTGTGTCAATATGTCATAAGCTAACCAGCACAATTCCCCATTGGCTGGCTCTGGTCTCTGACGACAGTGACTGATCTGATGGGCAGAGACCTCACTCAGACATGAAGGTTTGAACCCTAGAACAAGTCAGCCCCAGCTCTAAGTGTCCTCATGTCTAGAGAGCCTCTTCCATGTGACGGGCTCTCTGCTTGTCTGGAGATGATGCTCTTAGGAGTGGCCCTGAAAGAGCCAGCCTTGGCCTCTGAGGTCAGCACCACTCTACCTCCGCTGCCCACACCCAGGCATGGGCACTGGCCCCTCTGCTGTGTCTTGGGCTCTGGGGCCAGCTAAGATGGCCCCAGGAACCCCAGCCTCCTCACAGACACTGCAGCTTCGCTCCCTCTCTGCTGCCCCAGGTCACCAAGATCTTCCAGAAGAAGAAGAACTCAGTGACATACAGCTTCCGTCAGTCCTTTTCGCTCTATGGCATGCAGGTCCTGCTCTTCGAGAACCAGTGTGAGTCCCTGGGCCCTGCGGGGTGTGAGAGGGCGTGTTTTTTCCCTTGTCCCTGTCGCCTCCAGCTAGGATGCGAGCCTTCTGGGTACACATTCCCTCCTCAGGACAGGCCAGACGAATAGCGTGGTGCTTGGTTTTACCAGGCAGAGGCGGGTTCATCAAGAGAAGCGTTCGGTGACTTAGTCTGATGACACAGGCAGAAGCTGAGGTCATTCTCCTAGGACCAACCCCTCGTCTCTACTGTGGGCACAGTGCTGCCTACCCTAGGGGAACCCCCGACACTGGCTCGCCACAGTGTACTGTAGCTGGGCCCAGAGCTGGCCCCTACCGGTGGAGTCGTTATTTCTTAGGTCTGGCCCCTTCTCCCCAGCCTGCTGTGTTCTTCTCCTTTGTCTCTTCTGTCAGAAGTTCCTGAGCTGGGACAGTTGCTCTGCTTAGTGTGGCAGGGCTGAGGTGTCTGTAGCAGTAGTGTGGACCCTCCTGTCTTAGGACTGGCTGGTACCATCTTCTAATCAGCCTTCCAGACACCTGCAGGTTCAAAAACTGTTAGCCACAATTGGCCACCGGAACCACAGTCCTAGCAGCCTGCATTTGAGGCTTTCAGCCCTCCTGTTCCTCAGACTGAGGAGCAGAAAAATACTCGTCCTGTCCCCTCACAGCCTTTTCTTACCTTGGTGTGTGTCAACTCAGGTTTGTGTCACCTCAGTCTGCTCAAGCCAGGACAGAGACCTAGTGGGCCCAGGAGTGAAGCTGGGCTGTGAAATGCTGGTGGTCATATTCATATGCCCCCCCCCCCAGCCCAGATGCCAGGTGAAAGCCCCAGTCACCCTGCGGTGGGAATGCCTCACTCAGGCACATCACGTGTTGCTTGAACGACTTAGAGAAAATTGCTGAGTCCATATCTAAGTTTTCACATTAGATTTAGCTACCTTGGACTTCAGCTTGGTGCCACTCAGCGCTCGCTCACTTCCATGTGCCTCGGGGAGATGCTCATTAGGGGCCTCGACTTCCAAGAGAGCCAAGCCACACAGAGAGACCGATATGGGCTGGGGGACATGGTAACTCCAAGGAAGCCAGCCATAATTGAAAGCCTTTCAGGAATAAATGGCTTTGTTGTCCAGAGTTCTCTGGGGGAAAAGGACAAGGCACCACACAGCTGAGAATGCCACTGTCCCCCAGGGCTCTGGTGCCTGACAGTAACCCTGGGCTTCAGGGTAGGCCGTCGCCCATGTCCTGGAGAGAAGGCCATTTCCTGCTTATGGTCTGCCTCTGCAGAGGCCACCTCAGGGCTCATCCCAAGGCACACCATCCTTGTTCTCTGACCAGTGGACCATAAAGTGACTGCTGACTCCATGGCCCTTCCTCTCCTCCCCTGCAGACTACCCCAATGGCATCCGGCTGACGTCTGCTGTCCCTGGAGCAGATATCAAAGTGCTAATAAACTTCAACGCTCCCAATCCTCAGGACCGGAAGAAGTTCACTGATGACCTGAGGGAGTCTGTTGCTGAAGTGCAGGAGATGGAGAAGCACCGGATAGAGTGTAAGTCCCAAGCAGGACTCTGAGAAGCACTGTGTAGCTCATAAGTCTCAGGAGGTCTTCCCAGGGAGCCTTCCTGTCGTGTGCAATGACAATATTCAGAAGTGGTTGGTGCCAGGACTCCCTAAGGCCCAGCCATGAGCTGTCCAGGTCTTTGTCTCCTCAACAACATGTGCCAGGGCAGCCCTTGGGGAGCCGTCCTATCCCTCAGCATACTGCTTAGCCCAACCCTTGTTTCTGGTCTCTGTGGACTTGAGCTTATGCCATTCAGTCCTTATCCTCATTCTGGCCCAGTAACTGTTGGGGCCCTGGCTCTAGGTCTCTGCAGACTTGCAGTCTCCCTGCCTATTCCCCTGTAGATAAGTGTGGCCCACTCCTCTCCCAATCCAGGCCTAATTTGCAGCCCTCCTGAGCCCAAAAGTGTTAGTCTTTGTTATCACAGGCAGCCTGACCTCCGGGCACTGCCCAGAGCTCATTTCTTGTCCAGGATGCCCCCCTTTTCCCAGGAATCTCCCTCCCTATTCCCAGGAGTTAGGGCCCCGAGACAGTGGCCACTGCCTCTCACTGGTCCTCCTCCTCTGTTCCAGCCGAGCTCGAGAAACAGAAGGGTGTCGTGCGGCCCAGCATGTCACAGTGCTCCAGCCTCAAAAAGGAGTCGGGCAACGGGACCCTGAGCAGGGCCTGCCTGGATGACAGCTATGCCAGTGGCGAGGGCCTCAAGCGCAGCGCCCTCAGCAGCTCCCTGAGAGACCTCTCAGAAGCGGGTAAGAGCTGGGCTGAGAAGTAGCCTCCCAGCCAGTGCATGCAGGACTGAGGCCTGGCACCCGTGGGCAGGCCTGGTGCTGGAAAGGGCTGCTCAGGCATGGACACAATTCTCTTGGAGGTCCATGAGCATCCCAGGACGGTAGCGGAACACAGACGTGTCCGGGGGACAGTCTGTGCAAGACGTCTGTGCAAGACAACCAGGGACGGCGTCCCATTTCCTACTTCTCCTGGGGTCTTGGTCACACCACCCCCATAGCTGTCGCTCTATGGCTGAGAGCATCAAGCTGGTGCGTCCCGTGTGCTCTCCACTGCTGTGTGTTCTATGCTAATGAATGAAATGGAACGAAGCCTACTGAACTGTCTGGGAACCCCCTTTGCCACTGTCCTGGTTTTGCTTCCTGTGGGGCTCTTTTCCTGAGGATTCCAGGCCTCTGTCCAGCCTAAAGCCACTGCCACAGTAGGTGTGTGGCAGAATGTGGGGCAAACCTGGCAGAAGCTGTTCAGTGTCAGTGTTCTTTCCTTGTTTCTGTGGTTTAATTTGCTGCCAGCCATGTAGCCCCAGAGAGCAGGAACCCCCACGCCTCCTAGATTTCTTAGAGGTAGACAGCGCTGTGAGCCTCAGGAAGCTGCTACCAGTGGTCTCGTCCAGCCTTGGAGTGGAAGCAGATGCGGACAGAGCAGCAGCCCCTGAACTACCACAAGTGTCTAGCCAGTCAGTGTGCATGGAGCAGTGTGGCCTCGGCCCTTAAGTGAGGTGGGGCCCCCAGAGCCTGCCCAGCACTCCCTCTCAGCCCCCTCACCACAGCACAGCCTCATACTGCTTTCTCATTTCTCAGGAATTGTTTTTTCCTTTTTGAATTTTCTTTGCTTTTGTCATTTTTTTTTTTCCATAGTGAGAATCTGACACCACCAGCATGAGGGTTTAAGCCAGGGCTTCTCAACCTGGGCACTGGAGACACTCTGGGGCACATAACTGCCTGCCACTGAACTGTGCCTGGTTCACCAAGGCCAGCGGCACCTGCTCAGTTATGACAACCTGTTGCATCTCCAGAAATGCCAGGTGTCAGATCACCCCTAGTTGAGAACCACTAGCTTCCCAGCGGCCTGTTCAACCCAGCCCATGTCACTTGACTGCTTGGGCCCTGGGGTGGTTTGAGTCTGTGCAGTAGCCCTGCTGGGACTGAGGCCCAGGGCAGCAGGCTCGAGGATCAGGTAGAATTACCTGCCTGGTTGCATCCTCCAAGGATGGAGCTCCTTGATGCAGCTGCTCTCTAAATTGTTACTGGTACCTTCTTGGCCAAGTCAAGGATTCCAGGGGCAAAAACTCAGAGGAGATCCCAAGCATCTGAGTCCAGATCAAGACTACCTGTGATGTCCAATGAAGCGGCATCTTACCCTGGAAGACATTGGCAGGTTATCTGGAGAGGCAGGATTCTTGACCTGGGCAACCAGCTCCCAACAGGCAGCCGAGTCGTCCTCACTCTCCACAGTGCCACTGTGCAAAGCCTAAGGTGATGGCAGTCAGGTACACTATCTCATGAAGATGCAGGCCTTTGTCATTATAACGGGGCAGGGTACCTTGAGAGCAGCTGCCTCTGATCTGCAGTAGTCCCATCCCACCACGGACAAGGCCTAAGCCCAGCCAGAACCTGGGATGGCTCACAAGCAAGCCCATCTATAGACACCTGCCTTTGGGAGAGGGAAGGAGACCCAGCTCCAGGCCTGTCCTCTTCCCTGGGCCGTAAGAACCGGGGCCTGTCAGCAGACAAAGTAGCCATGCCCAGCCTGGCCCTCCCCAGCTGAACCGACCAGCACCAAGTTCCCACAGAAAGACCATCCCTGGAATCAGAGACTTCGTATCCTGTGCCAGGGCAGTCCATCTGTGAGAAGTGGTGTTAGATGAACAGATACATCACCTCCTACTACACGATGTCCAGCAGAGACTGTGGGCAGCATGAGTTCAGGAGTCAGCTGTCTGAAGCTTATGCCATTACTCTGCTGCCATTCTTGAGCAGGCAGGCCCTTGGCCTCAGTTTCCCCAGCTGCATTGACAAGTCAATGCATGTGAAGAATTTAGAACTGGGCTCAGCAGTGAGTGAGGCTTGAGAGCCACAGTGCAAGAAGGAAAGCTTGCTTGTCCTGCCTCTGAAATGCAGCCAAGACTTTGAGGACCGTATGAGACCCTTTCAGATGAACCATGCAGACCAGGGGGTGAGCCTGTGCACCCAGCATGCCTTACTCCCATTGGCCGAATGTTTGAGCAGGCTTGTGGGGGTGCAGCAGGGAGCACACAGCTCTGTGATTGATTGTGGAGAGAGCCGAGAAGTGGAAAAGATGAAATTGAAGAAACTACAGCCCACACTGGGCCGGACAGCCTCTCTCTGTTCCAGTTTGGGCTACAGGAAACAAGACACATGGTCTTTTCTGGGGAACCCCGGGCACGGGAGGGGCTTGAGAGCCTGTGTGAAAAGTGACAGCAGAGAGGGGACACTCTTCATGCATGTGTGGAGCCACACTGTCCTGGCCACCCAAAAGAACAGTTTGGAGTCAGGAAATAGCCATCTCACAGATAGAAAAACTGAGGCCAAGAGCCTAAGCACTCAAAGTCTACTGCTATGTCCCTGGACCTCATTGGGAAGCCTCTTTTGTACCTGCAGATGGGAAAACAGCCTTTCTTCTCACCAAAGGAAAGGGCCGTCTCCCCGGGATGCCCAGCAGCTGATATCTACACAGTGTCATGGCCTTCCTTCCCCTGACCCAGATTCTCCCATGAATCCGGGGCTTGGGGACAGCAGGCAAATATGGAACTAGATTTCCTCCTCCACATCTGCTTGCCACTACTGGTCTCAGTGGTCGTGTTAAGGCTGAAAGGCCCATAGTTGTCTCCACCTGATCCTTCTGTGCAGTCCAGTCTGCTTTGAGGAACAGCAGCTTTCAGGCCCTGATGATAGACCTGGCCACCAGAGAGGCACACAGCAGCCTCTTCATCTTCCAGTGCCCACCAACTCTCTTTGTAAGTGGAGGTAGCCCATGCCTTGTCTCGGCCTTGTCGCTTCCCTCTGACACACAGCATGGTGCTCACCCACAGAAGCTTACAGGAGACCCCGAACCCTCATACAAGTCAAGGAGAGACTTCTGGTGAGACCATTGAGGCATGAGGGGGCTATTGGAAGGCCCAGCCTCCCTCTGACATAGCCAGCATACATTGATGGATGGGAACCTACTGTGTGCTGTGTCTTCATGGTAGACATTTTCGACTTAGAATGCATTGCAGTATTCTGGGTGGGGGAGAGCTAGGCTCAGGAGGCAGGGCACTGCACAAACCAAACCGTACCCACCCCCAGAGGCACCAGAGGACAAGGGGCCCAAGGCTCAGTTTCCCCTTGACCAACTGCTCTGCCCCAGAAGGCAAGGAGGGGAATATATATATGTAAACATGCATGTGGATATGCATATATATATATATGAAATCCACTGGGGATCAGGGGCATTGTGCTGTTGCAGAAGCTGTACCCCCAGACCCCAGCCGAGGCTGGCTGCCCTGAGTCAGGTGAGCAGGCAGGAGTTTGAGGTGGTGGTCCACATATCCCCACCTCAGACCCCCTCCCCGAAGACCACAGTTCAGGATAAGCATTACAAAGTTGGACCTGGTTTTAAAAACATCTTCTCCCTTTTGCTGAGCGTTTTGTTCACGCCATTGTTTTTAAAACTCCTCACTGCACTGCTGCCGGCCTCCCCACTGAGCCCATTCAAGGCCCTTACTTACCTGGCAGACACATGGGCCAGCCCCAGCTCCCTCCGGGCAGTGGCAGCGGCAGGCGGCAGTGGCACCAGGCCCGGTGTGCGCGTCTAACCTCTGGTATTGCATGTTCTGGGCAGGGAAGCGAGGGCGTCGCAGCAGTGCGGGATCGCTAGAGAGCAATGTGGAAGTAAGTAGGAAGCACCCCGTCCAGCTGGCCATCCTGTGTCACCCACCCTTGGTTTCTATGTTGTCTTTTTTTGCTCTTCCCTCCCCTTCCTGCAGAGACACAGACTTGGCCCTCCCGCCCTGCCTGCCTCCGCCCTGCATGCAGCTTCTCTGCCTAGAAGCATCCATGCCTCTCACCGCTTGTTCCGACCCAAGGGCTGGGGCAGAGGGAGGGTGTGGATTTTGTGTTCTCATTTCCACTTAGCCCCTGTTCCCTGTGGTTCCTGAGCATGATGAACGTCCTGGCTTTCAGGTCCCGCCCCGGGCGCAAGCGCCACCCGCCCTTCATTCATCCTCAGCTCTCACTGTTGGATGTGTTAGCCCCCACTCGCCTGTCCCCACGCTCTGCCATCCATCGCTTCCTTCCTGGAGTTTTACTGGCTGTGTGTCTGGGGTCAGGACACAATGGAATCGCTTAGCTAGCTCACAGGAGGAGTTTCTGAGAGAAAGGAAGAGTCAGTGTGGATTTCATGAGCTTCCATTCATCCCCCATTGCTCCCTGCTACCCACACCTCGACTCAGCCTACAGACCCTCTACTCCTCCTGGGTTTCTAACAGGCAGCTGCGAGGAAAGTCCTAGGCCATGCCCCCGCCCCCCAGGATAAGGTTCTAGGGTCCTGCCTGTCTGGTACCACCTTCCCGGACACCTCTGGACCCCCACATGGGCCCAGCTTCCCAGGAGCCAGGTTCATTCCTTTCCCACACTCACTGCCACTCCTCGGCCTCACATGCTCATAACACCCGACCCTGTCACGTGGGCTGATGTCTCACCCTGGCAGCGGCACCGCATGAGCAGAAGCATCCTTGTGCTGTTGCACAGAAAGGAGACGCCCCTCACCTCCATCAGGACCAGCCCCCAGCTGCCCCTCCCCGCACCGTGGCTGTCAGGCCGAGCCCGCATCCTTCCCGTCCTCGGGCCCAGCAGTCAGTGGGTGACTTCTGAATTTGGAAAGCTTGGTCTGGCCTGTGTGCTTTGAGATCTTTTAATTTTGGTTTCTATGAATTTCCTTTTTAGGGCTCCATCATTAGCAGTCCTCACATGCGCCGGAGAGCGACCTCAACACGAGAGTGCCCATCTCGCCCCCCCCAGCCCGTGCCTAACTCCTCCTCTCTCCTGGGTTCTTTGTTTGGGAGCAGGAGAGGGAAGCCCCCTCCCCAGGCCCACCCACCCTCGGCCCCTCCCCCAGGACCCCCTCACGCCCATCACCCTGGGCCCTCAGAGGGCCCTCTGCATGGGCACCATGCACAGTACTGCCATGCGCAGCAGAACCCACCCCCCTACCACCACCACCACCACTACCACCCGCCCCCACACCTGCAGCACACCCACCAGTACCACCATGGCCCGCACGGGGGGCACCCCCCGTACGTGGCCCATACGCACAGCCACCCGCCTCTGCCCACAGCGCACCCTGGTCACGCGGGACATGCACCACATCACCACGGGCAGCCCCCTGCCCCGCCGCCCCCCACCAGCAGCAAGGCCAAGCCCAGTGGCATCAGCACCGTTGTGTAGACAGCCCAGGCGGCCGCCCATCACACACCAGGCACACGGGGCCTACCAGGCCCCAGCCTCAGACCAGCCGAAGGCACCACTGTTTCCACTCCCTCTGCCCTCGTAGCCAGAGTGGACCCACGGGCTCGCCTCCCACGGAGCCGAGCTCCCACTCTGGCCCGGCCCTGACACCCAGCCCTCCCTCCGCCCGAGGTTGGGCCTCAGCCACCATTGGCCTTGACACAGTGCTGACTAAGGAAAAGAGGAACTGCCTCTCCCCTTGTCAGCCCGCGGCCCCTCACTCTACACACATCTGAGAACCCAACCTAGCAAAGAAAACCTGAGCTACAGAAGTCAGACGCAACAGAGCCAGCCCCAGATTGGGCTGTGTTATCGTTCTGTTATTGGCAGTGGGCAAACAATAATAATAATAATAAGTAGACCTGATATGGGTGATGAAAATACGTAAGTAAACTTTATATAATATAAATATATAAATATATAAATATATATATACATACTGTATAGGTAGTGTTTGTGTGTGGAAGATAAGCATTTCATCCACAAAGCTAGCACTAGGGACCTCCTAAAGACTGCCACATAAGTGACAGGAAGTCAATCTAGATAAATGTGTGAGTAGACCAAAAACCCTGCTAGAACAAACCCAGATCCTGCCATATTTTCATACAAAGAAATTCCCTCTAGCTTGGCTGAAACCTTACACGCTCATAACTCACTGTGCCAAGTAACACAGCACCTGACTGTCTAACACCCTACCCTGCTCTGTATAGACCCCTATTTTATTAACAGAGTACTATTCTAAGTAACCAGTATTATAACTGCTGTTATCTCCAGTAAGCAACTAGGCAAAGCGCAGTCACCTCTACCCTAGCACTTGGGGCGACCAGTCTGGAGCTGGCTGTCTCAGGACCTCAGCCCCACAGATCCCTAGACACTTTATACTGGCTGCCATAACTCTGAACTCCCATGCTCTACATTCCTTCCCTCTGTACATGGTGAGCCACACTCGCCCTCCCCCACAACCCTCCCAGGGCCCATGGCAGAGGGACCCATCCCCAACACAGTGACCACTCATCTTCGTCCACCCAACGCCATAACTCCCTCATCCAGTCCCCAGCCCCAGCAGGCGGGTGGCGTGAGCGCTGGGCGGCCCAGGGCGGTGTGTGTGTCCCGTGTTGTGTTCTGAGTGGCAACAGCGATCACTGTAATTCCATGCAGCCATGTGCTCGTGACCCCTCTGTCATCACTGCGCCTAGCCAATGAGCGCCTGGCCCTGGCCAGGTGAAGCCCCCACTGCCTCTCATGGTCCAGTGAGCTGCCAGGCCCCACATGCCCCAGCTGTGTTCTTGTCGCTTCCATGTGTGACACCATGCACTCCCCCTGGGGCCACATGCTGCCCGCGTTCCTGTGCCTGAGTCACCCACGGGCTGTACTTTACAGTTTCAGCCCTTCCAGCCACCGCAGCCTCCAGTGCTGTGCTCCTAAGCCTAGGACCCGAGGACTGCCTGTGGCCTCTGCCTGCGCGGAGTCCCTTTCAGAAAGGAAGGAGCCGCCGCCTGACCGTGGGCTGCGTCTAGGACCTTGTGAGCCAGCGGGCCGGCCCGACCACAAGAGATCAGGAGCCCAGTCGGGCCCATCGTCACCCTGCTGGCCTGCTGGGGCCACCCATTTCCCTTCTCTCCTCCCTGTCCTGTCGTCATCGTCGTCGAGGTCACGTACCAGCAGATCTGCAAACTGAGCACTTTGTATCTCTGCAGAGAGCAAATCCCGCACCGTGGAGGTCAGCCTTCTGTCTCCCAGTGACTCGGCCTGCCTGCCCCATCCTCTGTCGGCATGGCTCATCTTCTCATCTCCACAGAAAGAGAACTGATAAGCATAGTGTATCCGGCTGGGACCAGCTGGTGAGGAGCTGCCGGCTTCCCAGCGCCCCGAGCCCCATGCTTCCCTTAGGCTCTAAGCACTGTCTGTCCTCAGCTGAAGGACACTGTCTGAGAAGGAAGGGGAACTGTGCTGCATGTCACCCGGCACCAGTCGTGTGGGGCTGTGCTCTCTGTATTGTACATTTGCAAAAATACACCAGTGTTACTGTTGGCAAGGAGTCGGAGTGCTGACCTTAAATATGCCGGCTTTTTCCGCCCTCTTTTGAGCCAGTGGTAAGTTAGCCACGAACTTGAGATTGTCCTGAAAAAGACGTGACCGTTAGATACACTCTCGCTCTTTTCCAAGGGTCGCCACTCGGAAGGAAGGTCCAATCATCTGGTGGGGCAGGGCCTCCCTCTCTCCAGTCCCCTGCCCTTCCTTGGCTAGCCCGGGCTCTGGGCTCCTCCCTGCTACCCTCCATGTGTCCTGGAGACCTGCTGAAGATAATGGTGGGTTCTAGGGACCAGACTTCTCAGCACCCTCAGCCTTTCTCTGGGGTTCCAGCTCTCTGAGTTATTGGGTCAGAGTGATGAGACCTTGTGATCCTGTGTTGTTTTGCAGACAGAGACGTGTCTTCAGAGGGTGTGTCTGGACCTGCAAGTCACACAGCAGCACTAGCTTGGAAAGCACAAGCTCCTAGCATACTGGTGTCCCCTTGACCTGGCATACAGTCAGGACATTGAGGCACTGTGGTCCCTATCTGAGGAGAGGGGAGACGGGAAGAGGCAGAGAGCCTCTGAGTACACCTCTGCTTATCACTGTCGGGACACACTGGGGCCCTGCACTGATGAATGGCACAGGGTATTTGGGTCATCTGTGGAACTGGTGGCCAACAGGAGGCAGCTGGTAACGTCACAGAGGGCTTTCCAGGGACAACAGTGAAGTTGTGGGTTTGTGTTTTTTTTGAAGCTCCCAAGTGAGTTGTATAGTAATGTGAAAATAAAGTCCACCTTAATGTGCCATCAGTGTCCCCAGCCGCCTGGTGTGGAGCATGCTCTCTAGCACATTTTAAAGCCTCCTGAGTGTTTTAAAGGGTTAGGCATCAGGGTTTGCACTTGTGCTGTTCAGAGACCCGAGAGCCGCCCTACGTGGTGGGGTGGGGGAGGGGCTGGCCTCACTGTGAGGAGCGCCCAGCCAAGGTACAGCTGAACCTGGGTCCTTTGAGAGACCCCATAAATCCTGTACCTAGCTTGATCATTCCACTCTGGTCTCCAGGTGACATGACCGGGCTTGTCCTGTCTGGACACAGCTTCCCAAAGGCCCCTGACTAACTCCGATTGAGGGTGCTGCTGGGAGACTTAAATGAGTGGCCAGCAGTGTGGAGCGATGTCGGTCTCCGCGAACGCTGGGGCTCGGGGCTTTCATTGAGCTACAGAAGGGATAGGTGCTAGGAAGTACCAGTCGCTGAGAGCAACATATGGGGAAGGAGTAAGAAAAATCCCAGTAGCTTTAGTCCTCAGATATTTAAGAGGGACCATGACCCAAGGCGAACTCTGCCCATCCTCCACATTGATTAGTGTGATATGTGAAGCCGGTCTGTGTGGGTTCTTGTTTCCTGGCCCAGGCTATCTCTACATAATGCACCTCCCAGGGAAGGTCCAATTCCCTGTAGTACATTCCCAGAGGACCCTCTGCTGGTCTCCTTTAAGACCACCACACTCCTCCGCATGGAAGTGAGCACCGTGATCTGTGCAGTCCGTGTCCTCCGTGGCAGGGTGTCCATCTGCTCCAGGCTATTCATGTCCTCTCCCAGGGTAGACCTGACCCCTTCGGGCTGGAGCCTAGGGTCTCTGGCAGGGTAGAGAAGTCTTCCCAAGGCTGTGCTGGACCATTTATCTCCCTTTGAGACCAGGGCTGTGTCTGACTGTTACCTGTAGACAGCCTGGAGCTGGACTGGACAGAATGTCCCTGGAAATGAGCTGATGTTGGGAGATGGGGGTGTTGGGTTAATATCACTAGCACCTGGGCTCAGAATGTGCCTGCCCTTCATCAAGCTGTCACCATTAACAGTCTGCCCACCCTTGGACAGTGTGGAGCCTGGCTAAGGAGACCTAGAAGACCTGGGGCAGGGATTTGTTCCTTGACCATCTGATCCCTGCAGGCTGTGTATGGGTCCACATAGCCACTCAGCCCCAGAAGAATGTGGTCCTCACCTGCTGGTTCAACAGCCTACACAGCCCTTTCTAGAACTCTGCATGACCCAGTGTTCCTCAGGCCCTTCCTCTCTGGAGACTCCTTCCCGGGCCAGTCTTCATGAAGCTGTGAGGTGCCCTTGAAGGCCAAGGTTGGCCCGTCTCTTCCTGCTCTCCCTAGGCCATATCATAAAGCCTCTAACTCCAAAATGGTGTTCCTTGCCAGCAAGTACATCATGTACTGAAGGTCGTCTACTTCACTCTAGTGTAATTTCATGCCTGTAAGGCTTTTAGAGAAAGCTTTTCTCCCTCTATCCCTGTTAAAGCAATATGACCAGGGTCATGGGGAGAAAAACTGCCATTTAAATCGGGAAGATCGCCAGGCATGGTGACGCAAGCTTGTAATCCTGGAACTCGAGGCTAAGGCAGGAGGATTGGCCTGATGAATTCAGGGCCAGCCTGGGCTAATGTGGTGATATATTGTGTACACTAATAAAATTTACCTGAAGATCAGAGAGACAAAGGAACAAACCACTGCCACATCTTACCTCTAGGAGTCCCCAGCCTGAAAAGGCCTCAGCCAGTAGGCCTCTAGCCGAATGAGCTTCCTCATCGGAAAAGGCTTCAGCTGAAAAAGCCTCTAGCCGAAAGGGACGCTTCTGCCGAAAAGCCCTTAGTTCCTGTCTCCTCACACCTTATATACCTTTCTCCTCCGAGCCATCACTTCCTGGGATTAAAGGTGTGTGTGACTTCCCACATACTGGGATTAAAGGTGTGCGATCTCAAGTGCTGGGATTAAAGGTGTGTGCTACCACTGCCTGGCTCTGTTTCTCCCCTAGACTGAGTCAATCTCATGTAGTCCAGGGTGGACTTTGAACTCACAGAGATCCAGACAGATCTCTGCCTCCCAAGTACTAGGATTAAAGGTGTGTGACTCCACTGCCTGGACTCCATGTTTAATCTAGTGGTTTGTTCTGTCCTCTGATCTTCAGGTAAATTTTATTAGGGTACACAATGTATCACCACAGGCTATAATAGCAAGTATCTCAAAAAGACAAGCCAAGGCCAAGCACTGCTGTGCACGCCTGTAATCTCAGCGATTAACAGGCCAAGGCAGGAGAATCGCCATAGGTTCAAGGCCAGCCTGGGCAACATAGAAAGTTCCAGGTCTACATTGTAAGATTCTGTCTCAAAAATAAAATACAAAACCAATCTGAAAGCCAGAGACGTCCCACTTAAGTCTGAAAGATGGGCTCAGTGCAGTTACCACAGGTTACCCTCAGAGATGCCCGGAAGATAGCATAGTACATGAAAACAACAGGCAATAGAGACCTGCTTTCTTGGAGTTTCTCCCATAGCCTTTGAAAACTACTCTGGAGAAAACGCCAAGCAACTCCATGTGCAGCTTGGCTGTGCACAGCACTCAGTAAAGCAGAAGCCACGGGTGTCACAGGTCAGTGGGAAGACAATCCCCTAAGGCCGACAGTCAGGATGAACCCCATAGCACAATACCATCAGAGGACTCAGTGGGAGAATGCCGTGGCCTCAGCCAGCGCCACAGACGCCGAGAAAGGGCCCTCATCAGGAGGCTGTAAAGATGGAGACTCAGACCTCCACAAGCAGGCTTCCTTACAGTACTGCACTCACTGCCTGCTTACAACCCCAAAGAAACACACGAACACAAACAGGTGCAAAAGTCAAAGGCAGGGAGCCGGACAGATGCTTTCAGCAAAGTGCTCACTATACAAACATGTAGGACCCGAGTTCAAGTCCCCAGCAACCATGTGAAAGCTGGGCATAGGGACATTCATCTGCCTTGCATTGCAGGGGAAGACACACTCAGGCCAGCTAGCCTGGCCAAATCAGTGAGCTCCGTGTTCAGTGGAGGAAGACCCTGAACGCTGGCCTCTAGACTCCACAAACGTGTGCACACCACAGGAACATGTACATACTCCAGATGCACAAGAAGCAGAAGGCAACTAACTATAGGACAACCTAGCTGTGTGGCTTTTATTATCAGTGTGACAACCTAGAGTCGCTTAGAAGAGGTAACCTTAGTTGAGGAATTGCCTAGGTCAGACTTGCCTGTGGCCATGCCTGTGAGAGACTGCATTGATGGGTGATTGATAAGGGAGGGTGCAGTCCACTGTGGGTGGCACCATCCCTAAGCCAGTGGTCCTGGGCTGAATAAGAAAGCTGGGTGGAAGAGGAACCAAGTCAGGGGGCAGCTTAAAAGGCATTCCTCCCTGGTTTCTGCTTCAGGTCCCTTCCTTGAGTTCCTCCCCTCAGTGATGGGCTATCATCTGGAAGTGTAAGCTGAAATTAACTTTCCCCTAAAGTTGCTTTTGGTCACAGTGTTCTATCACAGCAACAGAAAAAGTCAGTAAAGCACTTGCCATTATGAAGCTTTAGTAAACAAGCCATCAAGGACACAAAAACCAGTCACGCAGCAGAAGCAGACAGACGCTCATGGTAAGAAAAATGCAGTCACCTCAGGACAGTAAAACTAGTCACCAAGGGAAAGAGATAAGTTGAAAGGATCCAAGAGAGGGACACTAAAGGGGGGCAGTCAGCTCAGAGCACAGCAGCAGGCTGGAGTCCCTGAGGGTGAGCTAGAGCGAAGCCATAAAGCTGAAGGGAAACCACTGTCCTGACGGGTCATCTTATGAGACTGCGAGAGGAAGCTATAAAATCATTGACCTTTGAAGATAAAGAGGCCATCACCTGGACCACCAAGTGATGACAGACCGGCCTCCCAAGATGAAGGAACAGAGTGAGGGAGCTACAGGCAGACAACACACTCACGATGACCTCCTGTGAGAGGTGATTGGGGTGTCGGTTTGACTGGGACGAGGAATACCCACATGGGTGGCCTGAGAGGGGTCTCAGGGAGAAACCAACATTTGACCTGGTGACAACGTGCAGCAGATCTTCCTCACCCTGACAAGGATCTATCAACAATCAATCCTTGGGCAATCCTGGGTGGAACAGAGCCCACACAGAGCAGATGACTGACCACACTCTGGCTCTGGCTTCAGTTGGAGCACACATGCCCTGCCCTCATACAGACTCCAGATATTTGCATCTGGAATTCCAGATCTTAGGAGACACATCCAATCTTTGGCTCAGGAGCACAGGTCACACCTCAGGTTTCCCATGGTCTCGGGCATGTGATTTACATGGTTCCAGGTCTCCAGTCTGCACATGACACACCATGGGATGTCACACGCCCCCCTAGCATCATAAACCAATTCCTTTAATAATCCCCTGCCACCTATCTCTGCAGGCAGCAGAGACCAGGACACACTGTAAGACTAAAGAGTGGTATAAATGCACAGCTCAAAACAGCAGCAGAGCCACTACGTCTGAGTGGGATCATGCTCAACTCTTGCGTCAAAAGGAAAATGCTGTGAGATTGGCTTGTATGTTGCCATCATTTGCCATAGTAATTCTGATCAAACTCAGTGACATTAAACAAGAGCAGCCAGGAAAGTGCTTGCTACAAGCATGTGGACCCGAGTTCAATACCCAGAACCCTCAAAAACCCTAGGCTTGGGAGTATGTGCTGGGGAAGCTGAGACACAGGTCCCTGGGGTTCATTGACCACCGGACTTGGTCATTTGGTGAGTTCCTGGACATGGGGAGACCCTGTCTCAAAAACAAGGTGGATGATATCTAAGGAATGACACCTGTGTCATTTGACCTCTGCACACGCACGTGTGTGTGCACGCGCGCGTGCAACACACACAATACACAATAAACATGCATTTGTTTCCAAGCCATGTACCAGTAGGCTGATTGGGGTTCAGCAGGTTTGGATGGGAGTCTCCTTTGAGCAAGGGCCTGT